>NW_017729031.1:30567780-30568402 GCF_001723915.1 Gavialis gangeticus
GCCAAGCTGGCAGGAGAGAAGCACCAGGTGGGGTGTTTACAGTAAGGGGTAGCCTAGAACGACTGCACCTTAATGTAACATGAGCTGGGCAGCACGGATCAGAGATAATCCTGCTCTGGAGTGGTGTAATTTTGAGCTGCATAACGAGTGCTTAAAACCAGTTTCAGGTGTTAATGTGGGGACAATCCAGGGGTTAAGAGCTCCAGGAGCTGCCCCAAATCCCCGTGTAACAAGGCCCTGTGGGCTCCTACACACATATGGGAAACCTGCTCTGATGCCCTGGAAATCCAGCGCATGAGAGCAGCCATGATCCTCCAAGCCCAAAGGGAGGTAATCCCAACACAGATCAAAGGGGGCAAGAGGGCGCAAAAGCCCCCATGGCTCACCAAAAGCATCCGGGAATGTCTCCTAGCTAAAAGGGAGGCGCACACCCAATGGAAGGGAAGCGCCATCACCAGGGATGACTATACCTCGGTTGCTCGGGGCTGCAGGGGGGCAGTCAGGAAGGCCAAGGCAGAGATGGAACTGGGACTAGTGACCCGGATCAAGGACAACAAGAAGTCCTTTTTTAAATACATTGGGGGCAAAAAGAAAGTACCAGGTAACGTGGGGCCCCTGCAAG
>NW_017729031.1:30569174-30570321 GCF_001723915.1 Gavialis gangeticus
TAGACAAACACCTTGCTGGGGTCATTTGACCCCAATACTTTTTCCTGCCTTGATGATCTGCTCAGGTCCCCTCTGACCCTACCAACTATGAAACTATGGGCTGAAAAGGCCTCTAAGCTTCCTCTCAAATATATGGCTCACAGGCTAGATCCGGCCTGTAGAACTGTTTCCTCCAGTCCATGGGGTTTTTGGTGGACCTGGGAATTTGGTGGCAAAGGTAAGTCCTGGGGCAGTTATGGGGCCCTTCGCCATTGGGAATGGCCTTGGGCAGCAGGGGGGCGAGCAACAGCTGTGCTGGCACAGTGCCACCTGCCCTGCCAAGTCCAAATCTGACCCATGAGGAGTCCTGTTGTCTGGATCTAGCCTGGAGCAGGAGGTGAGTTTGACACCTCTGCTTTAAACTAACATAGTCCTCTCTGTGTTAATGAAAATGCAGTGCAAATGCTTACAAATCCATCCACCTCTGCTGACAAACAATCCAAACAAAGTGAATGTATCTTTATGGGGTTCAGGGACTGCTATACTGTGAATTATAGCTATGTTTAGGCCTTGACCAGTGGCCTCTGAAGTAGGCATGAAGAACCAAAGTGCTAACTTTATTCACCTAAAACATGGTAAGTGTGTTGAATAGGAGAGGAAGTTGATTTAGGAAGCTCAATTACTAGCAAGACCAAAAATAAGGAGGCTCCTTTATTAAATTTCTTGAATGTTAAATCTTATCTACTCGTCACCTTCCAAGGAGCTATGGGAGCTGATTAAGGATAGTTTTTACCATTTTGTCTAGATTATAAATTTGGAGCATCAAATACTTACATGGGAACAAACTCTAGAAATGTATGGCTCTGCCACATTGCTGCTTTGTGACGCCAGAAGGAAAGTGGAAAGACAACTTGATAAGGTAACTTATGCCTTGAACTTTCTCACAGCCCTTTTAGTCCATGGAAGTGTTGAATTATTAGTGTTATGCTTATTAGAGGTGCACCGATATATCGGTCATATATCAGATCAGCACTGATAAGAGTAAAATTACCATTATTGGCAAACTGGCTTTGTTTGGCCGCTGTAGCCAATAACATCACTGATAAATGCTGTGTGTATGCATGCAGCCAGGAATGCAGCCTGACAGCAAGGACAGCAGCATCCTTCT
>NW_017729031.1:30575321-30576879 GCF_001723915.1 Gavialis gangeticus
TGGGGCAGAGGCAGGCACTGCCCAGCCAGGGTGGTGAATGTGACCCGGGGGCCAGGACAGAGCTGCAGGTCACTTATCTGGGGATGTGGCGGGGAGAGGGGGGATGATCCCCACTGCTGTACAGCAGTGATGGCAGTGCTAGGAGAGGTGGCTATAGGGAGGTTATAGCCACCCCAAAATTCCCTGTAGCCACCCCTCCCAGTGCCACCACTGCTGCCCACTCCCACCTGCTTGGAGCACAGCCCCGGCCCAGCCCCCCCCGCCGGGAAGAGGCTGGCACAGCCCATGGCCCCAAGCCCATAGTGGGCAGCCTGCCCTCACCCTGTGCACAAATCCAGGG
The DNA here is from genome assembly GCF_001723915.1 of Gavialis gangeticus. NCBI lineage: Eukaryota > Metazoa > Chordata > Crocodylia > Gavialidae > Gavialis > Gavialis gangeticus. The sequence goes on from NW_017729031.1 coordinate 30,575,662, forward strand.
GGGGCACATGCCCACATGCCCCCCATGCCCACAGCAAGCAGCCTCATGTGCCATGTACACATCTGGGGAGGCACATGCCCCCCATGCCTCCCCCAGGGGTGTGTGCAATGGTGGGGAGACAGCCCAGCCCCACCCTCCACACCTCCCGGATGAACTACCCACGACTCTGTCCCAGGCCTGGGGACACGTTCATCACTCTGGCTAGGAAGCACCTGCCCCAGCCCCCGCCCCACTCCCTCCCTCACCATGGAGGCCTCGATCTTCCCCCCATGCCCCTACCATCACCCACACCCTTTTCCACCCACAGACTTACTGGCCAGACACTGCCAGCTACCAGCCAATTCTGCATTCTGTAAATCAGCTATCGGATCAGTACCAGCCGATATGGCTGGTTTATAATCAGCCAACAGTATCTACCAAGAAAATCTTTATCAGTGCACCCCTACTGCTTAGAAACCCGAGTTAGGTTTTTCAAAAACTCTCCTGGCCATTTAAAAAAAGCAAATTAGAAAAAAAAAGTGATGAATTTGGCAGGGTACAATTTATCAGCTGACCAGAAATCCATTTCCTCCTTTGAACAAACTGACTGTTGGAGAAGGGTTCAATTCTGTTTCGTGTTACAACTCTAGAGGATGCCTTCTGTTACAACATTCAGTGATCACATTTTTTTTTTTACTGATGAGCTTGGGCATAGTCTAAACAATGACAAAGTGAAACCAATTTTAACCTTATTCCCACATAGACTGGAGAGCAGGGTTTTTCTGAGTCAGTCAATTCAACCTAATGTTTCTGACAGTCAGGCAATATCCCAAGCCAATATTCAGAAGACAGTAGTTGTGTGTATACTGCATATTCAGGATGGATACAGCACTTAAGACAGCAACAGTTATTTACTGGCCTTTGACTTGGCAATATACTTGTAATATATGTAAACACGGCTTGTTTGCAGACATGTAGGTTCATATTATGCCCTCTCTCCACTCTGCCTGATAATTCCTTGTTCATCAGCTGGCAGGGAATGGAAAATGTCATATGGCTACAACACTTCAGAGTAGTGCTAGGCCACCACTGTGGCAGAAAGTCACCTTGGTTTCTCCCCAAAAATCTCTGCCCTGTGACACTGTGATTTAAATCTCTGTGCTGTGACCATTCAATTAGGATGGGCCCAGCACACAGGGGACCACACCCTCAGCCTGTCTCTTTAGGGAACTTGAGCTG
>NW_017729031.1:30577495-30580375 GCF_001723915.1 Gavialis gangeticus
GCAGGGAGGTGGGCGGCTTGACACAGGAGCGCCCCCTACTGGCCCGCCTCTCGTGGTGGAAACAGCGGAGGGATACAAATACCCAGCTGTGTTCCTGAGGTGGTATCTCTGCACCCGCCACAACCACAACCTACTGGAGAAAGCCCTATTTGAAAGTCTTTTGACAGCTAACTACAGTATAATATTGCTGATATTAATAGATAATCATCATTGATGAAAATATTCATACACACACATATATAGATAGTGTGTGTGTGTATAGTGTATATACAGTGTGTATATGTATATATGTATGTGTATATATACACATACATATGTACACACATACATACTAAACTACTCATCTCTCTCTCTGTAAGAAGACCTCCCTGCATCGATGCTTAGACTGTAAAACCCTATATATGTATTTTCCAAAACATTTCACAGTACATAGTACCACTGAAATGCAGCTATCACTAGATTGGACAACAGCAAGCAATGTAAATACACTCAAGCATAGGGATGGGGAGGAGGAAATGTTAGCCAATTACACTGATGTTTAGGTTTGCTCTGAAAAGTAGGCTCTCAAATGGCTATACAGAGCAAAAACACTTTGTCTTTAAGGGAATCAAAGACCTTACACACAGCAAACGGATAGCTTAGTAACTTAAGGTCTTCACAATCTAAGCATCAACACATGGGAGGTCTTCTTAGGGATATCTTCTTAGGGATATTTGGTATTGGGAGGAAGGCAGGTGTTTGTCTTACTGGCTCTGTACAGCTTGAGATATGCTAATACATATACTAATAAATATATGCTAATAAATGATTATATAAAGTGTTCTCCAAGACGTTCTGATCAAAAACATTATATGAACTGGGTTCCCTCTCCAGGCTAACCCTGGAGTCTTCTCCATTATCGCCCTCGGCTCCTAGTAAATACATGGGTGAAACATGTACCACCCACTAAGCAGGGAAGGTCCAAAATTGGGATAACACCATCTACACACAGAACCAAGCTGCAGAGCTCAGGGTCCTCCATTGACAACAACTTGCTTCTGTTGCTCAGATTTTGATATCTACAGCAAGAAGGGTTCATGGAAAAGCCTGTTGCCATGATTTATGAAGAGAAGCAGCTCTAAATGTGAAGACTCAAACCCAAGGCAGCTTTAAACATCAGAACAAATGCTTTTTATTGTGTGCAGAAACTAACAGAAGTCAGTATCTTGGAGAATCAAAGGCAGGCCTGCTGACATGTAGTATGTATTTTATGCCTGTAGCACAGTGATGGGATGTTGAGATACATTTACCTAATGTCTTTTCAACCAGCATGGACAAGCCAGTTTGCTTCACTATAGAGTGCTCTTCCATCCCTTTCTACACATTTTGAATTTCTATTTCATTATGGGAAATGAAGATGCAATAATAGTTATATTGCACCATTTTTGACACATCAGGCAGGCATTTACTTAATATGCCCCTTGCCCTAGATTTATTTCTCTACTGTGCTTTGTTACACTGCATAGTGTAGGCTCTTTGGAGGCTATGAAGCATTAAGAATGTCTAGTAAAAGATTAAGTTACCAAAAACATCATACTATATAATTTAATGTTTATACAAATCATCAAACATGATCTCATCCTGGAGAATCTGATGAGTCTTGGACAATGATTCATCAGGAGTCAGGTACGAATTCAAATGCCGTCCTTATGTGCTCCTTAATGCAAACCAGATACAGTGAACTGTGCATACTGTGATCACCTCTGAACACTTTTTTTTTGTTCCCTGCATACATTTAAAGTCTAAACCAAGTCCAGTCCCAAGTCTTATGCTGTTAAAACTAGCTGTTTCCTTGGTACCTAGCTCTGTTATTAAAAAGCCTACCAGTTGTAAATCCTGCAGTAATTCTCTAAGACAAGGAAACTGAGAATTAGGAATAACTTGGCTGCTCATTTTTCGTAGACTGACCAGAAATCTAAATAATAATCAGAGTGACTCAAACACTAAAGTTCCCCTTCAGGCACAGTGATGTATGGATGTATATATTCATAAACCCAGTCAAAAGTAACTTGAATAAAGCCTGATTTTTGGTGCTAATGTCTACCAAATGTACCCACAGTGACTAGAAAAAGCAGACTAACTTTCGTCAGAACTGACACGGGCAGGTTATTCTTGGATGTCATTACGCTTGCTACTTCCAACAATTAGTTCAGTGATTTTGTTTTACAAGTCACATAATGCATATCTGCTGGCAACTTGAGATTTATATCTGTGATTAATTCCTCATGCTGCTAATTGTAGAAAAAAATGGGAACATTGCCCTTGTATTAATGTCTTGGTAAAAGTATAGGAAGGACAGACTATTTCCTACCTTCTCTGCATCTTGCTCAAAGAGTCGGAGTTGAAAGCACTGGTCTAGTTTCAGCTTGCGGACATGCCACATCTGGTGCAAATGTTGCCGTGTAGAATGCAACTTGTCCAAGAGGCTGGTGATCTTTGGCACAAGACTTTGGAAGTCGGCACTTCCAGGAATGCAGTTCCTACCAGAAAAACCATCGCTGCACCTTATACATTGTAATAACCTTTGGCCCTCTCGGTCCAGTTCCTCCACGGGTGCTTTGATCACTTTTTTCTTGAGCTGCGTATGCTCGTCGATCAGCCTCCTTGACCCTTCAACATCAACTGGAAATTCTTTCCTAGCCAACATTTCCTGAAGGTCCTCTAGCCTTGATAACAAATGGATGGCACTGTTGAAAAACTCTTCCAAGGAGACTCTCAGCTCTATCCACTCATCATGATTGTAGTCCAAGGATCCTTCGAACTCATCAGTCAGTTGGGAAGGATCAACAAGCTTTGCCAGGCCTTCAACAGAAACCATACTTGTCTAACGGGAGAAAAAAA
>NW_017729031.1:30585375-30596473 GCF_001723915.1 Gavialis gangeticus
GCACTGTTGAAAAACTCTTCCAAGGAGACTCTCAGCTCTATCCACTCATCATGATTGTAGTCCAAGGATCCTTCGAACTCATCAGTCAGTTGGGAAGGATCAACAAGCTTTGCCAGGCCTTCAACAGAAACCATACTTGTCTAACGTGAGAAAAAAAAAATACCTGAATTAGTTTTCATTGGCAAACCAGCAATAATGGTGGACTCTGCCCGTGACACAGATTACTTTCCTCACAATACATCTCTGAAATAATGTTGTCAAGAAGGCTGGGGCCTGTATTTAATTCTGACAAATTAAACCATATTTAACACTGTTATTTTCATTTAACCGCACTGCTTATTCTTTGAAAAGATCACTGGAATCATATCCATTTTTCTAGTTAAAATGACCATCCAAAACACATTGAGAGAGGCTTCTGCTGCAGATTCCTTTAACCTGAAGTGCATATTCTTACTGAGCATGAAAGTATTGTTACCACAGCCTTTGGCTATCCTGACGGGAATGTTCACTAAGTGGATAACATGAGATTACAATGAATTCTCTTATTTGTATTATATTCAGGTCAATAGTGCTATTGCGACAATAGTTTTAGGCATGTGAATAGAAGCAGGTACCCTTCCCTGCCAAAATATACAGCATACTGCTTCTTATTTTCTTTCAGATTATTCCAGTTGGCTTTTGGCACAGACAGATCTTTTTTACACTATTACTGTCTAATGCGATTGAGCCTAAATCAGTGTCATTGGAGTATTAATAACAAAAAATTGCTGTGAATAGAAAGAATCAGCTGTGAATCACACAAAAATCAATATGGGACAATACTCCCATTTATTGAAACTTGGCTAACTGAAATTAAATAAAGGCCTTTTCATAGTTTTCATAGATTTCATAGATTTTTCTAGTTAAAATGGAGTCCAACCCCCTGCCTTGGGCAGGAAAGAGTGCTGGGGTCAGATGACCGCAGCCAGGTGTTTGTCCAATCTTCTCTTAAATACCTCCAAGGAAGAGGACAGCACCACCTCCCTTGGAAGTGTATCCCATATTCTGGCAACCCTCACTGTAAATAATTTTTTCCTGATGTCCAATCTAAATTTGCTCTCCTTCAGGTTGTGGCCATTGGTTCTAGTTACCCCAATGGGCGCCCTGGTAAGCATCACATTCCCTATTTCCTGCTGTCCGCCCCCACCCAATGAGTTTGAAGACGGCCACAAGATCACCTCTCAGCCTTCTCTTGTGGAGGCTGAAGAGATTCAGGTCCATTGCTAAATCGGTCCTCATAGGGGTTTTACTGCAGGCCTTTAACCAGATGGGTGGCCCTCCTCTGAACCCTTTCCAGGTTATCTACATCCCTTTTGAAAAAGACTCAGAACTTTGTAGGAGTGAATGCCTCCATGCTGGATGGCAATTCACATTCATCTTGCACAAATATATATAGATATATATATTTTCTTTAACTACCAGCCTAGGTTTTCATTAATAACTGGAGATTTGGGGTGCCACCATTTTTGGTTACTCGGTTTAAGACACATGGCTGGATGTTCAAACAGTACTGCTCACCTAGACTCCTTAAAAAAAAAAATAAAAAAAATCAGGCCACTGAGCAGTATCTCAGTTTTGGGACCCAAATCACTGGAGGCACCCAAAGTCATAAAATAAGTGAAAATGTGGGTGATTTTCCTTTAAACCTTCAGCTGAAGCCAGACCCCACTTGAAGTTAGGGGAAGGCCATTATGCTGAATTCAAAGAAAGTAGCTACCCAATGGTAATTCCAGGATCTAAGTTAATAACAACCTGTTATTCCAGTTTCTTATGACCTCCTAAAATTACTTCTCATAATTCTGCAACATATAAAAATGGCCTTCTATTAAAAGACACGCTCAGATAATTATGAAAGCAAAGAAAGCAAAGCGCTGACTGGAGTAGTTGATTTAAAATCCTTTTGCAGTTCCTTCTTGGAAAAGGTTACTTGGTGGAAGAGAGGGGGAACAGGAAGACAATTTAAATATGCATTTAAAATTTTAGAACCTGTCAACCTGGACATTGACCCTTTCAGTGCTTAATATGATCATTCAATTGAGATTACAACTGCTCGTCAACAAATGCGCTTTATCGCTAATATGTAATATTCCAACCCCTGTTTGTTGAGCCCCTGCCACATACTCTTTCCCTTATCACAATTGCAGTTTTGACAAGATAATATGGCAGGACTTTTTTATTTAAGGAGTTCTGCACACCTATTTGTTATTTAGATTTGTTCCCTTTGAGAATTATTTTGAAATGAATATGAATACATTACCTAACTTCAGGAGGGATGGATGTGCTAAGACAAAGTAACCATCTATCTGCTCTTCTCTTTCTTTGAAAATGCAACCAATAAAAATAAAAAAAACACTGTCTGCTTATTCAACCACATCAGGAGGAAAGGAAAAATAATCTTCAAAACACCTCTGAATTAATGATAAGCAGGCTTCTTGGGCCATCCTTCACAATAACACAAAGTTGCTGGAGTCTGCATTAGTCAATCAAGTGTCTGCCTTGCTCACTAGCAGCTTAAGGGGAAATGAAGTCTTTAATGCAGAACTAGCTACAGCTGAGTTTCCTGACCCAAATCAAGATAATCAGCTCTCACCGAGGGATGGATTCCACCAAGCATTTCTTTTATTGAACACAAGGACATAACCTGCCCTTAAAACTGGTGCTAGTAGTTATTAGGCCAGATAGTCTGTGGAAAACCTGCATAGCTCCATGGATTTCTTGCATACCTTGCCCCAGATGAGGATGCTGGGTTTTACCATGGCAGTAAAAGCAGTAATATTATTTCTGCCCTCTGGATGGGCACAAACCCATACACACTGCTCCGTGCACATAAAATCACCTGGTCTAATAAATGCATGTTACTCCTAGCTCTATAAAAAGTGCACAGCTGTTAATATGAATAGCTTTTCTTTGCATGAATGGTGGATTTACATGAGGGTGGGAGCTGCACGGCTACCCAAGCCTACCTACCATTTTGCAACAGCAGCTCCGAAAGGAATTCACCAAGGGCACCCACATGTCCCTAAAGTGTCTGCAGGCAGAGAACAGGATGTAGGGCCACTTAGGAAACAAAAATCATCTTCATTTATGGCAGCCTGTACCATAAGCAAGCACCTAGTGGAACTAGGAATATTACTCCTTACACTGTCTCAGTGTAGTCAACCCAGCACCCTGAGAAATCATGAGCCAGACCTCTAAAATTTACAAGAGTGGCTTAAAATCATTAAATAACTTAAGAAAGAAAGAAAAGACATTTGCAGCTTTTTTGTTGTCCTTCTGGTCTTTGAAGCTTTAGGGCAATGTTGTCTGCTCCAGAGTTTTTAGGAGTGAGAAAGTGTCTAAGGCCCAATATCAACTTGAAATGTATATGCAAAAAGGGGTCTCTCTCTTGGTGGCTTGCAGGGAGACTCCTTATGCTCCACTTCCCTGCTGTGGTGGAGCTACAATACAATGTCCTTCATCTCCCACCCATCACTAACCTCTGCACCCATCCTGTCTCCTTTCTGCTCTCTAACATCCCCATTAGCCACTTTCCTGCAATCCCTAAACCTACCTCTGGTCCCCTGTACTCTGCTCCCTCTACTCGTCCCCTATAGCCTTCCCAGGGACTCTGCTACTCTCCACAGGGTCTGTGCCAGAATGGCATCTTGTTTAGGTCTCTGAACCATTCGGTGGTTGTAACTTTAGACTTACTGAGCACGTCTACATGTTCATTAATGCACCTTAGTTACTGTGCATTCAGTTTAATCTCTACGCTACTGCGCAGTATTATTAGGCTAATGCACAGTAAGCGTTTCGTGTAGATACGCCCACTAAGACTAGTAGCAGGTGGCATCCTCCTTTTTTTCAGGGCTGCCTCGCTTCCAGGGCAGAGTGCACAAGCTTGCATAGTGTATCTTGATGGCTTCAGCCCCACTGACAGCAATGGGAATGGCCACCTTTATAAATGAAGGAAAAATCCCAAATCAGCAGCCTTTCATCCTGTTTTCAAGAGAAAAGAGACGAAAGGAATTTCTTAAGAATGTGAGAGTTGTGATCAAAGTCATTACGAGTGGTAGCAGTAGGCTGCAGGTCAGGTGCCCACCGCTGTTCTTAAATACATGCTGAACAGTGAGAACCTGTTGAAGTTGCATTAACTTCAACAGATCTTTAAACGTGCTTACCTGTGCTGTTGAATAGCCGCGCTAAACCTACCCCCTCTGAATGACTATGGGCTAAATTCTATTCTGAGCTATGCTGATGTAAATTCAGAGCATCTCATGGAAGTCAGGGGGTTTACAGTAGAGTAAATACATGAGCCAAGTATGGGCCTTATCTTAGCCATGGGGTAGAAAACAAATGCAAACAAACTGCATAATGCATATAAGCTGATATACATATATTTTGCATACCAGAATTTTGATTCTGTTTGAGTAAGAAACTGGCATTCTTAGAGAAATCAAGAAGCCCTGGCTGAAGCTAAATGCTTTACCTCCACCATTGGGAAAGTTAATAAAATCCTCTCTAATTACAAAAGTGTTGCCTGTATTTTGTACCACTCAAAAAATCCGCTTAAAGCATTTTGTCATTAACATAGCTGGTGAAAAATTCAATGGTAAATCTTAATTAAAGTAATGAAAATAGTTAGATAAACCTTTATTCTAAACGCCTCAAATTAATGGAGCCATTAACTGAAATCTGTTAAAAGAGGCCTGAAAGATGAGCCCATGCAGTTTTGTGCTTTAAGTTTTATCTCTCTCTTAGAGTATCCCACCAATACACAAAAAAAATAGTTAAAGGGAAGAATGAAAGTAACATAGCCACAAAAAAGACCTGAACATAAATGTCCTGGATGTAACAGTGCCCTGGACAGAGGACTGCCTACAAGCCAAAGTTTTGCTGAGTTCTTGAAGATGCTGAAGTGGATTTCAGAGTAGAGGTGGTTTTCACCCTAAACCTGATTGGAGAAAATCCATTGCAAAAGATTTCCAATGTGGACTCTCACCTCAAAGATGAATTTGGAACTGCCAAAATTAGTTTTCTGCTTCTGCCAGAAGTTGTCAGGTTTGATGATCAGGGCAACATGAATCTCAGCAGGAAAGGCTTCCTGAAGGGTCTTCAGCAAAGGCTTGATCAAGTCCCATTTGGATCCCCGCATATCAATGATAACAGTGAATCCTCGTTTACAGACATCTTCACTGTAAGAATAAAAGCACAGCAGGATAATTAATATCGTCTACAGACACATTAAGATCCCACTTCTGTTGTTAGCATTCAACACTTTAATGCAAAGCATAGAATAACGTAATGCAAGGAATGGGATAATATAGGATAATGGTTATAAAGCGTCTTAAGAGTTTTACTGTAATCTAATATGAATTATATGAATAGTTACATTTGTATATTATCTCCTGAAAATATGCAATTCAAACAGGCATTAGAAATTTACATACTTTCCTGGGTTTGTATATAATTATATGTATACCAGCCAACTGCCTGTCAAGAATGACAGGGGGAGGAGCACCGCCACCCACCACCCCACACCACTGCTGCCTCCCAGGAACGGAGGGTCGGGGGGGAAAGCTTGCACATTGCGGCAGCCGCCGCTGCTACCCACTGTCTAGCACTGGTGCCACTCTGCATTTGGCTGCATGCCACCCGACCCCCACTCTGTGTCTGGTCCCCTGTGCCTCCCCCCACACCCTGCTGCTCAGTGTCCGGCCCTGCGCCAACACCCCCCCGCCCCGGCATCCAGGCCTGCGAGCCCCCCACTGCTCTGTGTCCACCCTGCATCCAAAGGTGGATTAATGTGTGCTGTGGCCCTGGGCAAACACAAAATTGGAAGCCCCCTCCCCCCACAGGAGCTGAGCTGGGGGGGGGGGGAAGAAGGCAGGGCACTTTCCTCTCCTGGTGCTGGCTGGGGAGACTGAGGGTACCCTGCCAGGCTGGGGGTGTGGGGGCACATGCCCATCTCTTCTCCCTGCTCCCTGCCCCCTTGTCCCGCTATGGCCAAACATACACACACACACAGATACGCACACAGTACTCTCACTCACTCTCTGCACATGGACACACAGACACAAACACACTCCTTCCTGCCATAAACACAGACACATGCACGCACACTCACGCATGCACGTGCACTGACACGTGTGCACACACACAGACATGCAGGCGGGCGCGCACTCTACTCACTCACCCTCTGCACACGGACACACAGACACAAACACACTCTCCCTGCCATGAACACAGACACACGCATGAACACTCATGCATGCACACGCAGTGACACACAAGCACACAGACACATGCAAGCACACATGCAGATGGGTTCATTCTCTAGTCACTCACTCTCTGCACATGGACACACAGACACAAACACACTTTCCCTGCCATGAACACAGATGCATGCATGCACAGGCACGCAAACACAGACGTATGCATGCACACATGCAGATGGGTATGCACTCTGTTCCCTCACTCTGCACATAGACGCACAGAGACAACAGTCTGCCTGCCATGAACAGTCTTCCATCCCACTCCGATGCCCATCACTCCCAACCCGCACACCCCTCCCCACTCCAATCCTTGCTGGTGCCTCCACTCCTGACCCGCAGCCCCCTGGCACCGTCAGTGCCCCACCCCCCACTCCCAACCCACTGTCCCCCACACTGCTGCCCCTCACTCCTGACCCACAACCCTCTGCCCCCCTAGCCCTGCCCATCCTGAAGCATTGTGGCTCTCATTCATGCAGGTGGCAGTGGAGCATGTCCAGCATGCTGAGGGGAGAGGAGGGGAGGCTTTTGGCCCCCCCTGCCCTGGGATAGGGCTGCAGTGTCCTGCGGGCAGCCTGGCCATGGCCCCCCTCCACCTACCCCCCTCCCCGGGCAGGGGCTCCTGGCTGCTCAGCCCCCGGAGCACAGAGCACGGGCCCCGGCACCTGCACTGATGCCTGGTCACAAAGCCCCACACTGGCCTCAAAGCCCCACTGCCCCTTTCCCCACTTGAGGGGCAGGCAACCCTCCCCTCCTCTTTTTCTCTGTGCTTCTGGATGAAAGATGGGAACAAGCAAGGACACTACCTTCTCCATGTTGAACACTGAGTTAACCTCAGCTCATCTTGTCCCTGCACTTTATAGAGGTCCCTCAGGGAAAGGACCACAAAGTTTTCCCATGGCCCCCACACAGCATTCAGGTTCTAAAAAAACCTCAACATTTAATTAAGAAAGGAAGTTTCTTCCTCTCTTAGCTGTAATGATAACTTTCCAACTATGAATCATGTTAAACTTATGGAGCTTCCAAATCTGCATAGGGCCCAAAACTCCCCCACTTCCCAGCAGCTTCACCGGCACATGAATTCTTAAAGTTCATTGACAACGCTTTAAAAATGTCAGTGTTTCCATATTGCATTATTGATCATTTTCCCTGGGAGTAAAGCACATGGGTGCGTGGTATGTGGGAGATGTTGTAGGGAAGGAAATGCAGCAAGAAGAAACCGTACAGAAAAGGAAGAAAGAAAGAAAGATACAAAAATAGAAAGCGGGGAAGGTAGAGATCCAAAGGGCAGAAAAAAATTAGATGGTCTTAAAGTTGAGCATCTTTTTTCATGGAGTGATGGTGAATGCAACACTGGGGGCAGGACAAGTAAGCAATGATCACTAAAAGCTCAGTAACTACGTACTGATTTCACCTTTGATTTCTGTGCCTACAGCAGAAGAAATGCTGCAAACTCAAGAAATGCAAATTCTAGCCCATGGACCACCATTTCAATGGAATATAATATCCAGTCCTTTTCAATACCTTTATCAATGATTTGGATGAGGGGGTGAGGAGTTCCTTGGCCAAGTTTGTGGATGACACCAAACTATGGGGAAGCATGGTCACACTTGAAAATAGGCTGCAGATACAGGCGGACCTACACAGGCTGGCAAGTTGGGCAGACTGGAATCAGATGAAGTTCAATGTCGAGAAATGTGAAGTGCTCCACCTTGGGACGAGCAACCCCCAACACACCTACAGGCTTGGCAGCACCAAACTGACCAGCCCCACAAATGAAAGGGACTGGGGTGTAATAACAGACCACAGTATGAATATGAGCCAGCAGTGTGACGTTGTGGCCATCAGGGCAAATAATACCCTGGCATGCATCAATCGATGCATCTCCAGCTAAACTAGGGAGGTGATTCTTCCACTGAGACCACAGCTGGAGGACTGCGTCCAGTTCTGGGCACCGCACTTCAAACAAGGACATGGTAAAGCTCAAGAAAGTCCAGAGAAGGGCCACCCATATGATCAGAGATTGGCACAGCAAGCCATACGGAGAAAGGCTGAGGACCTGGGACTCTTCAGCCTGAAGAAGAGAAGGTTGGGAGGGGGCTTGATAGCGACTTACCGCTACATCCGGGGCATACATCAAGGGCTTGGTGAACAACTGTTCACCCTTGGGGAAAACCAGGAGTAATGGTCACAAACTCCTGGAAGACCATGTCAGGCTCAACATTAGAAAAATCTAGACAGCTAGGGTGTCCAGACTGTGGATTGGCTCTCTCCAGAGGTGGTGCAATCGCCTGCCCTGGAAATCTTCAAGAAGAGACTGGACGGTCACCTTGCTAGGATCACTTGACTCCCAGTCATCTTTCCTCCCTGGTGCAGAGTGCTGGACCCAATGATCTGAGGTTCCTTCCAGCCTCTTACTGTCTATGAATTTATGAATCCCAGGTTAGACTAAGGACAGGTGTTTTAAAATGGTTGTACACATTGGTGTTACAATGCATATTCAGAAAGGGTCTCAACAGTAGCACATCTTACACTTAGACCCCATCACACACTCCCACTGTACATGAACTGCCTAATCTTCATATATACCAGGGTTCCTCTTCACTACTTTGGTGATACAAAAGGCCTGGTGATATAAAAGGTAGAAGGCTGCAAAGAAAACTTCCTGCGACTAACAATCAGGTTCCATCTACTTCACTGATGTGCTTATACAAAGATCATCTCCGAATTTTGTGGTTGGAAGAGGACCAATCTACAAAACAGACACTGAACTTGAACTAAAATGGGCTCATGAACTAGAACGAACACAACATGCAAAGTTCCTACTTGCTTTTGGTTACACTCATGGTTTCCAGGCATAACGATACCATTCAGGATGACATGTGAGAACAACAGACAGGATGCTACCAGAGATAAAGTGTTTTGCTTACTTTAAAACCCCACCTATATTACTAAGAATAAATGGCATTGGTGACCATGGATGGATCTAGGATTTTGTAAAGCGGGGTGTGGGAGCAGGGATCGGCACTGCAAGGGAGGATGCACCCCCCTGCCCCCACTGCTGCAAGCAGACCTCCCCATCCTAGGATTTTTTTTTAAGTCTGAACATCAGGTAAGAATCATGCCCCTGGCTCTTGGTACATCTTCCCCTCCCCTGCTCACCAGCTCCAGTGTCCCCACCGTTTCCAGCTGACCTGCGGACAGGGGAAGCTCTAGAGCCAATCTTGCCCTGCTCTGACCAGGCCGTGCAGGGGCCAAGCTCAGCTGGAGCAGCCCCCAGGGTGGAAGCAACACGGGGACTCCTTTTCCCTGCCTGACTCCCTGGTTTTTTCTCCACCAGCCTGGGAGCAGGCTCAGGGAGGGGGAACCTGCCCAACACCACTGCTGCTGTCCCCAGCTGAGCCAGCCTCCATGCAGCCTGGCTAGAGCAGGGCAGGAGCAGCTGTGGAGCTCCCTCTGCCCCTAGGTCAGCTGAAGACAGCAAGAACAGAAGCTGTGGAGAGTAAAATAGGGGGCTGGGTGCCAGGAGCATTGAGCAGGAGAAATACTGCTCTACGGACTTAAAAGAAAATCCCCAGCTGCTGCTCCCGCAACATGGTCTGGAAAGGGACTGCCACCATGTCACTGCACTCCCACTGGATCTGCCCCTCTTCCTGACCTCAGGAGAAGCACACTAACAGAGTTCACCATAATGCTCTTTGAGCAGCTTTTAAGGTTACAGTTAGCATGGAAAATAAGGAAGAAAAACAAAAATACACAATACACAGAACTGCCCAGTTATAATTGTATGCTAGCAAGAAGCTAGTGCTGTCAAAGCAGACAAGCAGAATCAGCTGCCTTAATACTGCTGATGCATCCAGAACAAGCTGCATTAAAATGGTGAGCCCAAAAGCAAAACTAGAGGGACCAGATATTTCCAGACTGCCAGGAGGGTAAATCGTGTTATTCTTCCCTTGCCTTTTACTGGGAGGTTAGATATCTGACTCCTACCATGACTGAATCTAAAATGGTTGTAAACAGGGCTTTGTCATTGGTATTACTGTCTCCTACCCTTTGGTACCCGAGCGGATACAAATCATTGAATCAAACAGAAGTGAATTTAAGTTGTTTTTTTCTTCTGTTGCAAAAGTTGTACAGTGTTTTTTTGCAGTTTCTGCCAGGTCAACTCACATGCTATACTGAACTGGCATTTCTAGGGGTGGCTTTTGCTTCAAGCAATTGGCAAGGAAATTAAGGAAACGGCTGCCCATAGTGGCATAGTGAATATCCCAATAACAGATGTAGCAACAACTGGCATTTCATCCAGCTTTCCTTGAAAAATGGATGAGGAAAACACCACTGAGGAAAAAGCCAATATTAACTATATCTCAGCTTTCTATAGCTCCTGCCAGCCCACCAAATCTGATTTCTAACTGTGGATGTGCTACAGATTAATGTAATACTGAAAGATGAATATCAAAATTCCCTGCTTATCTATCCAGAACAGTAATGTCCTGAAAAACTGAAACCAGTTCCAACAGGTCTTGAAACCTTGGCAAAAGCCTGACCTTTAGCCCAGTTTGGCAGCTCAAGTTATTAAAAATCAAAGTGACACATGCTTAAATAACCACAATGATGTGAAGTTGAGTAGTAAGGCTGATAATCAGGAATCCTGGTTTTCTCTGTTTAAAAATCACAGATTCTCTGATAAAACACACATGCAAATTCTCTAATTAACCCACCCCCCAAATCCATGGCTTTCCATGATTAAAATGAAATGTCACTATATATATATATATTACACACACACACACACACACACACACACA
>NW_017729031.1:30596707-30605191 GCF_001723915.1 Gavialis gangeticus
CCCGCCAGTGCCCCTCACTTCCTCCCCCACAGCCCCTGACCCTTGCTGGTGCTCCTCACTTCCGCCCCCATAGCCCCAGCCCGCGCCCTGCCCAACTCCCGCCGTCCCTCACTATGGGGGCCTTGATTCCCTCTCCCCCCGCCACCAGACTTACATCCAGGACCTGCTCTCCAGGCTGCCTGGAGGCCACGTGCATGCATACACACACACGCACATGGCCTCCCCTGCTGATCCCCCTCCTCCCGCACTCCCCAGACCCTTGCAGGTTACAACTCTGCCAGCCTGCAAGAGGTAACCCACCGTTTTCCACATTTTTCTCCTTTAAAGGAGAAAATCTGGGGTTTTCTCCTTAAAATGAGAAAATCTGGGTTTTACAGTAGTTTTCTGTGGTGAATGGAAAACCCAGATTCCTGCTGATAATCTAGACAGGGATAACTACAGGCTGGCTTCACAGTGTGAAGCCAATGGAGATCTCTGTACTGACTACAAGGGTCTTTGAGTCACTGGCCAGAAAGGCCATAGGCGAGTAATGGAGGGGACCGACAGCAGTGCCACCAGTCCTCTAACTTTCCATGGAAGTGGAATTTGTACCTTTGAAAAATTTCCCACAACACAGCAGCCCACCTGCCAGAGCGCCACTTGCATTTTCTGAGGCTCGAGAGAAGAGCTGACATTTTTGGTTGAAACAAACGCACAATTTTTAAAATACCAATTCCTCTTCCAGCTCTGTGCGAATGACAGCCTTTTTCTACTCCCTTCAGTGTCAAGCTGTTGGCCAACCTTAGCATGCTTCTGCTTTGAAGCATAAAATATGTGGGAGGGCGGTTAGCAGATTTTCGGGGCCACAATATTTCTTTTAAAGAAGCAAGGTCTTCATTTCAGTATGAAATTTTAATTTTCTAGTTACCTGGCAAATGACTGACACCACTTGACCAAGAGGGATATGCAGGCATCTTTATATTGTAAGAAGTAAATCAGAGCCAGAAGACAAACAGGCCCAGTTACATTTATAGGCCAGTGGATGGAGTGGAAGAAGGTGTTGCTCATTTTCAGCAAAGAAAAAGTTTGTTTCTTGAGCCTTGCACACAGTTTCTGAGAACTAGCAAGGCCTTACAATTATTACTTTAATTAGATTAATGGCATTCACCTTATGATGCCACTGGGCCCTTTGTCTCATCTATTGAGCTTGAACTCCCTGAAATACTCATCAGTTCCTTGCCCCCTTCTGTGACTTTATGCACAAAATTAGCAGCCAATTTCTCAACTATTGGTCAGAAGCTATTAGTTGACAGTGTTTAAGCTGCTACCAGCCAGACAGCCTTCTTCTAATGCTTCTTTTTTTAGTTGAAAGAGTGTGTTGCTGAGTGTGGCACGTTCGCTGGTGCTCATAGCAGGAGCAGAAGTTCAGGTACAAAGCAGGGAGATGATGCATCTGAGCAGGAAGAAGGAAAAGAGACAATTATGTATTTAACCCATATGCCCATTCAGGCCAGGGCTTGTTTCTCACTCCATATTTGTACAGCACCTCGCACAATAGATCCCTGGCCTCAGGTCTGGTCTCCAGGCACTACCAGCAATATTAATGTCTTGAGCTGTCTGCAAGTCAATATTGAAAAGGATTCTGCAGTCAACTCTATGAGCAAAGAGCTTGGGTTTTTTTGTTTGTTTTTTTAAAAAAAACCCTAACGAATGCATTCTCAGAAACAAAAACTAGACAGCAAATTTGAGAAAATCTGATAGGCCTAGCCAGGGGCGGGCAAGCAAGGGAGGTTTTATTTTTTTTAAAGGTCTGGGCCAAAATTTGTGGTTTTGAGTGTCTACAGTTAAATACCTAAATGCAAGTTCAGGCACATAAAGAAAAATAATCTCAAAGCACTACAGGCTGGCAACGACCTAAGTAATCAGTTCTCTGTAACTGCTGTTAAACTAAGACTGAGACTAAAACATGTTTAAAGAAAAACTTTAAAAACCTTTTCAAAGAGAAAGTTTCAGATGTAATAAAAAAATACTTAAACTGAAACCCAAGAACAAACGTCATTTTATTACAATAAATCATTATGTTGCTTTCTGAGGCACTTTCACAGGACCATTTTCTAAATTTTTCACTTTAACGTGGACACCTTCCGAGATGTATTTTCTTTGGCAGGAACCAACCTGCTTGCTATCAAACAATTTTAAGCATCTTGTACTCTTTTATTAATTTTTCAAATGCCTATCAAATGATCACACATTTTTCTCCATTATGGTTTGGCCAAAGCTGCTGACAAGGTTCAGCACCGATTACTTGACATGTAACGTTTCCATCCCCAGTGCAAAACCCCACATGAATGACGAAGCAGCAGGGTTTCACATGTCTCTGGTCCCTCAGAAAGTAAAAGACAAATCTGACATTTATTAAATCTCTTTCAAAATAGGATCTTTATATAGTCAAAGCTGAATCTCCCACAGACAGATATTTTTAGTATAAAAGTCATATCTCATTTCCAAACCAGTGCCACTCATAGTCAAGTCAAGGCTCTCCTGGGCCTACCAGCCCATGAGATGCATGTAGTTAAGATGCACTATCTTCTGTAGCCAACAGCACTCAGGTGAAGACATGATGCCCAGTTACCTTTGACTCTTCAGGCTTAGTGATCTATTTACTGCTAGGACAACAGCAGCTTTTAGCAGAAGTCCAGGGCAGGCTTGAACTCACATCGCTAGAGCTGGAGAGAGACACTTTAAACTACTTTAGCACTACAGCCAATTACTCTTGCCACTCCAGATTTTTGGAAGTAAAAGAAATCATTTTCTATCCATCATATGCCTGGGGGGATTTTTTTTCCATAGGATTTTTAGAACCAGCTTCAGTTCATGATGCTCATCCATCGGTGTCACGCTGCTATGATTGGCTTGGAAACGTTATAGCAGTGGCCTTAAACCACTGTACAAAAACTGCATCCAATTCATCTGCCTTACCATTTTCCTCTCTAATTAGCGGCAGGGTGTTAAACTGCAGTGCTGTTCCTCTGAAGTGCCTTCTACTTCTATGGGTTTGAATCATGGTTACAGCTGATTTGTAGCTTTTACAAGGAACAGTAGGGCCGGCGTGCACAATTATGGAGCCCACCAGCTTCCCAAAATCCCCAGACCTCCCTTTCAGACTGGTGTATTTGGAGGCCAACTTAAAACCACAGAGCCAAAGCTGTCCGAAAGGCTTTGAATGGATGAATTTCACCCTAAATCTCCCCTCATACATTTTCTAACGGTTTTGTGACACATTTTTGTGACGAGGGAGGAAATTTAAGAAAATAGCCGCTGGATTTCCTTCGTTTCTAATTCATCTCTTATACCTCATTATGCCCTAATTTGGTTCCTAGCTCTCCCTACACTGAAAAGCAACTGTTCTTGCTTTTAAAAAAAAGTATCAAAGCCAGTTCCACTTTGGCTGGGATTAGACATAAAATAGGAATCAGGAGAGTTTTCAGTGACATGCTGTAAAACAAAAAACCCCCCAGAAGTCAGAAGTGGCAGGGTCCAGGTGGAGACAAATGCAGTCTCTGGTTACTGAGGCCAGACGGGGGGGACCCGAGGTGAGCCCGCGACGGTGCAAGAATGCAGATGCACCACTGCACAATGTCCACATTCAACCAGACATGCTGGCCAAGTGTCAACAGATGGGAACAAAAAGGGAGAAAGAAACATTTTGGCAGCAGGAGCTAACTGATGGAGAAGGTATCCCTGCTGTTTCCAAGCAAAGTATGAAGCAACTCATTTAGTTGTTCCTCTTAAAAGCCTGGGTCCACAGTCAATGGAGTTAGAGCGTAAACTGCTGTAAAACAGAGCTGAATCAGGACCCATACTGCGATCAGTCGTAGGTATAACCGTATCATCTCCCAACATACGGCCTATTCCCGAACAGCACTGAAAGCTTCCTGAAAGGGGTGGGCTGCTCTGAAATCCTACTGAAGCCAACAGAGCTGGGGAGGACCCAGCATAGGCCACACTCTGCTCTCACTTACCCAGGTCTAAATCCAAATCTACCCCGCCGTAACTAAGAGCAGAGGTGGGACCCATGTCTCAGAAGGCACTGAGCTCTTTATTAGATAGGTCCCATAAATCCTCCATGATGCCCTTGAAAATCTTTATTCTTAAAGATGCAAAACAGCTGGATTCAAGAATACACATCTGTCTGTGGTTGTTGCAGCCAAGACCAGAGGGTGAGTGTCAGAGTTTTTCATACTTTTTGTTGAAACTCTGCTGGTAAATGATGTATTTACACACCCCCACTTACCAGATTCTGCTGATGTTATCATCTATTTACTATATTCCTATCAATATCTGGCAGGTTCTCTCTTGAAACAGC
The DNA here is from genome assembly GCF_001723915.1 of Gavialis gangeticus. NCBI lineage: Eukaryota > Metazoa > Chordata > Crocodylia > Gavialidae > Gavialis > Gavialis gangeticus. The sequence goes on from NW_017729031.1 coordinate 30,601,053, forward strand.
TGCTCGGATAAATATAAAATTCGTCAGGGGGTTGTTTGCATTTATCCAAGACTAAATCTGAAAGATCAGTTACTACAACAGAAGAATAGTTGAGTATTAAGTACCATCCGCTGATCTCCTTACCATCTAGAGTGCTATATTTTGGCCCAATTCATTCAAACAAACAAGGAAGGGTCTTTATTGAATAAAAATATGTGTTACTGCCACTTGCAGGAAAAATACATACACACTATGTGTGGAAAAAGTCTGGAGGGCCCAGGGGACTTGGGAATATTTTTGGAGATGTAACGCACTTAGAAGACTAAGTTCGGAATAAATATTGCTGCATCTGTTGCTGCAAAGTTAGTAATTACAATCAGAGCAATCTCCAGTCTTCTGATGCTCACGCAAAGAGAACAAGATGACAAGAAACAGCTTCAATAGGATTTCATTTAAAGCAGTAGGGCTGCTAGCTGGATGAGTGGCGCTGGGTAGATCTGTGGACCGGATCGTGCCCTGTGCTGCCTCCACGTGGCCGCTCATGCCCGGACTGGGCCCTGGCTACCTCAGCCAGCCCATATATCAGATCGAGCCCCATCACACCCCAGCCTTGTGCACTCAGATCGGGCCACATGGTGCCTCAGCCCGTGCGCCTGGTTTGGGCTCAGCCCCGCACTCTCAATCAAGAGCACAGGGTCATGTTCGGCCTGTGGGGCTCCCTATGGATCTTAAAATTTGGCCTGCGGGCCATGGATTGAGCTCATTATTATCAGGCTCTTAGGAAAGGACAAGGATGCCTAGCAGAATACTGATTGTTTGCTTTCCTAGACAACGGTCCTGGTGTCTTACAGCAAGCTCCATGGGTGAATGTGAGATGGTAAGCAGCTGGGATTCCCTTAGGATGCTGTACACATACAAATTAACCCCCAGAAAATCTATCTGCTAGGTTCCCAATACATATAAGTGTTTGATGTACATTGTGGGAGTAAACACTACCAGCAGCGAGTAGAACTTGAGCTGCATAAACAAGGCTAGGAGCATCTTCTCTTTGCATGAGTCTTCATTTTCAAATAGGGATTGATCAAGGTTTGAACTGCATGCAGAGACGCAGGATGAAACCTGATGCATGTCCACCGACAGTGTACCAAACTCAGCCCCACTGCAAACAGGTGTAGCCCCTCTGAGATTTATGAGAGGGAGGGATTATTGGCAATTTCTTTTATTGGACCATCTGTACAGTTGGAAGAGATGTTGGACAAGCTTTTGGGCATCAAGTGCTCAGAGCTAAAAAAGAGGCAGACATGAGCTGAACTAAAGAACAGAGAATAAACTACATGCAAGTGCAAATAGTGTGCTGGGAAGGATGGAGGAGGACAGTGAAGTGTGTTAGCAGGAGTGACCCAAGTGATATGGTACTGTGTGCTACACCAGAGCTACATATGGCATATGGCATGGAAGAGGCACAACTCCTACCTAAAAGGGGGTTATGTTCCTCTTCCTAGGTATATATCCACTTCTTCCTATTATAATTATACATAGCTTCCGTTAGCTTTATTAAGAGTCCCAATGTGGAGGACAAAATAACCGAAGCACACGTTCTAAGTACAGATGGTGGGAACTTCTCCGATGGAATATTTTTCCATGGTAAAAACACAGATTAATTGAAAGCAAATTTTTTCATTAAAACAGTATTATTTTGAGAAATGGGTTTTCGAAAGGAAACATTTTAAAAAGCATTTCTTGGACTGAAACATTTTTACTTTCCATTTCAAAATGACTTTTCGTCTCATTTATTTTATAATATGCATAATATAAAAATGGAAGAAAAAGTCAAAAATGGAAAACAAACATGTCTTGGTTAAGAGAGAAAAACATTTTTGTGGGGAATTTCTCTTTTGTTTTTGCTACGTGTTTTGGAACAGTAACAATTCAAAAATATATATATAGTCTTCCAAAAAGCAAAAAAAAAAAAATCTGGTTCTTAGCTTTGGTCTCAAGCAATCCAGCATCCAGGCTGTTTTTTGCACTATCTCCTGAGCAGGAATAATATAACCATTGTATGAGTCTGCTCATAGACTTTGGCAAGAGTTCACACATTCATTTTATTTCAGGGTACACGCTGCATTCAAGTGCATGTCACAGGAGGAAAGGTGAGTGTTATATCCAAGAAACATCCTGCTTTCCCCGCACGGAGTCTGCTTCATTCACACGGCGTGCGTGAATTTGAGCTCTCGCTGTAAACACATGGTTTTCAAGCCAACTCTGCCATTTTCTCCCCCTCAGTTAGCAGGGCCGACCAAAACTGATAGATCTGAGTCTATTTATTCTTTCAAGCCCCACCCCAAAGCAAACAAAGCCAGTCTTTGTAGCCACTCTGATTTACCCAAAATAACTTGCTTATCAGATATATATTTCCTGCCCATAGCAGACTGGAGAGGAGATTGCTAAGCAAGCTGCATGTGGTATTACATCCAAGGGGACTTCCTCTGAGGTTGCAGAATCAGCCTTTTTGTTAAATAATAATATTATTAACAATAATCCTGATTTCATAGATTTCATAGACATTGATTTTATAGACGTTAGGGCTGGAAGGGACCTCAGAAGATCATCGAGTCCAGCCCTCTGCCCCAGAGGCAGGATGATGATGATGAAGATTGAACCACTGCCCATCTTTAAGCAGAAAAGACTCGACTATTAGGAAAACACCAGCAGGACAAAGAGTCTGAGATTTACCGTGTCCTCTTAAAACCAAGAGGCATTTGGGGGGGAAGTGCAATTTCACAATCCAGCCCAAAATCTTCCGCTCCCAAGATTAGGATCCTTCTCTCTGGAATAAAGATATTTTGCCTGTCCCCGTATCCTACAAGGAAGAGTTAAATTCTGTGAACAAGACAAGTATAGATTCATAGATTTTCAGGGTCAGAAGGGACCTCGGCAGATCATCGAGTCCGACCCCCGGCCCTGGGCAGGGAAGAGCGCTGCCCATAGCGGACATAGTATATTTGGTGCGAGGCGTCTCTCGTTTGAGGATAGCGATACGAGAGGGTGTAACATCTCCGAATCCATTAGGCTTCTTGCAGACACCAGTACTGGCATACACAAGTACACCATCCGGTACTGTGCAAACAGCAGAAGCAGCAGAGAACCATCTGAAACCATGGGCCAACCTAGTAGAGGACGCTGGATCTGAAAGTCTGCTAAAGAGCCAAGTGTTTGCAGCCAATGAAGGGATTAACAACCTCAACAACTGTCCAAATGCAAGTATGCCAATCCAGAGTCTCCCTCAACTGAAGTGATCCCTGACTGCTGCCCTGCCGATCTTCCCAAGGAGGTTAACGATATTCTGCCCCCTCCTCCCCAGCCTCATCTGTTCCTATTTGCAGTGGTCATTAAGTACCTCGCATCGCAGCTTCTGCTGTCATCCCTCCCACTGTCCCTGCTTTGGATGACGGTGCTGTGACCCTGCCCTGCTGAAGTCAGTAGGGGTCTTCACGACGAGAGCATTACGTGCTAAAAGGCAGAGGACAGGACAGGATCTGAGAGGGAGGAATTCCCTTTGTTCTAGCTCTGACTTGCTGAGCCCCTTGGTGACTCTGTTTTTGTATCTGTGTAACAGAAATGACAGCCCCACTTACTTCACAAGGGTGGTGTAACAAATGATTTGAGAGCTAGATGGTCCTACACGTTACTTATTTTCATTGAAAATACTGCTTTCCTCTCTACTGAAGTCTCCTTTCAGCCTTTGAAACTTATCTCTAAACTGCAAGTTACAACCCGAGTCCGACAAGATCCAGATTCAGACGGTTCTGTTTGGTGCCCGGGTGGACCCTATTTGGTTTCTTTCCTCCCATCATTGCTTTATTTGCCTTTATCTCAGACGGTTTGGATGTCCAAAACTGAATGTCTTTCTACGTAAGACAGGAAAGCTTATGAGTTTTTAATCACTGGATGGCTGCAACCAATAACTGTACCACCTTTTTTAAAAAACAGAGGTACAGTTAAATATGATGAAATATTTTCTCCAGCAGAAATTGAAAACCCATAGATGGCTGGACATTGGGTCATTAGAGTAATAATAAAAAACAACTTCACACTTAATTTTTAAGGCTTGAAATAACCCTGCTAGCCTCCTACATGGGTTAGTAATTTTATTGCCCTTT
>NW_017729031.1:30610191-30623096 GCF_001723915.1 Gavialis gangeticus
ATTTTTAAGGCTTGAAATAACCCTGCTAGCCTCCTACATGGGTTAGTAATTTTATTGCCTTTTAGCTCCCAGGAGTACTCTGCACCCTGCCACATCAATTCTTTAATGTCCAGAGAAGAATTATTTAGTGGCTGAACAAGACTGGGAGTCAAGAGACCCTGGAAATCAGATGTCTGGTCTCTGTTCTGCCAGCTGTTCCCTGTGCAATCTGGGGTGCTTAACTAATTTTGCATCAGTTCCTACATCTGTACAATGAAGATAATGACAACTTCATCATAGGGATGTGGTAATGCTCAATTAATGTTTGAAACGCACTAAGGACATTGGATGAAAAGTATTATATAAAAATAGAGGAGTACTAGCATTTTACAGGGAGGGGGGAGCAATAGCACAGAGACCATCTCCCTGTCTTCAGAAGCAACCTGTTTTTGGATGCCTGATTTGAAGTTCTTTGGATCCGATTTTTAGATAAGCTGAACACCCGCAGGTTACAGCAGGGGTGGGCAAAATGCGGCCCGGGGGCTGGATGCAGCCTGCCAGGCCACTCTACCTGGCCTGCGGGGCCCCTAAAAAATTTAGAAAATTAACATTTATCTGCCCCTGGCTGCCTGTCATGCGGCCCTCCATGGCTTGCCAAAACTCAGTAAGCGGCTCTCTGCCCAAAATAATTGCCTGCCCCGGGTTTACAGCGTAGCCATCAGAAGCTCTGGCTGCTTGGTACCGTTACATATCAAGCTCAGCAGCTCTCAAACTGGGCACTCAAAATAAAAGGCTCAGAGGCTATTTTTGTAAATTTTCCTCTAAGCAGCTTGCCAGGGCAAAGGAGAAGCCAGGGGCAGAGCCAGAACTGTTATTTAGTTATTCTGGGTATAACTGTTATTCTGAGTCCCATTTAAATTTGATTCTTCTCCCAGCATAATGACAAGGAGTGCCTGGTATGAAATTATTCCTACTAAATTATGGAATTCAAGGCAAAACAGGGCTGTGAAGGTGGAGGTTTAGTGATGGTTTCCTAGAATAGGCTTAAGTGATCCATAGGGAGGATGGGCTGTGACTCAGGGGCAAACAATGGTGATGGGGCACCTTTTGGGATGAGTCATGCACTCTGCCCCCAAGCCTCTGCAGATTAGAGAAGACATGTCATACTACTTCCACCGTGTCTAGTTAATGCAATCAGCAAACCTTTCCACTACATTCAATAGCCCAGGACTTGAGCAACCTTTTGGAGTATATCATCTACAAGGCTTTCTGAACACTCCTTTGTCTGCCCATGCCTCGGTTTCACTGTCTTAAGTTTGCCTCTCGTTCTTGTTTAATTGTTTCTGTTGTTATTCCAGCAACGTGTCTCCTATGTCCATACATTCATTTTGAGGGCAGCCTGGCTGAAGAGTTTAACTGCAGTGCAATTCAGCCCGCAAACATTCCCCAGCTTCACAGTATCAATTCCTAAGAAAAATCAATCAGAAACATAGTCCCTTGATTACAGAGAGTTCATTACTCACAAATATCCCTGAATCTTAAAGCAGAAGCACAGTGCATTGGTGACCGTGTTCACTTGGATACTTGTGACATTTCTGATCACCCTCTGGATGTCTCTAAAGTTCAGAAGGTCTCTCCAGGTCCTAATCCCTCATCCATTCTCCAGGATCTCTTCCTTACTCTCACAGTCATGCAAAATGCACTTGTTCCCAAAAATGGCATATAATGAGAAATATTTAATCTTTTCATAGGTCCCTGCCACCACTGAAACACTCCGCTCATGTTCTGCCACTATTTGGAGTGAAATTAAATTGCTTCCGTTTCTCATACAAGCCTCCAGTGAGATGCTTCATAAACCAGGAAAAGAGATGGATAACTTTGGCTCCCAAGAACAATCAAGGAATTACGACTCTATTAATGTCCACAGAAATATAAAAACCAAACATTCCTTTACTCGTTCCAGCAAACGGGCGCCATCCTCATTGCAACCCTCCAAGAGAACAGCCTTAACCGTTGCTTTCCCAACACTAAAAATGTTAACTACTAGCCAGTAGATATGGAGCGGTGACCGTCCAGTTTGTGATGCCAATGCACTTTTCCACACTGAGACCTCTCATATTGTGCCACTGTAGGTCCGAGGAGAGCTCTGTGCAGACTCCTAGGAAAGTGGCCTTCAACGTGAAGTTCTGCCACTGGCATTCACCATCCCACTTCTTTATTATTACCCTTCCCACTGGGCACTTGCAGACTGGATGAACTCAGAAGCAGCACTGCACTAGGGAAATCAACTCCAGACAAATGCTCTGCTAGGTTTCATCCTCCTGCTCCCCCATTATCTCTTATTGCTACCGCACTACAATCCCTAAGAAACCACACAGCCAGATCCAACCACGTGCGACTCCAAATGCACTTGCATTATTCTGCTCATATGAATGACCATCGTGATCATGGTGCCTGGTGCTACATCCTTCAGGCTACCTAAAATGGTTTTGCCAGGACCATTTTCAAACCACATGGCTGACAAGACAGGAACCTTGTGGGTGTGTTAGTTGATGGCTAGTCCCATAAACCATACTGTTTTGGTGCCCCAAGGTGTCCCATGAGAAGAACTTCAAGGAGCACAGAGCTGAGCAGTGGAGCAGTGCACCCTAACCCATCTACCTAGAATAATGAGTACAGGCAGTCCTCGGACTTACAATACAATTGGTTCCTGAAAACCACATCTTAAGTTGAAACATTGCAACTTGGAACCAATTTTCTCATAAGAAACAAGTTATAAATGGGGAATTCGTTCTTGAACCAAGGCCCGATACCCTATTTTCACCAAAAATACCCCAGAATTTTGTACTCGATTAATTTTAGATGAGTTATATAGCTACATTAATGTATTTATATTGTAAATAGCAATCATATTGATTTGGAAGGACTTCTTTGAGGTGACTTTGCTGGACTTTTTGAAGGGCTCTTGGCTGGAGTCTTCTCAGGAGTCCTGGCTGCAGGTTTTTCTGGAGTCTTGTCTGCTTTCTTAAAGAAAGTTGTCCAAGGAAGTTTGGACAGACGTTCTCCAGGGAGATGGGCGATGCAGCGAACTTGTTTGCTGGCGTGGCGTTGCGTCAGATCAAGTGTTGTAAAATGTCAAAACTGATGTCAGAAAGTCGAAACGGCGTCAAGTTAGAAACGCTGTAAGTGCGAAACGTTGCAAGTCGAGGACCGCCTGTAGTTTGACTGAGTGCAGCGCTGTGTGAATGCAATGATTAACAAGGAAAGCAGCAGTGCAAAACATTGCAGCCACACTTCATTTCAGTAGTTAAAATAATGCAACACATCGTTCTGTGTAAACACAACCTAAGCGCAGCAGGTATTTTTGCAGACACATTTGGCCATGACGGTTAAACAGGAAACATTCACACTCTCCCAGGCAACGAGAGACTAAGTTTAAATCAGGCATAATAAAGAGGTCCATAGCTACTCACAATACATATAGCCTAGACCCACAGAAACAACATGCTGAAACCATCAGCAGGCACCTGAAGCCCTGGCAGTCAAAGAAATGAGGAAATAAGCTGAGATAAAAAGAAATGCCTTTTCTTCCTCATGCAACTTCCCTTTCACAGCTGTCACTTCAATGGAACAGCAGTTCCTCCCAAGAAAGATCAATGTGGGACAACTGTTTCAGTGCCCCAGACTGGATACTGCAAGTCTGCCCAGCTTAGCAGGAGGCCCCAAACAAAAGGAACTGCCCAGACAGCACCTTGGGTTGTCTCGTGCTCTACAGCTACAATATTTCAAGTAGCGTCAAAGAACAAAGTACCCTAACCATGTTAAAATTCAGTGGGAGTCAGACACCTAATGCCATTGAGGTCCATTATGCAAGAGTGACGGTAGTTAAGAAAACAAAGACTTCCTTTTCGTATGTCCGTTCTCACATGTGAGGGTTAATTGGCATCTAGGCAATACAGTGATGTTGACTAGAGCAAAGTGCAGATTTTGTAGAGAACCGAGCAAAGACAGATCCTACTTCATCGTCGGGCTTCCAAAGCACTTGGTTACACAAATAATAAACTTATTCTATTTCCTTTCAATATTTCTCTTTCATACACTTTAGGGATTATTTTAAATCCATAGTTCGCCATTCAGGAAAGTGACGTGGTCCCATGAGTTAGGCCCTTGCCTGAGAAAAAGAAAATTTGCTTGCTGTTTTTGGATCACTGTTTCCTTATTGTGCAAACTTGGGATAGCTTGTTTCCTCTGCTTCAGTCTCCCCATCTATAAAATGGGGCTTATGACTCTTACTTTCCTTTGCAAAGCACTTTGAGATTGACTGACGGCAACATTATCTATGAGCTCTGCTGCAGTTCTGAGACAGGTAAGATATATACCATCGATACAATTACAAATTACAAATAGGAAGGGGTGGTTAACTCAAAAAACCCCCCAGCTCACCACAGATCACTTAAAAATCTAAACATGTGCCAATTTATGCATGCAATGTTGCACGTATGTTGATTTAATATAGGGGACGTTTATGGCTCTATACATATGCTTATCTAATTGGGCTGAATACACATGCTTTATTAAACTCATAAATGAGCATATTTATGGGCCTATATGAAAGTGAAGCCCTTCATATTTTATTTATAGACAGGGACAATGGAATCACCGTGACACAAAACATCCATTTAATTCAGAGGATTTAAGGCCATCCCACAGATTTTGCTGTTTTTGCCAGAATCAAAGCTTTTGGGTTTTTTAATTAGCTTCTCAGCCCATCTGCTTGCAAAGATAGCCTTGACAATATAAGCTAATGCACATTTGCCTTGCTGACTCTGCAGCCAGTGGAGAGAAACAGTGGGACGACGACAACGGTGAACTTACACCCTTCGTTTTAATGAGGTGTCAACTTTAAAGCCAAATTAGGACTGCCTAAATTTTTAACTGTTTCACTGCTGCTCATTTCCCCATCAGATCTAAAGAAAATCTGTTTAGTCAAAGAGGGATGCCATATCACAACTATTTTGATACTCCCTCTCTACAACTCAGGTTCAAATAGACATTTCTTTTGTTGTTGTTGTTTCAGGCATTCTTTAAAATATAGGTAAAATTGATGGTCACAGCGCAATCAGGTCAAAATGATAAAGTAGATCATTAAAAAGCAGGAATTTACAGTTACTTCAGATTTGCTATCAACATAGCTACATTACAGAGGCAAAAACATCTGAATATAGTAACCTCGTGAATAATTTTGGACTAGCTATCCAAGCACTGATATCTAGTGTTCAAATATAAGACTAAGAAGAACAGGCCAGACTCTCTGTTGCTCCAAATGATAACACATTTACAAGCAGCACAGAAGAAAAACAAAGCAAAAATCTCTAACCAAGACAAGTAAGTATTGGCACTTCATTAAAATATGCCTCACATTGTAATATAAAAACAAAGGACATTGGATAGTAAATATGACTGATACCATGCCAAGTGACAGTCTTTTAATAAATGTTTTAAAAATCTGATGTCTACAAAGCAAACTGCGCTCATGATTTCCATAATTAGTATAGTCTCAAAACAAATAGCTCTTTCACTTTTATTTGACAAACCCCATTAAAAATGCTGGCTACATGCATCTCAGTTCATCACAGACCTCGACGGAGGTGGGCAACATCAGCCAGCAGACTGCTCAAACAGACATGTGGACCCACTTTACAACAACGGGACAATATAAGGGCCTACCTAAGTCTGCTCACCTTGAGGATCCTCCGCTAAGACAGATACACGTTGGCAGCACATTCTGGCAGTCTAGTACACCGAGACTTGGTGCATTGCACCTGCTGATGTTACTTGTCTAGTTTACAAGCTTGTTGGGTTAAAAAACGTATCAGGATCACAGGCAGATAAGAGTGGCCATTACTGAAGCTCAGTTTCTACCAAGAGAATTGTACTTCTCCTGGTGAAAACCAGAAGTGTGTAGAGGTCCAAGCTTTTCCTCCCATGGCAAAAATGGCCACTCCAGGAGAAAAATAATTTGAACAGCCAGGGTTAAATCATTTCTTCTGGGAGCCTGAATGTCTGCACACTTTCCCCTGGCTTAAGTCCTCCTGGTACCCAGGGGAAAAGCTCTAATGCCTTCCTACAGGCTGGCATCACTGTGGTCTGGAGGGGGTATAGGGGACAGCTGCTATCCTATAGCAGAAGGAGAAGGGATGGGAAGGGAGGACTTCCCAGTGTATGAAGCAGGAAGGGAATTATGCCCTGCTGCTCCCTCTGCTCACTTCCCAGGAGCCAAGTACAGGGAGCACTGCCCCGCTGTCGACTCAGCTGCCGGTTTCCTTTTGTGTCCCCCACCCCTGCTCAGTGGAGTGATGGAGGTGGCGATTGAAAAGCCCAAGAGGCCAGGGGCCTGGCTGGTGTGGAGGCTTTCCCCAGCAGACCCAGAGCAGCTCCCCCTTCTTGAAGTCTAGACCAGAGGCGTGCAAAGCAAGAGGCAGAGGGGAAGAAGTGGGAGGGCTCCCACCACAGGACCAGTTTGTCAATTAATATGGGTGGGGGTGGCCTAGGAAGCAGCCCTCTAGTGCCTTATGTAGAGAGCTTGCCTATGAAGCTCTCCTGCCATGGGGCTGGAGGAACATCTATACAGTCAGCTCCCAGTTTATTTTTCTACTGAAAGAAATTTCTTCCAGTAGAAAAGTACATCTGTATGCCCCCAATGACCACTGTAGGACCAACATTATTTAAATGATGCACTCTAGCCTATGTTAAATTGAGAAGTACACAGTTAGGGACCAGTTCCAAACCCCATTCAGTGAAGGTTTCTACACTGACTATCCATTTCTCCATCCAGCTACCATTCATACATCCATTATGCTCATCAGGCCCCTATAACAGTAGTACTAGGGCACCTCACCATCTCTAATGCATTTATCTTCACAACACCACTGTGAGGAAGGACAGTGCTATATTATGCTTTTATAGTTGGAGAATTGACGCCCAGACAGACTAAGGGCTACATTTTTAAAGGCATTTACGTACCTAAAGATGCAAATAAGTATCAGGTGGGATTTTTGAGACACAGTTCTCTAAGTCCCATTGAAACTACATGGAGATAAGCACCAAGACATTTCTGAAACTCAATGAAACACCTGACTACCACTTTGAGTGCTTAAACATCTTTAAAGAACTGACCTTGTCTGATTACTAGAGTTCCCACAAGCAGCTGGTGGCAGGGCAGGGAATCAGTGAATGACAGGTCCTGCCCTTATCAAGGCCACATTTACTATGTCCGCAAGGTCTGCAGTGAGGCTGACAAGCTGTTCAAATTAAGCATGGCATCGGCTGTACTTGAGAGTTGTTCAGGGAGCATGCACAAAAGCTTATAGCATAGGCCCTTCCATTGCAATGGCTGTGAATGGCTTATAGAATTGGACTTACTGAATTTTTTTCCACTTTGTGGGCTTGCATAGGACCCTAGTGATGGAGGCACTAGTGAGAGACATACATACAAATAAATAAAGGCAAAGGATGGCAGCATTCAATGGTGCTGCTTCTTTCATTCAGCTGACTTAATGATAAGGACAGCCACATCCATCCAGTTTCTGGTTACAAATTCTGCCTTATTCTATATACACCCCAACTCAGCAGGTAAGTGGTATGTGAGAGACATGTACATGTGTGTTGCTGAATAGGAATGGACTTAACCAGGTACTTAACTGATTTGCTGTAAACTGTGTGAACATCCACATTTCTTAAGCAAAATTAGGAAAGATGATGGGGAGCAAAATACTCCTATAACCATGATAAAAAGAACCACTGTATAGACATTTATGTCCTTTGCTGTTCCCCAGTGACCTCTCACTTAATTTTTCAAGTTTATTTCAATGAATTAATAGGTTAGGCTAAATATTTTCCCTCTCCTCCTTTGGTGCATAACAGCATATACGTTTTCCATCCTGACAATTTCCTTCTCTGAATACCTAAGCTTTGTATAATACTTAACAAGTGTTTGTTCTATAATAAGACATTACTTGAAATTTAATGTCATGGAAAAGTGCCAGAGATGGTCAATGGTTGAATAAACAGGCCCCGAATCCTACTGTTTTTCTCAGCTGGACCTAGCCTACTTATTAAGTTGTGACAATCTAGTACATTAACGTGGCATCCAATTCTCAGGCACGATACAGCACAATAGTATGCGTTCCTAGTTCACTCTGAATGTTTTTAGCAGAAGAAACAAATTAAGCTGCTGACTTCAGTCACTGTACAAACCATGCTGCAAAATACTTGGTGAACTCAGTAAACTTGTCTGAAGACTGGAGTGCTGAAGGAGGTTCTCTCCAAGGCTCTATGATTGCCCACTGTTGCAATGAGAGCTCATTCACATCTGGATCTATCTATCTCCCATTTTATCCTTAGATGTAAGCCGTTTGAGGCAGGGACCGTCTGTCTGTTTTGTTTTTGGGTCCATCATAAGGGCTTTGGAGTGTATAGGGATACAAATAATAACAAGCACAGCAGCTAAAATTCAAATAGTGACCCAAATTCTGTCTAGGTAACTTTGGCTGCCAATTCCAGAAGTTTGAGAAAATAATACCCTATTTGTCTGGTACTTCCCTTTCCCGCATCCTTGTGACAAGCAGAATTCACACATTAGGGTTGGAAGGGACCTCAGTAGGCCATTGAGTCTGACCCCCTGCTCTGGGCAGGAAAGAGCGCTGGGGTCAGATGACCCCAGCCAGATGCAAGTCCAGCCTTTTCTTAAAGGCCCCCAGGGTAGGGGAGAGCACCACCTCCCTTGGAAGCCCATTCTAGATTCCAGCAACCCTTGCCATGAAAAAGCTTTCTAATGTCCAACCCAATCCATTGGAGTCTGACAGGCCACACCACGAACACTCTGCTACAGCCTCAAACTTGCAACTTCGGGGCTGTTACCCATGCACCTTAGCACCCATGCCACCCCAGTCCCATGCCTAGTACTGACTTGCCATCTAATAATGAAATACATAGGTTTTTTAGATAAATCAGCACTAGTTTCTCAAGTGACTGGGCTCAGCTCAATTATAATTTTAAGTCCAGCCAGACAAAGCAGCTCACATGCTGACCCTGATCCCCAAGCAATACTCCCTGTTTTTCTTCTGATGTAGGGACCCACATTTGTGCCTGTTGGGAAACGTAAGCTTCAAAATAGTCAGAATCCTCAAAATTTGCTCAATATATGGCACCAAAGGGAGTAAAAGGATGAGTCTGGCTCACCCAAATCCCTGGGGAAGCTAAATCCCCCAAAACAACATTTCTGTGCTACTGACTTTTTTAAGGAATAGAATTTTGAAGTGACAATGTACAATAGGAGAATGCCGATTTTAAATATGCCTTTCTAAATGTATCCATTTCATTTGGCATGGAAAGGGAAGGGACTCTGCTGCTTTAGTTGGGCAGACAGGAAAAAAATAAGAGTGGAGAAATTCAGATATTCTGCTTTGAAAAGAAGTCAAAATCTAGGCCAAGAAAATGAGGAAAATTCAAAGCAAGTAGGAAGAATTAAAAGGTTTAGGGCCAAAACAAATTTGCAGGTGCAGGACTTAGACATTTAAGAGTTTCCCTAATTATGTAGCTGATTTTTGGCATCTTTTCAAACTGCCACAAACAGTGAAAGTATTTTTATGCATTTACATCTTCCCACAAAAAGAGGAAAAGCGTAAGTTTACTTGTAAAAACAGTGAGTTTGGTGGCAATGAGCTCATAATGGGCAAACTGAGCAAGAGGCTGGCATACTGGATTCAACAACTGGAAGCCCTGGCTTGTCATCTCCATGAAATATGGAGGGCAAATACCCTGGAGTGAAACTAGATAAATGAATTTATTTGATTTGATTTATTTATGATTATCTATTATTTTGCCACAGATCTGTTATAACTATGCCGGAGTCTAACAGGAAACCACCATGGTTTTCCTAACGTTACTGTCCTCTATACCCGTTTAAAAGAGTTGTATTTAAGCCTGGTTGAAAACTAAGCATGTTATACCCAGTCTGGTCTACATACACAGCACCAAATAAGTTTATACCCATGGTAAGAAAAACAACCACAGTTTTGCAAAGGCAAGGTGGGTCTTTAAGAACTACTATTCCTTGTACTAAGGCTAACTATGGTCAAATCGCCTGGCCAAGTGGCAATGGTAGGGATCTTCTTTCACAGGTTTGCTGGTAGTTCTGGTGGTCCTTTTCCTGCCACTCCACAAAGCTCCTTTCCAGAAGGGATTCCTGAAGAGTTCATATCTACAGCAGGCAGACACATGTACATGCTCCAGAAATCCTGCCTCCCTCTGTGTTTTAACCACAGTGGTTATGGTGCGTTCACAGCTCTCTGCAGCTGTGTTCCTATGAGCTCAATAAATACCACAATGGGTACCAAATACAGAGCCCATCTAGATAGACAGACAGATGTGGAGGTCGGTGGCAATGCACAACTTAAAGCTATCCAATATTTCCAAACCTTGGCTGATTAAAGTTAGACACCAAAACCCATGTTCATATACCTCAGTTAGTGGCCTGATTTGCAAGGTATTAAGTTCCCATGAATGTGTATGAAAAAATATAGCTTTACGCATTCATCTAGTGGAAGCCAGAAGATCAGCACAAGTTACTGTTCTACAGCTGTATTTTAGTGCTCGTTAAAACTAGAGAGCTAGTGTCCAATAGAGCCCACTTCTAAATGAAAATCAGAGGAAGCCCTTTTAGCTGATCCTGTTTTCATGCCATCTAATATCTACCATCTGACGCTACCAAACTCTCTAGGGGCAGTTATGATATATACAGATCTCTCTGTATAGAGATATACATATATATTTATATAGATTAGATATCTATATCTATAGATCTATACATCTATCTATATAGATATCTAATCTATATATAGATACATATCTGTATCTCTATACATCTATATACCTATATCTATAGATGCATCTATATAGATATATAGAGATACATATATATCTATATCTATCTATCAATCTATACATAGATATATATATATATCAAATGAGGTTTTCCAATAGGTCTATTATGAGTGAAATAAGAAAGACCTGAGCTAAGGTCTCCACTAGGAAGCAAATTCTATGTTAACATTGGTCTCCATGATATTTTCTCTGCCAGCTGCAGTTTCTGAACAGAAACACAAATGCTGTTAACAAGCCAGGGAGTGGAAGGCAGAGGGAAAATAACCGTTCACTTGTACAGGGTTAAGCATACAGATCCAAGGGTTGAGGATGGAGTCATAAGAAATCCCATAGAAAAAAATCAGATCATTTGTATTTTATTCCTGGAATAGCTGTTCCCCATACAGCAATATATCTCAAGAGTCTGCTGTCACATGAGTAGGAATAACCATTAGTTTCCCTCACAGATGATTTTAACAGGATTGCGGATTAGCATCGTGACACTTCCCTGCCCTCCTTCATCCCAAGTCCAATCCGTAGGTCTGTAATGAGGAGTTTCCGACGTAGCCTTTCCCGAGTGCATTTTCTAGAGTCAGGAGGTGGTGTAGAAGGAGGTGGTGCCAGTGTCCTAACAGCCCCTTTGTGACTGGAGACAGGAGCTGGCATGTCAAGGGTGCTTGCTTCCCAGCAAAGGGAAATCTAATCCCACAACATGTCCACAATGAACATGCCAGCTGTAGTTCCATCTTTGAAATGTTTTATAAGCATTAGCTACTGGTAATTTAGCTTCTCAATGCCCCTGTGACATAAGTGGTACTATTCTGGACAGGGAAAATGATAAGACTCAATGAAGCAGCAAAGGAGGTTGGGGTGAGGTCCAGGATTCAAATTCAGGAGGCTCTTCACCCTGCTCCAGTGCCCTTATGTCCCCATTATGAAGATACACTGCACACACCTCTGAGCATACGCAAGCTACGAGCACGGTCCCAATTAAATTTGAAGGTCTCGGTCCTGTTGTTACTGCAGAGGTATCCACCTCGCACAGGACATCGTTCTGACTCCAGACTCTCAAAGCAGGCTTTATTCTCCCAGCTCAGTCAAGGCATACATTCAAGAAGAGGACAGAGACTGCTTCAAGGATGTCCTCAAGGCCAACTTGAACAAATGCAACATTGATATCAACTCATGGAAAACTATCTGGGACTGCCCCAAATGAAGGAAGAGTCTGCTGCAAGGACCTCAGTACTTTGAAACCTTACAATTACAACAGGAGATGGAAACATGGGAGCGGTAAAAACAGTGTGTCAGACCGAACCAAGAACCCAAAGCCACCCACCCCACACAGAAACACATGCCCAAGCTGCAGCAAAGTCTGTTGATCCCAGATAGGCCTCATCAGACATCTTCAGACCATCAGACAAGACAATCATAGAAGAAAATCATCCTTGACTTCAAGGGATTGCCAATGATCATTGCACTATGTGCAATTATTGCTGATGGTCAGAGCAGAGATCCCAAAGGCTAAGCAGCCCCTGAAAATGAACACATGGCCCCACATCAGTACTGAAGCCTGGTATCAAAGAAACAAGGGCGAGAAATATGCATTGCTGCTCTGTTTTGTCCACTACAGAAGACTTCAGTCTCTAAGACTGTCAGCTGCTGAATAATAAAAAAGCTGAACCAGGAAAGACTTACTAAATCACCCCAGCTTAGTAGATTGCTGGTGCTTCGCCAATAAAGAATACTAATCAACATCATCATCCTATCCATCATCCAGACAATCCTTCCACAAACATTTAATTTACACACAAATAAAAAAACTGAATCTATTTAGCTAGCTAGTAACAAAATTAATTTTAATCTATATTTTATATTTGTATAGTTGCAAGAGTACTTTGACATACATAATGCAGAGCTTTCTATCAGGGGCTACAGATGATCTGAAATTGGATGCAGTCTGTTTCTGGCACGCAATCTTTACATGTACAGTGCACAAGACCATC
>NW_017729031.1:30628096-30629039 GCF_001723915.1 Gavialis gangeticus
CTTTTATGGTTCCTCCTAAATTACTTGGCACAGCCTTTCTGAGACTAGTGCACCTGTGTGGGTGAGACTTGCCATATGAAAGAGAGCTGCTGTTTCCAGCTCTGCCAAAGGTGGCCTGTGCAGTTTCTTTGTTGCCCATCTGGAGCACTGTATGGGAAATACTTTTTGTTCCTTGTGGAATATTAGGGCTGCATGTGGCACGGCATATTTTCATTCAGTTTAACTGTCATGAACCAGAATTGATCCTCAGGCTCATCAGACTACATAGCTGAAGATGTATGCAGACAACAAAAGCCACTGCCTTCTTTGTAGAGCTTTTACCCCTCATGGGATCTTAGAAATCACCACAGGAAGTCCCAAAATACTGAAAAACGAAGCATCATATTCTATCACAACATCAGAACCTTTAAGTATGGCCGGTGTCACTGTGCCTACTGCACATCTGGCCACAGGGAAGTTGTACTGTTCTGCTGCATAATATGGGGGAAATGGCCCCAATTCAGTCTTGGCTAAAATCCACCGACTCCAATGACATTGCTTCAAGGGCTAATTTGCTCCAATGCATTTTAAAACACTGGGAAACTCTTACTAAAGTCTACACCCAACTACTTGTGCTACGTTAATGGTTGTGTTGACCTCTCAGTCAGAATCAGCACAAATGGGTGATGAGTATGCATGCAAAGGTTAAAGGGCTGCAGGATGTGCACTGATTCGAATTACTTCAATTGAGCCATTCTGTTACTGCAGGGAGGCTTCAAAGTGGTGTGGAAGTGGGGGAAGAAAAAAAGGTTGAATATCACCAAATGTGGGATTTTTGTAAATAATTTGCTCAAATTAGATTGCAAAAAGTAATATTTATTTGATCTTCAATGACAGCATCAATTGTAGAAGCATCTGGTTTGCCAGATGTTCACATAAATAATTTAAAAAAAAAAAAAAAAAA
>NW_017729031.1:30629153-30634995 GCF_001723915.1 Gavialis gangeticus
GGGAAAATTTAAAAAAAAAAAAAAAAAAAATCAAACCTAGCTCATCCTTCTATTAATAGACAAGTGCCAACATCCTTACATAAATATTTGAGACTGTCAGCTTCCTCTTCACATATTCCCATGGGGAGTGGAGGAAAACCTGCACTTCACACGGACATCAAACACATGTTGCCTCATTTGTGAGTAGGGGACAGAAAACAGAAGCGTCCCGAGTTTGGCTGGAAGTGGGAAAACCGCTACGAATGGCATATCTCTGATTCTCGTGCTGTTTTCCCTCCAGATGAACAATGAGCCGACAGAATCCATGCGATAGGGAGGTGTGCTCACAGCATTTTTAACCAGGAAGAATGAGGAATCTGAGATATCCTTTGTAAAAACTGCACCCATCTTGCACAACAGATTCCTAATATCTCTCATTTTCCTTTTTAATCTAGGTAACTAGGTAGGCAGGTAAGGTGGGAAAGAAAGGGAGAGAAAGAAGGGGGGAGAGAGAAAAATTGTTGAAACCCTCTGTATGAGTGCAGCTGCAGGACACGGGAACATTGTTTTGTCTGGGATCCCAGTGCTTTGGCTTTCTGGTTAAATACCATATAAGAATCTTCTAAACTATTACACAACTGGAAAATCCCCCAGAGACTACAACCAATCTACTTGCTTTCCCAGTTTAAATTATACTGGGTTAAATATTTCAGACCTGGACAGTATTAGCTAAGCCAAGAACAGATTCAAGTCCCATTTTTCCACATTTTTGCCCACACAAGTATTTTGGAGTTATTTTTGGTGAAGGTATTTCCCTCCCACCCCTGTTTCCACTTTTCCTTACATTCGGGTTGCCATATTGGCACACACCATGCAGCTATATGAATGCAGAGTTTCAAAAAACATGCTCCACTGTAGTGCCAGGGTGAAAAAGTAAAATACTAAACATTATAGACCATGTAGAAAATGGAAAGGAACCATAGGCAGGATCTGGAAAATTGCTGAGCCTATTTGGACATCAGTTTCCATCGGAAAGTTATGGGAACTGAGTACTCTGAATTACCTAGCCACTTTGGTCCATCTCACCCCATATTTTGCCCAATGAAAGAATGAGGCAGCTAACTGCCATATGTTTCATAGATTTTTTCTGTTAACATGACAGTGATTACTATTCTTTTTTAATATGATCCAATCAGAATATAGTGAACTTAAAATGCTGTCTCCTGCCATACCTGACTGCTAACCAACCCGTGGGGCGAAATACTGTTTCACCTTGTCACTCCTAAGTAGTAGGGCAGATCTAGGATTTTGAAAAGTGGGGTACAGATGGTGTGGTGCATCATCATATAAAACACAACACACATTTTTCTCCAGTTAAAAAGCAATTAGGAGCTTCACTAATAAGTAGGGGCCTAGAGCTGTATCATTCAACTAAAGATTGAAGCAAAAAAAAAACAACTGTTACTGGAATGTGCATAAATTTATTATATTATATATAAAAACACAAAAAAACTAGGCAAAAATTATATAAAGATGCTGTCTCATTAGTCCTAGTGCCATTGTAGTTAAATGCATGTTTCTTTTTCAGATTCATAAAACAAACTTAAGCCTTCTTGAGCATCTGGACATCACCTGCAATGCTTCATTGAATGCGATTTCCACACCTGAACTAATGTTTATCTGCATTAATATTTCCACACCTGAGTTGATGGTTTTAGCTAGAGTTAAAAACCAGTCTGCAAGGCTATGAAATGGGAGCTACGTTACTAGGGGCGGCTAACAGACAGCAGCATTGTAGAAGGAAGGAGATCGGGGTAGTGGAAACACTAAAGAGCATTTAAAAGGACGGAGGGCTCTTAACACCTCTGGAGTGAAAAATTTAGAAGGAATCAAGCAAGACCTAATGAGCCGTTAAGTCACCTGACTCTCTCACTGCTACCTGAATAGAAGTGCTGGTGCCACTACTAAACAGTTGCCTTTAAACTTTGTGTGGACCAGGAATCAAAGTACACCCACAAGTGCACCAGTGCACCCTTCCTGGACCTGCCCCTGCCTACGCAGCTGTGCATAAAAGAACAATTTTTGGCCCTTGTGCACAGTTTTAATCCTATCGCACTCTGGCTGCATAGGCCCTGGGGGGAAACAGGATCACCTGGATACTTGCTTATGGTTGTGTAAGTCCTGAAACCTTAGTTACAGAAAAACCGTGAGCAACAGCTATTTAATACCAGGGCAAGAGGAGGAAGAGGGCCCTTTTAGCCAATGGTCAAAGCAGTGGTGCTCAGGCATTTGGCTCCACAGACCAAATGAGTGGCATGGGGCCAGTCTGCAGGCCAAACTGGCCCCGTGGGCCATAGTCAGGGCCCTCCCATCCTCAGCTGGCCCCTGTATGCAGATGTCGGGCCCCAGAGCTCTGTGCTGCCTCCTGTCCCTCCACTGCACCCTGCCTGCCAGGATCGGGCCCTGCACGACCCCCACATGCTGATATTGGGCCCCAAGCTGCCCTACAACTTGGATGTAGTGTGCAGGTCCACGCTGTCTGGGCCTTGAAATTTGGCTGCATGAGAGCAGGGCCAATGCTCCCAGCCACCAAAGTTTGGATGACATGGTACCAGGGGCCAGATCTGGTACATGGGCTGGGAATTGAACATGGGCTGGGAGTTGCTTAGGGCATTAGTCCAGGGAGTAGGGGATAGAGATTCAAGGCTCTTTTCACCCAGAAGAGGCTTATAGAGCATCTCCCATTGCTCAGCAGATTGCTCTAACCACTAAGCCATGGGCTAGACATCACACAGAGGAGTCTCTCCTGAAGTCTGCTCAGTTGTACCTGGGGGATCCTATACCACCGCAGGTGGAAACAGAACCTGAGCTGTGCATAAAAAAGTTGCACTTAGGCAACTCTGTGTCCGTTAGGCACATCAAAGTGAAACAGATTTACGTTAGCATCAAGGACCATGCATCTCTTCCTGGGAGGATGAGGACCAGAAGGTCTCAGCTGAACTGGTTCCACTTCTCTACCTACAAACATCCACATGTCAAATATACTGGTATACAACAAAGACCTGACCCAGCATCCTTTGGAGTTAACAGAAGTCTTCCTACTGATTTTCATAGGTTTTGGATAACCTGTGTGTGGCAGATCCACTATAAAGCAGACCATAGAGCAAAATGTGACTTCTGTCTCTTCCAGAAAACAACCCCATTTGTGCAGAGCAGTTGCAAGAATAAGCGTTATCCAGAATAATGGAGGATCACCTGACATCCATTGGATTTCCTGATGAATTACTTGATCACTCTTCTCAGAATTTGCAAGACCACTGTATCACAACCTCTATAAAGTTGTAGGATTGAGATTAGTTACATAATTTAGTTAAAATAAAGCTTGCTTTGCTGATCTGACTGCACATTCTGCAGGAGGCTGCTGACAGCAGCAAAAGGAAACTGCACCTTTAAATGGTTCATTGCCAGGTGGTGGCCCTCCAAAAGGTTTCCACATACTAATTTTTGCTCTTTTGAAATGTTATCCCGTTCAAACCTGCCTTCTGCACTGCGGTCACTATATCACCGGCATGTTCATCTTTACAAATATTACAGAGCAACACATGTGAATAGTAAAACATTCCCAACAAGGATAAGTAGCAATTTTTAATCAAATTTATTAGGAAAGAGGGTTCAGCTGTAAACTGGGCTGTGGAGACTTGCAAATCATTTGTTAATGATGCACCGAGGAAGGGGAAACTGATGTTCTGCAAACTTCTTAAAACGTGTACTGGTACCTGCTGGTTAGCTAACTTGCACTGCCTTCTGTTACCAAACCAGGAAACCTAGTGTTTGCTTTCTAAGATATTCATACTGAATTTATGGTTTGATCTCCTTTACCCCTCACCTCACTTTCTTCTTCCAAGTAAGAAGCACCAGTACAGTCAGCACACAGAAATAATGCAGCAAATGCCAGTCCTATAAGTATGCCAATGCCAATCTTTGCCAACCAAGTACCTGAACTGAGGTAAAAACAGAAGAGCAGAGTTATGAAGTCCTATGTCATGTAGCTCGCGGGGCAGGATCAAATCTGATTCCTTCTCTTGGCCTCCTAAATACTACTGCCTATTATTATTTGAGACTCTTCTCTACCACTAGTTGGCCATGACTTCGGCCCCCTCTACGTAATCAGGCAAAGGCAAGATGGGATCGAATGCACAATTCGCACAACTGCACCTCCTGCCGTGCCACAAGTGCATGGCAGGTGTGGTTGTGGGATCGCACATTAAATCCCACTGTGCCTTATGGCTGCAATCCCCCAGGCCTGGGGGTTTCACACACCCCTGGGGCAGCTGCACCCCCCAGCTACCAGAACCCAAATTAAAGCTTGATAGCAACCAGCTATACAGGTAGCACACATTTTTGAGGTCTAGCTTTATAGCTGGTTGAAGCTTTTTATGGTCTGTTAGGTGCTTTGCACATGTAGCTGGTCTTAAGGCAACTGCGCAGTTAACCAGTTAATTGTGCAATGCCTTGAACATGTAGAGAGGGCCTCACAGTAGTGCCTGCCTCATTCCTTCTTACCCAGCTGCATCTAACGGTCTCACTAGTGTGTCTGAAAGCTGTGATATATCTTATAAGTAGAGCCAGAGCAATGCCAGCTACAGGGGAGGTGTGTAAAAACAAACATTGCGCATTCAGAAAATTAAAGCAAAAACCAAGCTCCTACACATGTGCTACTTTAAGCAACTTTCCAATTCACTCAAATCTAGGTCTGAAAACAAAGCTTACATTACTCTAAGAAATCTGAAGGAGACAGCAGAAAAGTCCAGAGTGGGCTAAGTTGCCAGCTGTAGGCCACCAACTCGAAATGAATCCCAAGGCTACTATGAGTTGCAAGTCACTACCCTATAAAAGATACTAAGTAGGATTAAATTCAATTAATTTGCAGTTTCCTTCCAAGTGTTGATGCAAGTACCACCATTATTTTATATCGACAATTATTTGTATTCTGGTTTTGCCTAAATGTCTCATCTTGCTGGACACTGTACAACCACAAGGAAAGAGACGATCCCCATTGTCAACTCTCTTGAAGAGTTTATGGTTTAAACAGAGAAGATGATGGAGACAAGTAGCTTACGTCTGTTTTTAGAGATGGGGAACTGCAGCACTAAGAAGTCAAGCAATACCTTACAACTGTAGGCTTGGAAATGACATTGGCGGCGGAGGGGAGTGGAAATCAGTGGCAGAGCCAGAACTGAACACAGACCAGCTGAGTACTTGGGCAAAGTCTTAATCATAAGCCCGTCCTTTCTTCGTTATGTTGGCATTGATCGGCTGTCTTAGCCTCAGGACAGAAGCCAAAGATAATGGACTCTGAACAATGTTCTTATTCCTACTGGTATAGTTATTGCACATATTGATATTCCACAAATGGAAGTAAAGTCTAGGGGCTGGAGAAACAATGCAAGCATATGACTTTAAGTGGACTCTATTCCCACCTTTTAGGAGTCTACTAGCTTGTTTTTCCTTTCTCTACAGCATGTGGCAATAAAACTGCCTGCGCTGACACTGTCTATGCTATACATGCCCTGTACATGAACAGATACTATCAGATTCCAGGGTCCTGGTCTATCATTAATCATCAGTACTATATTCACATAAGTGGCCAGAGTTACACGTAGAGAGGATAGCGCCATGGTTTAGTAGAACAATGTTGACAGAGAATCTGGCTTAAAATACATAAGAAGAAATTGAGGATGACACAGAAAATGCTTCGAGAAACCTACCTAGCTAGTCTAAAACCAAGAAAGCCACTCATAGAATCACAGAATCACAGAAGTCGGGTCGGAAGGGACCTTGTAGATTTTCAAGTCCGACCCCC
>NW_017729031.1:30635133-30643588 GCF_001723915.1 Gavialis gangeticus
GAGATGCACCTGTGGATGCACGACAAGGTGCAGTTAGCCCTGCCAACCATGACCTCGCATTGTCGGCCCATGTTCATCTTGGAGTCAATAATGACTCCAAGATCCCTTTCTGCCTCCGTGCTCTCAAGAAGGGAGTTTCCCATCTTATAAGTGTGCTGCTGGTTTCTACTGCCCACGTGCAGCACCCTGCACTTGTCAGTGTTGAAACACATCCTGTTTTTGTTAGCCCACCCCTGTATCCTATCCAGGTCTTGTTGCAGTCTTTCCCTCCCTACTAGCGTGCTCACCTCACCCCAAATTTTGGTATCATCAGCGAATTTAAACAGGTTGCTTTTCACCCCGTCGTCCAAATCGCTGATGAAGAAATTGAACAGCGCAGGCCCAAGGACCGAGCCCTGGGGGACTCCGCTGCCCACTTCCCCCCAGCTTGAATATGACCCATCCACCACCACCCTCTGAGTACGACCCTTCAGCCAATCTGCAATACATCCGACTGTGTAGGCATCAATGCCACAGTCGCCTAGTTTTTTAATGAGGATGGGGTGGGAGATGGTGTCAAAGGCCTTGCTGAAGTCTAGACAGCAACACCTACATCCAAGGCTTTTGTGACCTGATCATAAAAGGCAATCAGGTTGGTGTGACATGACCTGCCCCTAATGAAACCGTGCTGGTTGCCCTTGAGCATCATCCCTGAGGCCGGCCCATCGCAGATGTGCTCCTTGAGGATCTTCTCAAACAGTTTCCCAAGGATACTAAAAGTATCAGAGAACAGTATTTAAAAAGCAATGGAGTATTCATTGCCAAGCACCTCAATGCACTCTGTAGGACTGAGAAAGTAACTGTAAAGCAAAGTCCTATTCACAGGGAGAACAAGATGTGGAATCCAGTCATGATGTGCGCTTCTTCAATTACTAACTTGAAGTAATTTATTTGGGACCCTATATTAACAGTACAACCTACTTGTAAATCCTCACTAGCATAGGTGTGACTCACATTTGCTCCTCCGAAGGGGAAAGCAGAACTAAATTTACAAATATATTGTTCCTTTACCACATGGAGCCATTTTGCAGTAATGTTTGCTCTCTGGGGTATTGCAAGGGCCTTGGTAATCTATTCTGGTGGTAACTAGTCTTCTTTTTACATCTACATACTTTACCATTTTTTAGGATGATGAAAAAGGAAAATGGCCCTATTGCGAAAACTGCTGGTAACAGCCTCAGGTCCCTACTCTGAAGGGGAGAAGAGTTTCAAATGCCTTCTATAAGAATCTCCTTCAAAAGGTATTGCAACTTTCCTGTGAAGGGAAAGGCCCATTTTGGGAGAGACAGAGCCATCATGGTCTCATGGGGAAAGGGCATATTTGTCGATCTAATGGGAAAGGCATTAACACTGACCGGCCAAGTACCATATGGAGGCATGCTTAATGTTCATTTTTTTCGGTTGGTTAGGGAATACCTAGAAGCCAAACTGTGTCCAGTTGTCATCTTCCTCTCCAGCCAACTCTAGAAGTATACCTTGAGGGCACCTACTAAAGAGTAATGACCCAAGCACTACAGGCAGTCCTCGACTTACAACATTTCAAGTTACAACGCACGGCACTTACAGCCTTTATAAACTGACACCCTGGTTCAACTTTCTGACGTCAGTTTTGACTTTATGACACTTGATCCAATGCAACACCACGCCAACGAGCAAATTCGCTGCATCGCCCATTTCCCTGGAGAGCATCTGTCCAAACTTCCTTGGACACTTACTTAAAGAAAGCAGCCAAGATCCAGAAAAACCTACAGCCAAAGCTCCTGAGAAGACTCCAGCCAAGAGCCCTTCAAAAAGTCCAACCAAGTCACCTCAAAGAAGTCCTTCCAAATCAATCTGATTGCTATTTACAATATAAATACATTATGTATTATTGTCAAACACAATCAATGTGGGAGTCCATGACAACATTTCTGACCAAATTGCTTTACTGAAGAGACTCACACTTAAGATGGGAGTCCGCAATAAAGAGAGCTCCACACAGGTACTGGGCTGTGGTATGATAGATCTGATTGGAGGCTTAAGGTCTAAGTTTGACCAGATGTTAGGATTTGTAGAGAGCGCTGAAAAGCATCAAAGAAACGTTGAGTCGTATGTCAATGCACTGGAGGAATAAGGTGATAAACCAACCCAGTGATCTCAGTTCTCTAATAGCATAAACAAGAGCAAACTAATATTTAATAAAATAGCAATGTTGGCAAATCAGCTATGTGCAACTAATAGTGGATTTCCAGGCTATCCACAATGTGGTAAACAATATTACTTTTTTGGACATAAATGGAAACCTCCTCTACTGGTTGGCTGAGCAAAATATTTTCTCAGCAATTACTGCAGGTGGATTTTAATAAAGGATCAATTCTTAAAATAGCCTTAATCTTTTTTTGTGGCTTTTTCAGCTCAGACTGCTGTTATTAACCAAAATTTGTTCCAAGGATCAACTAATACAAAATACAACAAGTTGGATTCCTTATTCTCTCCAATATTAATGTTATTTCAGCTTTATTTGGTCTTTTTATCCATACAGCACATCCCCTAAGTGGATCCCGAAATATAATGCATTTTCTAACCTCTTATACAAGAGAGTGCTGCACACAGCCACCAGTTAACCTGCTAGTTATCAGTCTTTGGAAGGAAAAGGGTAGTTGAGGATGCAATTCGCAATATGTTAGCTATGAAGCATTGCGTTATGCTCTGTGTGTTCTTCATCACAGAAAACAATCTGAACACAGCCGTACTTTTATCCAACGGAAAGTCAAAACCAAGGTGACTCCTCAGTAATAAATAGGCTAGGACCAATGATACACCGGCTTTTGTACCCTTGCATCCCATTGAAGTCAAGAGGAATAGATGACAATTAGGATTTTGCTGCAGGAACTCAACACCCTGAAGATCAGGCCCTGTAGCAGGACCAGCTCCGAGAGCAGCCAAGGCACCCCCAACAATCTTGCCCCTTCTCTCCAGCTCCTCAGAGCAACCTCTTCACCACCCCACTTGTCATGTCTTGATGACACTGTATTTTACATTGGGAGGCTGGTCCCCAGGTCTGAGTATCTAGTTATGAAAAAACAGATCCCTCAAATCTGCTCCCCACTCTGCCCCACTGGCACCTGCTTCTCTCCAAGTGATCCTATGCATACCTCACAGCTTAGGGCTTTAATTGTGGCTTCTAGCCACCCCCATAGCTACACCCATGTCTTGCTGATAGTACTCAATATGTATTCAGGGTGCTGGGTCTCCTGGTGCCACCTTCACTATCATTTACTCTGTCCTCCATGCCACTGGCAGGAGTACTGCAGTTCCCCAGGGCCCTGATCTGCAAAGCTGCTGCCACCAAACTACTGGGTTTCCACCCACTAAGCCTCCCAGGCACTGGCCCCACAGAGGTCTAGGCTTTAAGTGCCCCTTGAGTACTCACCCGTTAGTCTCTGCACTCACCCCACGGCCTCCACGCCATCCCCATCGTCACAACCCAAACCTCCATTTAAACACAAAACTCAAGCATAACCTCACTGGTCTGTAACATAATCTTATACCCCAAGCATTAACCCACCAGGCTCTATGGACCGCAAGCGCCTCTGTAGATTTTAGCTTCTCTGCAGTTTATATCCCCCTTGGCTCTGCCCATTTCCAGTCACATGCCCCCCACTTTTGCTCAATGAGCTGCCCGCTCTTCTTTGCTTCAATTTGCACAGCTGAGCTTCTTACTCTAATGTAGCTGGCATGAGCTCAGCTGTCTCCATCTGAATGCAGCTTTAGCCTCCTGTTCTCCCTTCTTGAAGTAACAGGAGCATTGGCCACAGGATGGGGGGAAAAAAAGCAGCCAAGACAAAAGTGGTTTCAAAACAGATGTGAATTATCACCACTAGGTGCAGGCCCACTTTCATGGGCTTTCCTGCCAATAAAACCCTGATGAGGCTTTTGAAGTCTACTTTAAAATGCCAGGATTTTTAATGTTACCAGAGATATGCTGTAGATGGTTCATCTTTTGGTGAGCAGGAAGCTCTGTCTTTATGGCCCATTGAGCCACTGGCCTGTATCTGAGATTGCCAACAAAAATATCACCGGGCACATCTAATGCATGAATATGCTGCAATTACAACGCATTACGTTTAGTCCCTGTAATAATGGGTACTAACTTAAAACGCTGTAATCGCCGCTACTGAGCGGTAGCACCAGAGCATCTTATTTATACGATGCTTATACGCAGTAGACTAATTCTACTGCACATTAGCACGGCTTTAGCTGTGATGCTCTAATGCGCAGTGGAATTAGTCTACTGCACTTCTAGTGCCTCGTGTAGATGCACCCACTGAATACAGAATCATGAAAGGTGGCCAGTGCCCCAGTGTGGGAATAATCAACCTCACTCTGTTACCTAGGGTTAGGGTACTCGGCTAGGATGGGAGGTCTGGTTCTGGTCTGTACGTCCTGGGCAATTTAACATCTCAGGACTCTTGTTAACTATAAGAGCAGTAGGGAGACAGAACAAGCTGCCCAGGGACCTTATGGGAGGTTTTCAAGAAGAGGCTGGATTGGTATCTGTCCGGGAAAGTTAGGAATAGTGAACCTTGCATATGTGCAGGGCGGTACATAAATGACCCTTGCGGTCCCTACCAATCCTGTGTTTGGGAGCTATAATTAAACCAATAACTAATTTTCCAGAGCCTGCCAAGTGCCATCAGATGATAATAAATCCCAATAACTGTACTAGTCTGGATGGGCTGCCAAGATATGCAAGTCCACTCAATTATCCACCCTCAACGAGCCTCCTTTATACAAAATACATTTACAAATTTACAAAAATCAAATTATGGTTTTAAGAAAACACCAAAGCTCCATTAGCTTCATTAGTTTCACTTCATTTATTAATGTGTCCTTTTCATGCAAGTGTATTGCAGAATAATTATCTGACACATGGCACCAGATATTTAGTTACTAAAATTAGTATGAAATCCCTAGTGTTATTTTAAAAACACGTGGGTATTTTTGCAGATCTATGATAGCCTTGGGAGGAAAAAAAAGAGCCTCAAAAGCTTCTTTTGTGTTAGTATCAGGTAACAGAAAATAGATCCCTAACATTTAATCCCTATCAATCAACAAAATGAGTTTCACACTAGTCCTGTCCAGAAAAGCCAATATACACAGCACCATAAGTAATCAAGAAACAGCCTGAAATTCATCCAGGGTAGTCAGGCATATTGCTACATTTTGCCAGGCCATGTATCTTTTTTAATGGCTAAAACTCTCCACTTCTTGAAATAATTTTTAAAGGGCATTTAAATTATGTTACTGTTTGTAGTGCTTTTAAATTGACTCGGAAAGGCAGGTCTGACAAGCTGTTCAAACATATAGACCTGTCCCTTGGAAGTATTCTGTTGCTGTTACAAGTCCTGAATGTCCCCCAGAATGGGGAAATACTTGCACAGGTTTTTAACGAAGGACAAATAAAAGTAGACTTCTTTAAAATACAGGCCTCCACGGTATCTCAAGTTTCCCCCATAGCAAAGGCTGCAGAAGGCTGCAGATCTTGTTCCAAGACAGGCTGATGTGTTCAGCAGAAAGATCAGCAAGGGCTAAGAGCAGACGTTTCTTTCATCCTATTGACAGAGACTGGAGAGCAGCAAGATAGCCCAGACTAATGATCTGCTTTCTCCTTTTTGATCCTTCTGCAGCTTATACAAGACTTCTTTCTCGATTCCCGAGGTCTTGTAACACCAAAGATTGGCCGGATGCTGATTTCATTTACGTATGCGTGAACCGAGACTAACCACGCTGAAATGGATGGTGCAATGCCAACGTAAAAAACAAAAAAACAAAACAAAAAAGCCCCACAAAAAGCTTTAGGAGATCAGATTCAGACCATACATAAAGAGGTCAGCAAAACCCAATTTGCTGCATAGCTGAGCTCCTATTGGAAAACCCAGATAAGACCAGGTTGCCTGAATTTTAGACAGCACAGGCAGGCTTCAGCTGGTGTAAATTAACATGGCTCCATTGATTTCACAGGAGTGGCTTGGATTTAGAGCAAATGGGGGTCAAGGAAAACTCAAATGAAACACATGAAGCAGGGGGCAGCAGGAACAGATTCATGGCAGGCTCTCAGGGAGCAGTGCTTTTGCTTTGTGGGTAGCCCTACTCATTACAACGGGACTGCTTGTGGAAAAGTAGCAATCAGTCTGGGTAAGATCATCAGAAATGGGCACCAAATGACAAATTCCTATACCTCCCTCCTCCCCCATCTTGAACCGAATTCAGCTCTTGGGACAAGTATCTTCCAGGATTGGGCCCTGTATCCCTGACTACCTTTAGTCCCCAAGACCCTAAAAACTTGTATAATTTTGGGGCATAAACTCGGGTTCCAATTTTGCAGCCTTTGCCCCATGAAGTAGCCCTTCCTTATGTACGTAGCTGCATTCACTTTAAGCACTTATATGAATTAGGGCTCAATTCTGAGCTTGACTTGCATGATAGCCCTTTCTGCTACATCTCAGACAGATGTTGCCATCAGCTACACACCACACATAACCAGTTATTATCCCATTAAAACCAAAAGAATAACAGAAACCTGAATCAGGAACGTGGAATGATGTCAGCAGAGACTGGCACACTCTCACCCTAATTTATCATCATATTTCATCACCAGTCTTCTACCTGTAAAAAGCTCCCAGTAACACATGACCACAGACCTCTCCATTAAGATTTAGAACCAGGGTTAAGTGACAGATAGCATCAATGCAGATAGCAATCAATCTCACTCAGGAGCCAAAGTCAGCGGGAATAAGGAGAGGATTGTTATGCAGATGTCAGTATGATAAATTATAGAACCCTTTGCTGAGGAAGATTTTCTAGCTTTTCTACCAGCACTGGCTGGCTTTCACCCTCTCAACAAAAGCCATAGTAGAGCAAATACCTTCTACTGATGTCCTATCCGGAGTCCATACTAATGTAACTCTGTTTGTTTTGGTAGGTTATTGACATGCTCGTTAATTATGGCAAGGTTAAGTTTAATATTCTACAGATGACTGTGTGCTGGAAGCCAATAGTACGGAGTCAAACTGTTACTGTAATACAGTCATTGTCAAAGAAGAAATAACTCTGAAAGCTCTCCAGCTCTCTTCTGTGAAAATGAACATTTCTAAAAGATTCGGGGAAAAGGAGATTGTAATGCAGCTTCAAATGAGAACCAACTGGAGTCTTGTCCACTGTCATCACTTATACATACCCCTTTACTGAGGTAGCTAATCACCCATCCAAGGGTTTAATAACAAGCTCTAGTACTAACTCACTTACTTTTGAACCATTCCCCATCTGCAAGAGCAATATCTTAGGAAGGTGGGGGAAGGATTTTGAAAGCATCCATATGTATAGTTGTACCCGTTATGGGAAAGGCCAAAGAAAAGAGATGTATTCTGTATTTGGTTCTGAATAGGATGAGGTTGGTGGGTCACTCCAAATGTTTGGGAGTCCTATACTCAAGGCCCAGCCCCCTTGAGCTTGTGCCTCCTCCTCTCAGAAACCAAGTCTTCTTGGCGGTTCCCTGGTGAGAGGTCCTGTTGGCCCAAAACAAATTATCTGTGTATAACCACAGGCAGCTCCATGTGAATGGCTTTGAATAAACAAGACTGGATCCTTTTCAGTGCCAGCTGGCAAAGAGCCGGGTACTAAAACAAATGCTCACAATGACTTGTGTCCTTATGTAGCCAGGCTGCTGTGTATTGTGCTAGCTGACGCTTCATCAGCATGTGTCTTCGCTCCAAGGTAACAAGGTATGTATTACAAAACCTTAAATTGTTCACTGTGCCTGGAGGAAGGCTAGCAAAGCAAATGTCCAGGGCCACCTTTACACACCACAGGGTTTAGTCTTCATTAAATTAAATAGGTTTATAAAATTTAAACTTGTTTATTTTGGAACGTTGCATCAGTATTTGCACTTACTTGGTTTTTGAACAAATTAAGCCCAGTCCCTGGCTGACGCCACAGGAGAGTGGGACAGTCCAGTTTTGCCCCCCCCCAGCCTGGGGCCCCCCACCCCATGTCCTGCCGTGCAGCTGAGGAAGTGGAGAGCTGGCACACGGCATATACACACACACAAAAAAGTGGAAGCAATTTGAAAGCGGAAGCAATTTGAATGGCTGAAAAACAAAAACGTCACAGCACCATGTGGTGGACAAAGAGGCTCATTACATGTCTTTGAGTAACTTTGTGTTCACATGCAATGAATCCATGGACACAATGCTTTAATTTCATGGTGAGCCAAACTAAACTACGTCTGAGGAGTTTTACCTCAATGCGCCAGAGGATTTACAGGGGAAAAACTACAAATAAAGGATATACCTGAAAAACAGATATTGAAGCTATGCAGATGCTCCAGTGTTTGAAGACCTGGTGCTGGCCACGGGTGATGACCTGGTGAGGGGGC
>NW_017729031.1:30644750-30646746 GCF_001723915.1 Gavialis gangeticus
GGGGTCGGACTTGATGATCTGCTCACGTCCCTTCCGACCCGACCAACTATGAAACTACAAAGAAAGAAAGGCAGTGCCATTTTGTCAGAGCTATGACCTGTGAGAGAGGGGCAGTATTATAACTACAGTGTGTGGAGGACGATTGCTATGAACTTGCACTGGATGACCTATTTTCTTCCTCACACCTCACCATTGTAACTTGGAGGTGGAAAGAAGGCTAGTGGTTCACATGTTTTTTCTTCCTGTTTGCCGATGAACAAGAGATTCACATGGTTCTCCTAGAAAGAGGGCCCAGTAATTTACTGTTTTTTCAGTTTGTCCATATTATGTAAGCAGGACCCTTGAACATGAAAAATGGGCAATAAAGCAGAGCATTTCTGCTGGAAGAAGCCCTGGTTTCTACAGCAAGCAGTCTCTTGTAGGACCATGTATGCTAATTTTGGAATGATTAGGAAGGGAGAAGTCCTAGGGGTTTCTGCTGCTAAATTTCTCCAGAATACCACTACACTCTTTAAATCATTTCTAGAATTATCATGAGAGGGTGCCTCCATCTTCAGAGGCACCTGCTTCTTCAGGGCCACAATTGGTGTATTATTTATTGCCTCTTATTTTAACCAGTATCCTAAAGACTTAAACTGAACTCTCTTCCAGGTGTAGACATCTGGGCTTCTGTGTTTCTAAAATATCACAATATCAAAAAAGAGCTGTTTTGTAATTTAGAGACACTTAAAAAAAAAAAAAAAAAAAAAAAGACTAGGGCTGGAAAAGGCCTCTGGAGGTTATCTAGCCCAACTCCCAGCTCCAGACTGGATCACCTCTGTCTGAACCACCCCAGCCAAATATTTGTTTAACTTGCACTTAAACTTTCAACACGGGAAATTCCACAACCTTACAACCTCTTAAGGTCATATGTTTGAATGTTTTTCCACCCTTATAGCTAGAAAGTTTTATCTAATGTCTAAGCTACATCTTTCTTTTCTGGCAGTGTTGGAGTGATGTTGCAACTGTGATGCAAGAAATAAGCAAGAGGAAAGGATTTTTGTGGATGCATTCAGTTCACTGCATTCAGCAACTTGTCTACATCTATCACTTCTCCCTTTTTTAACTATTTAAGACCATTATTTCTTTGTGGACACAGAGAATAACTGACTATAATCCTCTTTATAATGATCTTTTTTGAATTTCAAGGCTTTTATCACATCTCTCTACTCAGTCCTTGCTAGATAAAAACTCAACACTTTCAACTTTTGCCTCATATATCATATTTCATAGACCTTAAACCACTATTTTTTGCTCTCCTCTAGACTCTTGTCCAGTTGGTCAACATCTTTCTTGAAATATGGTGCCAAAACTAGACACAGTAATCCAGAGATGGCTTTCACAATGCTGGTTATGCTGAAGACTTCACTGAAAGACAGTCCCCAGAGACTCTCAGCAGCTGTAAACTCCTCCAAACTGAGCAAAGGGGACATAAGGGCTAGGGACAAAAGTTCAAAAAGCCTTAGCACAAAATGTTTCAATCTTTGCAGGTTAGACTAGCCTGGCTATGCTGAGTCAGTTTGTAACTGCAAAAACATCCCAGACATGCAGGCACACACCTACAGTGGCTCACGCTAGAAGCTGGGGGGGTGCTAGAGCAGCCCTCCCTTCCCTTGCACATTACTGAGCTGAGGGATGGCGTGGCCAGGTACTCTGATTAGCCCAGCAGGGAAATGATAATAGTGTTTATCACCCCATTAAGAAAACAACAGAGGGACATTACCAGCTACCTGCTGATTTAGCATGGACCATAGATAGCCAGCATGTGGTCCGCCAGCTTATACACAGACACCTCCTCCGCAAGGCAGAGAGGAGGGGGGAATTTCTGCTTAGCAGGCAGTGGTGAGGGGGAAGGCGAAAGCAGCCCGCAGTCTGTGTTGGAGCTCCAGCCAGGTAGCAGAGGGGAGGGGAGGGGACAGCCCTGCTGTGGATCAGAGAGCCATGCCCAGCCCAGATA
>NW_017729031.1:30651746-30680655 GCF_001723915.1 Gavialis gangeticus
CTGATTTAGCATGGACCATAGATAGCCAGCATGTGGTCCGCCAGCTTATACACAGACACCTCCTCCGCAAGGCAGAGAGGAGGGGGGAATTTCTGCTTAGCAGGCAGTGGTGAGGGGGAAGGCGAAAGCAGCCCGCAGTCTGTGTTGGAGCTCCAGCCAGGTAGCAGAGGGGAGGGGAGGGGACAGCCCTGCTGTGGATCAGAGAGCCATGCCCAGCCCAGATAGCATGCTGGGATGCTGGGGGACTCTGATTTAATTTAAACCAGCAAGTGGTCTGGGACAGGCATTGCATAAACCGGTTTGACTCAAATCAGTTAAGTCTGATACTACATTCAATCAGGTTTAGCTCAAACCAGTTTCAGCCATTTTCAAACTGGTTTATGTGTACTGAACATCTGTTCTGTTACAGGTTTAAACTAGTTTCTGATCACTTAAACCAGTTTATGTGTAATGTCTGTCTCTAGCCAAGGAGTCAGCATATACTATAAGGATGGAAGGAGCCGACCAGAGATGGGGCCATAATCTGTGTATGAAAACTGTCAGCAGACATAATATCTCTCCTCAGCAGTTCCCTGCTGGTGGTATCAAGACAGAGCTGGTGCCTGGAAATTATCTTTCAGACACTGATCCCCACAATGCTCACAGAAGCAAACGTGGCAGAAATAGTGCCTTGATGTATTGAAAGGTAATGGACTGACAATGGCTCCCTCCAACTTGCTAAATTTAACTCTACACACAAATTTGAATCAAAGCAAGAACTTCTCATCCATCAGCTGCTCTATGCCACTGTCATCAGCTCAGTGCAAGCAAAACTCCAAATGCCCAGTTTTATGAAAAGAGGTCTCTAAATTCTTGTATTTTTGCATGAAGTTTCTCTGGACAAAAGCCATTACAGCACACCCAAAAGGAGGAAGGGAACGCTTGTGCTTCCCCCTTCCAAGGACTGAAGGTTATTACTTAGAAATAAGCAACTGCCAAGAACAAATTCCCCCACCCACCACCCACCCCCAGCTTTGAAGTGTTTTCTTTTTAGCTTCACCTTGGCACACTGGCCAAATAAGTCACAAGTTTCCGAAGGTCTTCCTGCCTTATTCTGTCGTGATTGCTGCGTGCTGGGAAGGTCAGGATGGGACCACCTCGTTTATCACGGCCACCTGCAGAAAATAAGGGATTGTTAGAAAATCAGACAGGAAGCACACATCCACAAAACCCGTATGTGCACTGAATTGATAAACTTAAATTACTGCAGGTTCAAGAGCTCTTGTTCACTGCCAGATTTCAGACTTGCTTAATTGAGGAAGACGTTCTCACATTCACAAGAGCTCCAAGGAAAGAACAAAAATGCAAAGAAACTTGTTACTCACATTTCTTTTTCCCTTAACTTAATCCCATCAAATCTCCAATATAACGATCAATGCAACTGGCCAATGCTAATGAAATCCTATTGTCATGGGAGAGTTTTTTAATGTGACAAAACTAGAGGAGCTGAAATCTTTTTCCCTGTTACCTGATCTGCATTGCTTTTCTAATCCCTAAGTAGCATTTATGCAGCAGGACATTTTAATCTATTTAGCAATTACTTAGAAACTGAAAGTTTAATTAAAAGCTGATATATGGCTCCTATGGATTCTTGCTCACAAGGTACAGTTGACAATCAGCAAGTGTTGTGGCTTTGGTTTACTTTGTCTTATGGGCAACTTCCTTTCCTTCAAATGCACTGCCTTTGGAAAAAATCCCTTGCAACTGCCAGTGTCTGGTATGGAACCTGTTATGCAGTTTGTAACTGCAAAAACATCCCAGACATGCAGGCACATGCCTACAGTGGCTCAGGCTAGAAGCCAGAAGGGCTAGAGCAGCCCTCCCTTCCCTTGCACAGTACTGAGCTGAGGGGTGGCATGGCCAAGAATCTTACAGAGATTCTTGAAATACATGGTGTAAAATTTTAAAGTGCTATTCAATGATGCTAGCCCAAATTATAGAATCATAAATATGACAGATAAATAGAAACTGTTGGAGCATCTTCTTTTATTTGCCATTGTTAATACAATCTGAACATCTTGACACCAAAACTGATTTCTTCAACCACCATTTTGATCTTCCTTCTTATGCTAGTGTAGTGTTTCTCAGGAGCTGTGAAAGGTTAGATTTTGTGTGCGCGTCATTTTTTTGTGTTGTTCAGGAAGGAAAAACACAAAATCATTGGGAAGCATAAGTCAAAAAAATCATCGAGAGCTGCAGTGATTGGAGATATGTAATATGGAGGTAGGTTGAATTCTGAGCTCCCCCACAGGGAATATTATCCCTTTAATAGAAAAATCACTTCTGAGAAGGGAAATCACATGGTTCTGTGAACTAGATCATTTGGCTGAGCCCGAGGAAGAGATTTGTAAGGGCAGGAACATAAGCACCTCCAAAACACACACCAGCTCATCCTCAAAGGGCCTAATCCTGCCAGGTGCTCAGCACTAACTCATCTCTGCAAGGATTTCAAGGGTCATGTACACAATTTTTGGATAGGAGGAGAGTGTCCCTGAGGTGCCCTGAATAGAGTTCAGAGATTCTTAGGTAGGCCTGTCATGGGACAGAGGTTAGAAGGAGAGTAAAAGTGGAGCATGGGAAGATAGTTTAGTGTTTATAGGGAGTGTTCACATTACCATGACGTTCACGCCATGCACTGTAGTCAGCCCAGCTCTGTCATCTGCTGGTCCATCTTACCAAAAACATTCAGAACCCAGGGCACCTCAGAGCGAACATAAAGAAACCCAGGAATACAACGACGATGCTAGGAGCTCCTGGAGCTGATAAACCAGAAACAAATGCCCAAAGGCACTGGTCCCACTTGCTCCAGGATATGCCTTCAGTGGTAATTAGGGTTGATATTAAAGTCACCCACAAGCACATACCCATCGACCCCATAGCTATCAATCCCCTAAATCTAGACCTCAACAGCAGCCCACAATGAGCTTGGACTTCTGGGTATGAGGTTGACCTTGACGCTAACTGCTTCCCAGCCTATCTCTTCCCACCATATGTTTGGCACTCACACCACATGCTTTATTCCTTGTTTCCACCTTCTAGCCCTTCTGCCCCCCACTTCATCCCTACTACCCAGAGGGACAGACAAGTAAATCCACAGATCTACTGCTGGAAGGGGTATACCTTACTGTCACGATCAAGAAAAAAGAAGCATGGTGTGGGTGGTTCTGATGTAGTCTATAAGGTATCATAGATAGATAGATAGATAGATAGATAGATAGATAGATAGATAGATAGATAGATGAGGAGCTGCTGGCATGAATTAGCCAGGTGAAAGCCCTAACCACATCACCTGTTGACAACTAACCTCAATTTTGTTTCAACTGGCAAGACTGTCATGGACCTGAAAAACCTTTCCTGACAGAAGTTGTGTCAAAATAGGCATATTTCTGTGAAAAGTATAAATTTTGACAAATTAGAATTTTCTGATGAAACATGTATGCCGGCAAATTTCCACCCATTCTAACAGCACCTCAAGGATTTTTAGCGAAAGCTGGGGAAATACAGGCCAAGTACATTTCTGGCCTGTCTGTGTCAGTCTGAAAGCCCTCCCTCAACAGTTCATTTAATTGTCCTCAAGGGAGCAGAACAGATAATACCACATCACGTGGCCTGATGTTACAAGGACGGGTTGGAGAAAATGGGCTAATTCTCTCCAGAGAAGTGAAGGTTACGTGATGACCCAGTTGAAGTTTTGTTGTTGTTGTTTTTTTATCCAGATGATGGAAGGATTAAAAAAAGTTGCAATTCTTTCCACTCCTGCAGCAGGCAGGAACAACGAGGCAGATGGAAAACGATGGGAAAGCTGAGCTAAACAAAAGTTTAAGATCCAAATGATTTTCAGGCATGGTGAGACTGATAGGAGCCAGCCTGTGTAACTGGGCAAAATGTTCATTGTTAATAATATCCTGCAAATTTTTTTGGTTTGTTTGCCAATTATCCCCACACACTCCATTTTCTATGGATCTGTGCATTCTTCACAATTATTTGCCAAATAATTTGTAGGAAAACATTTTATATATTAGTGATTCTTCCCAAACAAATGTCTATACTAGAGGTACGCAACCTTTTTAAATTCAAGGCACCACTCTGGAGTTGCCACTGTAGTTTTCCCTTGTTTTTTGACCACCCAAAAAAAAAAAAAGAATAATTCCTTTGTTGCAAAGAACTCAAAGATCATGCAGGTCCCAATGTTTTTAACACTATGGATTCCTATTTGAAATCACAGTGTTTATTTTGTGAATCAAGTTTACACATGAAATAGTGCTAACGTTGCGTGGCATCCCGGGGTCCCTTAAAAGCACCTCAAGGAACCCCAGGGTGCTGTGACACCCGGGTTAAGAATCGATGTTCTATACATTCCTGTGTCACCTTAGTACTTGGGGAATCACCGGTTACTATTAGGAAAACGAATAAAACTTAACTTTTGTTTAGCACTTTATATCCACAGGTCTTAGAGTGCTTTGCAAAGGATGCCAAGTATCATTGTCTGTGCATTATTGACAGAGAAAGTGAAGCACAGAGAGATCAAGTGATTTTCCTCTGCCTAGTAGATCAGCGGTAGAAATTAGAACCAGTCCAACGATGTATTGTGGAACTCATGATTGTTTTCATGGGTGGCTAAAAGGTCATAACTAAATGTGGCACAGAAGTCCTGTCTGCATAAAAAGTACTCACCTACAGAAAAAATCTGGCAGCAAGCCACTTTCTACTTGGATGCTGTTTCCTATGCACAATGGATTCTCCTTGAGCCATGCAAGAGATCATTTTGAAGGAACAAAACGCAAGGGTGAGTACAGAGTCTTGATTGCTCTTGTCAATATGCCTCCTCACCTGCATCGCACTAAACGGAGAGGTATGAGAGGCAGTAATCAAGCATGTCATTATGCTTGCTAATTACATTTATTAAATGCTAAAACCAAAGCTTGATATTTCCAAATTATTTTTCAAGATGGGGTTTATAGGGTTTGTATTGATTTAGAGAGATAAACAGATGGCCTATGGTTATTAGCACTCTGGGAAAAAAGAATAGGAGAGGAAGATGTGTGGGTGCAGAAGGGCTTGAAAACAAACATTTCACAACATACGTGCCCTTTCCTTTGCATACCTACTGCAAAATCCAATGGTTTACCCTTTACCATACCCTTAGTAGCTGCACCATCCTCTTCCCTGGCCCTCTCGCCTCCCCCTTTCCTAGGCTATGCCGTTGCTGATGCTAAAAGTCAACTTCTGTTCTTGAGGACAGAAAACCACTGCTGTCTACTAATCCTGGCTTCCTCCTTCTGCATCAAATCCAAGCTAATCGTGTCATGACAAATTTGCTCGCAGCACCTTATTCCGATACTAGATACCTTTCTGTGCTACAGAGTACCAGGCAGTGCATGGGTCAAATAAAAAAATTAATGGGCAACCTATTCCTTCAAGCTCCACCTCCCGCCACGAGGTTCGGACACTACAGTGACAGGCAGATGCCCTTACGACAGGTATTTCAACAAGGAGTCTCCACTGTTAGAAAGCCAAACAAAATAGACCTGTCTGGTGGCATTTGACAATGGATGCTGATGGTGCAAGACAACCCATTTCTACCCAGCAGTGAATGCCACCAGTGAGGGTCTCTGGCCCCCATGCTAGGAATCACATTTACAAGTACTGAAAATCCAGGCTGCAAGCACTGGGTGCTATGAAGTTTTCTGATCCCTTGCAAGATGTCCAAGTTGCCTAGACCCCTATGCACTATCATCTGTGTACAAGTTGGGCAGGGCGTGTTAATCTGGGGCTGAATCGTTCCTTCCCTCCGAGCCTTGTGACACCTGGCACTGTGAGCTGCACGACTGTCGATCGCTGTTAGTGGTAGCTTGGAGTTTGGAGCAGTCGCACCCTTAGTCTAGACACCTTCTCTGTCCTGCATGTGCACACCTGTGACTTGTCACCAGGGGCCTGGGGAGCAGGGGCAGGACTAGGAGCTGTAGCTGTGAGTTGCCACTACAGGGCTGGTGAGCCAGGGCAGACTTCTACCCCTGCTCTACAGGTGGGCGTGCGAGAGATCCTGGGATACTGGAGGATTTCAAGTTGGACGGCACATTGGTGGGAAGCGGCCACATCTTAATGGAACAGGGGCTTTGTAGTGTGGATCAGAGATGATCCCGCCCTGGAGTGGCAAAATGTTGAGCCACATAATAAGTGTTTAACATGGGGTTAAAAGCTCTGGGAACCACTCAAAATGACCATGTAACAAGACCCTCGGTTGTTTCTCTTCCTGGCCAGCTATTTCTTGTCCCTGGCAGCAGGGGATACTAGATAGGTAACTCTTCTGCTGCAACAGTACCTCCTTAGATTATTCTCCATACATAGTGCTGCTCTCCACCTACCTGCAAAGAAGCGCTCTGGCTGTAGCTTCTGCTGGTCTGCCGGCTTCTGGTGGCCAGCAGAGCAACCACGTGAGCAAACCACACCCCAGTCTCAGACAGCAGCACTTTTGAAGTGTGCTGCCACTGGCTCTGTTTGGCCAATGAGGGTAGGAAGGAAGTGAGGTAAGATGACAGGCAACTCAAAGTAGTGCAAGAATGAAATGGGCATCTGCTACCCCAATTCAAGCCATTGCGTGGGGTGTGCTCCCTGGTAAACAACAGACACCAAGCTAGAACTCAAGTTTTGCGGGATCTAATTTATTCATGACTGTATTTGATGTCTGTTTTATTCAACAAGCACTCCCAGTCGAAAAGGTAGTCATTTCCATCTATCATGTTGAAGATAGAGCAGGGTGGCACCTTCAAAAAGAATTGGTTCACAGAGGTCCAGCCTTCCTCTTTAGCATCTGATGAAGTAGGTTGGTGCCCACGAAAGCCAAGATCTCTCTAACTGTGTCAGCTGGTCTCTAAGGGCACTTTTACACATGCTCTGATGTGTTCTGATTACAACGCATTGGAGCAAACTCGGTGAATCGAGTTTGCTGGAGCATTCGAATCAGAGCCAGTGTGCTGCAGTGTTTGGTGTATTCAGTGTCCCGCATTTCAAAACAGTGGCAGGGGCACTTTAACTAAACCCCCGCCCCAGTGCACATGTATAGTCACCCCAAGATGCCACGCTGCCCTACCTTCTTCCTGACTTCAGACTAGCATGGCTAACCACCTTTCCATCTATCATGCCGCATCTGCACAGTTCAGCTCCACACCTGTCTGTCTATCTGAGCTCTGATTAACCCTCTCACCAACTGTGTTCTGCTCCAAGGCTCCTGTATTGCTGCCGCGCCTTCCTGATACCTGGGATTTTGTGGGTTTACTTTCATAAGTAAATGCTTTTCAGTGTAAGTAAGGGCTGTGCAGTGGCTATATCTAAGGCCACAAAACAGTTCAATAGCAAAGGCAGAGTAGGCACACAGGAGTTCCTGGCCTCTGTTCAGATGTGTATAGCTCAGTTCACAAGCTTATGCTGGCTCACCAGGATATCTTGGGTCCTGAGAAGATAAATCTCAATGCTGCACAGATAGTGCCATAAGCAAGTTTCCAGAAAAGATGAACTGTTCTTCAGGAGGGATTTTACTTCCAGTTCATCATAAAAGATGAATGGTAATGAAGACCTGTGCAGAACTGGACGATAGAACAAGCGCAAATGAGCTCCCACACTTCCACATAATGAGAAGCAATATGTCCAGGCTTCCAAAATGCAATCACCAGACTGCAGAATAGCAATGGATTTATATCCAGAGTCTCAAAAAAAGTATTCCTTTCGTTTTCCCTGGCCTGATTTCTGCCAGACCTAATGCTTCATCTAGTCCTACACAAAGCCTTGTCTATCCTCCCAGATCATTAATTCACTCTTAAAAGTCTTATATAAGATTATTTCTAGGTGCAGAGTCATTCTACTGAGTGATTTCCAATGGGAATGCACTAGTGCAATTGCAAGGAGGATTGAGCCCATGCCCAAAACCTAACAAAGCTAAAATGTGATCAATAAGGGCCTGGGTCTCCATTGCTTCTCTCTCTTTCACCACTATAAAGTCCCTATATCCAGTCAAAATTGTGGAATTTTTGCCCCCATTTCACAGAGGTGAAGAGCACTGAGGTACAAGGTCTATGTTCAAGCTTGGAGCTCCCTTGATGTAGCACACAGCATCTGTTGGCAAGATGTTCTCAATGCTGTGTCCCAGTCCCCAACTAAGATGTCATTCAGCCATCACTCAGAGCCAAGGAGTCTCTCGGAGCCTGTTTCAGCTTCTGAATGTTATCAGTGTTGCTTAACATGAGCATCTGCATAATATGACAACCAATTTCAACTGGCTTATGCTAGTTTTTCTGCACC
This sequence comes from Gavialis gangeticus, assembly GCF_001723915.1. Taxonomy (NCBI): domain Eukaryota; kingdom Metazoa; phylum Chordata; order Crocodylia; family Gavialidae; genus Gavialis; species Gavialis gangeticus. Next base: position 30,660,081 of record NW_017729031.1, read on the forward strand.
TGACCTTCCAGGTATGCTTCAGATCCCATTAGGGGAAGCAGGCATTTGGGACAGATGGGGAGATTTTGATTTGGCTTGCAATAGGTATTTGTTGATTGATGGTTATGCCTACGGGGAAGGAATATGCAACTGTTATAATTTTACTGTGATAAGCAGCAAATAAGCCACCTTCTGTCCAGGATCAGCAGCCTTTTGAGTGTACATATTTAAATTTCACTGAACAAATACACCCCTGTTATGTGCCCCACTGCAGAAAAATCTCCTGCCATGGTCCCAGGTGAGATGACGCTAGTGGTGCTGCGGGACTCTACAATCAGAGGAAAGCCTGTTTATGGCAGACTGAACTTTGGAGGGGAAATACCCTGAAGTGTGGGAATAAATGCCCTCAAGAGCTGCCTTTCTGCTCTACTATATCAAGGGAGCCCCAGGTGTGAACATAGGGCCTCACTCTTTACCGCCTTTCGCCTTGGTGTCATTTATACCTGTGCAAACCTCACCTCTTTCTGTACCTAGGGGAAGGTGCATTGCTTTGACCTGGCCCCTCCATCCATGGTTATATATATATTTATTCTCCAAGAAAAAAACCAACAATAAAGAAAAAAACATCAAGACACCCCACTGGTGTCTGCCATGGGGAAGGATGAGAGAACAAGTGCCACGTGACAGACGTTAGCCATGCTGCTAAATGCACTTTTGGAAGAAACTAGGGAATGGTGTAGAGGACTGCCCCGTCAGAAATCTATACAGGCAGAATGGGTAGGCAGAGGTTTAGGGTAACTAATGCCAAGCTGACCACCTCTCTTTATTCGATCTGCCACTCTGATTTAAGCCCAACACTAATAAGCACATGGGGACCCTGATGTTCATCAGAAAACATGAAAAACATAATTAATTGTTCCCATTTGACTGGCTGCACAGAAATTTCCACACCCACAGCATGCAAACTATGCCCAATTGATGCCACATTGGAGACCCCGCAGATAAGTGAAAGCCCAGAGAGTTAGGCCTGCTGGTGTTAAATATCTGCTATTATGGGGGTCTGTCTTCCTAGCCTTAAAGAGAAATGCAACCCTTGACGTAATTCCTGATGGGAATTTCTTCAAAATTGGTACACCACTGCAAAAACAATGACACCTTAACAAATCAACATTTCTGACAAGGAAAATGGCCAGCAGCCCTGGCATGAACAGTACATTCAATTTTAGCCCTCAGTGCTTCTGGTTAATTAAAACTCATCAGTTCTGAGCATACAGCCACTTCCCCACTTACATGAATTTCCTGGCGGTGAGGAACCCTTCAGAGACTTCAAATCCCACAAACAAGACACACATGAAGGAGCAAAAAAGGGGAATATGAGAACAATCCACACCATCACCAAACCTTCCGGTTGCAATCCTAGGGCTGTCAAATGGAAAACTGAATTTGCCTCCTTGGCCTTCAAATTTTGGGATCCACCTAACCCCGCTCCATCTCAGTAAATACAGCTTGGTTTTAAGAAGGTTGTTTCAGTGACACAGTCGGGTGCCCTCTCAATACTGTGTCTGCAGGAGCGCTGCTGTCTAATAGGGTCACTTCTAGGATATGGAGGGAGTATATGGTAACACTGCCACAACTAAACCTTGTATCAAGCGATAAGAAAGCCTGGTAAAAGGCTGAGCGGTGGACCTCGCAGAGCTTTATGGTGGGAGTTCTCCTTGGGCAGAAGTCCCCAAAGCCTCAGTTTCTAATTAGGGTTACCATATTTCTAATTTCAAAAAAGGGGACATGGGGGCATATGACTGGGGGAGGGGGGGTAGTGATATAGCCCCTGCCGCCCCCCCAGCACCCCTCATTCCCAACCCGCAGCCCCTTGCCCACCCCCCAAATCTGCTGGCTGGTGCCACTCACTCCCAACCACAACCACTGCCCCCCAGCCTTGCCGGTGCCCCGCACTTCTGACCCGCGGCCCCCACTCCCTCCCAGCCTGGCTGCCCAAGCAGCTTGCTCGTGCACACGCACGCGGTACAGCAGCTGCCGGGGCCTGCACGGAGAGCACACCGTCTCCCAACAGCCAGTTGGTTTCCCCACTGCCCCCAGCCTCGAGCAAAGCGAAAACCCGGACATTTGCTTGCATTGTAAAAAAACCCACCAGGACAGAGGACACGGGCCAAAAAGAGGACATGTCCAGGAAAACCCAGACGTATGGTATCCCTAGTTTCTATATCAAGAGACATTCCCAATGTCAGCATAACTAAAGCAGAGAGAGCTGTTTACTGAAGTATACTTCAGTGTTCACCACCCTGGGGACCAGGTGGCTGGTTTCTGTGCCTTTAACCTGCAGAAAACGTTGTCACTTATGATCGTTCAAAAGCCTGGCAGCCACTTTGCAACCAGAGTAGTTTTTGAGGACCTGTCTATAGCTCGCGTACAAGGGTCCCTTTGCTGTACAAGCTCAATTCTCGGTTTCACCCTTACTTTGTTTTCCTTGCTGTTGCTACTCTGATCTAATTAAAATTGCAGCAGTTAATGAAACAGATATATTTGGCTGATTGATTTTGGGTGGCGCAGCACTTATCAAAGGTTGTCCTAGACGCCAGTCGCTGAATCAAAGGGGATTGTCCTCAGTCCTGGGTCAGATCCTAGCACGGCTTTATAAGCCCCGAAGAGAAGAATTTGGGAGAGAGCGGTGCTTGCCCTCTTCATTTTGTCTGGAGCTGAGCTCGTCAGCACAGGTGGCCTCATTAACCTGAAACAAGCCAATTAAGGCAGCACATAAAAGAGGTCTCGCACTACTCAGAAGGGAGACAGGTGGATCTTTCTTGGCAGGCTGCTAGTGTGTCAGAGCCAGGACAGTGAGCTCTGGCAGATAGTAGTAAGTCTCGCTAAAATTGTTTGATTTAAACCATAGCTATTGTTAAAACATATGGAAAGAAATATGGCCACTGACTCTGCACCCTGCTAACGTTCCATTTGTGAGCAACCACAACCTGCAAAGGAAGCCAGATATCCCCCAAGAGAGCTTTAATTTCTCTTTCAGCCTTCGATTCCAAGTGCAAGCAGCTCTACAGACCCAGAGAGCTTCCACAGCAAGTTAATTTACAGGCTCAGACGCAATCAAAAGCCCTGGTGATTTCACAGTCTGAAACCTTCCCCTTTTCCTTCAAAGAAAACCCTGGAAAAGCATAGCAGAAAATTCTAAATGAGCAACAAAAGCAATTAGAGGTCTAGAAAACATGACATAAGAGGAAAGGTTGGAAGACTGGAATGATTTAGTCTATCGAAGAGAAGACGGAGGGGGGAATTTGATGGCAGTCTTCATATACAAAAGTGGCATTATAAAGAGGACGGCAATCAATTCTTCATTGTGTCCATAAGAAACAGAACAATGAATTGCAACAATTTGTAATGCATGAATCGCGCAGGATGCTGACACACAATACATTTACACCATTGTAATCGTTTACGCTGGTATAAATGTGCAGGGGACACATGGCAGACAGCCTGTTGGAAAGTCAGGAGCAAGTACACACCTGCGTGCTTTAAATCACAGGTGTGTTGCAGATCTTTTAGACCATATGCGCCAAACCAATATCCCTGAAACATGGAAGATATTGTAATTAGCCATTTTGAAATGAAAACTTCACAGCTGAACAAGACAGAAGCAGAATTCAACACCCTGCCTACCATCGGACACCATCAGGTAACAAGACTGCTTTAACCTATTGTCCGTGCCTGCTTTCCATGCTCACAGAGCACCCTTTTTTAAAATGGACTGTTATACCTAGGGGAACCCCACCATCTTTCACCTCCCCTGTGCAACACAAAGTTTTATTTCTACCTGGGAGAATTTTTACAGTCTTTGAATTCTCCTCTGCTGGAGGAAGGAAGTTTGGGCACAAAAGCTTGCGAAGAAAGACCTTTTTTTGCTATTTAGTTAGTCTAATAAAAGATATCGCTTCTACCCCAAGAGTGTTGTCTGCCTGCAGATCAAGATCATTTCTTCCCGGGGAAGTCGCTTGCTTAACGGAAACAAGCTACTGTTGTGTCCTCTGTCCCCTAGCAGTGAATTGCTTTAATAGAGCCTACTGCAGGCAGCTATCCCCTGGTCATTTGTCTGCCGTAGACACCAGCGTAACCTAAAGCAATACAGAAACCGATGTAAGTAAGCTAAGTGTGAACATGCTGCATGTACACTGAGTATGCTTAAAGAGAAACTTTGTCATCAGTACGTGCTCCCATGAGCTGCAGAATGGGATTGCGCCTTGTGCTGTCATCGAAGTTTTCAGGGAAGCCCCCACGTCTTCCACAATAATCCTGTTTACCTTGGAGCACGCTTTTCCTAGACTCAGCAATGGCCTCAGACACTAAAAAACAGTTAAGGGTTTCCACTTTGACTCATCCTGCCAGTCCTAAATTTAGTACAGCTTAAATTGCCAGGCTGCCCTTTCACCCGGTCTATTTACATCAAATGTTTTCACTTTCTGTAAAGCTCTCTCTGTGTCCAAGCCCTCAGACTTACAAGTCAATTTAGACCCTTCAATCTGGGTTAAGACTACGATGCTGGAGGTGGCTGGTTTTATGTATAATTACAGATAACTAGACTAGACCTGGCGGGTTGTTTCTTGACCCACGTCCTTTGCTTCTACATTGTTAGTAAAAAACAAAATAAAAGAAAGACACCCCTTTATTTTTACTTTCCATTGGCTCAATCTAGGCTGTTTACAATAAACATTACAACCACACAAAACAATTCAACTATTCTTCCTGTGGCCATGGGTTGCCTTATGCTCAGCCATCCTCCCAGAAATCTGGCCAGCCAGTTCCTTTGATCCTTGCCTTGCCACAGAAACAGATGCTACCTATATGAAAATGTCAAAACCCGGATGTTGCAGTTTTCTTAGACTGGATGTGCCTTCAGAGACTGGAAGTCTCTGTGAAACCCTCTGGATCAAAATGTCTTAGGTATGACACTAAGTAAGAATAAATATTTCAGTTTTTTCCTTATTGAGTAATTCTTGGGCTATGCCAAGAGTTAATCATGAAACAAAGTGTTCACAGCCTAATGGTGGTCAGGTTTTGGAGGTGCATTGGAAGGAGAAGAAATGTTTCTGACCCTGGGAGAGAGGTTTGACCCAAATCAGTGAAGTCAGATACTACATTCAACCAGGTTTATCTTAAACCAGTTTCAGCCATCTTGAAATGGTTTATGTGCACTGAACTTATGTTCTGTTACAGGTTTAAACCAGTTTCTGATCACTTAAACTGGTTTATGTGTAGTGTCTGTCCCTAGCCTTAGGGAACCTCTGCCTGGGTAAGGGAGATAGCTGGAGCCAAAGAGGGGAGGAAAAAGGCATAGAAGCCATGTGAACTGGGCTCTCTACCTCCCAGGAGTCTCCTGAATGAGCGCACACATCCTAACATTTGTGCAGGTTAAATCTTCTACTTAATACAATCAAGTAGGTGACCAGAACACCTTAAATTCCATCAAATGGGCCATCTGGATTTCTCATGAACAGCTGTAACCACATCCTCCAAAATGCTGTGTTCACCACCCCTTACTGAAAAAATAATAATCCTGCATCCCTCTTTTATATCTTTTTTTTCTGTGTTCATCTCCTGGCAAAATAAAAAACAATCCCTGGCTTAAAACCTGCTCTAAACCTGTCAGACCTTTCCTAAAGCTCTTACTGGTAACAGCACAATGTTGACTGGGCAAACCCAAGGTTTTATTAGGGTATGTGCCACAAGCTTGGGGCCAAAGTCACTAACCTGCCTGGCTTCTTTGTCTGCCTTACTGTGGACATTTAAGAAAACAATTGCACTGCAATGATACAGATGGCAATACTTTGCAAATGTTAGCTCTGCTGGTTATTAGTACTGAAATAGGACCTTTGAGAGCTGTGTACAAAGGCTTGGCCAAGATAGAGCAAGCTCATATTCTGGGCTGCTGGAAGGAAGCCAGAACCATGACAGAGAAACTAACACAGGTGAGGCACCAAGGGTCTTTGCCATTCCTCGCCTTAGAGACAGGGGGCTTTCTGAACGTGTGAGCTCTCCTTTGAGCACGACTGTTAGGCCTTGCTGGGACTGTTTCACAATCCTCTGTTGAAATGTGTCACCTGAGCTAGGGACAGAAATTACACATAAATTGATATAAGTGATCAGAAACCGGTTCAAATCTGTAGCACAACTTCAGTACACATAACTTGCTTTCAAAATGGTTGAAACTAGTTTAACATAAACCCGGATGGATGCAGTATCAGACTTAACTGATTTAGGCTAATTTGGTTTATTGAACTTCTGTCCCAGATCCCTTCCAGATTCAAGTTAACTCACAGTCCTCCAGCATCCCAGGATACTTTGCACCTACCCTACAACACCCCCCCACCTCGCAGGGTGGGGGGGGCTATCCTTGCCCCAAGCTGACTGCTCCAGCAGGGAGGCATCTGGCCACTGCAAGCATGCGGCTGCATTTCTGGAATCAAAAGCAAATGTTTGTTCACTTGCTTATCTGTTCTACTACACAGCTTAGACTAACTTGCGAAGACTGAACTGACCCATCCTCAGGCGTTTTGACTGTCTGTACTTAGCCCTGATGACACCCTCCTAATAACGCTCTGCCTTGCTAATTTACGTAAGCAGACCAAAGCACAAAACAGCTGCACTCTATTTACTCAAATACAGACGATAGTATATGGCTAGTGCCTGTCCTGAGGAGCCCATTTAATAGCAGTGGCATGAAACAATTCTGGTGAAATTCAGTAATTTTCTTGTTTTTTTCTTCTGCAAAAAAAAAAAAATTCTCCTTTGTGCTCCTGTCATATTCTAGCAAATTATTCCATTTCAATTAAAAGATGCCAGCCATCAGTTCATGCATTCAGGCCTTTTTCTAAATCTGCTTCATTACAATGACACAGGGAGAGAGCAAACTGTGCTTGAACTCAGGCTTAAGGAATAAAGGTGGGGCTATTGTAATAAGAGGCTGCAGCCTCATATATTCTATTTTCCAAAGCCACTAGCAATTATTATCTCTATTCATTGTGCCAGGAGACTGTGGATAGGAGGTTTAAATCCTAAGGTTGCTATCTAGCTTTCTGGGTTGGGAAAGCTCACATTTCATGCAGAGACAACCTTTGGAAAGCAGTCAGGCTGTCAGGGAAGAGCTCTCTCATGTGTCCTTGTCCATAGTGAATCACCTGGAGAACCTCAAGAGGAGTGTGCAGACATTTGGCAGTGCTCCTCTCACAATGCATGGGTAAAGCAGGGTTAAGCCAAATGAATGTCAAAGCAGCAAGAAATACAGGTAATGAAGAGGATCTCAGAGTTAGCACTGAACCAAAGCCCCAGACCAAGGATTCTTGAGCTTAGAATCATACAAAATTAAGGTTGGATGGGACCTCAGGAGGTCATCTAGCCCAGTTCCCTGCATAAAGCAGGACAATTTCCAGCTATACTGTCCTAGCCAAGGCTTTGTCTACCCAGGTCTTAAAAAGCTCCAAGGATGGAAATTCCATAACCTCTCTATGTAGCATGCTCCACTGCTTTACTACCCTCCTTGTGAAAAAGCTTTTCCAAATACCTAACCCATGGACAACTGTTGCTGCCTTAGTCAGGGGGGGCACATGCCCCTCCCACGGCCGATCCCACTGACTGGGGAGGGGGAGTCCCTGCAACCGATCTCGCTGCCCATGGCCAATCCTGCGATGGTCAATTGCTGCAGCCAGGGCCATCCCTGGGAGGAGAGAGGTGAATCAGGGTGACTGCCCCAGGCCCCATGCTTTGGGGGGCCCTGCAGAGCTGGGCGAAGCAGTGGCGGTGCAGAGCTAGGCGGAGCTAGGCAGAGCGGTGGCTCCAGGTCCAGCTGCTCAGTACCACTCCCCAATGGCAGTGGCAGTGGCAGCTTCTTCAGGTCTGAGGCCCATGGGATTGGAGAGGGGGCAGTGCCCTGCATGGGCTGATTTGCCCCAGGCCCCACACCCTGCTCGGGTCAGCTCTGGCTGTGGCCAATCACCGCGGCCGCTTCCGGGACTGGGTGCGGCTGCTTCTGGGAGGGGCTGCAGCAATCGGCCAGAGCTTGCAGGGGGGGCACTGGTGCTCCTGCCTGCCCCCCCCCGCCCATCACCTAAGCAGCAAGCGCAGCCAGTCAGGGGTGCACCGGTGTTCTCAGGGGGTGCACATGCATCCCCTACATGTTGCCACTGACCTAACCTAAACTTCCCTTGCTGCAACTTGAGCTCATTGCTCCTTGCTCTGTCATCTGCCACCACAGAGCAGTCCAGCTCCATCCTCTTTGGAAATACTCTGCAGGGAGCTGAAGACTGAGAGGGGATTTAATAGCAGCCTTCGTTTCTCCAAACTAAATAAGCCCAGATCCCTCAGCCTCTCCTCAGAAGTCATGTGTCCCAGCCCCCTAACCATTTTCATTGTCTTCTGCAGAACTGTTTCCAATTTGTCCACATCCTTTCTGTAGTGGGGGGCCCAAAACTGGACACAGGACTCCAGATGTGGTCTCATCAGTGCCAAATAGAGTGGAAGAATCACTTCCCTCAATCTGTTGGCAATGCTCCTACTAATGCAGCCCAGTACGTTGTTAGCCTTCTTGGCAACAAGGGCACACTGTTGACTCATCTTCAGCTTATTGTTCACTGTAACCCCCAGGTCCTTTTTTGCAGAGCTGCTACTTAGCCAGTCAGCCCCCAGCCTGTACTGGTGCATGGGAGTGTTCTATCCTAAGTGCACGACTTTGTATTTATGCTTCACATAAGTCAAACCAAAACCCAGAGACCTTGTCATTATTCAGCATTCTGAAAGTTTGCCAATATCCTTCTGGTTGTCTCCAAGAGAACAGAATCACTTAGCACCGTGGCGTCAAACATTTTTTCTGCAGCCAGATCCAACCCAGAGCCACACAATCCAGCCTGTGGATTGCTGGAGCAGCCCTATGTGCTGGCCCCTGCCCTGCATGCTGTGTGGTGCACAGACTGGACCTAGAGCCCCATGCGCTGCACGCACTACAGGTGGGTCGCATGGGACACCACACGTAGCCTGGACCCCAGACCCCTCGTGCCATGCGCAGTGCCTGGTCCTCCTGTCCACTGTAGACAGCACATGGGGCTCTGGGTCCAGCCCATGTGCCATACCCATTGCCACATACTACAAGCAGCACGCACCAGCCTGGGTGTTTGCTGTGTACATGGCACCTGGGCCTGGCACAGGGCCCACACTGCCCATGGTGCAGGCAGTCTGGGGCATAGGCCTCATGCAGTAACCTGGACCAAACCTTGTGCTGCCTGCAGTGCTGGGTCCAGCCTGCGCACTGTGTGCAGTGCATGTCTCATGCCAGCCCTGAGGGCCACTGTGTGTGGCACATGCACTGGACCCAGCACTGCAAATGCTGCATAGGCAGTTGGTCGGGTTCAGCCTGCACACCTGCAGGGCTGGATGAGTTGGATACCCCTGATTTAATAGAAGGGACCTAGATAACTTCCAGCAGTCTCTGCATAAATGCCCTCCTGTGTAACACTCTCTAGGACTACACCCCCCGTCCCAATGAGCTTTGCAGTTGCTGTGCACTGGTGACTGCTTTGTTCCACCTCCTTAGAGAAGCCGACAACAAGATTCAAGTCAATAGTTCAAGTGCACAAGGCATCCTAAGATATTCAGGATGAGACAGAGTAAGATAAAGTAACCACATGTCCCAGTCTTGCTAGGATGTTCTTGTTTTTTCAATCTATGTCATGGTGTTTGCCGAAATTCTCTGAAAACCTCTGAAATGTCCCAGGTTGTCATTCAAGTCAAAATAGTTGGGGCTTTCACAGTGACAAAATATTTGTTCGGGTCATTGCTACACTGCCAAAGTGGCATCTAGACCAACTGCACTCCCATCACACAGCGAGTGCATTTCACAGCCACCATTATTCAAGGCCAAAACTTTTCATGAATTGTCCAGCAGCACCATTGCACAAGTCCATGATCCAATCCTCTCAACATAAACCCCTGCCCTGGTACATCAGGGTGGAGGGCTGAGGAGGGGAAAGATTGAGTACAGAATGATCCTTCTGTCTGTTGTCTCCCTCATCTCTACAGCACGGGGCACCACAGGGGCCCAAGGAGCAGAGGACTTCTCAAGGAACTAGTGGAGTTGTTTGGCTGCTCCTGACGAGAGCTTTTCAGACTGAGACCATAACAGATCGAAGCAAGCAGCCACGGCATGGAGGACTGGGATAATTTCAGGACCCTGGGGATTCTGCGACTGAAGCATCTCTTTTTCTTTTAGAAATATGGCCCACTTGGCACAAGAGCGTCATCATTTTTGCCTGTTGCGTCACTTCCAGCCAGCAAATCACAATCCACTCTAATAGTGCCCGAATCCAACCATTCCCCATGTGCCTTCTCAACTGCCCCAGATGTCCACAAACAGAGTGTACTGATATTTGTTCCTCAGAATAAAAACCCACCGATCAGCGCACCCTGTTCTCCAGGGTCTTCGAGGAAGAGTTGTTCTGTACAGGGAGCATCAACATTACCATGAACCAGGTTCCCTACAAGCTGCCGGCTGCCTGGGATTGCAAACCAAATACTCTGCAGTTTGTAGGATTCGGTGCTTGATGCAACGTAGGAATAAAGTCATTCACAAGGCAATAGGATGCTGGATCTGAAATCCCAGAAAGCTGAGATGCTGGGGAAGTGGACCGGAGCTTTGCCCCTCCAGCCTATCTTAACAGCAAGCCACAAGTAAAAGGGGCAGATTTCAATACACTTGTACTGGGCAGGGTCTGGCTCTACATGCAATTATATGGAAATCAACGGGGCTGCTCATGACGTAGAGTATTAATCAGCGTAAGGAAGAGAAATCAGAAGCTGATCCTTCGTGTGTGTCTACCACTGTGAAGGACTAGACTAGACATCCGCACTACTACTGTGCTTCCCACCTTTTCATTGGCATGATGCAGTGCATCCCTAAAGGGAAGACAAATGAAAGATGTGCTCACCTGACACAAAGGCCACTTTCTCCTTCAGGATGGGAAGGACATCAGCCGCTTTTAAGCCATCGTTTCGAAAAGACCCTGCAAAACAGGAAAACAACAACAGCACATTAGAAGAGACAGCATCCTGGACTCGGCTTCCTAGACATTTCTCTCTGTGCAAATCAAATGACAGAAAGTGCTTTTCTGTAATTGCAAGACTATAATACAGACTCTAATTGCTGAGATGCAAACCGCATTTGTTTCACTGGTACCTTATTTGTGAGAAGAAAGCTAGGGAGAATCTGCCCTTCCTATTGCTGTTCTGCCAGGTCAATACATTTCCAGCCAGGAAATCCAAATGTCTCCCTTTGCCCTTCTATAGACCAGACATGTAGCCCTGCCGGGCTGCACAGGAGTGGAAGAGAGCTCCAGGCCCCTTCCAGCCTCTGAGCCCAGCGCATGCAAAACTGCAGTGGGGTTGCATTCAGCAAACATCACCCCTAGAAATACATCACTGAGGAGGTTGGGTTAACACAGATCCTGTCCTCTTTTCCATCAGCTGCAGCTAACACAGGTTTGTTGGATGAAGGCAAGAGTAAACTGGACTATGTCAAAGACTGGAAGGCCTCTTCCTATAGTGAGCACCCACCTGAGTTACCCAGAAATCCTCCAGAGCCTCCAATTGCTGCAGGTCCCTTTCTGCCCCTAACAGCAAGGGCGGTAGCCCAGGGTCAAAATGTGGCCTTGTATCAATGCTGCTAAATTTGCAAGGTAGTCCACAATGGGCTGTTTACCTTGCCTTGAAGCTTCATGTGGTGTCACCCCCTCAAGGGTTTTCACCAATAAATCACTGATTTTTCACTCACTTGGAAACATAATGAGCTCTGAAATGCCTTCTCTTTCAAAAGCCAAGAACACTTCCCTTGCCTACCATGGGCCAATATTAATGGGCCACCCCACTGCAGACCAGAAACTGCTATTCCATCAGCTGCTGTTGGAAAAATAAATAGATGAGCGTTTGAAGGACATCCCTACAGTTGCTATAGTATACAGAGCGTCTGTCACTGCCAGGTGAACACCCATCACAGCAAGATAGCTGCAATACGGCTTTCCACCCACCACACGTCCACGGTCACGAAAGATTACTGCGTTCACTGAAAAATTTTATTTCTAACTTCAACCTCTCTGACAGACAGGATCCCCTAATCATGTGAGAAAGAGGCAAGGGCATAGGATAACCCTGTCACTTAGAAGTACTTCTGATGATTGCCCAGAAACAAGACGCTTTCACTCCAACCACTATGTGGCCGCTTTGGTGTGATTCTCCACTCCGTTGCCTCTTTTCTTGCTAAATCTAGCATTGCTCCTAGCAGATTCAGTTGTCTGAGATTAAATGAGGAATAAGAAAACCATATTGTCGTGGCTCAGGCATTAGGTACCTACCAGAGATCTAGTATTTTGATGTCTGCAGGTCTGAGAAAACAGCAGTTGGGAAAATTAGTTTCAACGCATACAACAACATAGCAGACTACCCAAATTTTGCCAGGATGAGGACCTTACCAGGAATATGTCCTAAGAAATACCATTGTACGCAGTGTCGGTGTGAGCTTGTTTGCATACATACATGCATAAACGCAAACAATTTTGTGCTATGGGTGACAGTCCATTATGAAAGATGACTTGTGTAACACTGTACCTTCCCACTGTATTTGCCGTGTAACGTTCCTTTCTTTTATAGACACATTTGTTTTCTTCTAGTGACTGCCTGCTTCATGCACAACCACCTGCTACTTTCTTGTCGTTAACCAAGTTCTCCTCTAGATCAGGTGGTGGAAGCCTGCCTGCCCATTTTTGCTAAAAGGCTTAGGCCTAAACTCTGCTGGCACAAGTGATATCAGTATACAGGCAACCCCCGTTTAACGCTGTTTCGCTTAGCACTATTTTGCTATAACGCTCACTATAATTGATACCTGATTCCACTTAGCGCTCCGCAAGTTTTACTATAACGCTTGCGGTTGCCATCCTGGGTCATTAAAAACACTTGCGATTGCCCTCTTCGGTCATCAAAAACTTTTGGTTTTGCTTAATGCTCATTTTTTCAGGAACCAGTTAGGAGCCCTAAGCAGGGGTTGTCTATACATGTGGCCACGGTGCATTATACTTGTTGTTATGTCTTCCTTGATAAATGAATGGGCGCTGCTTGTTGGTTAAGCTCATCAGCAGTAAAAGGCTGCACGATGAAGTTTCCTTTCTTCCTGCAGCTGTAAGGAGGAAGAAACCAGAAGCTTCATCTTAGCATTGGGTCAGACTGTATCTGAACAGTGGGATGCTCTTTAGAAACCCCAGCACGTGAAATTCCCCTAGGTGTTCAGCTCACTGGGACAAAGTCCCGGTAGTGGTCAAAGCAGGTCACGTGGAGCTTCATGCATAGAAAGGCAAGGGGAAGATTAGCGCTGGGCTAGCATAATAGCACTAGAGATTGGGTCACGCCTTGTTGAAGCTACCACCCTTCAGCTACATAGTCAGTTCAACACACGCTTCTGCCCAAAGCCAAGGTGAAGGCAATGCTGCTCAGGAACTGGACTGCTCTGAGTGGAGAGGCCAGGGGGCTGGAGCGGGGACAGAGAGAAGGAGTCAGCTTCAGTGCAGCCTGAAACAAGCAGTGGTGCATGACTCTGAAACAAACCTATAGAGCAGGCTTTGGGCTTGGGAAAGTTGTCTGAAAGTGTCTTGGGGCTGTGAGCAGGGGAACTGTCTCTGGTTGACTGGTTCCTCTTGTGTGTGCTCGAGAAAGCAGGGTTTTGTAAGTCAGCAGGATTCTTGCAACTGAAGAGAAGTGCATCAAAAATACCCCAGCTGCACTACCAATTTCTCCTCCTTACCAGAACACCCAACAACCCCAAAATTTAGCTCGCCAGTCAGGTCAAAAGCAGCAGCAGTTTCATAATGCTTAGGGTCGGAAGGGACCAAACAGATCATCAGGTTCGACCCCCTGCCCTGGGCAAGAATGAGTGCAGTAGATTAGCCTTTGGCAAATGCTGGGCTTTGCACATCTATTTCTCCATATTTTTATTTAATTATGCACAAACCAATGTACTAGCCAAGTGGATAAATGCAACAGTATGAATGTGCACGACCTGAATGGCTCAGAGCTGCAGGGGTGTACTTATAATCTTACAAAACATAGCAGAAGAGTGTTCGATAGCGGTCAGAACAATGAAGAAACAAGGTGGCAGTGAGCCAGTTGTCCAACATTAAATGATGTTCCTGGCAGCACAAACCTTCTGTCCCTTTCTTTAGGGCAGGATTTCTTAAACATCAAAACAGCTTGCTGTAAATCATACAGGTAAACCACATCCTTTCCCTTGACTCAGCACCCCTACAAATGAGCCTACCTGCTTCTGGAAGCTACCTCTTGGAATCATAGAAAATGATGGTTGAAGGGACCTCAGGAGGTCACATCTAGTGCAACCCCCTGCTCAAAGCAGGACCAGCCCCAACTAGATCAACCCAGCCAAGGCTTTGTCTACCCAGGCCTTCAAGACCTCCAAGGATGGAGATTGCACCGCCTCTCTGGGTAACCTGTTCCAGTGTTTTACCACCCTCCTAGTGAGGAAATTCTTCTTACTAGTTTCTAGGGTCGGAAGGGACCTGAGTAGATCATCATAATATCTAACGTAAACTTCCCTTGCTGCAACTTGATCCCGCTGCTCCTTGTCCTGTCAACTGCCACCATTGAGAACAGTCCAGCTCCATCCTCTTTCGAACCCACCTGCTGCTATTAAGTCCCCTCTCAGTCTCCTCTTCTCTAGACTAAATAATCCCAGTTCCTTCAGTCTTTCCTCACAAGTCATGTGCTCTAGCCCCTGAACAATTTTCATTGTCCTCCTCTAGACTCTTTCCAGTTTGTCCACATCCTTTCTGTAGTGGGGTGCCCAAAACTAAACACAGCACTCCAGATGTGGCCTCATCAGTGCTGAATAGAGGGGAATAATCATTTCCCTTGTCCTGCTGGAAACTCTCCTACCAGTGCAGCCCAGGATGCCACTAGCCTTCTTGGCAATAAGGAAACACTGTTGACTCGTCTTCAGCTTATTGTCCACCATCACCCCCAGGTCCTTTTCTGCAGAGCTGCTGCCCAGCCAGTCAGCCCCCAGCACATGGGATTGCTCCATCCTAAGTGCAGGACTTTGTACTTGTCCTTGCTGAACCTCATGAGATTTCTTTTGGCCCAATCCTCCAATTTGTCTAGGTCACTTTGAATCCTAGCCTTACCCTCCAGCAAATCTACTACTCCCTCCAGCTTAGTGTCATCTGCAAACTTGCGGAGGGTGCACTCTGTGCCATCTTCCAGATTGCTGATGAAGATATTGAACAAAACTGGACCAAGGACCAACCCCTGGGGCACTCCACTTGATACTGGCCACCAACTAGGCAGAAAGTACAAGGGCCAGATTCTGCAGGCAATCAGGTGCCTAAAAAATGTATAAATACCTTTAAAAATCCCACTCCCGCTGTCACCTGATCCCTGGCCTCAAGTCCATCACCTGGGGTACAACTATGGATCTAAGCCAATCTCCTACAAAGGACCAGCCTAACCCTTCACACCACTGTGCAAGGGGTGACACTGACAACAGCTTCTGGTCCTCTCGGCCGTGGTTGTCTGTGCATTCATACAATGTGGAGTTGGTTGATTCATTTGCTTGTTTGTTTCTAATGTTGGGGTCTCTTTTTAAGTACCCATTATGAGGAACTTCTTGTGCTTTGCCAGTGTCTCGTGATATACTGTGCCAATGTATACCATGTGTGTCAATCAGAAACATCACACATCACCTGAGATGCAGCTAATTAATCACAGACAGGGCTAAACCCAATTCCCCTTAATGGTCAGCCCACCCAGCAACAAACACTTGTGAATGCCACTGCAGATGGGGCCGATGCTGCATCGCACGGGCCTGGTACTCCAGTACAGCTTGGGGGACAGTGTGTAGCGAGGGAAAGCAGAAGCTCTAATAAGGAAAAGGGCTGCCCCAAGAGCAACACCAACACCGTTTCCAAGAGAGGTCAGTTCAGCCATAATGTGTTCTCTAATTCATCATTTTTTATAAACATCCCCATTTTTACTATTTTTAGATGAGAACATTTTTGTCCTCCCTCCCAGCTGTTTCCAATCTCTTTGTTTCCATTGCAAATACTACCTTGTGTCTGTATGGTCTTTCCCTGCATAGAAAAGCCTTGGTCTGGTTTGTATATAAGCCATGGCATCGATGCTACTGTTCACCCAGCGACACACCTCAGGCCCACTCTCAACTCTGCCATCTACAGAGGAGCTGATCCCAGGGGAGTGATTGGGAGGGAGGAGGAGAAAAATGCAGTTATATGCTGCAAAATGACTGTGAATGCGTTACTACTTAGCCCAGCAGATCTGATGACTTTAAGGTGGGATACAAGAGCTCTCTGCTCTTTACAGTTGTTAGTCCTGTAGGGCCAACAGAGATAATAGTGAGGTGGATAATACTCTCTCTCACGTAGCGTCAACAGAGTCATTTGCTGATTTGCAGTCAGTGGCTCACAGGTGAGCAGAGGCAAGGCAATACCTATTGTGCTCCTTCCACCTGATCTCCGAGCACTTTACAAAAGAGGTTAAACACAGCTATTCCCCATTTGCAGAAAGGGAAACCTAGACACGGTGACTGGTCTGACATCCCCCAGGAGCAGAACCAGGTTTGCCAAGTCCCGATGCAGCGCTCTACCCACAAGTGTTGGTGAAGGGTGCAATTAGTCTTGTAAAATCTTTTACTGCCAGAGGTGGTGAGGGAGGGAACAGGTCAAGTCTGAGCTTCACGCTATTCATGTGGACATGAGTGTGGGCTAAGACTGATGGGAGAAGACAGTTCATGAGGCTTCAAGCGATTGAGGGCAGCCCTCAAAGTTGACCCTAAACATCACTGGAGACATACCCCGAGAGGTAAAAACATGGCGCTCTGAGATGCTGTTCTTATACAATCAATTCCCAGAGCAGAAAACCATTTTGAAACACAGCCACCTTAAGTTCCTTGACCACTGACCTGCTTCAAAATTGTAGGGAGGGCCCTTTACCCTAGGCACAGCACGGTTGATTTGGGGGAAAGCTCTTAAAAGGGAACATTCAACAACCATGTGCAAAATTCAACCCCAAAAAAAGGAGATATTTTTTCACACGGTGGCAAATTAACCTCTGGATTCATTGCCACAGGAAGAGGCCAACAGCTCAGCCAAATTTATAAAAGGATTGGAGATTTATATGCACAACAACAACAACAAATCTCAAGAGGAAGAGTATTAAGGATAATAAAATTAGCAAGAGCTTTGGAAAGAATATAAACCCACAAGCTTTGGGGTTTAAGCCAACCACTAGCTCTTGGAGTTAGAAATAAATTACCTCTGGAGATAGGTTATTCTGTAACTACCTACTCTGAGATTTCTTCCTCTGGAGCAAACTGCATTTGCCACTGTTGGGGACAGTGTACAGGACCGGAGGGCTGAGCAAAGCGGAGCTGTTCCTAGAAATGGTTTCATTCTGATCAGAAAAAAAAATAACGCAGCAATTACAGGGCTTGAAATAAAGCTCAGCTGTTGGAAATATGGAACGTGTTTACACGGGGAACAAGCATGTGTGCGCAGAACGAGGGCATCCTGTCAAAGCGCTGCATGGGGCTTCGAGTCACATGGCTCCTAATGACTTCAATAGAGTCACTCAGCTAAAACCCCATGCAAAGCTTTAGGAAAATAACCCTGCATTTTTTAATATTCCTCAGAACAGATTTTACCAGTTAAGCAGCTTTGGCACTGAATTTTCTTTTGCTCATTGGGCCAAACCTGTCCCTTGGGTACTGCCACTGGAGCCCAGGAGGCAATGCTGCGATGCATTCGCAGCACATCGTCTCTCCTCCTCTTGCCAAGGCCCCTTCTGGAATCTCTCTCGGTTTTTCAAAGTATTTTTTTCTTCTGGATTCTTCAGCGTTTGCTTTCCTTCCTATGACTTCCCCCCCACACCCCAAGTCTCAGGTGATTTTAAGATTGCTTCTAGAACAGTAGCATCTAGATGGTCCGAATAAGATCAGTGCTGGGCACTGGCCAGACTTATAGTAACAGATGCAAGCCAGGACAGGAGAAGGGATGTTTTACGATTCTGATCGTACAGAAGGGCATTGGTGGGATGCAGAGATGAAATGCCCTAGGCACAGTAGGACGAGAAGCCTCTCCCGAAAGTGGACTGGACCCCAGCTCTACACCAGTATCATCATGACACGACCTTCTTTCCTATGTTCCAGCTGAACGCTATACTTTCTTCTTCGACACCTTCTCTCTCTTGCTGGCCTCGTCTCTCCGTTATTTTTTTCATTCACTGTCTTTGCCCGAGTTTCACTGATTTTTTATTATACTCAGATCCAGTCTCTTCTTTTCTTTATTATGCTCCATTCTCTTTCTCTTTTTTGGCCTTTTCTCATTCCCCACCCCCTAAGTGCCTTTCATTTCTTCCCTGGGTTCACATAACCACATCCCACCCCTTGCTGACGGTGAATACAGTAACAGCTCGGTCAGGCCAAGACACAAAATCTTTACAATCAAATTGGAATAACAGCGAATCGTGCACCAAAATGCAAGGTAGCAGCTGGGATCATACAAAATAGAGCAACCCGAATTGGTTTTATTCTCTGTGCTAGGTTATGTCAAATCGAGAAAATGGTTAACAGAGACCTGACTCACTCATCACATGTGTATCTAAGAGAGCCAGTGAAGGCAAGGAAATGACATATGCATTTCAATTGAACTAGCAGCTAAAGAAAACAAAAGACTAAATATTCATCTCAAGAGAAACCTGTAAAAGGTACAGGGAGGATGTCCTGTACGTGACAAATGTGCCCTGCTCACATTTCTTAAAACTAGCATCCAATGTCTAAGGTGTTACAAATGTCTCAACCATTCAATGTATGTCTGGACTTTTGGCCATCACCGGTACAAGCTATTGCAAATGTGCCCCACTAATACCCAAAGACAGGTCAGGTGATGCCTCTATGCATCCTGTTGGACCACTCAAGACCCATCACCTATAACTGAGCTATAATGGCAGGGGCTGCAGAGAAACAGAAGTCTTCACACCTAGACAAATCCAAAACAGGAGCCAAGCAATTTAACTGTTGTAATACGATGGTCACTCTTTTCCTCCCTGTTTGTTCAGACTCTAATATGCCAACTATCAAGGAAAAATCCTTTGAAGGTAAACAGTTAACCAATAAAAGAACTAAGCAAATTTGCCAGCAAAGCGTGCACTCCAAACAGAGCGAGATCACGGCAACATCGCACCCGGCTTAACCAGCAATGGATCCTGCTCCGTGAAAGCTGCAAGACTGGACCAGCTTCCTCCACCTGCACTGGTAAGAAAACACAGTTGTCGCTAAAGATCCCCTAGGACTTCATGGAGTAGCTCATTTTATTTTGGGAAGGAGTCTTTTTCTCTCATTTACTTTTATAGCTTGCTTGTGGTATTATATTAATACCTTCTTTCTATAGATTAGCCAGGTGTTGTGTCAATTCTTGGGGCACGAGGTTTAAAAACCCGCTGTCCAAGTGCAACACCCCTTGTCTCTTTCTGCGTTAAGACACCAAGGTTTGAAAAGTGCTCTGAGATCCTTGCACTGAAGACAAGCTAGCCGTGCCACATCTTATTGGTGGAAATTATTTTTGTTTTTCAAAGCCAGCACCCAAATCCTACCCCAGGAGCCCTGGCAGGGAGCTGAGACGATTCTTAATGAGGCAGTGCTCCCCGGATCGGGCTGGCACTGGCACATTTGTTCAGAGGTAGTCAGGGCACTGTGTGGTAGTATGCAAATTCCTCAGTGAAAGCTATGCGTGCTCCTAATTAATGTTTGCAGGCACCATCTGGCTGGGACCAGAAGGACTGGACACACTGATGTGCCTTTTTCTGAGCACGATGTAATGGAAGAGGCCACGGTACCTCCCAGCTTTTACAGAAGCAGGATGGGCCCCTCACCTTCTTTCCTTCCAGGAGTACCAGTACATTGGCTCTTACCCTGACAAAGGCCTTTTACAGCTTAGGCAGACTCTGGTTTTTCATCCTCAGTCTTTTGAGGAAGAGGGAATAAAATAAAACAAACACCAAAAAAAAAAGAAATGCCAAGAATCTAAAGGCAACACCAGCTAAAAGAATGACAAGATTAATCTGTAAAAATCATTACTGACCGTTATTGAAGCTTAACCCTGGGAACTATATACTTCTGCAACAGCAGAGGTGATTATGCTTCTTAATAGCCAGAAAAGAAAGAAAAATAACTGCTCACAATAACCACTAAGAGCTACAGATTTTCTGGTTAGAGGGTAACAGGGTCAGGGCAAAAGATGGATTGAATTAAAGCCAAAGCAACAAGCAAGGCAAGTAGCCATCTTCTTCCTTCCATTGTTTGCCTTCTCAATCAATAGGGTCTAATTTAGCATCCCTGCCATATGCCAGGCCTTTCCTAAATGAGTTTGTGTTTGGTGAATGAGCTGTTTGAATTCATCGCACCGAGCAGGAGATGAGACCAAAGCTCACAGCATTCATTTGGGGACAAACAAAAAAAAAAAAAAAA
>NW_017729031.1:30680677-30686573 GCF_001723915.1 Gavialis gangeticus
TTTGAATTCATCGCACCGAGCAGGAGATGAGGCCAAAGCTCACAGCATTCATTTGGGGACAAAAAAAAAAAAAAAAAAAAGAAAGAAAGAAGAAGAAATATCACTGATGTCACAGGACTATTCCAGGGAAATGTGGTTCGTGCAAAGGACGATGCGCACACCTCCAAGAACAGGGACTACAATCTTCTCTCAGTTGCATCACTGCAAATGCAACCAACCCTTTGACCTCAATGGACGTGCACTGGCTTTATAGCAGTGTAAGCGGGGGCATTTAAAGCAAAGCATTTAAGCGCCTGCCTAAATCCTGTGGATTTAATCCTGTGGATCCTCTGCTCAAAAGGATGCACTTACGCATGTGTTTATAGTTAAATACCTATGCAAGTGCTGTGCTGAATTGGGACCGAAGGGCAAACTCGATCAAATCTGCAATGAATATGAAGTGTAACACTTCCCCTGCTACTGTACCGAGGGAATCTTTTTATACCAGTAGGTACTGTGTACACACCCACACACACACACACATGCACACACAACTGTCGAAACTATGTACTGGTGAACTTTTACAGAGTTCAGACACAAGAGCCATGGAAACCAAACAGACACTCCGCATAGCAAACTAATACCACTGCTCCACGTGCCAAACAACTTATCCCGGCCGAGACAAAAGTTATATTCATTTTAAAGCTGAAATTATCCTAAAATGAAAAGATGAATGCCTTTGTATATGTATTCCTTAGACCTGATCCAAGACTAATATTATTTTCCCCACATTTCCCTATTCTTATCCTTCCTTGGATTAATTACACCCCATGCTTGCTTGCTGCAGCATCACGCTGGTCGGAGAGACTGGGCAAGGATACTGCAGCCTGCCTCAGATCCACGGCTCTGCTGGGGCTCGTCACAAATCCAGCAGCTTCTGCCCGCTCCGTCCTGGACGGCCTGTCTCAGATTTCCTGCTGCTCACATCTTTGCATAGGGGCAGCCATTGTGAGCTGCAAGCCCCTTCCCGCTGCCTTGTCTGTGCTGGGAAGATCTGGCAGGGTCTGCTTTTCTTTTGCTAATTGCTAAGATTGTTATTCCTTCCACGTGGGGCTTGGCAACCTCACGGCAGAGCCTTTGAACATCCA
The DNA here is from genome assembly GCF_001723915.1 of Gavialis gangeticus. Lineage (NCBI taxonomy): Eukaryota > Metazoa > Chordata > Crocodylia > Gavialidae > Gavialis > Gavialis gangeticus. Next base: position 30,681,805 of record NW_017729031.1, read on the forward strand.
CGCATTTAAACTGCAGCCCTTCAGCTTGAGAGCAAGCCGAGTAATTGGCCGGGCTTTGATAAAGATACAGCCATTTGCCTCAACCGTGCAAATGCATCAACTTCAGTGCACATGTGGCCTCTTAGAAGCCGCATTCACAATCCGAAGTCACAAATGTCACCCCCTGAGTAACCCCCCTCCCTGCCAGCCCTCAAGCCAGCAGCCACACTTTGTCTTTTCAGAAAACTCCTCCGAGCATCAGAGGACCACTGAATTAATGTGCAATCTGTGGCGAATGCTGTCCTCTGTCTCCATCACTAAGGGGGTTTATTAATTTTAACAAACACTAACGCTGATGTAATGACTCAACAAATGTGAGTTGTCCTCCTGTGAATTTCCTTTTTATTTTGATGTGGGTCTTGGAATCAGCACGCGAGGGTCCAGCGCCTCCCTCGGACCATCAGCGTGACAAGTACTCCTTCAGCATCCCTGTTGCAGGGGTGCAGGTTGTAGCCGTGTTGGTCTAAGGACCGAGGCCGACAAGGTTCGTTGGGTAAATCCGATATCTTTTATTAGACCAACTCAAATAGTTGGAAATATTCTTCTTAGCGATTCTTTAGCATCGCTGTGCGCTGCAGCCCCGAGGACAGGGCACCCGACTAGGAGCCAAAGAACCTCTGTCCTGTTTTTGGTTCTGCTGAAATGGTCCTGGATGACCTTGAACACATGGTTTTAACCTTTTTGTGTCTCAGTTCTCCTCTGTAAAATAGGAATCGCGATTCCTCACCTCTGTGAAAGCCTTTCAGGCCTGTAAATGAAAAGGCTTGGATTGTGATACTTATCTAAGATCTCCCTGGGCTTTACAAACATGCACTAATTTTAGCCTCGGAGCAGCTCCCTGAAGTAGGGGAAACTTATAGCCGTCTTTGATGGATAGGGAAACCAAAGAAGCGCAGAGCACTCCTGGTCCAGGAAGTTAGTGGGAGAGCAGAGACCAAAAAGTAGATCTTATTTCTAGCGGTGTGGTGCTTTTGGGGGCTCAAAACTGCAGGGTACCGAACGCCAGCCTCTAAAGGGAGCCGAGAAGACAAAAGCACCTTGTCTTTAGCCATAAGACCCACTTGCTTGTCTCATAATTACGGCACTGCACAGTAACTTAAAGAGACGACAGCCCACAGGGTGTATCTACAGAGCTAGGGGCCACTTCTGCTCCGGAAGACTACTTTTTTAAAGCAAAGGCAGCATTTCTGACCAAATTTAAGGGAACTAAAATTTTCCTTTTCATTTCACTTTCCTTCTCATTGCAACTGGATCCCTTATGGAAACATCCTATAGAACTGAATAATCCTATAAAAAACTGAAATCTGCCTGTGCATGTCTACAGGAAGAAAGTAATTCTCTGTTAGAGTCTATAGGCTGGTAGAGAAGGATCTCGTTCTCGGTTCAGTTCTATAGGCTGGAATAATTCCCATAAAACTGCACCGGTTTAATTCCTGATATATTCTACAGGGGTTGGAGGGGGTTTTCCACATGGGCTGTGGCAAGACATCAGTCAGCACCTGCAACGCATCAGGTGACATCATTAAGGTACCCACCTGTCTAACAGAAACCCAGGTTCTCAAATCCTAGTGGTCCCCAGCCACCGGTAACTTCTCCGAGATGAAAAAATAAAATGTCTAATTATATACAACATTCGGGAGGTGCTTTGCTGAGACGCCAGCCTCACAAAAGAACCATATGCCAGTGCCGAAAGTGGGCTTTCCAAACATCTGCTTCCCAAGGGGATTTCATGCCAGACAGTAAGCAAGCAACTTTAATTAGAGGCCAATTCAAATCCTTGTCTCGAGGTCTGTGACTTCCCGAAGAACGAAAGCCCTCCCCCCCCCGAGACTCCCGAACAAAGAGAGCAACTGCATTTCCCTCCCAATCAAAAACAATCTGCTCATTTCTCCTTTTAACATAGGAACCTTCCTATTCTTTCCCTAATAGGGTGCTCGTGCCCAGCCCTGCCGCGCTTTCTGCCGGGGCCCCGACTGAGTTCAAAGGCAGCCCTGCCCAGGAAAGCAGGCTTGCGTCTCCTGCGGATGTCAGCGTGGTTTCTAAATTAAAAATCTGCCATGTCGTTGGTTTTGGTTCCTATAATACTCATGGGCATGGGTCTAGTTATTAATTACACCTGTTTTATCTTTTTATCCCCCCTGTCTTTCTGCTTTACCAACCCTCTGCTTTGTAAATCTCATCAGAAATTATGCTTTCTTCCCTTGCTTATCCACCCCTTGGTCTATGTGGCATCCTGCCATCGTACATGATTTAAACAGGTACCTCTCATTTAATTCTGTAACATGTTTTGGGATCCAGTTGGTTTAAAAGACTCTAATAAAATAAGAGCCTGACCATGCAGCTCGTATATGCAGTCCAGCTGAAGTGGCCAGGTCCTGTTTGGTGCGACGCTTGATGCGACTGCTCGCATACGTAAGGATTTCCCCGTCACGGTCAAACTCTGACCCACAGAGAAGGCTAAGGGGGTATAAGACCCCTCGTTAGAAAAATGTGCATCAGCAGTGACAGCACCACTGGAAGGTCAACCTCCATGGGGCGCTTCACCCCCTTCTAGGTGCGAAGAGGCAAAATAGCATAGGGGAGCTCACATAATCGTCACCTATGTCCATCTCAACATGCTGGCCACCACAACCCATCAACATGGAAAGCAAAGTTGTGCCAGGTGAAGTCGCAACTGGCCAGGTGAAAGTCTGGCCCTATTCGCTCCTATTCAGAAGCAAAAGAGAATTACGGACTGAACTGTGCCTACAGCGTGGGATGCAACAACTTGCCACTTAAGTAGGATTAAATGGCAGAATCAGACCCTGAAGCTGTGCTGTGTCCTTTTAGTGTTTCATTTATTCAGGAGCCCACAGCTCTCAAAACCAACCCTCCCAGCCCTAATGTCTATGAAAGCTGTGAAGCCCCAAATAATTGCACCCCACTAAAGGGGAGTCGGTATAAACCTGCCGTTGTTAACTTCAGGATTACCTTCAGATCACCCAGATTTCCCTCAGGAAACAACAGGCCACAAGCAGGCTCTCGTGCTTGTAAGGACCACTCAATGGGATAGTCTAAGGGTAAAAATGATCAGTTTAATTAGCCAGATAGCATCATCAGCTTAAGTAAAACCGGAACCAAGAGATGCACATCGCAGGGGAGGAGAGGGCAAGAAATGCACATGCCTAAATTATTTATTTGCGTCTCTTACGTATTCTGACATTTTTGACACGCATTAAACATTAATGAAAATCATTTTATGGTTGGCTGAGTCATGCCAGTCAACGCATAATCCTCCGCATCTCCACCTGCCTCTTTCACCTTCCTCCAGCTCTTATTACAGAGCGTCGCCACTTGTAACTCTGACTCCTCCGCAGCTCTGATCCTGAAAGGTGCAGGGCATCCAGAGATGTCAAGGAGCACAGCAAAAATCCCAGGGAGCTTGAGTATGGCATAATAAACACACCAAAGAGAACGGTACCCACTCAGCCCTAACCCCGCTGCTGTTAAATTCACAAACCTGCTGTTTTGTTAATTAGTTAAGCTGAGATGCTGTGAATCATTTTGGAAAGCAAATTACCTCCTTGGTTCTAAGGCACATTTTTTTTTTTTTTAAGCTTAGCATTTTTCTCCCCTACAATATCTGTACGGCAATTAAATTACTGCCTGCCTCTGTTTAATCTAACGTTAGCCTACTCATTTTTTCAGGCATTGTCTAATGCCAACGAGGCCCCCCTACGACCCCAAACTCTTAAATGCGCCAACGTAAACGTTTATAGCCCCAGGATGCATTGGTGCAGAAAGCCTGATATTGTTGCCGCAAGGATCTGAAATGTTATTGTGATGCTCAAAAGATGAGGATCCCCGCCGAACTGAAAATGCAGATTCCCTTGTATGTTTCTCATACAAACAGCATGGGGAGAGGCCTGAGATAGACACAAAGGTCACCAATGGCGTAGCTCACTTCCTGGACAAGACACCGTTTCATTTTACTGAAACGGTACAATGTCAGGTATGGTTACAGAGACCCAGGAGGTAGCCTTCTGGCTGTTTTTAAAGCAGAAGGATATTAATTGAATCGCATCTCACATATCCTATTACGCTGCGAGACCGAATGCCAGAGTTACCAGAAACGCGTTCTCCATTCCAAAAAGGCTCGACTGTAGGGAAGAAGGGGAAATATATCTATGGAGATTGCTGCCTAAACTCAGCAAACCGGCTTCACAAAGAGCTGCCTCCAGGTTAATGAAATCTGACTGATCTCCAGAGGGTGCAAGCTGTTGCCATATAGATCCCTGACAGCTGGAGGCAAATGACCATCTAACTTGTCTATAAGACACGGGGCAATAATTTGGAGCCCCTCCTTCCGGCCCATGACTCTAATCAGTATTGCCAGCTTGCAAATGCGGAGGGCGTAGAGCCGGTATTGTTCTGCAGCAAGGCTGACAGGAGTGCCTCGGGTGATGTGTTTGTGGTGACTTTTTGTCTAATTCCCTTTACTCCGTTCCGGACTGTTCTATAAAAGCCTCTTCCCCTTTATAAAGCGATTGATTTGAGATCTAATTTAGTGCCGTGCTCTGCAAAAACGAGAGAGGCAAAGCAGGGGAAAGCACTAAAAATAATAATAAGAAAAAACTTTGCCTTCTTAATAATCCACAAGCTAGCGTTAAAAAAGCTCCCGTAAAAGTAAAAATAGGTTGTGGTCATAATTCTGGTCCATTATAAGCTGTGGTTTCTTGTGTGCGATCTAG
>NW_017729031.1:30691573-30694195 GCF_001723915.1 Gavialis gangeticus
TTCTTAATAATCCACAAGCTAGCGTTAAAAAAGCTCCCGTAAAAGTAAAAATAGGTTGTGGTCATAATTCTGGTCCATTATAAGCTGTGGTTTCTTGTGCGCGATCTAGCTGCTGCTGAACCACCCTCTGCAGCAGGAGCCTAATCCAAATCCAACTGAACTGGAGACAAAGACTCTTGTGGACGTCTTCAGCTGGCTTCCGATCGGGCTCTGGGTAAGAGACAACCCGGGGAGTTATCTTCTGCCAGACTCCCTGCTATAGGTGAGATCTCACTGACCTGGCTGCAATTTTCTCATTGCCATTTTCATTTAATTTCCCCCCCACTAGAAGGGTACATTTACCAGAGTTCATAGCAGTACTGCCCTGTATTATCTTGTGTACTGACCTTCCTTCTCCCACCTCCTACACGCATGCCTTTTTATATCGTCCTTCTGGCTCTTTTGCAAGCACAACCTTTGATTGTGTCCATGACCTTTGGTTAGGTCCATGGATATTTCCGTCCTACAGCTCAACACGAAGTTTTGCACAACTTTTTTTGTTCAAGTTGTTCACTAACTCTTAGGAGTTGCCATGCTTTAAGGTAAGAACTCAAGTCACAGCGATAAATCAATTAAAGGTTAGGAGTCATTACAAACAATGGCAAATTAAACGTAAAAGGTGAAAGAACGGTAGCAATATTTCCGATCTGCTTCTACGGCGAAGGCTGTGGTCATAATTCTGTTCTATTAAATTCTGTGGCTACTTGATAAACTACCGAGAACTGACTGAATGTTTTTTGACTTTATGGTTAGGTTCATTTCCATCACAAATGGTAGCTTGAGTCCACAACTAAAATATGGGTTCCTTCATGCCAGATGCTGTACAAACACTTAGCAGGAGACAACACCTGCCCTAAAGCACTTGGAGTAGATGAGGCAGACAGGAGCTGGAAGGAAAACAGAGGGGGTGAAGGGGGCAGGCCACAGCTGGACCGAGCCCGGTGCTTATCCAATCAGCCTCACCTCTCTTTTTCTGGCTTTGCTAACGAAGGGCCCACTTGAGTCGACAAAAGGGGTGAAGGTATCAAGGGCTTTGCTGTGCCCTGTCCTTGTTCACCATACCCTGCATGTAGGTCAGCCACAACTGCCACCCTAGCAATTCCCACGGGATACAAGGAACGCCTCTTCTCCCATGTGAACTGGGAATGGGAAACGGGTGAGGAACCAGCCCCACTTCCCCTACACCAGGACACACTCTGTTACAGAGGGAACCAACTGCACCCAAGGAAACCATGCTGGTTGGCATTCCCTTTACACCTTGGGAAGGATTTCCTCTGTAGGCCCAGACCCTCCCAAAGGTCCCCGTGCGCCCAGTGCACCGCTGTCTGACTTTGCTGCCCTTCACAGGGCTATGAGAACATGCATTTCAACACTCCCTCTCCAGCCTGAGCTGGCCAGGGTGGACTCCAATTAGGGTGGCCATCATAGAGGACAGTCCTCTGTCCTCTGTCCTCTATTGATATGAAACCAGACACCTTTACATCCTCTTGAAGAGAAAAAGAGGATATAAAGGCATTGGGTTTCGTATCAAGAGAAGACAGAGTAGCAGAAAACCAGAATGTCCTCTACGATGGCCACCCTAACTCCAATCCCCGCTGGTCTTGGATGTCCAGGAGGAGTTAATGTCACAAAATCTGCTCCCAAAGTAGACAGCAGCAGCTATAGGGCTGAATGCAGCAACAGCACACAACGATTATTATTAGTAGCAGTAGCTCAAGACAGGAAGCTAAGAATAACTTATTTAATTGAAATTGCAGAGGGGAAATTTAGGCTGAAAAATTGCAATTACCTATGTTGGCACCAGAGCCAGGATTTCAAGCCAAAGCTTTGATCCCTAGGGGAAGTGCTGTGGAATCTTTAATGATCAGAAACGTCCAGAACCGCCGTTTCACACCTCATCTGAAAGCGCTCACGTCCCGGGGCCACGTGCCCACTAACACCAGGCTGCTGCGCTGGCTTGAAGTGGAATCACCTGCGGAGTCACCAGTGCCACCTCCCATTTATCTTGGCCACCTTCCTGACACAGCCCACTTGGCATCTGTGATCTGATGAGACTGCAGGCCAGGAAGACATATTTGTACCTCTCCACCTTTCTCGTAAGGGCGGTAATATTGGTTTATATTAAGGCATAGATTGTGTGCACAGAGTAACAGAGACATGAGATTGACTGGTACAGGACACAGGAATCATGATGTGAATAAATAATGCATATTAAAATATTATGGAAGGAAATTTATGTGCTAGGGAACATCTAATATACTGACTTTCTATGCATTGGCTTTAGTGATGCAGACAGGCAGCCATTTCACATCCAGAAAATGCTTCTTTGAAAAAATGTTTCTTCCCAAATTGATATGCAAGGACAGAGAAAGAGATAAGTAGTCTCTTCTTCACCCGCACTAGAGCACTACAGCACTGAAGCGCACCGGCTGCTGCAAGACTGCTGACAATTACACGCGTCACCCTGAGCACTTTCTCTGCCTGTGCATTTCTAATCCACCCATTACCATCATCTTCAGGCACCACAACAGAACCGTCCACAAGGATCCTAGATTAATGGGAATAAATATTGATTAAAGACAA
>NW_017729031.1:30699195-30707593 GCF_001723915.1 Gavialis gangeticus
AAAGAGATAAGTAGTCTCTTCTTCACCCGCACTAGAGCACTACAGCACTGAAGCGCACCGGCTGCTGCAAGACTGCTGACAATTACACGCGTCACCCTGAGCACTTTCTCTGCCTGTGCATTTCTAATCCACCCATTACCATCATCTTCAGGCACCACAACAGAACCGTCCACAAGGATCCTAGATTAATGGGAATAAATATCGATTAAAGACAAATTGGCGAGTCAGCTCAGCACATAAATTGCCCAGATATTATCACAGGAAGGAAATCGCTATCTTCCCAAATTCATTTCAAACTCCCTCCTTAAAAATAACTTTCCAAAAAGATAATAAGGAACCAACACTCCTGCTGATACCGAATACATTTAAATGAAGCCTTGTTATTAGTCAAATATTCAAACGGTGGTTTTTATGCAACAGGAGAAGAATCCAATTTTCTTTATTTAGTGTGACAAAATGTGGGTGCTTTTTCAATTAAATAATGATGTCAGTCCTGTGACTTAGAGCTCGGGTGCTCAGCTCGCAGACCAAATGCAGCCTACGGAGCGATTGCATCTCGCCTGTGCAGCTCCCCGGCGGGGTCCGGAAAGCTGGTGGCAAGGGAGCAGTGGCAATTAATCCTGGCATCCCCCTCCACTGCCAAATTCTCATGCTTCTTCCCCCGCACAGCCAGGAAAGAGCCAAGCCATGTCCCCTTGCCCTTGTGCCACTGGTTTGGGGTTGGCCAACACCTCCTTCTGCCTGAGCAGCCAGGTTAGTACCAGGCCATGCCCCTTCCCCCTGCATGGCTGGATCAGGGCCAAGTCAGCCCCCTTTCCCTTTGCAGGATGAATCAAGGCTGGGCCATGACCTCTTCTCCATCTGCTGCTGGATTGGGGCTGGGCCATGTGCCCTTCCCCCCTACAGAGCTGAACAGGGCCCAAGCATGCCAAATCCGGCATGGATTTGGTCACTGGCCAAATCCGGTCCATGGGTAGACTGGGTGGTGCCCACTGGAGAAAAAGGTTGGGCACCACTGACAGGCCTGTGATTTCCAGGGGACGCATGTCCACCATCACTAAAACAACCCCCTGCCCAGTCAGCATTAATTAACAATATGGTCCAGAGTCTACATGCAGTGACCGTGTGCAGAATAGCAATAGAGCAACCTCCTCCCCAAGCTGTGGAGAAAATGATATTAATTTTCTAGCAACAGCGCACCTGAAAAGGTATCATTAGGAAGCAAGGATCTCCTAAGGTTGTATCTTTTATTGGATCAGCTGCATGGTTGGGATAGAGTTAGACAAGCTTTCGGATGCTAGACATTATTCACAAAGTTTGTGTAACTCTAAGACAGCGGGACCAATAAAAAGTATCACCCTAAGAAATTCTTACCTCTCACATTATTTCTGCATCATCATGGTTATAAAATCCCTCTTACACTAAGATATTGGGGAGGTATTGTCTGTGTTCAACAGAAAGGCTACCCTACAGCTTAGACCACTGTAAGCTCCAGAGCATCTTTGGCATTGCTGGAAAACAGGCATCGACTGCACTGATGTACAGAAGACTAATGGAAGTCAATTCCTTGGAAGTGAATTGGGAACAGTGTGTTATAAGCTTATGCTACCAGTGTCACTGATGTTCCCTGGAAAAACAGAAGGCTTCTGTCGTCACTGTTTTCAATCCAGCACTCTTCAGAAGCACCGCTATTCAATTATAATGATGGTTTTGTTAAGTGTGGTTCTACCCTGAAAAGTGACTCCATAAAACAGGATCGTGGAGTTCATGTTTATCGCATCTCAATGATTTCCAGATTAGATGTGCTCAGTTTTTGAGTAGAAAGACATTTGGTTTGTTTTTCTATCTACCAGGCCCACTAAACCACACTGGGATCTGGAACTGGAGTCTTTCTGACTTGCACAAGTCCAGCCTGGCTCTGAGAAGTTCAGCTCTCTCCCCAAGAGCTCCATGGGCTGTCCAGGTTTGGAGGCAGTAGGATAAGGATGAGTGGCTGAGCAGGGCACAAGACATGGATGCTGCCTACGAGTGGAGCAGGAACAGAAATTGGGAGACCTCAGCTTCTCATACCTCACAAGCCCTGCGCCTTCTCTGCACTGGATCCGGCTCTGGCAGCAGGGAAAGCAGAGCAGCATCGTCAGTGTACAGCACAGGAGGAATGGCCGGAGGTCTGCTTTTGTTGGGAGGATCTGTCACCTCCTTTTTTTGCCACCAAAAATCAGCATTTCAAGGGTGCTTAATACACATCAGGATGGGAGCTGGGGAACGGAAAGGTGACATGCCCCCTTGGCTCCCTTGCAGTGCCACTGCTGCCCAGGGCACAGGACTGGGCAGTTACGCCTCTGTCTGGTAGGAATTAAAAAAAATAAAATTTAAGACTACCATTTTCAAGCATCGTTACCGCATTTAGAACTCTTAAAAAGTAGCCTAATTTCTAGAACTGGCTCGCCTTGATTTCACCAGTGACACCTCCTATGTATGGCTGAAAATCTGACTGCCTACATGTGGAATTAAGGACCTAACTTTAGGCATTAGGCATGTGAAAAATCTTCCCCTTAATTTAGTCAGTAATTTAATCAGAGCTGACTCTACACACAGATAGGAGATCATCTGAGTAGGAAAGGTGCTATTTTTATAGACACTTCTGGAAGCAGAAGTTTGTGTTAAACTGCAAAATTTTTGAGCCCGCTCTCTCGTTCTGTATTAACTGTTTGACAACCGCAGGTGATTCTGTTGGACACATTGTCAAATTGGTTAGATAGGCAAACACACACAACATTTCTGAGTAGCAATGTTTTTTCCACCTGCTTTTTAGCTCGGCTGTTTCTGCTTTCATCTCAGAGGCCTGGGGAAGGGTACTGCATTACCATACCACTGGTCCAAGAAAAGATCTCGCCCACAAGAATTCTTGCTTCACAACATTTCTTAAGCATTCATCTGGCTGCCTATTTAGAAAATGTCCACTGCTCAAAGGATGTTTCAAGCCAGGTCCATCCAAATTCTGAGCGGCCAGGGGCTGCGTGCCCCATCAGCTGCACCAGCATCAGCCATGGGCTTTGAATGCTGCATGGGTATCCTGTCCTCATCCTCAGCTCCCCAGCCACTGGCTTCGCCACCACGCTGTGCTGCACGGGAGCCCCAAATTGGGGCACACTGCACCATCCTAGCCCCTGGGGAGAGGGCAGGAAGTGGAAACCAGTGAATAGAGGCAGAGCCTGGAGACCCCAACTGCTGTAGCCAGAGCAATGAGTGGGACTGGTGGCTAGGTTGGAGACAAGGGGCCACAAATTAACCCCTCCTGGACTGCATGGAGCCCCAAGGCTGCCAGTGAGACAGCCCTGTTTTAAGCTATACATTTTATATCACAGGAATGCCTGTGGGCCTTATCAGTGATCCAAGTCTTAGTATAAGCACTCTAGACCTAGACAGAAAAAAACCCTAGTTCCTTGCATTAAAAAAGTCATACTCATTAGAGGCCATATACTCAACCACAGTGAACTGGGATAGTTCCCTTGGTTTCTGTAAAGCTTTGGTAAATCACAGCAACTGAAAATCTGGCCCTGGAGTCAGATACAAGTTGCATTAATGGTGTGGGATGGGAAAGAAGGAAGGTGAAGTAACAATAGTAGGAGCAAATTATCTTAAAGACTGCATGTGTAAAGTGTCGGTCTCTACCTGCCTATCTCATCTGGTACCGTTCTGTAGGTAATGGCATCACGAGTGTACCGGGTCTTAAAAAAGAATTTGCAGAAATGTCTGTAATTGGCTTCTGGGGAGTGCTGGTTGTAGTCGTAGTAGCCTAAGGACATAGGCAGACGCGGTTCTTTGGGTAAATGTGATATTTTTTATTAGGCCAACTAAGTAGTTGGAAAAATTGCTCTTTGCAAGCTTTCAGGTACAAACACCCTTCTTCAGGCTCTCCCTCTGCCTGAAGAAGGGTGTTTGTACCCAAAAGCTTGCAAAGAGCAATTTTTCCAACTATTTAGTTGATTTGGCAGGTCCAGTGCTTCCTCTTCTATGCTGCATTTAGAAGGAAGAGATCCCTGCCTGCCTCCTAATGGTACGTCCTTGCCCACCGAGCCAATAGTGATGAGCTACAAACTGTCATCCCCCGTACCCCATGAGGGTGTTTAATTAAATCAGAACGTTATAATTTTTAGCTAAGTGTAAAATGGCTGATTTGAAAAGCACGCTTCTGGCTTCTGTCATTAAGGAACGTTGTTAACAATTTAACATCAGGCAAATTGCAGCAGTTATGGCAGTGAGGAATGTACCTCTGTTCTCCAGCACTGCTCACGTATTCAGGTGTTAAGCAAAGAGAAGCGCACTGACAATTGTTAATTATACTGCTTCAAAACCATTCACCGACCAGAAACTCCTTCCTGAGCATCCACGATCCGAGAGCTGCTTAATGCTAGACAACTGCCTGCAGCCCTCGGAGCCCCACCCCCAGTCAAGATCTCACCAATGAAGGTGAAATTTTAGTAATGATTTTCTAAATTTGAAGTCAAGCAAAACAGTATTGCTACTCAGTCAAAGCAGGCAGTGCTGATTTGTTTTCAGGTACCTTCATGGAAACACCAAGCGTAATATTGCAATGAGGATGAAATGAGCTGCAGATCACTCTGTTGCAGGAGATATTTTATGTGGTCATAGCCTTATTGCATGCTATCTTCATAGTCCTGTGCATAAGTCATGAAAAAAGCTTCTAAGCAGTAAGAGGAAAAAAGGAACTTACAGAGAAGTTGTTGCTATACCACAAACAAGCATTACAAATCTAAGAAATTAACAGTTAATGTTAGACTTAAAAGCAAACCAAATGAAAGAGCATCCTTGAATTATCATTTAAATATTCTGCAGCACAGAAGGACCTATTCCCATGCAGTCAGCATAGGTTTCTATTAGGGCCGTGTGAAGCTTCGGTCGCCAATTCGATTCGGAGGAGATTTGGCCTGATTTGGTGCTCAAATCTCCGAATCTGAATTGAATCAGGAGACCCTTTAATTTCTCCGAACTGAATCAGAACCCTCTGAATCAATTTGGAGAGATTCGATGAGTTGGACGTAGACACAGCTTTAAATGTTTTTTCTGCATACCTCAAGGTACTAGGCAGCTCATGAATGCTGTGATGCTAAGGCAGATGGAGCGTCCCACGGGACAGTGGGGGGATTCCCAACGTGCTCAGCGACCAGAAGCACTTCTGGTCCACTTCTGGGTCCACCACAGAGCACGTGGGGGACACCCACCCCCCGGCTCAGTGACTGGTGCTTCCTGGGTCTGGGGGGACACCCGACTGCCAATTGCCAACATGGAGGGGGGAACATGGGGGGGGGAATCCACCACTAAGCACACAGGGGCATCCATTGCAGCATTCACAAGTCATGCTGGTACCTTGAGGTATGTAGAAAAAACATTTAAAGCTGTGTCTATGTCCAAATCACTGATTCTCCTTCAGATTCAGATTTGGCCAAATCGAATCGGGACAGTAATCCGAATCAACGAATCGAATCACTGTCCCCCGAATCAGGCCAAATCTGAATTGAATACAGCCCGCTTCACCTGCCCCTAGTTTCTATCCCATTTTGTAGGTCATATTTGGTAGTTGCACAGGTACTATCCAGACCATCCATTTTATATCTCACTCCTCATCAAAGTAGTAAACTATGTCTTGAACCAAGCCTATTAGTTGCTTGTGTAATGTACCAGATGATCTCGTGTCACACTGAAGTTCACAAAAGTCACAGGTAGCCCACAGTTTAAGGTTTTCCCTCAGTATAGTCTGCCTTCATTGAGTGATCTTGATGCAGCTATTTCTGATGGTTTAAAAGCAAAAGCTTCAACATCTTCCTGTGTTTGTACCACAAACCGGAAGGACAATGGTGATAGGGTGCCAATTTGAGACTCAAGAGAGTCAGTTCCTAATCAGTGCTCGGCAACTGACCGTCTGGGCAATCAAAAGTAAATCAATTAACCACTCTGGCTTTCCACTCCTCACCTGTAAAACAGTATTTCCCTATCTTGTGACCTAGCGACCAGAAAATCTATGATATGAAATTTAAATAGTTTTTTAGACCTTCACACTAAAATTAATTAGGTCACTTTCTCTTTCCAAAACACAGAACTTCTGGCGGAGTTGGCATGCAGTCAATTGTTCTATATTTGCAGTAAGTCTTGTAGGGAACAAATCCAATATAGCAGATATGAGCATGGCAGCAGCACCCTGTTTTATGTCTAGCTAAGAAGAGTGGTTACAATCAGTCATAACTGTTATCTTTTTCCTTAAGATTTGCTTATTCAAAAGCAAGAAGAAAAAGGATAAAGAACAGGGATGTTAAGTTGCTCTTAAAGGAGACGCGTCCACTTCAAGCAAACCAGAGAAGTTATTTTAGAGCAGGGTTTCTCAACCGGTGGGACGCATCCCACTGGTGGGACGCAAAGGTCCTCTAGGTGACCCTCGGGTCATGGCAGTGAAACCGGAATTGCCACGGCGGGACTCTCGGTTTCGCTTTTGTGTGCTTCGATCGGCTGCTGGGGGACCCACCCCCCAGCTTGTCAACTGGTGGGACCAGGATTTTTTAAGCTTACATAGGTGGGACGTAAGGTGCAAAATATTGAGAACCGCTGTTTTAGAGTCACTCCGCAAACAGCACTTCCAGTCAAGTCTTAAGCAATCAGCTTCCTGTCTGCCTGAATTTTGCTGGGTGTAATCTGAATCCAAATTCACAGATTGTTTCACGTATCTTGTGTTTACACAACGTTATTTTTGACCTGAGTGAACATCTTCACTCCCACACCGCCTCGTGCACCAGCCAATTGTCCCATTTGACTTGAGCAGTCAGAGCTGAGGAAGACCAGTGACAGGAAGACAACTTGCTTATTTTAGTCCTTTGTGCACTTTTGGCATGAACATCCTTCAAGGCAAACACTCTTCCCATGCAAAGCTACTCCACAGGGAACACTGCTTTGCTTTCTCTTGGCCCAAGGCAAAGTGTGTTTGCAACATTTACACTCAAAAGAGAGGTGAATCCAGACTGCAAAGCCACTTGAGGAGTTGGAAAAGATCACCCCATAAAAAAAACGATGAGCACTAACATACCAGAAGGGATCCAATCTCTTGTTTTTGGCATTGCTGAAGTGTCTAGAGGCCCCAACCGAGCTGGGGGCTTTACTGTAGTAAGCACCAAGGATATCGTTTGGAAGGAACAGAACCTGCCCCTGCCCCTGTTCCTCAGTGAATGAGGAAAAAGAGGGGAGGAAAAATAAAATAACTAACCCAAGCTCACAGAACAGGTAATCGGCAGAACCACGATGACTACTCAGACTTTCTGATGAGTACTCTAGCCCCCTCACCTGACCATAGACGCAGAAGTGACATTGTCATTTGCTCACCTTTTCCCATTTCTGGTATTTGCATGCATTTTAACTGAACCCTTTTAAAAGGCCCATTTTTCAAGGGTGTGTTTAAACCCTGTCCAATACTTCTGAGCAGATATGCAAACATAACAGTAGGCCACAAATCCACATCATGTTAATCATTAACCATCTGAAAGTGAGAAATACCTTCTCCATTTGTATAAAGCCATTGAAGTAATACTTAAAAGCAGAAGAGGCTTCGGTATGGTTCTTTTTCTCCCCGAGCACCTGCTTACAACTTACTGCAATTGCAACAAATTTCTAAGCAACAACGACTTGAAAAGTTGGCAGATTTGAAAATAAATATAATAGCACATCCTAAATGATCAGGGCTCTGGAGCATGTAATTTTTCCATCTATAAGCCTGAAAGCTGCTAAAGCTATTGTAAAAAGATACCTGAGATGTGGAGAAAGAAACACAAGTCTTTTGTCGAATGTGTTTTCTTTAGGGGTAGCCAGATAGTTTGGTTGATAAAACCTTCCCCATTCACTTCAAGGAAACAAGTCCAAACCTCCTTGGGATCCTAAATGAGATGAGGTTGATTACCTTGACACTGCTGTTGGCAGGAAAACTGCACACCGACATCCTGCATCACTGCACAATTGTCAGTCCTTGCTTAGGTGAGACCCAAAGCTGAATTAGGATTGCAACTAAATGAACTCTCACTTGAGAAGTGCCCATCCCACAAGCCCATGCCTAAGGCGTTAAGTAAAGCAATGAGAGGAAGCTAGCGGCTCACCGTAGCTTCATAGTTAGTAGGGTCGGAAGGGACCTGAGCAGATCATCGAGTCCGAACCCCTGCCATGGCAGGAAAAAGTACTGGGGTCAAATGACCCCAGCAAGGCGATTGTCAAGCCTTGTCTTAAAGCCCCCCAGGGTAGGAGCCAGCACCACTTCTCTTGGAAGTTGGTTCCAGATCCTAGCCGCCCTGACAGTGAACTTGCGCCTCCTGATGCCTAGTCTGAATCTCCCCTCTGTCAGCTT
>NW_017729031.1:30707999-30716792 GCF_001723915.1 Gavialis gangeticus
CCTGGGGGACCCCACTGCCCACATCCCTCCAGGTTGAAAATGGCCCATCCACCACCACTCTCTGGGTGCGGCCCTCCAGCCAGTTGGTGACCCATTTGACTGGGTGGGTGTCAACACCACTGCCCCCCAGTTTCTTAACGAGAACAGGCTGAGAGACAGTGTCAAAGGCCTTCCAAAAGTCCAGGAAGACTATGTCCACTGCTACCCCTGCGTCTAAGGATTTGGTGACCTGGTCGTAAAAGGCCCCCAGGTTGGTCTGACAGGACCTGCTGCTAATGAACCTGTGTTGGTTGCCCCTAAGCATAATCTCCCCTGCTGGCCCCTCCTGGACATGTGCCAGGATAATTCTCTCAAAAAGCTTGCCCAGGATTGAGGTAGGACTAACTGGCCTATAGTTTCCCGGGTCCTCCTTCCTCCCCTTTTTGATGATGGGAACCACATTGGCCCTCTTCCAGTCCTCTGGCACCACACCAGAGCACCACGAGTGCTCGTACAGCCGTGCCAGGGGTCCCGCAATGACCTCAGCCAATTCCCTCAGCACTCGGGGGTGGAGATCGTCCAGACCAGCTGATTTGAATACATCCAGTCCCTCCAGAAGTTACCTATCTAGTTCCTCAATAACCCTTGGCCTAGGTGTGCCTTCCCTGGGGTCTAACTATGGCTAGAAAAGAGTTTGAACTATGGCTAGAAAAGAGAAGCGCTGTCTCCCTTTGCTGCCGATCCTCAAGAATCAAGAGTCACAACCAAAAAGAAAAATATATTCCTGCAGAGAAGACTTATTACTTGCAGTATGATTTCCCAGTGTGGAAATACTGACTTTGATGGGCTTCTCTTTCCATAAGTCATACAACTAGCTAACACTAAGACCTCAGGAACCCAACAGTTCTTTCAGCTTAAGATGACGACAGTGGTAACGCCCAGAGAAACGTCTGCAGAAGCCCACAACTTCTCCACCCTCCATCCTACTTTCTTGTGACAGAAACCAGGCCTCATACGAGGCTTCCTCTAGCAGCTAGCCAAATTTGCTCCTCCAGACATGACAATCAGCCAAGAGTTCAAAAGTACCTCTACCACAAGTCTTGGCCATATCCACTTCTGGCACAGATAATTAAATTCCAAGCCGTATTTTAAGCCAAGATCTGGATTTTATGGAGAGGTCTCACATTGAAAGCTGGTCATTAAGTCCTAAAGATACAGTATTCTCTTTGAAGCGTCCAATCTGGAGAACTGTCTGTTTGCAGAAGCCTCCTGTTAAAGAGCTCCAAGCCATCTGTAAGATAATGCTTATCATTTATTCAGAGCACATCCTTTTTTCCTTCCCAAGCTACAGACACACACGCTCATTTGAAAGTGGTCTAATCCAATCTCTCAAAGTTCCTCCATTAATCAAACACCTATTTTTGCTGGAGCACATGCAAGTTTCCCAACAGAACAAATCTGCACATTTGCTTCGAACTACCAGACATTTCTGGCCGCAATTTAAGTTGCAGTAGGATGAAGACAATGAATTAACCAATGTAAATGAATGAAGAAGAGTGACTGAGCAAAGAAATACATGCCTGCTTTTAATGAAAGTGTTATAATGGTAAATTGAGAAATTTAAAAAAGTCATGAGAAGCAATTTGGTGGCTGTTCAAAATCATTACAATTTGAGGTCATGCTTATTCATCCTTTCCTTTAAAAAGTCTATAATGCTTTGCACATACAACTGCAGGACTAATTGAAAACAGGGTCAGATCCCATGACAGGAAATAACCTCTTATCAAAGGCTTCTGTAGATCGCAGCCAAATATTAGGGCAGCTGGTAGTCCTGAAAATTAATATATGAGATCACAATCTCGGAGTAGGATATGGGGAATATGTTTATCTCTATTGCCTCTGTACTGAATAGTTCTTGCAATAATGATAACCCTCAACTAAGAAATGTCGCCATTTCCTGGTTTGGGATGTTGCTAGGCTCCCTAGTAACACTGGTTGAGGAGAAAAAGCTACTTCGGATGGAGCTAGCTTCCAAGCAAATAAAAACACGAATCTTTGTTTTCTCTCATCCTCGGAGCTGCCAGCAATGACAAAACAAGATAAAAATGGACCAAGGCCCATTTTCACCGAAATCTGACAGTGCACTTAAAGTGCTACTGCAATGATCATTCAACATTAAGTAAGAAAATGATATTAGAGTTGATGATCCTTCCCCTGAATAAATTGCCCAAACAAGGAAATCATGAATTTAACAGTGAAAATGGTAGGAAAATGCAGCAGAAACACTTGTGAACTTCCAGTGACCTTCTCATCCTTCCTCTCCTCTCTGTTTGTGATCAGAATGCCAGATATCAATTATTTACTCCGTTTGGTTATTCTTTTACATCCAGGCCACAATCTTAAAATGACAGGGAATAGGAACTTCACCGCATATTACTTTAGCTGACGTAGTCCCAGGCTTAGACCATTAGGACTACCCTTTTCTCTAGTTTAGCTACCTACAGAAGTCCTAGATTATGATCCATCTTAGAGATGTGTAACAAGCTAGTGCATCTTAACGTGATGATAATGGCTTGCTTAATAGAAAGCAGTTGCAGCAAATAAAAAGAATAGCACAGCTTAAAGATTTGGAGTCTATGCGAAAAATTCACCGGTACAATTGTTTGCCTTCCTAAAACTTGGGGGGAATGTGAATGGTGTTATTCTGGTTTTCTGCACAGGGATGAATTTTACCTATAATGTAAAATGCCTCTGGATTGCCAGAAATTCAGAGACCTGTTCAAACAGAAGCAATAATTACTTCTCATTATATATGCGAAGAGGATAAAATTTAACTTCGTCTCAAAAGCAATTTAAACCACAGCCCCCCCCACCCCAGAAAACCTCTAGCAATATCTCTTCATAACCAATTATCCCCTGCATATTGTTATTCTTTTTCAATTAAATGCCCCATGTTATTTTAAAGACTATAAATCAATGCCAGCTCAAATGGACATTGTTAATTCATGCAGATCAAGAAAACATACCCCCAAACCATCATTCGCAATTCCCAAACTCATCTGCACTAGATGAGCTGCTTTTTTGACACAAAACTCCTTTGACTGAGCAATGCTTGCCTGGCTATTAGGAGACACAGCATTGGCTAATGAGGACTCAGAAATATTTGGCACTGAAGTCCACAGCCTCTCATTAAGCCCTCCAGGCCATGATTAGACTTGATGCTTGGTCTGAAATAAAATAAATATTTGTAAGTGAAGCCAAAATCTTCAGGCCCATGTTGCGCCCAATACAAGGTCTGGCATGACATAGGGAATCAATGCTTTTCCTAAACAGGAGACATTAAAGAAAAGGGTTATAACTGCAGGCATGAACAAAGACTGGAGCTTCAGCTTTGTCTCCCTGGCTTACCAAGGGACACACACCTTCTTTGCAGCTCTATCCAGTATATAAAGACAGTTGATGTCTGCTTAATATTACTGCAGGCACAGAGCAGTGCAGTATAGACAGAATCAAGGTAGTGCAAAGCAAGGACGAAGCTAGCTCACAACAACTAAGCTGTCCCAAAATGTAGCAGGGTGAAATAATTCAGTCTTGCAGAAGGGCTTTTGAATCCATGACTATGTTGATCAACCCCTAGTGCGAGGGGTGGAAAAGCAAAACTGAGTGGTAACAGCTGCAGAATGACCCGGCTATTCCCGTATGGTAGAAGGATGAAGCTATCCCCTCCTCGTTTTATTCTCTGTAGTTCCCCCTTTACCTATAGCTTCATCTCAGGCTTGGCACTGGATCCTAGGAGATGGGAACCTGCATGAGCTTTGTGTCAGTAGATAAGGTCTCTTTGGTTAGCACAGAGCTACACTGGCTTTCATTAGCCTTTCATTGTGGCTTTCAGTGCTCAAAGATAATGAACAACCCCCTTCGATTTTTCTTGGATCATATCTTCAGGCCAAAGTCAGGCCGTGTGCCTGAGAAACACTGCTGGGCTTAGCCCTATTTACAGAACTGGACCAACAAGAATGAGAAGCATTACTAGCTCCAGTGGGTCAAAATTATTCCAAGATGCCCAGGGGCACATCTGAACAGAAACCAAGATTTTCCAGTCATGGTGATATTTGCTGGTGCTCAATGTCAAATGCCTTTATTTTTCAGAAGGCAAGTGTTGAAAAAACATGGCCTTTTAATCACAGCCTTTGAGTCCTTCCAAATGAAGCAACCCAACCATTAATCATTTTGGGATATCTAGACCTCTAGTGTCCTATCAGGCACAACCTCGTGCATCTTACTATACTTGCATTTCAGTCCTGCTGAGACTGGAAGCCATGGCAAACCTCTCAGTGGCTTCATCAAGAAGGAATAGTCAGAAGTGTCATTCATTTGATAGTTTTCCTTAGAATTTAGACTTTTGGCTGTAAATCTGAATGTTACAACCAGTCAATGAGGCTAGGTGTTTATATGGGTGAGAAAAAGCTACGCAGTTCTTCTAAACAGAAGTTTTACTGGCCTCATTGTGAGAATGCCAAAAGTGATACTTAGAAATAATGTTCGTCATTATAAAAATGGAAAGTCAGTTCCCAAAATAAAGTATATCACATGCCATCATATCTCTGCCAACCATTCCCATGTACTTAAAGACTCCACTGAGAAAACAGATTGAATCAAATTGGATAGATTGGATTATCGGATGATAAACTCTTTCAATCTGTAATCCTGAAAGTACAATGCTGTTGCCACTCCATTTGACATCACAGCAACCAGAATAGCAAACAGATCCAAACCTCATTGAATCTAGTGTTGCAGAATTTATGGAGTGATCTGAGTTTCCTCTGGCTGCTGAGCAACTGGAGAAAGAGGTTTTTATTACTACCTGAAACAATCTTATGGATGAAACAGTCCATCTACATCCCTTTCAGCCCTGTTTAATGAACTTTCTGCAGGTCAGTAGTCCTAGATAGGATGAATAATGAAGCAGTGGTTTGGGCTTGCCACGATCTTCATTGACCTGATGCGTGATCTTCACCATTTTACTGGGATTGCCACAGAAGAGATGGTCACAGGTAACATGGTCACTTCCAGCAATGTGAATGGCACAGAGTGGGAAAAGATAGATCCAGCCCAACATTTCTGTTCTAAATTGCCTTCTGCTTTTCCACATGGCTTCATGCACTCCTGCCAGGAGAGGAGGGTGAGAGGAAGGGATGTGCCTCTGAGCACAGAGAGGAAGGACGGGGGATTCTCACTTGCTTTGGGGATGTTGAAAGAGTCTTCAGAGGCTCTTGGGGGGGTTCCTCCGCTCAGAGGGCGGGGGGTGCCGCTACAGCCTGTCTGGATCCACCTTACGGGCAACTTAATTTTAGTTCCTGAGGCTACTGGCTCTCTAGGGAAAAAAGAGGCCATTAAAAAACAGAGGCCAAGAGAAGGCTTGTACTGCAGTCCAAACCAGAATTTCTCTAAGATGAACATTCAGGATGGTGGAGGTCTTCTGAAGTCAATTAATCTGGAAAGGCTCCAGCTATATTGGAGGAAACTGCATGAGGAGAGTGATATGAAATCCACATTCAAATAACCTGACAGCCAATTTATCCTTGAACACAACCTGTGGATCCTTGCCTAAATTAGACTGAGATCTGAATAGCACATTCCCAACATACTTCAAATATAAAGCTGTTCCCTGTTCTTACATTGCTGAGAGCTTTCAGTTGCCCTAGAGAGATGTTCCCCCCCTCCTTTAGCCTAACCTTCTTTTTGCAAGGAAGGTACAACACGATCTTTGCACTGACATAATTTTCTTCAGTACTGGTTCCATCTTCCTGGGTCGCTTCCATGAGTTCCCCATGGAGAGGCCCTTTCTGTTACCCACAGGTGAATGCCCACTCTCACCCGCGGCACCTTATACTCCTCCCCATCCATTTTCAGAGTCTCACCTGAACCCTAAAAGAATATGTTAGGAGATGCAGCAAGAACACTGAAAGGCAGATTTCATTACCAACAGCCAGCAGGAGCTGTTTGATAACAGTAAGCAACCTGCACAAAGTATCAGCACCTTACTCACAAGCCTGCAAGCTGACAAATGGCCTGGATGTGGTTATTTATGCCAAACACGTCTGGGGGACTAATGGTGATAATCTGAGTCTTGCAGATAGCCTAAATGAAAACAAAACATTTACAGTGGCTCATAAACAGAACAGCATGTTAATTAAGTCACCAAAACCAAAGAGACTGGCTTTAAGTGTGGCTGAGCACAGTAATTGCTGAGAGATGGGCTACATAAAGAGGTAATCATGGGATCAAAGGATTATGAAGACTGGGCTGTACTGAACTCCTTCCCTATTTCAGATGCAGGTGGCCAGTCTATCCAGTCTTTCCCTCTGCTGTTACTGCTAAGAAGGAACAGCACATGGAGGAGAAGCTTAGAGAGATGATTCTCCAGCAAAGTCCACCAAAATCCCCCTGTAACAAGAAGCCAGGGGCTCCTGTTACTAACAGAGAGACTGCAGCAGAAAGGGCCCCTGGGAGCTGAACAGGGATTAGCTGTGGGAAGGAAGGCAGCAAGAAAGCAAATGCAGCCCAGGTGCAGTGAGCTGCCCATCAAGATGAGAGGGCACACCTGCGGGCAGTCAGGAGGGCAGCCAACCAGAGGAAGAGGAGCTCAGGCACAATTAGCCTGGAGCAGAGCACAGCCCTGAATTCAGCATGGAGAGCTCCTGCTAATACAGTTAGACAAAGGGGTGGAAGCTGCAGGCCACAGCAAGTACCCCAGGGGCTCAGAGAGGGCCAGGGAGTGGGGAAGAGACATCTGCTCCAGTCTGATAATCCAGAGGGGGCTTTGAATGTTTTATTTAAAGCAGCGGGTGTGCACTGTTTGTTTTAGTTTTTACCGGAGGAAAGGATATGAGGCTACACAGGGGTGCCTGGGAGATGTTCCAGGTTGGGAACCCCATCCAGGATGGACCAAAGCTGACAGCGTCAGGGCCTGAGTCCCAACAGCGAGATGGGGTAGGCTCAAATGAAGAGCCAAGGGCCAAAACAGAGTGAGACAGGCCAAGGCCCAGACCAGGCTTAGACTTGAAAGTTGAACCAGAGGAGGTGGGCTTAGGCTAGCAGTCTACAACAAGAGTAATAAGCAGGCTGAAGCCCATACAAGCTGGTGTGTGGATTTAGGGTAATACCTGCGAGGCATGGGCACAGCTATAGGGGAAGACGGAGGCCACAAATAGCTCATAAGGCACCTAATAGGGCCAGGAAGGCCACTACTGAGTGTTTTAGGGGAAAGGTGGAGCTGGACTGAGCTCATTCTGGGACCCTATGGGCAGCCCCCCATTCACACAAAGAGGATTTACATCCAGGCGTGGCAAGCGAGGAAGAAGAGCGGGAACCCGGAGGAACCAGAGTAAGGGCAGGAGTCGTAGGGCCACCAGGAGCTGGTGATGGCCCTCAGAGACCAGGAGCTGCCATACCTGCTTAGCAGTGGAAAGAAGAGAAACTTCCCCTCCAAACAACCAATATTAAAGGACTCTATTTTGCTCATCCCCAAGTGTATACACAGACCCACTGAATTTGAGTTAAGGATTCAGGCACCAGCACAGCCACAGATGTCCCTTTCAGGGGAAATCTCACTAGACATGCAGGTTGTTATGGCTCCAGCCATGAAGGGCATATGGCTAAGTAGACTGGAGGAGTATGTTGTTTCTCCACATTCTTGCAGTGACCTCCAAAGGTGAGGCACATGGCCAAGTTAAACTCAACTGCTCCCCACAGCTGGGCACCGTTGTCTCATACTAAGTATTTTGGCAAGGCTCAGCTTGGCCCCTACTATATGCTGCAGTTGTCAGCTATGACAAAGGGCTATGAGTACCCAAAAGGCTTGAGCCACATGACTCTGAAGTTGGTTGTTCCTCTGGCTTACTTTACAGATGTTAGAGTTAATTACTACAGAATTTCCTTTCATTAAGAAAAGAATTTTTATAGCTAGATTTCACCAGCTGCAAATAACTGAGAAAGCATTTAAAGCACCAAAATGGCTTTTACTGGCTTTCACCACTTCAGAGCATTAGTTTTTGTAACTGTTTCTACAAATCTGCAGAATTTATGACTCCAGTGTGTATGCATAACGTGATCCCAAAGTCCCAGAAACAGGATCTTAAATAATTCTAGGCTACAGAAGGGCTCACACAACTGCTCAACTAGGAGCTTCCATAACTTCTTGTTTTCTGAGCATAAATATAGTCCACAATCTTAACCAATTTACCAGCTAGCTATCTCTTTATGAGAACTCACCAACCCCAGCTGTAGCAGTTTGTAGTATTTCTAGTACAGAATATTAGCATATCCATATGCTTTATTCTGGATGCTATTAACAAAAGGTTACATATAAGCGTGCAAACGCACATACAGAAGAGCATGAAAAGAACATGGGCTCCATTAACAAATGGTTTTAGCAAATCATTGAAAATTGTGCAATTAGTTGTTAAGAGCTGGTGAACTCTGTTAAGAATTCATGACAAATCACTGAAAACAATTATCGCCTTTAATATACAAGGCACTAAATTGATTACAGTTTCAGGCCAGATGGTATTTTCTGCCTGATGTGAAGGGCTAATATTTAAAAAGTATCAGAGCATGGGAATTTTATAATCTGTGCATCCCAAAACCACCACATTATCCTTGGTATCCCAATAAAACTGCTTGTTAACCATTTGGGAAAGGTGTGATTTACTGTCTGCTTACAATCATACTCATACTACATTTTATTTTTTGCAACAAATAAAAATAGAGACCGTAGATTGTTTTTTTTTTGGGGGGGGGGGGGGGGGGGGG
>NW_017729031.1:30716903-30718858 GCF_001723915.1 Gavialis gangeticus
GGGGGGGGGGGGGGGGGTTGGGAGAGAGACAGAGAGAGAGAAAACACTGGTTCCTTTGAGATTTTTGTCATCTGGACAGGTCTTCCATAAAGGTGCTATTAGTATCTAGTTAATTGGTACTCTATGAGGGCTCACGCTGTTTTTAAAGTTCAGTGCTAGCCCCATCTGCCAGATTTCTAATGAAAGCTGATTCTACAGAAACCACCACAGCAGTGCAAGAGAAAGGGTCTTCAGGGGGATTGCAGCTAAATGTGCCCAAACACCAATAAAAATATGGGCACCGATCAAAGAGATGGACGTAAATAAATTCTTGTCTCCCATGTTATCC
The DNA here is from genome assembly GCF_001723915.1 of Gavialis gangeticus. Classification (NCBI taxonomy): domain Eukaryota; kingdom Metazoa; phylum Chordata; order Crocodylia; family Gavialidae; genus Gavialis; species Gavialis gangeticus. The sequence continues at coordinate 30,717,232 of NW_017729031.1, forward strand.
CCAACTCTTCTCCATGCAGATCAAAACCTTGCATGTCGAAGGTAAGGGCAGCTTAACTACTGATGCCAGTAGACCTAGATACTAGCCTGCATTCCTGGCCAGGTTTCAACCAGGGTGGATGAAATGGGCTTTTTCCACATTCCTGGAAATTTGATTCAAGGAAAATTAAAAAAAAAAAAAAAAGTTTTGTTCTGTTACTGAATAAAAACAAGCTCTCGGACGTTTAAATAGATAAAATAGGCATTCAGAGTTCTGAGCAGTTTTCCTGCTGCTTCAACAAGTACTGAAAACAGAGCAAATCTGAAGCAGGCAGTAATTGGGAGAAAATTAAATACCAACTGTTAATTGAGGAGGGATTAAACTGATGCATTAACTTTCACGGGATAAGGAATTAAAAACAAAGTGGCAAACAAATTGAAATAAGCCATTTTAGTCTGTACCCCTGAGGTTATTCAGCTCAGCTGAAAAGGGCAAATTTTTAATAGCCAGAGGTGTTATGTAATAGGAAATTTGGTGCGTTTCTTTAAGAACTTCTGCTCCCAGCACAGTCACAACAATACACGGCAATGATCTATAAAGCCAAAGAGACGATTCAGCCTTTGCAAACTAGAAATGACTGGTCAAAGTCATTCCTCCAACTTCATGACACGAACCTTGTGATTCTTCCTTATTTATAGACTGCAGGAATTGCACTTTACAGTCTATGGCTCTAATCAGAAAAAGCATCCCTGCTCAATGCGAATGCTTAAGCATGCGATTTATTTTAAGGATGCACTTAAAACACATTGAAGTCAATAGAACTTAAGCATATAATTTAAGTGCTTTCATTAATCAGACTGATAAAGAGCTACAATCCCTGTCTCAGAAGCTTAGAAAAGATGTACCATGAAGAGGATGATACAGAGGACCACAGTTCAAAGAAGGAACACAAAGGAATTTGTTGTCAAGGCTCAAAAAATACACTCTCCCACTTGCTAGGAGTGAATTGGTGCTTTGTCTGCTGAGTGCTGGCAGCAGCAAAGGTAAATGGACAAATACTGTATCTGCTCAGTCTCGCTGATGCCCCTGGAGTTGCACTCATATGTTTCTTTTGCAGCTGCCCTCTCAGTAGTTCAAAGCACTGATTCCAGCTCTGTTATACGTGGGAGGGAAAGGCATTGTTGGAAGCTGGGTAAAGGCCGCGGTCCTTATCTCCCTCTGCCTCTTCAGTTCAACGCACTACCTCATGCCTCTGAAGACTGGATTCTGGTCTCTTTTGCTACTTTCCAAACAAGTCAGTGAAATCCATAAAGATAAGCATCATCACTAGTCTTAACGGCAGGGAAGCAAACTCAGGACTGCATCCTGCAGCAGGGACAAGGGCAAAACTGGCTTAGAAAGCAGGCTTCCTGACTTGCAGGCCTGTGCTCTACTCTGAGAACCATAATAACGTAGGGCAGGGAATCATTACACGATTTTGGACCCTACCTTTAAGAAGATGAATTACCAGACGCCTGAGGCAGAACCTCTAAGCTATCACAAAGCAAGAAAACGTTCCCCCATGAAGACATATATATTATATATATATATATGAATGATTCTGCCTTTTCCTAATCATCTTCAACAGGTACTGAAAACCCTGCAAAAC
>NW_017729031.1:30723858-30736743 GCF_001723915.1 Gavialis gangeticus
GCCTTTTCCTAATCATCTTCAACAGGTACTGAAAACCCTGCAAAACCTCTCCACTGCTTTATGTCCTATGCTGTCACAATCCCTATCCAGTCCTTACTTCAGAACTTCAGCAGACATCTTGTAAAAATGTACAGGCAAGCCTTTTATTTTCTTTTATGTTCTCTTCTAGGTGCATGATTCCTGGAATACTTGCTTTGATAACTATAGCAAGAAAGAAATCTCTCTCTCTCCAGGGAGGGACATCCCACTAGATTAACAACACGACTGGAAATTCACACATCTAGGATAGCGTACGGCAAACTCCCATTTGACAGCTATTTGAAACGGGCTGGATAGTCCCAGTTAGTTGCACTTCCGGCATGAATTCTAGGGCTAAATACAGGCAGTCAAAAAGTGTGAGGTTGAATCCATTTAGTCTTTGCAGGTTAGTCTAAGATGCACAGATTCAATTGAAACAGAAACGAACAGCTATCTACCTCCAACTCAGGAAATGCAGCCACATGCCTGCACTGGCTCCAGCCATAAGCCGGGGGATGCTAGAGCAAGGCTCTCTAGCTATGTGTTCACTTCCTCTTCCTGCTCCCCTCTCCCCCCTCCCCTCGAGGTCTCTGGGATTTGCAGTCCAGATTTACAGCAGCAGGACGCTGCTGGATTGATTATCACTTTCTCATCCTGCTTCCAGGTCCCTCTGGGATTTGTATTTCACAGTTGCAGCCAGCAGTAAGTTTGAGCAGGGGAAGGAGTGTTTAACCCCCCCTCCCTGACCCCAGACCCCAGGTGGGGTTTGCCTGGAGGGGGGCAGTCCCTACACCTGTAGACTGCCCCCCACCCCCTTGTCAGCCAGCCCTCACTGCTCCAGCTAGGGAGCAGGTGAGTGGGGCCAGCCCTGCTCTCTGGGGCTGACAGCCCAGCCCAGCCCAGGGCTGCACAATGCTGGGATACTGGAGGACTCTGATTTAACTTAAACCAGGAAGGGGTCTGGGACAGAAGTTCCATATCTGAAACACCGAATCCAAAATGAAACAGAAGGCTCTGAAATGAAATGAAACCATTCAAAATGTTCTGGATGTTTCAGAATGTTTTGGAGGCGGGCTTGCAGGGAAACAGAAACTCAGAAGAGGGAGGGGGAAGAGAGGGGGGGAAGGACTACTCTGACATTGACATCTGTAGCTGACCAGTGTCTGCGATCTGTCCCTGAGGTCCCTTCCAGTCCCAGTGCTCTGGGGGAGGGAGAGAGAAAAAGCATAAAAGGCTCTGCATGAAGCCTTTCTGTCCCTTTTGTGAGCTGTGTCTGGAAGCAACAGCATGTGAAAGTACCGTGGCTGTCTGCAGTGACTGGCTTCCTAGTCAGCCTCTTGCTAGCCTCTCTTTTTGGAAAGGATTAGATATACACCTTTCCAATATATTACAGATAGAAAATATAGTAAGCAGAGAGAAGAAGATATAGTAAAGATATAGTAGATATAGTAAAATAAGCAGATAGAAGAAGATATAGTAAGAGAGAGAAGATATAAAAAGCAGATAGAAGATATATTACACACACATACCCACACACACATTTTCCAGCACAGCAAACATTATGAAGCGTGCTGGAAAGGCAGGTGCCAGGACTTCTGGCAGGGGAGGGAGAGCTGTAAGTCCCGCCCTGCCCAAACTTAGATGCACCCTCTTCCCTAGCAGGCATGAGGCTTCTGCTGCCAGTGGCAGCAAGGAGGTGGGAACAGTGTCTGCACCTGCCCCACCTCCACTAACACCAGCAATAATAATAATAAACTTATCTTGCTGGGATCCTATGACCCCAGTTCACTTCCTACCCTTTGGGCAGGGGGCTGGACTCGATGATCTTCCGAGGTCCCTTCCAGCCCTAAAGTCTATGAAATCTATGAAATCAGTTAAGTCTGATATTACATTCAGCCAGGTTTATCTTAAATCGGTTTCAGCCATTTTGAAACTGGTTTATGTGCACTGAGTTTCTGTTCTGTTATACGTTTAAACCAGTTTCTGATCACTTAAGCCGATTTATGTGTAACTTCTGTCTCTAGCTTAGATGGCTTGAAGGGCTTTTGTTATTTTGTCCAAGTCTACCTACCAATGACAGAAATTGCTCAGCTGCCAAACAACTGCAAGTTCATTTAAACTATTAAAGATTTCCGGTAGAGATTCAAGTAACAGGATGTATACTGTACAGAGAACATTTTTCTTCGTGAACATAATCTCTGAAGCCACTTTTATATAACCTTTTGTGCAGGATCATCTGACCCTGTGAGATCTGTTCCACTTAGGGCTCAACTTTTTGTGGAAAAAAAACATTCAAGGTCATGGAACTGAAATCCAAATCAGTCTTGTCTGGATCTTGAATGTGAAAGCCAAACCCTAACTTTGATTCTAATCTGGGTCCAGATCTTTACAGTGTACCCTGGCTTACCCTCCACGATTACTTAAACTGATGCACGCAGAAATTGAAGTACTGGAAAATTAAGCTTGCAACATACTGTTGGACAAAATCATTCCAGAAAATACAGGTCTTCTACTATGCTGCAGACAGCATAGGAGTTCATCATACAATATTAATTCAGGACCAGGTTCTGCTGTAATTTGCAAAAGTGTAAATCCCAAGAAACTCCACTGAGATGCCAGAGTTCACACCTGCCTAACAGAGAGCAGAATTTGGTTTTTCGTGTTCTTGTTTCACTCACCCCCTGCATCCCCTTGGGAATTTCATACATTAACAAATAGTACTCCCCGGTCTAGCAGCTGCATCCCTGAGGAGCCAAAAAGGAAGAACTAGAAGGCCCTGCAGCCTTCACCACTGATGTACACCAATTTTACACCAATATAATCCACTGATGTTCAGAGCAGTTACTCCAGATTTGTAGAGTACACCTGTGTGTGCAGGATCCCAGGCTCTTAGTCTTAATTTATGCTTGTGCAATATGAGTACAAAGTGCTGCCAAATTGAAATGCTGGAGATTTACAGCCACTTTGCAGAGTCTAACTGGCAGTGAAAGGCTGTGCAGAAACAAAGACGTCATCTTTAGGATTTCCTCCCTTTCCAGTTAGCAGCGCTATTTATTGTTATAATTTATTATTGATGTTAAGTCAATACCCAGAAAGTTTGAAAAACTCTGCACACACTTGAGAAGACAAAGGCCCTGTCCACACCTGCCCTTGTGTATTCTCGTAAAACTTCTCACAATATGAACTCCGTTCTGTTAGCACTGAAATGCCTGGTCACCTACAGATGGTTTTCCAGAATGCTTCCCACATAACCCAGGAGCATTAGTGAGAAGCTCTGAGGGGAAGCAGATCCAATTAACAAAGCAAGGAAGATGGCTATTCCTCAAATGAACTCATTTAAGTCATGGGATGGTGGTTAGAATAGAAATGGCAGCATGAGAGAGTAATACATGATCACAATCTTAGTGCAGGGACACAAAGAGATGGTGGGGGTAGATGTGCACATTTTTTAACCTATTGTTCATAGTTTCATAGATTTAGGGTCGGAAGGGACCTAGTAGATCTTCTAGCCCGACACCCCACCAGGGCGGGAGAACAACAAAACCCCAAAACAAGAAACGGGACTCAAACGAGTCCAGCCAGGTAGGCATCCAGCCTCTTCTTAAAGACCCCCAGGGTAGGGGCCAGCACCACTTCCCTTGGAAGTTGGTTCCAGCTCCTAGCCGCCCTAACTGTGAAGTAGTTTTTGCGGATGTCCAATCTATACCTCCTCTCCATCAACTTGTGCCCATTACTCCTTGTTATGCCAGCGGGCGCTAGGGGAAACAGCGTCTCCCCCAAACCCTTCTGGTCCCCCCTAGTGAGTTTATAGACGGTCACCAGGTCCCCCCTCAGCCTTCTCTTGTGGAGGCTGAATAGGTTCAGGTCCCGCAGTCTCTCACTGTAGGGTCTGCCCTGTTGTCCCCGGATCATGCGGGTGGCCCTCCTCTGGACCCTCTCCATGTTGTCCACATCCCTCTTGAAATGGGGCGCACAGAACTGGACACAATACTCCAGCTGTGGCCTGACCAGCGTCACGTAGAGGGGGAGGATCACCTCCTTGGCTCTACTCGAGATGCACCTGTGGATGCACGACAAGGTCCGGTTAGCCCTGCCAACCATGACCTCGCATTGTCGGCCCATGTTCATCTTGGAGTCAATAATGACTCCAAGATCTCTTTCTGCCTCCGTGCTCTCAAGAAGGGAGTTTCCCATCTTATAAGTGTGCTGCTGGTTCCTACTGCCCAAGTGCAGCACCCTGCACTTGTCCGTATTGAAACAAATCCTGTTCCTGATAGCCCACCCCTGTAACCTATCCAGATCCCTCTGCAATCTCTCACTCCCTGCTAGCGTGCTCACCTCCCCCCTATTGTTCATTGTTCTAGTAATTTTATCTCTTGATGACAGATGAGGCAGATATTGCTAGGAAGATTTTTTTTTTGACTCAGAGTTCGGAGGGGAGAGCGAGGGAAACATGCCAGTTTCCCAGGGGCAGACTATGAAAAATTAATAAAACTCTACGCAACACCAGAATGTCAAGAAAAAGGGAAAAAAAGAAAGGAATGAGAACAACTTAAACCAGACAGGGCTCAAAGATGGGCCAGCCCATTGGCATCTCAGGGGTGATGGACTGAATAAGAATTTCCATGCATCTGGTTGTTTGTGCCTCACAAGAGTGAGGCTCAGGAGTTGGCTGGAAATGGCCCTATTTAAGAAAGGGATCGGGAAAATTCAGACTTACTAAACTGGACCTTCATACCAAAAGAGTTTTTTGAGTTAAATAGGACAAAACAAGGTTTAAGAATAGAGAGACAAGTAGGAGAAAATGAAGGGAGGTCAAGACAGGCAAACTTAATTATTTTCCTTAAAGGGCAGATCACAAAGGCAGCAAAAGCTGAAACAACAGACACAACCTATGGATAGATGAACAAATACAATATTTTAAGAACAGGGAGGGACCTAGTGCAGTTCAGCTTAATGCACTGTTTTAACTGTTTTGTCTGTCAAATGCACCCCTGAATAAAACAGGAGTATGTTTAGCTTAAATTTAGCATCTGCTGAAGTGAACTGTGGCTTACAAAAGTTTCTGCATCTCTGATTCAGTTAGGGTATAATATGCACCTCTACTTGGCTTCCTGCCTGACTTCAGACAAATGTGGCTAACTACCTCTCTCTGGGCGCATCTATATGTGCCACTTTTAAGCAAGCTTAGCCTAAAATTGCTATTTTTAAAATGCATTAAGGGCATGTGTCTACATATGCACACCCTTAATGTGCCTTAAAAATGGTGATTTAAGGCTATGTGAGCCTAAATTTGATACCTGCATAAAGCAAATAGCTAAGTGAATAACTCATGTGTAGAAGCACTAATGTGCATTGATGCAATGTGTGTCAATGGATACACACTACACTAATGCGCATTAGCATGTCTGCACATGCACTAATGCGACTTAGCTATACGCACCTAAATTTAATGTGCCTTAATGTGCATTAGCGCATCCACGTGTAGATGCATGCCTAAATCACCTTAAGGCACATTAACTTTAAGCACCCATAAATATACATGTAGACATGCCCTCTGGTCATTTAAGAGGGCATTTTTAGATATATGTGCGATGCAGCATCAGGACCTTTTCAAAGTGCCCAGCACTGCATCACATACATTTGTATAAATGGTGAAATGCGTATCAACGCTGAGAAAATGGCGGCAGCGCGCTTTTGAACTAAAACACATCAAAGGTTTGTTTTAATAAATACAACGTGCACTGATGCTCATTTAGCCATTTGTACAAATGCAAGCGATGCAGCATTGGGCGCATCAGCTCACACCGAGTCTGCTCCAATGCACTGAATCTCTGGTGTGTCGCAGCATGAAAAGGTATATGTAAAAATGCCTTTATTGTGGAAGAGGATCAGACAGAACAGTTACAACCCCGCAGCTAATGCCTGCTCATGAGGAGATCCTCCCAGCTTTAAAACAGTATACATTGTTCATCTGTCTATATCCATAGAAGACTAATGGATCAAGTGAGCAAGTATACTAGAGAAGGTGAAATACCAGATCAGACAGAAAAGGGAATGGAGATAAGGCAGTTAATTTTCAGGTAAGGACAAAGTGTCCCATAAGGTTCAAGTGACTAGTACATTTGACATCCTTCTCTTAAGTCTGAGATTCTGCACTACTTCCAACCACTCAGCTGTCCCCCATGCCGTTCATCAGTATAGTCTGGATGGCTCCAAATCCCAGCCTCTCCAACCTAATTGCAATATTTGGGCTTGAGGCTGCTACATCAGTGTTTCAGAGCTGTGAATTTAACAGCCCTCAGAAGAGTCAGGCTGATATTAGTTTTGGCAATTCCAGCAGTTAAAGACAAACTAAAACCAACTGTATGTTTGTGCTGTTACATATTTATATCAATTTAAGTAGTTTTAATGTTAGCAGTTGTTGGCCCAAATATTATTGGCTCTAGCTGTTTTTCTAATGTAATGTGCCATTTACGTAAATCACGCAAAATTTTAATGGCCAGGTCATGATAAAATCTCTCCTGTGTAAAGAATAGTGGCTGGGGCAAAACTGGGTTGAGGTGACAAGACTGCCGCAAAAAGATCAGTCTCGGCTAATGGTTGCATGAGGCATAAAGAAAGTGGTGTTTGCGCCCAATACCAGATCTATGTTATAAGATGGCAACAGTTATAACAGAGGCCTGAGCAAGAGTGGATGTGGATAGTAAGAGGGCTATCAAGAAGAACTAACAGTTGCTCCACTGGTGGTTGCAACCGACCAGGCACTAAGTTGGATAGGCTTCAACCCACTACCACTCTGGAGCCTAAAAATAATAGTGATGGCTCCTGTAGGACAAGCCATCAAGAACGGGGATGATTGGCAAACACATGGCATAGTTCAGGTCCTAAATGGAAAACAGTTCTTTGCACCCCAGTCTCCTGGGAGGGGAATTACCCAGCAAAGCTGATAAATTTAGCCCCCAATTTGAGAAAGCAGCTATATATATAAGCCCCTTCCTGAACAGAGCTGTTTGCCTAAATAAAGAAGCAACAGAAGACTTGCTAATAACAAAGAGGAACAGGACTGGATCCAGAAACCTGAAAAAACTTGGAGTTCGGTCAACTTGTCACTTATAATATGTGGCATAGAAAAGTAGAAAGGTGATAACCTTAACAAATGAATGGCCAAAGGGATTATCCTAGTTCATAATGAACCACAGAGCACCGACCCAAGAAAGACGCCTGTGCGATGACGGAAAGCAACAAGCTTACGGTAAATAGAAATAGACTAATTAATGGCATCATCTATTGAGGTCTGCAAGGTATGGCAGTCCTACAACCACTCACATGTCCTCTTAAAAGACATTTCCAGCTTTAATGTTCAGGTTGCGGGTTTACTAGACAGGTTCATAGTTCTTCAGCCTTGAGTAGTTAGTACAGTGTGTCCATAATATCAAGTAAGTAGTGTTCTCGTATCGGGAGAACTGGCCTTTTCACTTGAAGAGGCCGGGGGCAAGGGGAATTGTCAAGACTTCCTTGATGAAAGGTGACAGACAAGCCTCACACTTGTAAATCATCAGGTCTCCAATTATTTCAAAGCCTTATTCTCAATCACTTTTAATCACTTCTCTTGGATCCAAAATAAATTCAGACAGATGACATGATACCAAGACAGAACCTGAGTCTCCCAACGGGAAGAGGCGAGTTCCTAAGGTTAGCATGATCTCAACTTTTACAGCCAAAGAAAGTAAACTTTTCCTATACGCAGCCATTATATTTCCTTTCTATGCATCCCCTCCTTCCTGTAAAAGAAAAACACTGACAACTTAGCAAGAGCCTTTTATCCCTTAAAAAAAAAAATAGTACGGTGCTGAAAGAACCTTGTTGCCAGAAATCCTGAATGCCTTGGGAGTGTGGCCAGGCAGAAATTAACTGAAGCAATTGTTCCCTGATTCAATGGGCATTTTCTTAAGCACAGAAATATACTGTACCATTGAATATCTCCCAGAAGGTCCAAGCACAGAAAGGACTTGGCTAATAAACCAGTGAAAATATCACAGCTTAGGAAACAGTCACATGTCTTCTGAAACAAACCAGCGGATTTTCCCCTCGCCTGGACATCTGATCAGACGAACAGAAATGTGTCATAACTGGTCATACATCTTCAGCAGAGAGTTAGGCCCTTTGCACAAACAGCATATAGTTTGTAGGAAAGTGTAGTCCCTCCCTCAAGGGACCCCTGGGGGAGCTCTTTCCTTTCTGGCCTTTCATCAAGTGATGTGTGCCCCCAGGAGCAGGGAATCAACAAGTTTTGTGCTCCTTAAAGTGGAAAGATTAGAAGTAGCCCTGGCTCTTATTTACAGTGTCCAAGGCTGTTATACAAGCTGCCACTGCCTCCCACCTTTTTGGCACCCACATAGAGGCAGAGTAGAAATAATGTTAGTGATCTAAAGTGTGTAACCCACCAGAGCACTCTCCTATGGTCATCTGACAGTGGGGGCAGTCATGGAAACACTTTGGTTCTTCTCGGTCTTCTTCTGTTGGCTTATATATCCCATATCCCAACTTAGGTGAAAAGTGATAGAAGTGATAAGTGATAAAAATATACCTTGAAGACACTCCCTTATTTAGAAGAATTAGGTATTGGTCCCTTGGTTAGGTCACAATTAGTGATAGAGGGTCTGCAGAGGCTTGCCTACTGCTCCACAATAAAAATCATTTAGTTCTTCTCATTCGTGTTTGTCTTTATTGAACCCAGAGATCACTACATACGTTAAACACTCAACAGGCAGCAAAGAGCCTTGGTGAAATGGTCTGGGCCAAATTCTCCTCTTAGTTACACCCACAGAAATTCACAACAGACTTGGGGCTGAGGGCATAATTAGGGCCTTTGCCATTCATATTACAAAATTATCTTTTAAAAGGAGTGGCAGTAAATAGGTAGCAGTAAAATATCAGGCATGCTCTGCTCTTGGATGTGCAGGTGTTTACCTGAAGTTTTGGTCATCATTAATAGGAGCCCCAGCTGAACTTGACTTCCTTGTCTGGTGCAGGCCAGATCCCTAGTAGGTGTAATTCACAGCATCTCCACAGAAATCACTGGAGCTATGGTGATCTATACCAGGGGAGGATACAGCCCCTTCTTTGAGAGTGATCCCAGCATAATGGAAATCTCTCCACCAGAGAATTAGACTGTGGAGCCCTCAAGTCTACCATCTGGTTTTACAGCAGCCACAGCTTGACATCTTAGAAGATGAAGAAGGGGGGCGGGGGGCAGAAATATTGCTGTGCTGAGAGCCAGTTGTGCAATGCTGCATATTATCTAGGATGAGATAGTCCTTCTTGAGTACTGCAGGTGATCAGCTTACCCCCTGAAGCATGATATCCGATTGCCTTTCTCTTGGTTAGGATGACTCTGTGCATTTCTGTACGTTAGGTTAGCCAACCCATTTAGAGCAGCTCTGTAAAAATAGCATCATTAACGCTCTCTCATGAACTGCTGGCATTAGTAAGAGCTGCAAAGCACTCTATGTCTTGCAAGTTTGGGGCTTCCCCCTTTTTTGTTGCTGCTGTATGTATAAAAGCCAACTGCTAAGACTATAATAAGCAGAGCAGACAGTGAGCTATGAAGAAAACAGACTAGGTAAAGACAAACTTTGGGATGATTAGAGCAAGCCTAGTTCTGGACACAAAGGTCTTTAGACCTTTCCAAGCACAGGAATTCACAGTCAGCACCTCCAGGCTATACTCTCTATCTTATTCATTTGCTTGGCTAATATGCCCCCAAAGGGGCACCATTAAAACAATTTCCATTAGCTGTTTGTGGACAGCATTTTGTCTCTATCATAGGCAGCTTAAGTCATACCAAAAACATGTGCCTATTGTCGTGTGCAAGGATTTGGGACGCACTGCAGTGTTCTTGCTCCCTTGACTGCAGCACATTTTCTTGCATTCAAAAGGGAAAAAGACCACTCCTGATGCTGATGCCCTTCTACACTGGGGCATGGCAACACTAAAAGGCCTGTGCCAGGTAGGCAGGTGCCGAGAGCCCCAGGAGGGAAGGTGTCTCTGGAGGCATTTTTTGCATGGATTGCACTGGGCTGGTGCTAGCAGCAAGCAATCCCAGATGTCTCCCTAGCATAGGGACGGTGAATGGGCACAGTCCTTGTACAAGGCAGCAGGAGTAGGGGTGAAAAGTTCCTCATGCCCTTTCAACTAAAAGCTAAGGATGATCTAATGCAGAAACCAAATGGGCAGGCCAAAAAGCCATGCTCTCAAAGGCACAACGCTAGTGTGACGAACTCACAAATTCACAGACCATTAAAACTTCTCTTTCTGTGGCTTTAGATTTGAGTTTGGCAAGGGGATATGATTGCCACATAACACAGTAGATTTGGACCTTGAAATATTAGGGTTCCTACTCACACCTCTCCAAAAGCATTTTTACAGTTACATGGAAAGTTGCAAAAAATATTTTTTTTTTTTGATAAGCAGTGACCGCAGGATAAGGATGAGGGGAAAGAGGATGGTCACCGAAGCAACTTGCTAGCTTGTCAGACCCTTTACATACAAGAGCTCTCTACTGGTGTTTGCTGCTCCGAGGTCAGGAGCAATCCAAACCAGAAGATATTAAGTAAGCCACAACGTAAACACTGAGATATCTGCCAAAGTCATCAGCAGTTTTGTTGGTGGAATTTAGCAGTGACAGTCTGGGTCAGGGTTTGTCAACTCTGCCTTCCACAGCAGATACTGTGTTCAATAATGAGATGCTTTCACATGATACAAGGGAAGACTTGACTTGATAAGTGGACTGAAAGGGAAAGCCCTTTTTCAGTTGGGATTTTTTTTTTTTTTTAGTTAGTGATGAACATTAAATGAAGATGAAAAATATTCAGATACACCAGGGATTGATTTCTGTAGACGTTGACTTCCGTAGTCATTGCACAAGGCTGGACATAAATGCTGTCATGTCAGAAGATTGCAACTTGAAACTTCCCAGGATGCAGGGCTTACAGTATTCTGTACTGGGGCCAAAATGTTTTAAAGCTCAACCACTGGCGTGGAAAGCACCATAAATAGTAATTTCCTCATAATATTGCCTATTTTTAAATTGGCATTAAGGATTGGAAGGTATTTGATGTCACAGTAGAAAAATCTCACAAGCAGAATCAACAGTCAAGAATGCTCAGTGTTCAAGATAATGACCTGAGATAACTCCCAAATTTTGTGTCGGCCAAGCCAAAGATGTCATATTACACAACAGCTATAAGGGAAGCATTGTAGTAATGCACCATTGTGAGATGTCATAATATTACACATCAGAATATGCAAACTAATGAAGAAGTGGTACAAGTCTGACACGGACCTCAAAACTGCTCCGTAACTCCCAGCGAAACAAACCCCTTCTAGGAGGTTCAGGATAACACTTATTTTAAAACAACTTGTCATTTTCTTATTCATCTGCCCTTCATGGTTTGACCTGGCATGATGATGGGGCAATGGGCTGGTTTGATCCTTCCTTATAATCGCATCCCAATGGCAGACAGGTGTATAGGCAAAGAATCCCATGAGTGCTGCCATTATCATGAAACAGCTTCAATGATAAAACAAAGGATACTGTCAACATTTGCTAGGACTGACACTTGCTAGAACCACTACCCTCCATGGGCCATATCCCTTGGATAAAGAAGCCCAGAGGATTCTGCACACTGCACTAGGCCCTTCCAGGGACCCTGTGGCCATCCTTAGTTTCAGGCATATTTTTCTTTTCAAGGAACCTTACATTGATAGACAGTCAGACTGCTTGAGAAGGAAGAGGGAATTTGGGAGACTTGGGAATGACTGAGCCAGAGCATCAGATCTCGGACAGCCACAGTGTGCATCTCAGACAACAGATCCTGACCCTCAGTCATGGAAAGGACACTCCAACTTGGACAGTGCTGGTGGTACTGTCTTGGTGTACAGCAGGGCTGGGCAAAATACGGCCCATGGGCCGCATTTGGCCCACCAGCTGATTGGATCTGGCCACATACAGGCACCCATCAATTAATTGTATCCGGCCCCACTGGTGGCTGCCCATACTGTACTCTGCAGGGTGCCAAGTCCTGCCCAGGGCAGCGCATGCTGCGCTCCCAGCCTCCCCCACCAGAGGATGCCAACACCGCCAGCAGGCAGGGCTGCTGCTGCTGTCCAGGGACCTGCTGGGCTCCCCCAGCCACCAGCAACTCCTCCTCCCGTCCCGCTGCAGCACTCCAGGCAGCAGACAGGGAGGGGAAGCTGCAGCATTAAGGGGAGCAGCATGGGCTCTTTCTGCAGCTCACCCTGGTCCTCCCTGGGTTGGGTGGGGGAGCACGTGGGTGGAGGGCACGAAGGAGCTCAGTTGCTCACAAAGTCCTGCAGGGCAGGCATGGGACAGGCAGGAGGGGGGAACAGCAGCAGGAGCCCGGTTGCACTTGGTGCAGCTCTGTCAGGCAGGCACAAGAGAGAGAAGCAGCAGCAACAGCAGGAGCCATTGCTGGCTCTGCTGCAGCCCTGCCAGGCAGGTATGGGACACAGACCAAGAGAGCCGGCAGTGCCAAGCTTGCCTCCTTGCCTCGCCTTCCCTCTAGCGGGGGCTTCTCTTGCTGCCCGCCAGCGGCAACTGCTTTCCTGCCCTTCAAAGTGTGCTGGAGCCAGGCAGGCAGTGCCAGCCCCTTCCCGTCTCCCCGTGGAGAGGCTGGCTCAGCCACGTCACAAAGAGCAGGCGGGGAAAGCCCCCACATGTGCGCACCTAACCCAGCCACACTCCCTCCCACACCAACACCACCACCATACCCACACGCACACCCAACACTGTCCCACACGCCCTAACCATACACCCCAGACACATCCACACGCTCCCACCCA
>NW_017729031.1:30741743-30753634 GCF_001723915.1 Gavialis gangeticus
TTGCTGCCCGCCAGCGGCAACTGCTTTCCTGCCCTTCAAAGTGTGCTGGAGCCAGGCAGGCAGTGCCAGCCCCTTCCCGTCTCCCCGTGGAGAGGCTGGCTCAGCCACGTCACAAAGAGCAGGCGGGGAAAGCCCCCACATGTGCGCACCTAACCCAGCCACACTCCCTCCCACACCAACACCACCACCATACCCACACGCACACCCAACACTGTCCCACACGCCCTAACCATACACCCCAGACACATCCACACGCTCCCACCCACACGCACGCAAACGCCCACCACCCTACCCACAGACACACCCAACACCTCAACCACCACACACCTCCACCATACCTGCAAACACACCCTACACCTCAACCACAGATGCATCCCACACCCCCTACACTCATCCACACATATACCCACACACACCCTCACACACCCCACCCCCTCAGCATACCCATACACACATCCAAGTCGCACACATGCCACACCTCAACCACACATCCCACACCCCCACACACATGCACATATACATCCCACGCATACCCCTCCACACACACCTACACACACCCCCCCATACCCCACCATACTCACACACCCCCAGCAGTTCCACTCACCCCACACCTCAACCACACCCACACATACACTCACACACCCCTGCTACACCCCCACACACGGCACCATACCCACCTCCCACACACCCCACCCAACCACATCCTCCCCCATCACACACCCCAACCCCTCCACACACAATATACAAGCAAACCCCACCCCCAAAAGTTCCTGGGCAAGGGGCAAGATGTCCAGTGGCAAAGGTCAGGGGTTAGGGGGCAGGACTTCCAGTCACAAGATGGCAATCAGGGGGTGGGGCACCTGTCAAGAGGCGGGGCTACCATTGCAGCCCTCAATGCCTCACCAAAACTCGTTAAGCAGCCCTCCACTCAAAATAATTGCCCATCCCTGGTGTAGAGGGCTTCCCGAAGCACACTGCTCCAATACTTGTTCTCTAAAAACTGTTTGAAACTGGCATTGTTGGTCTTTTAAATTACACCAGGGAACTCAACTGAGTGCAAAACTGCCCCAAACTGGGTGTGGGGTGGGGAGGGATACAAGGACCCCCTTCCAGTGCAAGCCCCTTCCTGATGTGCTGTGGTTACTTCTCTGCAGTAGCCGACAAACTAGGCCATTGTGTGGGAGTGCAAGAGTGGGCGAGCTTGCTTAAGGAATATGCTCTAGAGACATTTCAGAACTATAACTTGTGTGCTAATGGTGCCTGTGTTGTCTTATAACCCTACGCATTTAATTGAAAGCATACTGTCGTCTCAAAAAGCAAGGAATTGTAGATTGTGTATTGAGGTCAAAGTAAACAGTTTATTGTTCTCTGAAAAACTGAGTAAACAGGCACATAAAATCCTATCCAATATATATACATGCCAACTTCTGCGGGAGCTTATTTCTACATTGCAACCCTGAACATTGTTAATATAATAAATAACAACAATTGGAATAATGTACCAGTAGTACCTCTTAGAAAGCTCAGTGAATTGCAGAAAACTTACTTTATATGGGAAAAATAACACTTGACCTTGCACTCTAAGCAAACTAGCACAAAAGATGAGCCCTACACAACTGAATCAACTGGGCTGTGGGAAAGAGGGAGCTTCGTTTTCTGAAACAGAGCCATAACTTTGGAGTTCTGCACCAATAACTGCTAAGTGATGAACAGAAGGAATACCAAGGGCACTCTACACACAACAGACCTCAGAATTTATCCTTATTTCTTTCTTTTCCAGGTCTAGAAAGCAAGACTTGCTGGTACCGCCTTGTGATATGGTTGCCTGAGCAAGTTTAAGAGGAAGGAGAGCCAAAGAGGGCCAGGCCCATGGGCAGATCTTGGATTTTTAAAAGGGGTTGGGATGCAGATTGTGTGATGCACCATCACATATAAAACAACACCTATTTTTCTCTACTTAAAAGGAAATTAAATGCTTGACTAATATTGCAGGGCCTAGGGCAATATTATTTAGTCTAAGATCAAATAAAAAAACACATATACATTTATGAGACTGCGCAGTATGTATAAAAACAAACTAAGCAAAAACTGATCAAAAGGTGTTGTTTCAGTAATCCTATAGTCATTAGATTTAAATACTCACCTCTTCTTTCAGTGTCATAAAATAAAGTCTAGCCTTTGAGACCTTCTTGACAGTGCACCCAGTGCTTCACTGGAAGTTATTTCTAGACCTGAGTTAATGTGTTTAGCTACAGCTAAAAACAGCCTCCAGGGCTGTGCAATAGGAGCTATGTTACCAGGATCAGCCAACAGACTGCAGAATGGCAAAAGACCAAGTTTGATTAGTGGAACATGAAGACAATTAAAAAGGAGAGAGGGTTGTTAATACCATTGCAATGAAGAGTTTAGAAGGAATCAGGGAGATTACAATGAGTAACATGAGTCGATTGACTTCCTCACTGCTGCCTGAATAGAAATG
Source organism: Gavialis gangeticus (assembly GCF_001723915.1). Classification (NCBI taxonomy): domain Eukaryota; kingdom Metazoa; phylum Chordata; order Crocodylia; family Gavialidae; genus Gavialis; species Gavialis gangeticus. Next base: position 30,744,223 of record NW_017729031.1, read on the forward strand.
CTGCTGCCACTGTCAGGCAGTTGGTTTTAGACTTTGGGTGGACCAGGAATTAAAGGCGGGTGGAGTGCCACTGAACAAGCCCCATGGATCCAATGATTCACTCGGTCACCTTCAATTGGCCAGATGCTGGTAACTGCTTGGCGCAGTGTTGTGCTAGGAGATGCCGTGGAAAGTATCGCATTGCTGTTTTACACACTACCAATATAATACTGATCATAAAACTCCGCTGCAGACTGAAACTAAGGCAGAGGGGTAAGAGAAGTATTAGCCGTGTGTTATTTTGAAATAGAGGTTCATTTCAGTTCCATGTGAAATCAATGGTAAAACCACCACGAATCTACCGGGAGCAGGATTGAACCCCTGCTCTCCTGATATATCTATCGTCTGTTTGATGATACATCTCCAGGCTGAGGCAACTCATACAAAAGCATGCAGTTTTCCCCCCAGCTATTAGGGTTGAGAGCAAATGAAAATAGATTTTGAAATCACTTCTATTCTGAATTCCAGCTGGTCCCTTTGGTATTCAGGGCATGCAGCACCGCGTCTTCTGCAGTGCTTGCAGGTCACCTTTTAGGTGAACTAGTTTATATTCAAACTTAGGATGAAGAATGACAGAACTGCCCATTCCCAGCACAGAGAAACCACCCAGGGGCTGTGCCTCTTTGCTGTGCTGCTGAAGGTGAACTTGCTGGGATGGGTGGCCTAGATCTCATCATCACAGCTGCAAGCGCTTTGTGGCTCAGCACAGCTGAAATTTCAGACTTTCTACATCCGAGCTGCAGTCGCAAAGGAATTGGAGACAGAGATTTAGGCCTCCAGATCTAGCAAGTGTGAGGCTGGTCCCGGGATATGATTATTTACACAGTACCCCAAGGGACAGTGGCACTTCCCAGACCAAACCTAAAGGAGACCAGACTCTCTTTGATTGGCTGAGTGCTATCAATTCCCATTGACTGCAACCTAGTTATGCCATAACATATCAGCTAAGAATAAATATAGTATCCTGTGGCATTGTTCTGCCCAGGGCAGAGGGAGGACTGGACTAGTTTGGTTTTCATCCTACTTTCTGTTGTGCCATGATTACCTACACAAAGTCTGAAATTTCAGACTGAACACGGAAGTACTTGCTAGCGTGAGTTTAGGAAGACTGAAGGGCTACCCATCACAACCCAAGCTTGGTCTTAGTTGGCTCAAAGAAAATAGCTCCATAGTGGAGGTAGAAATGGAAGCTATCAAAATACCCCCAATCTAAACTGTTTTTGCATGGCTTTTTCTTTTAATCATTTTCACGTACGTGTGATTTTAGATCAGCATCATGTAACACCAAACTGTCTACAGCTTGCAAACTCTCTTCAAACAGACAAGTGGTTCAAGCTAAGTAAAGCAGGAAGTTTCCAGACCTTTCTAGTGTAAAATTGAATTCAGCTGCTGCCTCTAAACTCTATCTTTTAATTACATTCTCTCTTTTTAGGAACACTTTTTCCCCCTTGTATTCTCTTGCTGTGATTTTTTTAAACCAATCTTTAAGACCCGACATTACACTTTTACCGGTATAAGTGATCAGAAACCAGTCTCTCCCTGTAACAGTCCAGAATTTCAGTGTGCACAGACTGGCTTAAAGAAAACCTGATCTAAGCTTTGCACTCCTCCTCCCCCAAAGAATGAATGTGTGATCCGTTTGTAAATCTCCAGGTAATTTAAACCATTTTTCTCATGTAATCCTTCCTTGGAAGATTGCTATAGTTTCATAAAAACTTCCATTGATAGAGGCAGGTTGGTCTTTCTAATGAAGCCGATCCTAGCTCTAAATGCAATTTACACTTAAAGGGACATTATCATCATAAAATCTCTAGGGTGTATTGACAAAAAATCCTTTTGCCTGTTACTAAAAGCCCCGTAGATGATTAGTACTGAACAAACCTTTATACCAGGGGTTCCCACACTGTGTTACGCATATCCCTGGGGGTATGCAAGACATCTCCGGTGGGTATGCGGGAGAAATTGTGTAATGGCGGATTTAAATTTCATTATAATAGTAATTGGCATTTAAAGGGTTAAAACATAAGCCGTATGGTGGTAGGCATACATGGGCAGCTGTTAAATCTGGAAGGAAGTGCTCAATAAGAAAAAGTTGAGGAACCTCTGCTTTATACCTCCTTACAACAGTTTCATGCCAGTTGCTTTGTTTATCAGGAGGCCCGGTGGTTGATTTCACTTCCTTTTCCACATCAGTTTCACGTTCTCGTTCTCCCCCTTTTGATTGCACCTTTCCCAAGCTGGGCTGTCAACAGGTTCAGGGGGAGCTGCGGCTCTCCCGGCTTTCTTTATGATAAGAAGAGAGAAAGGATCCTAACACTTTTCACTATTGCAATATGCAGATTAATACAAGGTTAGACCAGCCCATATGTACAGATCAGCACCATACCTAGACTCCTGGCAGCTCCGGGTGAACTTTTAGTATGGGGCCTCTCTTCGCCAGAGATAATGATAATAATAATTAAAAAATTACCATTTTCAGGGCTTCTGGCCGTCCAGGCCCTGGGCTGCTGCTGGTTCACCCATGCCTGTGTCTGGCCCTGGTACAGATGAGTTAGAAAAAGTTAAGAAACCCCGTGGTAGATCTGTGCTTTGTGGTGAGTTTAAAACACTGCAATGATTGTTATGGGTTTTTTTCCCCCGAAGCTCTTTCCATTTCTATTCATATTCTGATAGCATTAACTTGCTTCACAGGGACTAGCATCTTGCTTCACAGAAGGAGCCATGTTGACTCACTGAAACTAGCCAACAGAAAAGCCCTTACAAGTTAAACAGAGTAATGAGGCTATCACTTTCTGGCCCACAGGTTTCTGTAAAACCTTTTAAATTCCACTCCAGACCTCGTATTTGGAGTCCAGGCTTAAGGTCAGCGTCCCTTTAACGCACAAAAGAATACACTGGTTGAAGAAAGCTGCCTCTTTGGTTTGCTTTCAGGTCACTGAGACAGGAAAAAAAAAACAACCTACCAGAACTCTTTTAAATGGAAAAACAATGCCAGTACTTTGCATTTCTGTAGCACTTTTCTTCTAACACCTCAAAGCACTTTGCAATTAGCAAGTCAGGGTCCAATTCAAGGGAGCAATCCCATTGGTTTCAATGGATTTTACACCAGACCCCGATTCATAGTTTCATAGTGTCTAGGGTCAGAAGGGACCTGAGCAGATCATCGAGTCTGACCCCCTGCCATGGCAGGAAAGAGCACTGGGGTCAAACGACCCCAGCAAGGTGTACATCCAGCCTCCTCTTAAAGACCCCCAGGGTAGGAGCCAGCACCACTTCTCTTGGTACAACACTTCAGTGAAAATTGTATTTTAGTCTTCACCAGTGAGGAGAACTGAGGCATATACATGAATTGTCATTTTTCAGAGAGGCGGGTGTGCAATAGCCCCCGGCTGGCAGCCAGAATAGCAGTTTCTCTGAAACCCTAGGTGCAGATCAAGCTGTTAGATGTGCAGTGCCTAGGACTGGCCCCTAGAAATCATTCTGGGCTTACAAATTTTCTGCACCTACAGAGAAATGCTGGCCTCCAGCTGCTTTAAAATACTTTGCCGTTATTTCCGTCCAAAGCTGTACAGAAAACCTGTGATAAGAGTCGGCAGTAGAACCCAGACCTCGTGTCTCCTTAACCACAAGGCCCTTTTTTCTCCCTCGATCACAGGACTACAGTCACTGTCTATATTCAGTCGGCACAGTCAGATGCGAATACTGTAACTTTCACGCCTACGTAACGCTAAAAATTGACAGGGCAGCTCTCATTTACATCCATCAGTTTCAGAGACAGACTTGGTAAGTAAAATAGCTATTTCAGTTCCTGAGACAACAATATATATAGAGAAAGAGTGAGGTGTCCTAGGAGTAAACCTCTTCACAGATGGGTAGGTATACGAACAGCCCGCAGAGAGATCCCAACTTATTTACAGACCAGCTAGAAGCACCAGAAGGCGTTCCAGTCACGTCACCCTTGTTCTCCCAAGGGACTCCTTAAATATGTTACTGCTTTCATTGGGATTTCATTCCTAAGGGGGAAAATAATCCATCAACGATGCGCACTTACTCCACTCTGAAAGGTTAGCCAGCTTTATGAGCTAATAATGAACTCATTCGTATTAGATTTTAGCACTGGGGAAGTAAAACAGGAGCAGGACATGGCAAAAAAGTAGCTTTGACTGAAGACATATTCTTTATCTACCCTGCTAGTCATAAGGCTCTTCCAAAAACCGGTTTGCTAATCTATCCTGCATTATGAATAGCATTGTGTTTCCAAAGGGAGCCCTTTCTTTTGCAGGTGCATTGTGCCGTAGGTACAATTAACGCCTGCTTTCCTGTACCAGCAGCAGCACCGTACCTAGACTCCTGGCAGCCCCGGGCAAACTTTTAGTATCAGGCCCCGCTTTGCCAGAGATAATGATAACAATAATAAAAAAATTACCATTTTCAGGCCCCCTTTCTATCCAGGCTCCAGACGGCCGCCCGGATCACCCATGCCTGCGTCCGGATAGCCCATGCCCGACCGGCAGTTGCATCTTGACTGCACGTTGTATCTTTGCACCCTAGCCTGCCTCACTAGAGAGCAAATCAAGGAGCCAGAGCTTCCAGTTACCCTGAATTTGGTGCAGAAATAAAGCTCTACCCCAGAACACTCTGCATTGTTCTCCATTGAGATTCCTGGTTGGAAATGCAAGAGTTGTGTACGAAGGTCGGGCTTCTGTCCATTTCCCAATATAACCAAGCCCACAACGGGCAATACAATCCACCTCGATATGGGCAGGGGTAAACAGCAAAACGTATAAACCTCAGGACCTTCCTGTTCTGAAGCAACAAGAAAAATTAGTCTCAAAATAAACGCTCACGTTCTGAGCCTGTTTTATATGTAAATGTTAAGGAAGAATAAGCCAGAGACAATTGTGCGTGTGTTGGGTTCCTTGCCCATACAAAGTAAGAGCCCAGGTACTAGAGAGAAGAGGAAGCCCCACAGTCCTGGAGCTGAAGGGCCCCCACCCCGCTTGAAACCATACGACCTTCACCACTGCGGTGCCAGAGGACCCTGCAATCTTGAACTTACCTTCACAACCCTGCAAAGGAGAGAAGCATTTATCATCACTCTCGTTTACAGGAACAAGGTGGGCTTTGCAGCTGGGCAAAGAGCTGAATCATCTCCCCTGAATCCCGGGGAGTGTGCCCCACACACTTGGAAGTCTTTCTTTACTATGCTGATAGGCACCGTGCTCGCAAAAGAGCCAATGCAGCAGCTCTTTGCCATCCAGGCTTTCCTTCAGTCAGAAATTTTAAGCAGCTAGATTCATAGGTTTTGGGGCTGCTTTGCATGGCTGGAACAGAACCAAAATGGCGAGAGCTCTCTGGGGGATCAGGGTTCATGGGCAGCAGTGTGTGTACATTTTCCTATTAGACACAGTAATAATGTTCCATAATGCAGGGAAGTGGCTGCACGCTGTGCCCCTTTAAATAATCCAGCTTAAACACCCATGAACAGGCATAATAAATCCCACTGCCCACCTCCGCCGAATTGTTCATATGTCCTTAATATAGTTTCTTGCAATTTTTATTTGGAAATAAAAATGCCTGTCAGTCATCGTCTCGCTTAATTAAGCCCTGAGGAAGGCAGATATGGCCAAAACACTGGCTGATAGTCATCTGTCTTCCAAATAAAAACTGCTTGGAAATATATTAAGGCTATTTGAGCAGCTCTGGAGAGATACGCGAGGCAATGTTTATGCCTCTTTCTACATAATTTTGTCCTAAACGGTATTTATGGTCGTTTTAAAGTCAACATGTGCATTCTACTATGGGTTTGGCATCTCAAGGGACTTTTCTGCTTTTTTAGTCAGTCCTATGGCAACACAATTCTATATACTAAAAAGCATGTCTATTTTGAGGGGGGGAGAATCAAAGCAATTTGAGTGGTTCTTAATTAACACGGGAGGTTTGGGGCAACTTTCATTCACGGTTTTTTCTCCCCTGATTTCCTCTCATCTTTCATGCTTCCTCTCTGCCCTAACACGACTGGAAAATAAATATACATAATGTATATTTATTACGTTCCACGCTCCTTTTTGAAAAGCCTCCTGTTTCATGAGGCTGAAAAGTCCCTATTCCATTCTGCGTTTGCTTAGCCTCATGTTGGACTCTGTAGTTTCCACTTGTACATACAGGGTGAACTTCTCCCCCGTCCAAAAGACCATAGAAGCATTCAGAATAGGATTGGGAATGTCAGTGTGCCTAGGCTGTGTGCTGGGGTTTTGCATGGTGCTGAACTTCATGGATCCTAAAACAATTTAGCGTGGGTTTTCATATGGATGTGAGAAGTCTCTGCTTACGTCAAAGGGGCAGCTCCTGCGGTTAACGTTAAGCAGATATGCACCCTTGCACCTCTAGGCCCAATGACTGTATATTCTTTGAGGTAGAGACCTATTCTCCATTTACCACAATGTACCCATTTTACAGCACAGGCTGGCTCAGACAACTTTAATACATAAGACACTGAAGTGTTCTCTGTAGTAGGGATGCTGCACAGTACTCTTCCTCCCCCCCAAAGAAAGAGAGGACGTCCCAGTTACCCCCTAAGTGCTCCCAAAGGAATTTATTTATAGGGAACAAACTACAGAGATGTGCTTTTAATGTGCAACAGTACACCTGAAAGACTGCACGAGCACAAACTCTGAAACGCACCTGGTTAAGCGTCAGCCATTGTGGGTATTTATAGACATGCTCTGGGAGGTTGCAGGGGAGGAGGGACTTTAATTAGGACCGCTCCATGACCACACTAATTTAAAGCACCTGGAGCATCACATGCATCACCATCCCTGAAAAATGACGGTGGGGTGCTTTGAGCTAAAGCTCATCAAACGAGTTTTAAAGCACCCACCACCATTTTTCAGCACGGGGGCGCTGATACGTGTGACACAGCAAATTAATCGAGTCTGCTCTGATGAACTGTAATTACAGCGTGTCGTAGCAGCTTCCTTGCACGTGTATAAGTGCCTTATAACACAGTGTACTCAGGATAGGAAGGCAAGAATTATGGTTCCCAGAATGCAGTGCTCCATTTTAATCTGAATGACCAGCCATGGAAAGCCACATGGAGCCCCATCCTGCTCGTCTTAAACTAATCCAGGGATTGAAGGCTTTACTAAAATTATTCTCTTTTGAGTGCTCGAAGCCAAAGTACTAAGAAGTAAGCACTCTAAAGAGAAGTCCTTCAAAACTCTGGTGATTCTAGAAACTGTAACACAATACAAGACTGACAATCCTCACGCTTTCACAAGTCTCTGCCAATATTTAGCTCAGCCATACCCAGCAAAGTCTTCTCCCTTCTCACAATATTATAAACCCTTGGGGTTTATAATATTATAAATTTTAACAATAATGATAACTAGCATAATATAACAGAACTTTCAAGCCAATATAATCATTACACTTACCTTTCTATATTTTGCCTTTATTTCAAATACCTTCTACCACCAAATGAAGTACCTATACTATAATCTTGCCAGAAACTACAAGTCTTCCTGCTGACAACAGAGAGACACCCCCAAAGACAAATGAAAAGGCACTATCCCCATCAGAAAAGTATAACTTTAGGAAGGAAGGATAATTCAGCATCCAGGGCAGCAGGCTGGGACTCAGCACAACTGGTTCTGAGTTCTTCCTCATGCTTCTTGCATGACTTTGGGCAAGTCATACAATCTCAACTGTACCTTGGTTCTCCCTCTTGTATATAACCCCAGCTTCCATCTGTTATGACTCACCTTTTAAGTTGCAAACTCACCAGGTCAGGTGCTATACCTCACTCTGTGTCTGCACCACATCAAATAAAATAGGGCCTTTTGATGCCACTGTGATGCAGATAATAGCCACAAAAGACATATGTAGGGATTTGATTCACTACTAAGGATGGTGGGGATAAACCTCCAGATTGACTACAGACGTCTGTATGTGACAAGGGAACTCGGTGCTCAGGAACTGGCTGGTCCATGTTCTCCTATACCTGCAATATATAACTCATTGTCCACATCTAGCAGTAAAACGGACTGTCCATACATACCATTTCCCCAAATACAGATCAGATCTTCCTCTATAATTAATTCTGCTAGCCAAGATTTAAATTAAAAAAGTCAGAGATGATAAAAAAAGCAACGATTACACCAGACTCTGCCGGATCTCCCAGCAAATGACGCTTGCTGTCACCAAAAGGTTATGTTCCTCTTAAAGTATTTTGTACCAGGATGCATGTGCATCAGAGATCCCCACTCAACTCACCAGATATACTAGGACTTCTGAACAACTGCTTAAGGTATCTTGCACCAGGCCATTACAAAGGGTGGGATACTAACACAAGGAGTGCATCCACACATGCAAGCACGTGCGCTTGCAGCAACTCATAGTTTCATAGTTTCTAGGGTCAGAGGGGACCTGAGCAGATCATCGAGTCTGACCCCCTGCCATGGCAGGAAAGAGTACTGGGGTCAAACGACCCCAGCAAGGTGTTCATTTAGCCTCCTCTTAAAGACCCCCAGGATAGGAGCCAGCACCACTTCTCTTGGAAGTTGGTTCCAGATCCTGGCCGCCCTGACAGTGAAGTTGCGCCTCCTGATGTCTAGTCTGAATTTACCCTCTGCCAGCTTGTCACCGTTATTCCTGGTCACTCCTGGTAGTGGACCAAATAGAAGCAGTGCAAATTTGAGCTGCGGCTTTTTGCCTCAGCACATGTGCCTAGACATGCATTTTGGTGTGGGGCAAATTGTGCCACTTGGGGCAAAATAACTCTGCCTGGCTCCTCCTGGATATGCAGCCAGGGGGAGCTTCATGGCCCCCGCAAGGGCTACCACCCCCCTCGCAGGGCCCACATGCCCCACTCCTGCTTGCTCCCCCAGCCCTCCAGATTGCTGCCCCACTTCAGCCCCACTTGCCTCCATCCCCTGCCAGCTCCTGCAGCCCCCCTGATGGCTGCCCCACCCAGCCCCACCCCCTGCTTGCACCCCCAGCACCCCTGATGGCTGACCCCCTGGCTCCATGCCCTGCTTGCACCCCCAGTCCTCCAGATGGCTGCCCTCCTGGCCTCAGCCTCCTGGCACTTTGGAAAAAAAAAAAAAGCCTTGCACTCACCTTGCAGTAGCAGGGAGTGTGGGGGCTCTGGGGCCTTGTGGCAGAACCCCCCTGTGCAGCATGAAGCATTGGGGCCCAGCCCCAGCTGCCTGGTACCTGCACAGCACAGCTCCCCGTGCTCTCGGGCAGCTGAGCCCACTGCAGCTGTCACCTGGGCACTGTGCTGCGGAGAGGGCTCTGCCATGTGGCCCTAGTGACCTCAACGGCAGCTGCTTCTGTCGGTAAGTACTGGGCTTTTTTTTTTTTCTTTTTT
>NW_017729031.1:30753730-30758757 GCF_001723915.1 Gavialis gangeticus
GGATGGGGCCAAGCAGGGTAGCCATTGGGGGGCAGGTGGGGGATGGGGCCACGTGGGGCAGCGATTGGGAGGGCCTGGGGGGCAAGCAGTGGATGGGCCTGGACAGATCAGCGATGGGGAGGCTTTGAGACGCTGCAAGACACACGTGCGTGTTCATGTGGATGTGTCCAAGGAAACCAAATGAATGCAACTCATTAAGATACCGCTAATGGCACAAATAAACATTATCTGCCACTTGTTCACCACCCACCATCCACAGGACAATCCGTGTGTACAACAGGTTGTTTATACCACGGCCCCCGCAGTCCCATATTGTTTTGTAATTTTGGCAGCTCAACCACATAATGAGAAAAAGCCTAAACCCTGCGAAAATGTGATTAATCAGGTCACTTTTAACATGTTAATTAAGGGGTACCATATTTACAAAACAATCCACTATAGAAGTACGTTTAAGGGGGACTCCCAAAAACACTTAGCATTCTCCTGCTTCCTTCTAAGGCAGTGATAAAAACTCCCTTTGACTTTGGTGGGATCATAAGTAAGCTGATGCTGAGTGATTTTGAAAATCCCAGCATGAGCCTTTTGTAATCTCATTCCATTTGGCCAAATATTAAGTAGTAACTTAGCTGAAGTCGCCTCAAAAAGCAACGTACAAAAAAACTTTAAAAGGTTCATTGTGATTGTTCATTAAAAAAGACATTTCAAGCAATCGACTGAGATTTACCTCCCCACAATATGCCTTCTGCGGGACCTCTTGATCTCTTAAAAAGATTTGTTTGGGATTGGTCTGTTCTCCTAAGGTAAACCAGTTTTGGTTGCCATCAGGGAATTGTAAAGGTAATTTTAAATGGCTGTATCCCTACTATCTAGTCCAGAAGAGAGCTCAAAGCTTCTTGGGCTGCTCTGAGTGCCCTCAGATCCCATTTGTGTGACTGAAAATGGAAGGTACTCAGCCACCTGCAGAAGATGCGCTGTCCTTCACAGAATTGGGTCTTGACTCCAGAAATCTTGGGTTATGTCTGTACCAACTCCCTACCAACCCTGGGACCACCACTAGGATCGAGCCCTGCCCATCCACTCCTGTTCCAACGATGCCCATACCCAGGTATTAGAGTAGACAGCAAGGAGGGGTCCTGAGCACAGGCCCCAGTACTGGTCTCAGGGATCAGGCTGGGGGTCTGGTCCACCCTAATTCATCTCTTCTGCCTAACGGTTAGGGTTTGGGTGTGCATGGAGCTGAGAGTTGGTAGGGCTTGATTCTCCAAGTCAGCAAGAAGGTGGGATAGTTATGAACTTGAAGTCCAATGGAAAAATCACAGAAGCAGGTTGTAGCTCATCCTGCAGGGTCACCCAGTACCACAGACGGCGTGAGAATACACAATGCTGTGCGGCCTCCTTGGACGCCGGTCCTATGTGTGTACAGGTAGGAAAGAGTCTCATGCCTACTAATCTCCCTCAACCTGGTGGGCGGAGAGAAAGAAAAGAAACACACTACTGGTACAGCAGGGGTGGGAAGCAGGGGAGTAAATTATTACTATGCCCCTGGAAATCATGATTCATTCTCTAGGCTACGCCTACCTACTTCCTCCTACACGGGGCCGACACAGAGCACAAGATACCGCAGCGTAAACAGGACTTCAGGAATCCCCGGTATGAGGACCCAAGGCATCAGAGCAAAATTCTTGTTTAGAAAATATGGGTAGAAATGCAGGAAGAGAAAACCTTTTCTGCCATTTAATTAATTATTTGATTTATTACACTGCCCTCCCAAAAAATGTCCAGGGCAGCTTGCAATAAAAAAAAAAGTTACAAAAATAGAATAAAATATTAAGATCATAAAGCGTAACAAAAAAAACCTGCCCCAAACCCTTTAAATTCAAAGAATATTCACCACTCCCCACCCACTCCCCTGCCTCTTGCCTTGAGGTCTTCCCACCCCCACCCCAGCCCACCCTCACTTCTTATCCCGACCCAATCCTACACCCCTGCCTCTCTCGGGGGGCCGGGGGGGCGTGGCTGTCCCCTGAACACAGGCATCCTCTCCTCTTCCCCCCACCGAGAAACATATTAGTCAATTTAAACAATTACAACACAAAATACAATCCCCCACCTGCCATCCCTAGCTTTGTCCCTGTCAAAGGGTAATAACAAGAAGTGTCCTAAAAAGCCCCTTTGAAGGCTGGCTGGCCCCTTCCCTTTGATGGCTCAGGAGTGCTACGTGTGTTCACACCCAAGCATCAACTGCAAAACAGACACTTCTGCACAAAAATAATCAGATGGAAAATACTACGGGAGTTTTAGTGGTTCTCCTGGAGAGAGTACCCCAGCTACCCTTAATAAGATTCATTTATTCATTTAAAGAAATACAATCTTTAAAAACTTGTTCTAGCCTTTGATCTCCAAACATTGGTACAACAGACATTCAGACTTAATTAGCTTGCTCCTATTTTATGCATGACCTCAGTCACACTAATTAATCCATTTATAGTTAAGAAATCTATCAGTCAAATCGCATACTTCTCTCTCAAGACAACTTTAGAAATGAATCTGGCTCCGCCTAGTCGGTTCCAGCACTAGCAGGCATTTCCCCCCACCCCAGAAGAAGAGAAGTAATACGCACACCTCCTGCTGAAGTGAGAGTGCTCAGATCAGCTGAAAACTGGACTTCATACTACATAATGCATAAAAGAAAATTCAGGCCTCAGCTTGTCAGGAGAACTGTGCAAAGCTTCTTCTTAAACCACAGGACCGCATGGAGCTGCTGCTGTAAAGCAGGGAGCTGCTGGAGAAATTTAATTGAGGGAGAAATTCAGCAATTTAAGAACTCTCTCCCCTCATCACACTCGTTGGGATTTGCTTAGAATTAGAGGACGGTTTCAACATTAAAGGGTTTTTCTTCTCCTCTTAATGAGATCTACTGCATCCTAGAAAGTGACTTTATTTATCTGAGTATCATGTGAAGAAATGAATAATACAATCATTTCTCTTAGCCAAATCCAGAGCAATGTGTTTGTGGGGCTTTCCGCCCTTATTTTCCGTTTGATTTCCACTGTATAAATACTTACTTTTTTGACATCCCTTAAAGGTAAATCAGCAGAACTGTGCTTAGAAGTGGCTGTTATTATTATTAACTATAAAAGACCTTTCAGCTTAAATTTGTATTTATCACTGAAGCCCTACTAAGTTCGTAAGCTAGATTTACTGGTGAATATTTATGGAGACCAAAGAAGTCTTTCTTCCTGCTTTCTTCTTCCCTTCTCTTTCTGCCCCTCCCTCTGCCCCCTCTCCCCCAACTTCTGCATCTTGAAATAATATTATAATTCTTAGCACTTTAAAACTGATTCTTGTCTATTTCATACCAGGAAATTGTCATTTTCATACTAGGAAAGGCCGTCACAAATGCTTTAGGTCAATCATTACGAGTTAACTTTTTGGTAACTAAACCCGACACCTCGCCTGCATTTTTTGGCAAATAAACACCACGTATCAGACAGGGCTGACAGAAACATATTGATGTCTGCTTGCTTGCTGCTGCCATGAGCAAATATTTAGGGCCAGAGTTTAGCCATACTCACTAACGGTCCATTGGTCTCAAACGAACTATTCACAAAATAAAGATCCACTTGAATAAGAATGCCAACATCTGGTTTTTAAGGTTTAGCTTGTAAAGTCCATCTTCATGCCGCTAAAAGACAAAGTGCTGTCAACAGTTGAGAGATGGTGTGTGTTGAATACTTTGCACTTCGAACCATTTCTAATGACCAATGAAACCAGTTAAAAGAATATCCTTTCCCTCAGTCAGATTCAGAACAAGCCCTGATCCAGGACGGATGAAAATCAGTTGAATTGTTAAAATAAAAAGTTTTTAAAAAAAGTCAAACCCTTTGAACGGCGGTGCCCAAGTAGCTGGAATCAGAGGGGGTTGTACTGATAAACCATCTTTAACAGCCGAAGCCTCTCCTGTGGCGTCAAAGAGTATATTTTCTTTTCAGGTTATTTGGTTTAGTTCAGTTCAGAAAACGATTCATTCAGAATTGAGGAGCAGATTGAGAGCTGAAGAAGCAGGAAACTTTGTATCCTTTTCCAATCCAGGAATAAAAATTAGATACGAGACCCTGAGATTTACTAATCTTGAAGGACATGGCAACCAAAATCAATTCACTCAGTTTCCTAACTGTGGATAATGCTTCCTTTGTTTAATAAATCAGTTAGATTTAAATTAGAAACATGCTTGGTCAACTTTTTTTACTTTACATATCCAGCACATTTTATGTAGTCTCCTTTACCCAAGAAATATTCCTTTACCCAAAATAATTTTACAATGCTGTTTTGGGGCAATTTTTTAACTGTATTCCAATCTGCATCCAAAAGTAGCTCGTTTTAAAAAATGAATCAGCTGGAAAATCAGAAATGATCATTTTCTAAGTTAATAAAATGAAAAAAAAATTAAGAACCCAAATCTGAGTCTGAATTTAAATACGTTAAACTATCTCATTACTTGCAAATCAACTAAGTCTTAAAACTTAGCATCCTGTGAGAAATAATATTCGTTTAGGGAAATAACAAAAAAGTACAAATGCTATACAAAATTAAAACTGATTTTTTCATAGATTTCATAGACATTAGGGCCGGAAGGGACCTCGGAAGATCATCAAGTCCAGCCCCCTGCCCAAAGGGCAGGAAGTCAGCTGGGGTCATAGGATCCCAGCAAGATAAGCAACCGATTTACTCCTGCAGGTGCTCAATGTAGGTGCTTGAACCACCTCCGATGGCAGGCTGTTCCAGACCTTGGGGGCTCGCTCGGACAGTAAAGAAATTCTTCCTTATGTCCAGCCTGAAATGGTCTTGTAGTAGTTTATGACCGTTTGACCTCGTCATCCCTTGGGGCGCTCTGGTGAACAAACGTTCCCCCAGATCCTGGTGGTCACCCCTGATAAACTTATAGGTGGCCATCAGATCACCCCTGAGCCTGCGCTTTTCCAGGCTAAAGAGCCCCATGGCTCTCAGCCTGTCATCGTAAGGTCTGT
>NW_017729031.1:30759221-30759434 GCF_001723915.1 Gavialis gangeticus
GCCTCACCAAGGCCAAGTACAAGGGGAGAATGACATCCCGTGATTTGCTTGAGAAGCGTCTACGGATGCAAGCCAGCGTTTTGGTCGCTTTACTAGCCGCAGTATCTCATTGGAGGCTGATGTTCATCTTGTGGTCAATGATGACCCCCAAGTCCCTTTCTTCCGTAGTGCTAGCCAGCGTAGCACTGCCGAGCCTATAAGGATGCTGCAGGT
>NW_017729031.1:30759645-30776946 GCF_001723915.1 Gavialis gangeticus
GACCCAAGGCCACAATTGGCCAGTTTCGCCAAGAGGTGATCATGGGATACCAGATCAAAGGCTTTTTTGAAGTCAAGATATATGACATCAATCTCTTCTCCCTTGTCCAGGTGATAGGTCACCTGGTCGTAGAAGGAAATGAGATTGGTCAAGCAAGACCTACCCGCAACAAACCCATGCTGGCTATTCCTTAGGATGTTGGCATCAGCCAGTCCATTAATGATGGCCTCTTTAATAAACTTTTCTAAGATCTTCCCCGGGATAGAAGTCAGGCTGATGGGCCTATAGCTAGCCGGATCCACTTTCCTCCCTTTCTTGAAGATAGGCACCACTTTGGCCTTCTTCCAGTCTTCGGGCACTACACCAGAGCACCAGGAGTTCTCAAAGATCGGTGCCGGGGCTGGGCTATGATGGTCTCCAGCTCCTTGAGTACCTTGGGTTGTAGATTGTCAGGGCTGGCTGACTTGAAGGTATCCAGCCTCTCAAGGTGTTCCTTCACGAGGTCAGCTTTGATGGAGGGCAGGGGATCTCCCTCACCCAGACGTCCCTGTCCCGTAGCAGGCATGGGTGTCCCAATGTGACTGATTAAAGACCGATGCAAAGTACCCATTTAATAGGTTGGCTTTTTCCTGGGCATCAATTGTCAGTTGTCTCATCTGGTTCAGCAGGGGTCCAGTGTTGCCCTTGCTTTTCCTCCAGCTCCCCACATATCTGAAAAATCAAAGTTTCTTGATTGGACCTATCTTATCCATTTAGCTTGGACAACAGAATAAGAGCTTTGGAAGATTAGGTCACTTCTGTTTGGAAGCCAACTACAGAGTTAGATACCCAGTTTTAGATGCACACATTTGAAAAGCGACCTGCTCTATTCCACATAGGTAATATAGCAGGGGCAAAGCCAGGTGTAGAACGATTGCTTCTTTACCCTTTATCCAACCACGTTGTTTTATTACAAGCCACAGAAACATTGCTCCCTGCTGGAGGCCTTCCTCAACTGAAGTCTGAATAAGAGGACAGACACTGAAAGGCCATGATAGCAGGCCAACTATTGATGGCATCATTGGTATTGTGGCTAGCCAGAGCAGGTGTACCACATATTAAAGTATAGCACTCATTGAGAGCATGCAATATGTCTGTATATTAATCAGTACTATAGTCTACAGCACACAAAAAATGTGACATAAACCTTACCGTTTGCTAGGAGGTTTGGTGAGAATGGTCAAGTTCACTCTGTTTAGACGCTTCAAATGTCTCCTGTTAGTTAATCAACACTCGCTCCATTATGTAACCACTCAAATACATGCCCATCTTCTGCCACACTCATCACGATGTTCAGCCTAGCAGCCTTCTTTTAAGCAACATTTTAACAAGATAGGACAATTACCTGCAAGTAGTTGAGGGAGTGACTAAAGGTGTCTTCCCAAGTTTTCCATTTATAATATTTTCAATAGTGCCTCACTTTGGTCCTGCAGGAGGATCTACCAGGTGCAACCTGCTCATTCACTTCTGACTATCCTTAACACCTTTTCCCCTAAATTCTGTTCTGTTGACAAATTTTAATCTCTAACATCAGGACATTGTACTGAATGGGCTAACTGCTTTACATAACCAGCAACAATTATTAATATAGTTACTAACACAAGCTGAACAGAAGCTAGTACTACAACAGGATATCATATCAAATTGAGTATTTCCACAGGCATTGCTGACCATTCTAAAAACATGATTTTGCTGAGTACCCAGCAAGTGATTTTCTAAACCAGGTGATTTTTTTTCTTATCATGTTCTATCCTCATTTGGGCGACAACACTCTGGGTCTTCCCATTTGTTGGTGGGACATTAATTTCTGTAGTGCTTTTGAGCAAATCCCTAAAATAAAGGGTCTTACTGTTACAACTAGGTACCCAGAGACGTGCTGACAATACCATCGTTTTATCTACTAAACACCACTGATAAAATGTACAGCTTTATCTTGTACAGAACAAGTTTCTTCATTAAAGGTAGCATTAAAATAGTTAATCTAAAAGCAGAATCATCTGTGGCCAGCCTATGCTAAGAGAGATGGACTAAAGTTAATATTAAGTTTGGATAAAGGGTTTGGTAGGCACACATTGCAGGATGACTCAACCATCCATTGAGAGTCTCTTGGCAGTCCTCAAATAGATAGGACTGAAAACTTCCATCAGTATAATTAAAACCATTTTCCCAGCTTTCATGATCACAGGGCAAGAGGGGTCAGGTCTTCAGTTTCCATAGCAGCATCAAATATGGGATGAACTACCATTATTTCTCCACTTGTTGGTATTCATATGATGATTTTACAGACACACTCTTTGCATCCAGCATCTCTAATCTGCCACTATTGTTGGGTTTGTAAAACAAACTCTGGAAATGTCTTCTTAATAGTACCTACTCCTCGCCAAGAATCTGTCTTTGCAAGATACAAACCATTATTGGGTCCCAGAGGGCCATAGCCCATCCAAGAACAGTTGCATGTTCAAGATGGAATTGATTTTCCAGCTGGACTTAAAGTAGGTCAGCTCGGGCAAAATGGACTGGTCTTGGTGATGGCCCTTAAATCACTGGTTCCTTTCACAGCCCCACACTGGTCAGACCCCTAGCTCCTCAGCCACATAATTTGTTCCTCATAATCTATAATGGTTTATGGGTTTTTTTCTCCTTTATAACCATCATTCCCTAAAATTACCACTTCATTGTCCAATTTTATCTCCCAGCTTTTCCTTTTAATTGTGACCCTAAAGTAACTTTGGGACTCTTTCCTGTGAAGAGCTTGACTACTCAATATATTCCAATAACTCACACCTTTCCTGCATTTTCTGCATTCTACCTGCATTCAATTTCAAGTGAAGAATAGTGATGGATGCCCTAGGTTTTAGATACTGCTATACATTTACCACAATATTATACCCTCCCCCTTCCCACCCAAATGCTAACCCTGGGCCATTCCAGGGATCTCCAGTTAATGGCATTTTAATGGCATTTCCCTTCATTTGTGGGGCAAGCTGGCCCAGAGATGCGCATTCCTGCCACGAGGGCCATCCTTTGGGGGGCGAATCAGGGCGACCACCCCAGGCCCTGCACTTTGGGGGGCCCTGTGCAACCGGACAGAGGCTGTGGCAACTCAGTGCCACTGCCACTGGTGGCTTCGCGTCCAGCCACTCGATGCCCCGCACCACCAAATCCACTGCCAGCTTCTTCATGTCCAGGGCATGCAGGGGCAGGGCTCCATACAGGCTGATTTGCCCTGGGCTCTGCACCCTGCTCAGGTCATCTCTGCCTGCTACCACTGGCTTTTACCAGAGCTCTTCCCAAAATAATATGTTCCCTTTTTCCTACTCTTATAACTAATTTCTTATAGGCAGTCCCTTCAGGGATATTTTTGTATTTCCTGAGTTGCAATTTTCTGTGTGAGATGCTTTTCTTACCATTAGATTCCTCCTTCGTAGCTGCATCTTTTCCTGTTTAATCCTTTTGTTTTTGCTTTCCTTTTTTCCCCACATGGTAGCTACACGTCCTGATTTTTCTTTTCGCCTCTGCTCTCACGCATCCATACTGTATTGCCAAAAACCTCACAGGCGCGCTTGGCAGCAGTCAAGGGAGCTTCCCTTTTAGAGGTGGCAGCTACAAAGAGTCCAACCCTCTTAATGAAGCCAGGTCAGAATCTGGCTAATACCATCTATTTAGAGCAGTGGGGCCCACCTCTTTTGGCAGGTATGCCACAGATTGGCCCCATACCCTTCCCTGGTCCTGTTCCAATCCCCTTCTCCTGCCTAATCTGCTGCTCTGCTTTCTGCTTCTTTCCCTGTGCTCCCAGCCCAAAATGCTGCTTTTCTTTCTGCTTCCTGCCCTATCTGCTAGTGTGCTGCTTGTCCCCTTCCTGATCTTCTGCACGCCATGCACAAAGGCTGCCCGTGCCGCTGGAGGCTTGCCCATGCCATAGGTTGCCCATCCCTGTTTTATACAGCAGTCCATTTCCTTCAGCATTCGAAAACGACCCTCTCACGTACATAATCTATGCTCACATTCCTGTGATCCACATTTTAGTTTTGTTTCATCTTCCTTATGCTAACCATCCAGGTTGCTCTCACTCAAAAGCAAAAAGCCAAGATTCAACTATAGTAGCCTTCGTTAAGCAACATCTCTATCAACAAGAGAAGGGACATGACAGGCATTTGGCAGGAGTAGTAATTGTCTCTGGGGATCATCATCTCCTCACCTCAGTGCCGCTGTCAGGCAGTAACTGGCACCATTGGTTTGGGGTGACTGGTGCCCTTCCCCGAGTTGCTGTGCCAAGTGCTGTCCTTATAACTGTTATGTGGCAGGTACAAATTCCAGTCACCTGTATCTGACCCAGAAGACAAATTGTCATCCCTGTGTCTCCTTGTGGCTACAACTTCCTCTTCAAATCTGCAGCTGAGCTTGTAATAGTCTGCTGGTTATGACCCCACACAGCTGCCCTCTTCCAGCCCTGCTTTCCCCATGTAATTGCCCAACAGGCAACTCAGGTGTCCCCTAGCTCCTCTACTCCGACCTGCTGGCATTTCTCCAACAACTTCTTTTCATTAGTGCAAGTCCCCAGTGCCACAGAGGATGACTGTGGGGCTGTTTGTATGCTACTTTCTAAAGTCTATCCAAGTTTGTGGCTTTGTTTGCAGCTGCACCTATAGTACTCTTGATGCTGTGTGGACTGGCTCCAACATTTCATGTCCTGTCTTCCAATAACTCTGAAGCAATGCCTTTTTCCTACTGGTTTTGCCAAGTTTAGTGGCCATCAATTTTTTCCACTGGTCCCTGAATGCTTTCCAATGGGAGCAATTAGGGTCAGTCATGAAGATGGTACAGGCCCAGTAAGGGCCTCTGCGGGAGGAGATGCACTTCCTTACCTCTTCCTACATCATCCTTTTTACTAGAGGCTTTGATGTTAACCTTCTCCCTCCCCTCTTCTTGACGTCTGTCCACCTGAAACATACAGTCACAATCCCCTAGTCACGGGTCTTCCAAACTCAGTCAAATGTGTTGAACCAAAACTGCTCTGAATGGGACACAAAGTTATAACAAACCCCAACTTCCCAGAGAGCATGAGGGTTTGTTAAGCATGAATTCTCAGAGAAGATATGGTACAACACCTTTATTGAGAGCATGTATGACAGTATGTTGCTTTGCATCACAGTCTATAGTACACAATGAGTTTGGCAAGAGCCTTACCACCCGTTGCGTAGGACAATGAGTTCAAATCAAGTGAGCTGTCTTCAGCCACCTCGGCTATCTCATGACACTGGTTCTGTTATATAACCAACTTTCGCTCTGTTTTGTAACCACCCGTGAGTTACACATCCTCTGTCACATTCATTGTGGTTTTCTGTCTAGCAACATTAACTTTATCAACATTTCAGCAACATAGATCAACTACCTGCAACTAGCAGAAGCAGTGACTAAATGTACCTTCCCAGTGTGCTGGTAATTTTCCACGTGTTATACCTTTTTGAAGGCACCTGAGCTTGTTTCTAAAGGAATATCTATCAAGTACATCCTACTTAGGGCTCTTTAGCTTGACGGCAGTGAGACACCATACATTATTAACAGAACTGACACCAGAACAGTTTTTGTCATTTAAGGTAATTCCAAAGTGGACAGTCATAAAATCATAGAAATTTGGTTGAAAGGGACCTCAGGAGGTCATGTAGTCCAACCCCCTGCTCAAAGAAAGACCCTTGCCAACTAGATCATCCCAGTCAGGGCTTTGTCAAGCCAGTCCTTAAAACCCTTCAAGGATGGAGCTTCCACCACCTCTCTGGGTAACCTGTTCCAGCGCTTCACCACCCTCCTAGTGACAGATATCCTAACATCTATCCTAAACTTCCCTTGCTGCAACCTGAGACCATTGCTCCTGGTTCGGTCATCTGCCACCACCGAGAACAATCTAGCTCCAGTCCATACACTTTCAGAAGCCTGGAATAAAATAAATGAGCTGATTCACAAGGGGGGGAGGCGGGGCGACAATAAAAGGAAATAAAATGGAGAAGACAGACTCTCAGAGCAACCCATCAGGAAATTTCTCATGGGCCACTGTGCATTCCTGGTGCATCTCCATAAGCTTTTGGTAAAAATATTACTGGAAGTAGTTGAAGCTCATTTCATCAGGAGGATCCTCTGTTTGCATACACTTTAGTGGACACACATATGATCACAGAAAAGGAAAGGTTTAATCCGTGCACAGCTGTCAGTGCATACTCTAATCTTCATTTACTGTTGCCTAGCAGAAAAGCACATGCTCATATTAATATTTATTAAGGCACTCTAATGGCATTGGCCTATTCGTGAGCTGCCACTTCAATCCATAGTTGCTTCACAAGAGCCAGCCATGAAATAAATCAGCTGCCCGTTTGCGATATCTGCTTCATTGATTGCAATATGCGGCTGTGTATTGTGTTGAGATACACAGGATGAGATCACTGGCTTCCACCACAGATAGCCTTTATTTTTCAACTGCAAAGAGAATCAGTGCTAAAAATGCCCAGGACACGAGCACAGATAATTACTTGCTCCAAGTATTTCCTTCCAGATGTGGGTCCCATCATATCAAAAATGTCTCCAGATTAAATAAAAGAGGGGAAAAAAAGAGAGAAACCAGGGAAGAAAAACTAACATGTTTAAAAGGCATATTGTTCAGAAAGTATCCAAGCCCTAGGACTCTCTCTGTGACCTCTGGAATCAGTTTATTTTATTGCTATGTTTTCCCTAATTTACCACTAAATACTTTGAACTTTCTTAACCTCTCAACTGCCACACACCCTCAGGTTTGCACACGATTGTGACTACTATAAATGCTCCTAATGTACATGAGAGGTGGTCAGGATATGTCTTGAAACCAGACATAAAAGCCTTTGTCCTCTGTTGGATGCAAAGGGTATAATCATACAATACGAGGACTACAGCCCCAAGCACAAAGTAAAGCCAGTGAATGACCATGGGCTAAATTCAAACTCCCTTTGATGTATCTAAGGGCATATGAACACATTCACAGTAGGCAATCTACAATCATGTAGGTTATTGTAAGCCAAGAACCTGATCTAGGTAACTCAGAGTGCGGGAAGGGATGGGCAGGATCAAGGGATGGGCAGGATCAAGGATAGGAAAAGCACAGCCCCAGAGCTGGGACAAGCAGCTGGGCTTTCCCAGCCCCAAGGACATGCTCCAAACACGTACTTGCATTCAATAGATCAGGCTAGCCCATTCCCAATCTAACTTAGTTCACCTCTTTAGGTGAACTAAGTTAGTTAGCGCGGGTCATTTTTTGCCCAAGCTAAACTCCCCAAATGTCCATACAGTGGCACTTAGATCAACCTAACCCTAGTTCGGTCAATCCAAGTATAATGCCTGCATGTAGTCTAAGTGGCCCTTGTGAAGCCACATAACTAATCGGTGGCACTCGCGCACTGGTTCCACTTTATTTCTATTGATGTAAATAACGGCATCTCCCACTTCCCTGCATATGGCCCGGAGAAGCCAAGCAAACCAGAGGGAGGAACACCTTGCCCTGGAGAGGAAGAGGCAGTGGATTTGGGTCCTGGCCCCAGCCCCAGTCCCCAGTGGAGCTGAAACTCGTCTACTGCTGTTTATTCATTTTACCCCTGAAGTAATAAGCACAAAGTACAGAAAAACCAGTCAAAATCTCCTTTGACACTGTGGACACTAAAGTTTTAATATTTAATAAGTACAGTAACCATTTCATATGCCTTTGCTCTGCTGGTAGTACTGCATATATTGTGCTTATATTTGTATCAATATAAAACTCTACATTTATACCTCCAGGACAGGCAGACCAACTGGTTAAAGCAGAACCTAAAGCTGGCATCACCTCACTGTGGGGTGTCAAAAGAAAACATGCATGTAAATGTGACATCAGGGAGCTGCTGCCTTTCTCTGGATGAGAGACCTGTGGGTTTGGTTTGGTGTTATTTGTATTGCAATAGTGTCTAAAAGCTCCCGGATCACAGCTTTGTTGAATTAGGCGCTACACCTTCAAATAATCAGAGATGACCCATGCCTAACGAGCTTATACAGTCTGAAGAGACAAGGCGGTACCCGTATCCCTGTAATACAGAAAAGGACCTGATGTCCAGAGAGGTAGGTGACTTCCATAAAGCCATGCAGAAAGTCTATGAACAAGAATATGAACCCAAGTCTTCCAAGTCCCACAACTACAAGACCTGCCTCCTTCAGAAGAAAAAGAAAAAGTTGATCCTGTTTAATATTTTTCTGTTTTTAAAAAAACAAGTGTTTATTCCCAGTGGACGCATTTACACGTGTGCTTTAATGTGCATTAGCGCATTTTAACATGCATGAAAGTGTCACAAAAAACGGTGCACTTTCGCTAATGTGCATTAAAATAGGGTTAATGCGCTTTGTTCTAGTACTTCAAAATGGACATGCTAAATTTAATGTGCATTAGCAAAACTGCATTAATGAACATGTAGACACACCTAGCATATAGTACAATAAATGAGTCGCCGGTTATTATGGCAATCAGTATAATAGTGGCAAACACATCAGTGAAGTATGGATGTTCTCAGAACCCAGTCGACAGCTGACAGTTTCTCCATGTTATTGGTAATGCAGCGTAATCCTGCCTTAGGTAACCTGCAAATGAAACCACGTTATCATCCCCTCTCCAGTGAAAACTGTGATCTGAGGGCTTTGCCAAGGGCCTGGAAAAGAAAAAATGCTTCAAGTTCTGAATCTCTCCAATTTTTCCCAGAGAGGCACTAAGCACAGTCCTCATTTCTGTAAATACCTATCCGCATCACAAAGTATTTATTTATTTGTTGGGGGGTTGTTTTGTTTTTTTACAAATGAGCTCAATGACAACTAGTGTGCATTAAGTTCCTGGCATATGCATTCACAGGATGGGGCTATGATTATGTGCAATCCTGCAGCCCCAGGAACTGGCCCAAGAAGCAAGAAGGGGTTCCCACTTTTAGACAGAAACTCATAGGGGTTACGGTGCCAAGTCAACGGGCCAAAGAGAGGGAACAGGTAAAGAAACATCAACTCTGTCATAACATGCACCTTAATTTCACACCCACACCTCCGGAGGTGTCCCCAAACATGCCTTTTGTCCCTACAGGCTGCAAACAGCAGCCTGCACCTGCCCCAAGTCTGAGCCCAGCTCCTCCAGCCCACGTCCCTGGCTGACCGAGGCAGCGAGACTCCAGCTCCACCGTGCACTCCTCTGTGTAGGGCTGACCAGGTTGCATGTGCACGCTGCTCTCTCTTCCCCTTGTTCCAGTCTTAAGCTTTCTCTTCCTTTTTCCCCTGCTCCCCGGTCCCTGGGGGCTTCTGGGAGTTGCAGGCCAAAATGAACCAACATCGCAGTTACACAGACCTCCCCCCGGTTCCACCTGCTGTTACATTACATTCACATCACAATTATTCCAGAGGTCTAGGTCTTAACACTGGCTCAGGTGATCACTCCAGTAATAGGCAACAAAAGAAGTTCAGCAGACTGCCCGCTGAGTCACGCATTTCTGAATCAAAGTAAATGAGATGCTAAAAGATGAATTAATGAGAATAATTTATTCATACTTTTCCCCACAAGATGGATCGTATTGATGTACGATGCTGCCAAGTAGGACAGATTAATGGGGACCTATCCTACAAGCCATTTGTGCACTGATCTTTCATCAGCCTCAGTGGGCTGCTTGCAGGATCAGACCAACCATCTCATTTCCTGTGGTTCCTCGGGACACCGGTTCATTGGCTGCTCTCGACATCTGTCTTTTTTCTAAGTGCTGATGTCTCATCTGCCCATCATTCTTGAGACGAGGTTAGGCATGGTCCAGTCTTTGCTGCGATGCCTTCCATTGCTCATATTTATTTTTTAGCTACAACCTGACTGAAGGGTTTTCTCCTGTAAGCCATAGCATGGCAATGCACTTCCTTGCTCCTGCTGTCAATAAATCTTTGTTTTTCTTTAAAGTGAAGAAGGATCTCCCAGGGCATGAGCAATAGGATTTTTATCAAGCCAAGCATCAAAAATATTTTGGCTGCTTCCACCGTGCCAGGTCCAGATGGCTGACTCTTCAGCAGCCCTAGACAGTGCCAGACCACACTGCCTCAGCCGGCCGCAGTTTCTTCCACTGAGTTTGCAAGAGATGAGCACACTGCACGTACATAGGAGCTAAGACCTTTAGAAGCACCTCAGTCAGTCAGCCACTCCCCTGGACTTGTGCTCAAGTGTTTTTATAAAAGTTCACCCATAGCAGACAACTTAAAAAAAGCCATAAACTGCACCTTCGTGCGAAAAAAATCCGCAGTCAGTGCCAGGGGACTGATGGCAGCAGTGTTCCCTGAAACGCTGCATAAACTAAAACTAAGTGTTGGCTTCACGTGGATGCTTTTAAAGGAAAGGTAGATTTCCCTCATGGCTAGAGCAATCACTTCTAGACGACAGGAATCCTCACTGCTTTTCCCAGCCTCTGACAAGCTCCCGAATGCCCTCAGTTCACATGTACTTCTGTAGTAGCGGAGGGTACCTGACATTCAGCAAGTCCCATACGTGTAACCCCTCTGTGCTACATCTGTACAACAGGAATAATAAAACCTACCCTGCTTCCCAGCACAGCCGGAGAATCTCCCACAGAAGATTTCCCAGACAGGAAAAGAACCATTTATTCATAACTGGGGCCTCTTAGATATGCCTCGAGTAGCTAGAGCTGGAAAAAGATCAGTTAGTTCTTTAGTTCATCCCCTTAGTAATGCAAAATTATCAGGAGTTAATAAAATATAGAACAGTTGCTATATTATGTAGGGTAACAGTCCTCCTGGTAGATCTGGGACCAGTTCTGCTGGCAGCTAGGCAGGCATAATTCCCAGTAAAGGAAATGGACTCTGTGCCAGGGCACTGAGATCAGGACTTCAGGACAAGTACTGGCCCGATGCCTGACCCAATTAACCCCAGTTAAGTAATGAGGATTTACATGTTAAAAATTAGACCAGAATTTGTCCTCTTACATATCATTTGTTTTTACAGATTAAATGGAGCCAAGTTCCACATTTATATCCACACGCTGAGTTCCCATTTACTGTAAAGCAAAGGCTTTAATAAATAATAACAACGATACTATTTTGCATTCATGTGGAATGTTTTTAAGCACCGTACATGCAAGCCAACTCCTAAATGGACTGAATTTAATGAACTTTTTCATTGCCCTCAATAAGAGCAGGATACTGCTCAACAAATAATTAATTTGGCCTGTAAGGTACACCAAGCAGGGTGTAAATAGGATTTCCTGCTACATGTGTTATCTTTTTTTACAAGCACTTGACTAGGCTAATCAACCCTCAGGATTCAGGGCTTACACTTTCCGTGACCCCTCTCCCTATAGACTTTTAAGTACTTTACCAATATAAGTGACTTTTGCTGTCCAAATCCCCCTGAGAGGGAACCATTGCTATTCACTTTGTCCCCGATGGGAAACCGAGGCACGGGGAGACCATGTGATTTGCCCCATTACAGAGTACGCCTGCACCAGAGCTGACGACTGCATTGAACCCAGATTCAACAAGTCTCAGTCCAGCTGCCTTTCCAAGAGTTGCTAATTGACCTTAAGCTGCATGGGGGAATTCAAGCTCCCACCAACTTTGCACCCACACGTACCATGTCGGAACATGCAGCAGCAGGATTATAGGGTGCCCCACACAGGGAGGGTGATAAAAGACCAGGCTGGGATCCAGACACCCATGCACTTTAGAAACCAAAGCCTTGCAGCTGTGGGCCACTGCTGGGGTATGAATGAGAGCCCGTTCTCCGCCCACACCCATCACAATAGCCCATACTGCAACACAAAGCACAGCCTTGAACAAAAGTTGTGGTTTGGTGTGGGCTGGAGCGAGAGGAGGGTGAAAGGAGGAGAGGTTAAGGGCATACGCTAATCAGCACTTAAATGTCCTGTGGCTTCTGCTCGCAGGGAACGGTGGCAACTCCGTCTAGCTGCATCTTCCAGCGGTAGATCACAAAGTGCTACAGCAAAGAGCAAGTGACTCGGACCGAGGTCCGTGTATTGTTGAACAGTCAATCAATCCGTTAGGACTGAGCACTTCTAAGCCTGCTCTTGTCACTCGGGGATTCACAGCAGTTGTGCTTTGGGAAACAAAACAAGCTGCCCATGCCTCTGTGCTCGCCAATTTAAGCAGCACCCAAATATCAAACCATGTGAGAAAGGACGACTTGACCTTGAAAATTTAATGAGAACCCCGAACTGTCGGCAGGGTTTTTAACTCACGAGCGTACTCCTTGCATTCGACAGGAGCGTTCACAGGCACAAAAAGCAAGAAAGGACATTCAGTTTCCTCCTGGCATGTCGCGCCTTGTAGAGCATGAACAGAAGTGCCTGAAAGAACCAGCATCCGGAGCTGAAACTACGTAGAGATGCAAGGATTACTGTACCGGCTAGCCCCAGCTTGATTTCAGCCATAGGAGATAGTTAGCTTTGCATCTAGTTAGAGGAAAAGAGTTCAGACTAATTCAGACCTGGTGTAAGAGTGGTCTGACAAGGCTGCATTCGACTCATGAACTACATAAAGTGCACGACAACTACCAGAGCTGATTTTCTGGTTTAATTCACTATTTCACTCCAGACGACTTTCTAGCCCCCAAATTTCCCTCCTTTTATGAAACGGTGGTTTTGCATCGATTCATGCACAATTTTATAATGCGACGTGTTTCATTAAGGTAAGTGCTCTCCATCAGAATGAATTTCAAAAAGTTGATGACGCCATGTGAAATTTCCTACCGACTTTCAACGTAGCACAAAGGCACTGTTGAAAATGTTACCTGCCAACTTTAAAGGGAGTTATTTTCATTTAAAATGGTCTGGTGTTTTAGCACAAATTTATGAGATTTCTTTCTTTGGCTTTGCACCTGAAAGAAAAAAGAAGTAAAAACCGCACGTGTGAATTCAATTGTTAATAGTTCAGACAGTCCTAACCATGAGCAACAGGTGGGGAATTCGGCTAAACTAATTTAAAATATCTACTTGGTAGAGCCACAACCTGGAGCGTGAATGATAGAGCATTTCATCTCTGGGTATCTGGTTCAAATCCAAAGCACAATAACAGCAGATAATGCAAGTTACCAACATCTAAATGGTGGGCTCCAAACAATTAATTATGTCAGTCTAGTTCATAGTGGACAGGTGTCCATGTCACTTAAGCCAATAATCAAAACTGGTGCATTTGGAAGTAATTTCAGCAAAGAGCCAAAGCAATGAATGAGAAGAGCAAAAGAGTTTTTTTTCCCCATGCTTTCCAAAAGATGGTCCCTTAAAGTCAACATTAAGCCACAGAAGCAAAGATCTAGGGCAGGGCTGGGCAAAATGCGGCCCGTGGGCAGGATGCGGCCCACCAGGCCATCCTATCCAGCCCACGAGGCCCCTAAAAAACTTAGAAAATTAATTTATATATTTCCCTGGCTGCCTGTCATGCAGCCCTCGATGGCTTGTCAAAACTCAGTAAGCAGCCTTCTGCCCAAAATAATTGCCCACCCCTTGTCCATGCTCTACCCGTCCTGTGGCTATTAAGGGCTTTCTCTAGGCCTGTCACCAACCTACCCTAAATTCATTCTGAAATTTCAGGCGGGAGGAAAAAATCTTTGCTTCTCTTTCCAACACTGTAAAAATGACTCATTTGCCCCCATGTTCTTTCTCCTGTTCATACACGTCCGCTTCTGCTCGTATAGATGCTGTTTGTTCCACCATGTCTACAGCTATTGATGCAAAATAAAAACACTTTTTCCTCTTATAATAAAGCCCAGTTGCTGCTGCTTGATAGTGAAAGGAGAGTGGAATTGAATTTCTACAAGGAATCAATGGCATTGATCAGTTTTCTTTTTCACTCGTTGAAAGAGACCAACGAGTCATGCGAATGGAAAAGACAGGCTGTCCTTCGCTGGAACGGAGCCCTCCAAATCCTCTCCTACTACTGTAGCCAACACGGACATTTCATCCCACAGGCTATGCATAAAGCTTCAAATACCCCAAAATGCTTCCACCAAGCAGTAAATAATGCCAAGCATCCTCACTGATGAAGCTTGCTCATTATAAAGAAAGGTGGAATATGTAGCTTGCATCATATGATCTAATTCAAAATCAAGTTGCTCTTGTGATGCACGTGCGAAGCTCAGTCTGGTTTTGCACAGTGCCTTTGCCACATTCAAAACCTAGATCACTCTCTGGTTTCCTATTTGCTTTTCCTTTCACCTGTTCCTGCCTGCCTGTGGCTTGAGGGCAGCCAGGACAGTATTTTCATCGTCCTCACACATCAGACACTGAGTAAATGGAAAACGTTGCTTATACAGGCAACCACATATCACATTTTAAAGCTCATCCTCCAACCAAAAAAAAGTACATCACTCACTTTTGGTTTAAAAGAAGGATTGCTAATGGCCAAATGAGCGACTCTGCTGGGTCTCACCCTGAACAGTGCTCTGTGCTCTCAACTTCCATGAATTCAATAAAAGCAAAGGGGTCTCTGCACCTCACAAGAATCTGGACCACACAGGAGTGGAGGCTGAGAGGGATTCATCTTGTGTTCGACCTAGGTCTCCTCTTTAAACTCTTCATAGAAATCCAGCCACAAAGCCCTCACATTTTCAGTCAAGCTTTTAATTGTGCTTATTTACATTGCCATATTTTCCACTACTCCAAAATTGTAATCCTTTTGTCCAGCTGCTGAGAGCGAGGTGTCGAAACCTTTTGTCCAGGTGCCAAGAGAGAGGTACCTACACCCACAAGCCATCCCACTGCTGGCACTAATTGCTACCTTCGCCTGCAGACTCAGTAGAGATGCCAAGGACCGAACAAAATTAGGAAACTCGTCTTCCTGCTTCTGACCTTCTCATACCAGCACTGATCTCCGGGAAAGCAGAGGGAACAAGGCAGAGTAGAAAACTGAAGTGACTCTGTTGATACTGTGCCTGGTTCAGTAAACATAGAACTTAATTTTGTAAAGACATCAAGCTGGCGCTAAATTCCCATGCAGACATATTCACACCCACACGACAATTTGGCTATTGCCAATGCTGGAAGCAAAGCCATAGTCCTCACTGTGATAAAATGCTCTGAACATTATTATCGTTACATAATAAGAGTGGGCGGGAGCAGGGTGAGATTCTGTGCCCCGTTTCACAGGTTTCTGCTGGACCTAAGAAGCAGAGCATAAAACTAAGGTGGAGGGGATGCAGTTAGCTTTAAGCCACCCGGGTGTGCCCTTGATACCGAGCTGCTCCAGAGGCCAGAAAGGGCTTTTGTATGATAAGCTTCCCTGTGGGCTCCTGTACGGTCAGATCTCTCTCATGCATGCATGTGCAAGCACTGCCTCTAACACTTATCAACCCGATTCCCATACCCTAGCACATCCCCTCCACCAGCGCATGTCAGAGGGTCCTTACGAGGCTGCCTGCCAAGTGGCTTATTCACTTCAACACCGGGAGAATCTCCCCCTGCTGGAACAGACACCGTCTGAGTCGCCTGGCACTTCTACATGGCAAAAGGGGCCTTAAGCCCGGGTGAGAATTTCACCCGAAGGATTTACTGTACCTATTATTTATGTGATATGCCAAAGCTTTGTGATTCCTAGCTGTCAAGCCTACCAAAATCATTAGATGAATTAAAATGCTGATGTGTTAAGGCAATAACAATTTATAACCTACGATTCCTTTGGCGTTTCCAACAAAAGGGCTCAAAGTGGTTTATAAATATAGGTTATTGTATCTTCTTAGGAGTTCAATAGGTAGGAAACATGATCCTACCCCCATCTTATAGATGGGGAAACCGAGGCACACAAAGACTTGTAACTTCAAGGTTGCATATGACAGAGGTTAGAAGAGAGCCTTAGTCTACTAGATACAAGGCATATGCCTTCTCCAGTGCACCAACCTTGCTCCCATTACTGTTTTCAATATACCTACTACAGGAGTGACAGGAGACCTGTCCCATCAATTCATAAGCAAGTATCATGAAAACTGAGTTTATGAAGAGGACTCGCTGCAGACCTCTCCAGAGGGGCTGGACGTTTTTAAGTCAGCCGGCCCGGATGATATGCACCCTAGAGTCCTAAAGGAACTGGCTGGGGTCATTGCAAGTCCCCTGGCACGGCTTTATGAACACTCGTGGTGCTCTGGAGAGGTGCCGGAGGACTGGAAGAGGGCCAACGTGGTTCCCATCTTCAAAAAGGGGAGGAAAGAGGACCCGGGGAACTACAGGCCAGTCAGCCTTACCTCGATCCTGGGCAAGCTGTTCGAGAAAATTATTCTGGCACACATCCAGGAGGGGCCAGCAGGGAACGGCATGCTCAGGGGCAACCAGCACGGGTTCATCAGCGGCAGGTCCTGTCAGACCAACCTGGTGGCCTTTTACGACCAGGTCACTAAATCATTGGATGCAGGGGTGGCAGTGGATATAGTTTTCCTAGACTTCAGGAAGGCTTTTGATACTGTCTCTCACCCCATTCTCATTAGGAAGCTGGGGGACTGTGGCGTAGACACCCATACAGTCCAATGGGTCGCCAACTGGTTAGAGAGTCGCACCCAGAGGGTGGTAGTGGATGGGTCCTTCTCGACCTGGAAGGACGTGGGAAGTGGGGTCCCACAGGGCTCGGTCCTTGGGCCCGCCCTGTTCAACATCTTCATCAGTGATTTGGATGAGGGGGTGCAAAGCACCCTGTTCAAGTTTGCTGATGACACTAAGATGTGGGGGGATGTGGGCACAATAGAGGGGAGCAACAGGCTACAGTTGGACCTGGACAGGTTACAAGGATGGGCGGAGGAGAACAGGATGGGGTTTAACACAGACAAGTGTAAGGTGATGCACCTGGGGAGGAACAATCGGCACCACACATACAGGCTGGGGAACTCCCCTCTTGTCAGCACGGAGGTGGAAAAGGATCTGGGAGTCATTATTGACTCCAAGATGAACATGAGTCGGCAATGTGGGGAGGCGGCTAGGAAGGCCAACTGCACCTTGTCGTGCATCCACAGATGCATCTCGAGGTGATCCTCCCCCTCTATGCGGCACTGGTCAGGCCGCAGCTGGAGTACTGCGCCCAGTTCTGGGCGCCGCACTTTAAGAGGGATGTGGACAGCATCGAGAGGGTCCAGAGGAGGGCCACTCGTATGATCAAGTTTCAACTATGAAACCTGGACTGAGCTGGGCAGTGCCAACAGCAGCCCTGGATCCATCTGGCAAATGTCAGGAGAGACTGGTGTTAATTTAAAAAGGGCCC
>NW_017729031.1:30781946-30795732 GCF_001723915.1 Gavialis gangeticus
AGGTCCAACTGTAGCCTGTTGCTCCCCTCTATTGTGCCCCATGCTTCTCTAGTTTTCTTTCAATTATGGACCTACCAATGGTTAAGACCGTTTTATTATACTATTCCACAGGTTTATTCTGAAAAAAAATCACGCACACCACCTTTATTAAGTTACACAAGAAATAATAATGTTTTCCCATCAATATAAAGCACAAATTAGGTTGTGTCTGTAGTTTCAATTTGTTCAATAATGATGTTTAAATATATTTGAAATTAAACAGTGTGCACTCTAATCAGATGGGAAGTGGCCTGTGATACTTCTGCTTGAAAAATGCCATATGAAATCATTATAAAACGTATATTTGTATAATGCCTTTCATCTAAAAAGAAAATGTCTAAAGCTCATTAACAAGTATAGCTAAAGAGAAATATTTTATAATACATTGTCTATCTATAGCACCTTCCATCCACAGGTTTCAAATCATTCATTAAGCATGGCAATCTCCCGATGAGATACTGTAAGGAAAATAACTCCCATTTTACAGGGATGAGACTCGAGGCACAGAAAACTAACTTGTCTTTGCCAAAGTTCATGAACTGTCTACTCATTTTGTACAGGTGGTCCCAATTCAACAGACCGTCCCCATTCAATAAAGCAGTCAAGCATGTGGTTAAATTGATCTGACTGGGACTTCAGCATGTTTTCAAGTAATTTGCTGATTAGAAGTGGACCTAAGTAAAGAAGCACTGTGGAGATCATGGAAGTGAGCTGCACAAGGTGCACAGTGACAAAGAACTAGGCTCCAATGTATGCACAGCAGACCCAGAAATAGGGCTACAACTTAACTTAAAGAGGATCTTTTCTATACATAGCCATACATCATTTCAAGTGCTAGCCAAATACAAAGGGCAATGCAAAAGCCATATTATATGGTTCAACCTGCATATTTCTTCAAGAAGCAGACAGAAAGTTCACAGCATTGCAGTAATTTCATGTAATTCTCTGCTGTAATGGATTTGTCATACAATATCTATGACCTCAGAAGAATCCACCACATGTAATAAAATATGACTTCTGGAAAAAAAATGAGATTCTCCTCAAATGTGACCTGCAAGCAGATGTTAGCCGGTCTCACTATGACTGAACTGAAGAAAGGTGAGCACAGATTGCTCACTGATTTAACTGACTGTGTGGCAGGTTCTGCCATTTAAGAGGTGGGCATGCGGTTATGCTATTTCCTAATGAAGACAAATACTTTTAATCACCTCTTTAACTGAGCTTCTTCATTTCCAATGCGAGGTAGCCTAATACACAATGTGATATATCCTGGTGACAGTGAAAAATAACAAGAGGCTCTGCTATTTCACCAGTCCCTCAATTTTACGTGTCTTACATTTGAGCTTTTTTCCTATACATGCCTCTAATTCCAAAGGTTTCAACTGCCCTTTTCCACTAAAACATTTCAAAAGAGATACCTTTTTTCTATTAAAAAAAAAAGTATTCAGTGTTTTGCACTGATCAGTGTACCACGTAGTGCCGTATACATGCAGGATGCAAGTTTTCTGATCTCTAATGGCCGTAACAGGGTGCACCACAGTTGAAGTTGAACTGCAGCGGGTTAAGCCTTTTAAATCTCCCAATTATGTAAAGCATTTTTGCAACTTTAGCTGTTCTCAGGTAGGCTGTCATGGTGAATTTAGGAAACACACTTCCCTTCCACCTGCAGGAATCTGCTTGGCTCTCAGCAATAAATTAAGTTCTTAACAAATATGATTTTATGATTGCTCAAATACACATGCACCTACACAAAAAGCCCCTCCGTGCCAACTCCTTGTGATTATGTCTGTCTCACCAAGCTCTGTTAACATTTCCAAAAACCTCATGAGAAACCCAAAAGCAAGAATGATCTTTATTTCTTGACATATAGCGTGGAACTCACTCCAGCCACTGAATTTCTCCTTGTGAGGCAGTAATGTAATTAATGATGGTTTGTCTTTTTTTCCCCCCATAAGCAGGGGGAAAAGGGCAAAGGGTTTTACATAAAGCTTTAACTGAAATATACTTTCTTCTCTATTCTTAGTACCAGAATATCATTTAAAAAAGGTCTAGGAGATTGTAGTGGACTGAAAAACTAAATAAGTATCCTTGCCTTTTAAGAAAGTGTGAGCAAGGACACAGGAAGAAATCCCTGATAAAGTCCATAAATGTCCATCAAGGCTGTGAGCCAAGTACCATAACATTTTCCTCCTTCTCACTTGGC
The DNA here is from genome assembly GCF_001723915.1 of Gavialis gangeticus. Taxonomy (NCBI): domain Eukaryota; kingdom Metazoa; phylum Chordata; order Crocodylia; family Gavialidae; genus Gavialis; species Gavialis gangeticus. The sequence goes on from NW_017729031.1 coordinate 30,784,189, forward strand.
GATAGCAAGCCACATTAGCATGGATAATTCTTTCATCTTAAAGTTTTTCTAAGCTTTTAAAAAAAATGCTTGGTGGGAGTGGACTGCTAATTTTTACCAACATACCAGACCTCACTGCTTTCAGAGGATGGGGTGTACAAGGGATGATGATGTTCTGCGTTTATCCCAGTGTTACTTTCGAGTTTTGTTTAAATGCCAATTATCAGGATTCAATTTACCCCCTCCAACGATGCTGCCTGGTATCATTCTGAGAATAATAACTGCAATATATTATGTTAATTAAGCGCTAATAAGCCACACAATGCTTTGTTTCAGACAGAGGAATGGAAACGTCTTCTTTATTTTGTTATTAAGTTTAGTCATCTCCTGTCTCTATCTAAAAATCTAATTTCGTGACCTGCACCTGGTTTAAGGGAGGAATATTGATTTGCCAGGGAAACAGAGCTTTGAGAAAACCCAGCACATTTAACTTTGGTGACTGCGCTCCACTACAAAGCCAGAAACCCCCCATTTGGGAAACTTGGAAATCCCACATTAGGACTTCATTTCACTGACGATGGTCTCCGCTGACACACAGGCTACTCGCAGTAACGATTTAAAGCATAATGAACTTCAAGCCTGTTGTGCCACACAAACATCAATCTTAAAGATGAGGAGCTTCCAGCGGCGAGGTTCTTTCATGCGTAATTCTCCACAGATTTTTTTTTCGCACAATTAATGTCAGATCCTGCTTGTGCATTTTGATCATTTCATTAATTTTCAACTCCAGGAACAATTATTACGATAAAGATGCAGGACAAGACAAGAAGACATTTGCACACAACTGAAGGTGACAAGACGCCTGGAGTATACGTAGCTTACCGTGGGGATTGAAGTGATCAACCCATGTGGTAGGAGAACAAATTGTCTGCCCTAATGATTCCTTTGCTATTATCGTGTGGCAAGAGTTGTCGATGTGTCTCAAAGCTAACTGACCAAGAAGAATTCCCTTTCTGTAAATCCTAGCAAAGATAAGTAAATGGGGATGCAAACAAATAACGACTGCATTATACTTTTATTGCAGTAAAGCCCCGGCCTTGGCTCAGGGCTCCACGGTGTTTCTCATTTCAACAAGGAAAAGCTACAAAAAATTAGATTGGTTCAATCCAAACCAAAATATTGTTGCAGGATTTTGATTCAAACTGAAAAAATCCTTCATTGGTATAGCCCGAAGAGAGATCATACAGCTTCCCCAACCCTCTCCTGCAAAGTCTCTTTTTTTTTTGGCTTCTTCTGCTATTAAATGTAAATCTCTATTCTTCACGAAACAGGTGCAGGCAAGACATCTGAACTTCTGCTGGCAGTGCTTTACCCATGTACAACTGAAGAGAGGACCTCCATCTTCAAGGCTATCATTAGATAAAGCAGTATAAACAGGTATTCTGCTTCCCTACAGATCCGTCCAGACAAGAACAAATTACCATTCACCTCCACATCCTCAGAAAAAGACGGGGTTATCTGTTGTGCCATGACAGATCCTAGGTCCACCAGAAGCTACCACCCCACCCCTACCCCAGGGGCTAGAAGGAGGTCACCAACTCTAAAACAACTGATTTCTTGGGACAAGAGATGACAAAATTATTGGAGTGAGGCTACACTTAACCAGGGTGCCAAGGGAGGACACTGAGCAGAGAGTTGTGGGCAGCACCCATTGCTCTCTGAAGGCATCTAAGGAGTCACTGGACATGCCCCAGTGAAATGCTCTGACACATGCATGTACAAGAGAAAGGAAGACAGCCCCCTAATTTCATGAGCCATCGCTGGGTAGGATCTCTTCCCCAGTCTGGTAGATGGGGAGGGCTAAGAGGACACCAACCAGAACATCCTGGGATCTTGTGGGGACAGCAGGCTGCCCCTAACAATGCCTAAAGGATGAAATCTCTTCTCCTCCAAAAAGTGAGCCACAAATAAGTGGTAAGTAAGCCCTGAGTTCCTGAGGGGGAGAACAGGAGACAAGGCAATGGGAGAAGGTGGCAAAGGTCTCCTGGTTTCTTGCAAGTTTTCCAGGGCTTGTTCCTGATTCATTTAGGACACTCTGGATTTATGTGAAGCTAAAACCTCCAGCAAACCTACAGGGGTTCAAACCATGCTGCTTTCCATTTGGTAAAGATATTCAGGCTAGTTCACAGGGTTTCACACGGCCCCACTGATAACTCCTTCTCAACTCCAGCAGTTTCCATCTGGCTCTCTTTTGTCTCCTTGTATCAAGTCAGATTCTCCCCTACACATGCTTATCTCCTCTCCCGCTACCGTCTTCTGAATCCTTATCCAAAGCTCTCCTCCAGCTCCTGAAATCTATGTAGATTAGTTAAGCATGGACGATTCAGCCTGACTCCAGACTGGCTGTCCTCAGTAAAACGTTACTTTTCCAGGTTTTTGCCCAGCACATCACTCAAAACAGCTTCCAAGAGCTTCCCATCCTGACGACAGATGTTATATGTACTGCCTGATAGTTTCTTGGTTTGTCTCCTGGCCCTTTAAAAAATAATAGGTGTTTCATCTGTCAGCTTCGTAGTGATCAGCAATCTCTTCCTAAACAAAGTACAGTTTCAGAAAGTCCTTTTAAAGTTTCTCCAAGTCCATTGCTCAATCTCTGTAAAACATTCCCGCATGCACGTTACCATTACCAGAGTTGATCGATGAGATGTAAAAACAGGTAAAAGCAAACATTTCATGATAAGAAATATGCCTTTTAGCGACTGTCTAAACTCTCCGCACAGAAGCACAGGGTCAAATTCTCAGCTGATGTACACTATTAACTTTAAACAAACTACCACAATTTAATCCAAACAGAGTTTGCTTCACTTTCCTTTCCTTTATTCTTTGTTAAAGATAAATTCTGTTTTTTAGCAACCACTCCTGATGGTCGGATAATGCTAAAACTCTGGCTTAAGCCCACAGACCTCAAGGAATTTGGGTACAAGTAAAATCTGAAAGTCTGCTTAAGAGGAACTTCAACAGATCCCTGTAAGTGTGCTTGCTCCTCCAGGCACAACAAAGAGGAGCAAAACCCTGAGCACCATGTACACAAGGCAGGCTATGCACAGGTGCCCAGGGCAGCCTGGGCTGGACATCTGCAGGGGCTGCTTCACTAGCAGCAGAGCAGGAGGGCAGCAACAGGAGGATATCTGGCTTTTCCTTCTCTCTTCCTGCACATGCAGTTTGGACATGGGCCATGCATATTTAGTTGCCCACGGGATGTTTCTTTGGGGCCTTGGTGGTGTGTGGATCCCAACGCACATTACTTGCCACCCCCTACACTTTGCTGCCAGTGTTACCCGTATGGTCATGCTGGCGTTGATACTAGAGTTAAAGGAAATCCTTAGCAAACAACATAGGCCTGCTCCAGGTTTCACACAAGTATAATTCCACTGACTGGGCATAAACTTGCTTCTGGTTTACACTTCAGCATGCCAGTGGAGAAGTCGGCCCTACGTTTACATGTCTCTGTGTGATGCTGACCTCCTTTGAAAAGCACTTTGAGATCCACGAGTTAAAAGTGCTCTAGAAAAACTAGTTATTCATATCCAGTTGGATTTTTAATATTTGTGAGATAATATAAGGGAAGTTGGTGTCACCTCCCTTTCAACTGCATGCTGGCTACAATGACAGTTTGGGATTCCAATTAATATCGGCCCAAGGACAGATATAAATTTCTTTAGTGTGCCCGCTCCAAATGACAGACATAATGCACAGTCATGTGAAAATTAGACCTAGCTCTCCTTTCCATTCCACTAACACAGAAATGAGATTGGTCCCAGAAGTGAATTCTGGGTATTCTCTCTATCAGGATTTGCTATCTTCCACTTTAAAAATTGGAGAAGGTCCCCACTTCAGTACTTACTCTCAGTCAAAATTGCAGCTTTCACATAGTATTTAAGTATTCCCACTGACTTTGAATTTAAGTTAAACCTATGCTGAATGGGGTCCACAACGAATGCATAAATTGGATGACCCAGCCACATCTCCCTTTTTTGGACAAGCACTCACATATCCCACTGGTCCTGCAAACTGGGAGCAAATACAGTGCAATGCATTATGCCCTTAACTCCCAATATAATAACTTATTCTGCTGGACTCAGGAGGCAGCACCTTGTCTGGTATACACACACGTTCTTGCTGAACGGAATAGATATAACTGGCATTTTTATCATCATTATGCTGGTTACCATATGGGATGATAGGACCCTTGAAGTCTAGTAACTGTGGGCACAGACAGAAGTGCAGCTCCCTACTGTAACTCATGGCACTTTGCAAAAAGTGCCATGAGTTACAGTGATTCCCCAGACTCAACCGACATTTGCTGTTGGGTCCTGGGGGTTGGGGGAACCAGCTGCAATTTGGAGTGGCTGTGAGTCTGCAGCTACCTCTCCCTAACCCCCCACCTCCCAGCCCCAGCACTGTCTTCACAATGGGTAGAGGGGAAGGGACCGGATGGAGCTTGGTCTGGGTTTTTTTTCAGCTGGTGCTAGAGGGTAGGGCAAATGTATTGGAGCCCCCGCCATCTTGTGAGGGCTCCAACCCACCTACACAAGCCTCCAGCACCAGCTGAAAAAAGACCTAGATGAAACCCCCTTCCACTCCTCCCATTCTGAAGACAGCACCCTGAGCAGGGCTGGGCTGCACCAGCCCAACCCTGCTCCCAGTGTGCTCTGACACAAGTTAATGAAGGCACTCCCCTTCGGAGCACCTTCATCTGAACCCTCATGTAATAAGGGTTTGGACTGTTGCAGAATTGGGCCCTTTTCAAGCACTCTGCAGCCATGCACTTCTGTAAGGACATGGCTGTAGAGTGCTTTCGAGGGGCCAGTCACACCAAAAAACCATAACTTCTGCCTTTTTTTCAGAACATAAAAAACACAGACTTGCCTTTTCTATATTCATTAAATCAGCACTTGTTTGGTGGCCATGTATTAACAATGCTAGCTGCAACAGAAAGTCGCTTATAAAACCAGCCTCATTTTGTAGTCACCATTGACTTAAAAACCACAGAGGGAACTAATTAGCATTAATAGGTAGCATGGCTTCTGAAGGATGATAGAGTGATCTTTTCAACTTTGTCCATATACAAAGTTAGAGTAAAATCAAAACAAGAAATTGTTCTCTCCCACAAGGCACAATATTTCACCAAACATACGAAGTGTTATACGGATTGTTTATAAGTTACTCTCTGCAGTTCTGGAAAGCTTTTCAGCGTCGTCTTAATGTTAATAGGCATTTTTACACTTGTTCTAGGACACAGTGCTTTAGTTAGCGAGTTGCACTAAGTAAAAGTGCTTGCGTGCCACGTGTATCAGCGTCCCCATGCTGAAAAAATGGCAGCAGGGTGCTTTGAACTAACGCTCATTGAACGTGTTTTATGTCAAAGCACCCCACTGACATTTTTTCAGTGCAGGGACGTGGGATGCTGATACACACGATGTGCAAGGCTGCCGGAGTGCATCAATATCTGCGCGCCAGCAGATTCGATTAATTGACACGCTGGATTTCCAGGGCATTGGAGCAGGCTCCCTGCATGTCTATAGGAGCCCAATGAGTCCTAAGGAACTTCAAAACTGTTTCAAGTTAAGCATGTGCCTAAGTGCCTTGCTGAACAGAGATGAAATGCTGTATGAGGATTTTAGCATCTGAAACTGCATTGCACTGGGTGAGTCCTATGAGAGTGCTGAGCACAATCAACTCCCACTGAAGACAAAAAGAGCTGAATATACTTCAGACCTCCAGAGCTGCTCAGCCCATTTCAGGACTGATCCATTAACATTGGCTTTATCATGAGTACACACATGCATGCAGTCACACTTATGTCATTCTTGCTAAACAAAGTCTAGCATTGCCATGCAGAGGTTTCTCTCCCAACTAGAAAGAAGAATGGCTGATGTCTGCCTGTCTCACAATAATTATTACTCCTTTAAATCAGTTTGACTAATATACATAAATCCCCTGTTCTCATTTGTGCTTGCGGACAGGTTAACAGATGTTTTCGACATCCAGTTTGAAACTATAAACGACTAGATGGATTAAACGTGGAGCTCTGGAGAAACATACGAGGCATGCCATATGAAAAGAGTTGCCTTATTTTCTTCCTGAACTACATTCCCAATGTAATTAAATTGCTTGATAGTGGGCCAGCTGGTACCAAGAAACAGCAAGAATGAAGGAGGAGAGCTGACAGAATTTCATGAATTTGGACAGCCTCAAAGAATTTTGTTTTTAAGGGATGTTTTTTTCTCCCTTTTTTTTTTTTTCTAAAACTTCCTGGACTGTCTCTCTGGAAAATTATGATTAAATAGAAACAGCTATTAACCATGACATCATTTTCTAATTGAAGCTGTGTTGTGTGGTTTGGGGGAGGGGGGTTAAAGTTAAGTATCTTCCTCTCAGAGATATCCATGTCAAAATGAAATGAAGAACCCTGCCATTATCCCCAATTTGTAAAAAGGATGATCAACATAAGCAAAAACAGTGGACTCCATCTGAGCCATAATTTCCTGGGGAAGGCTGAGTTTGTCTGGGTCAACTTCTGCTGAGTCATCAGTTCTCAGGCTAACATCAGGACATCGAGATTTGGGGGTGGGGGGTAAGTTCTAGCAAAGCACCAGACTTCCCGAGTCTTTGTTTCATGTCCAGCTGTCTCTGTAGGAGAATTATACCAAACCTGGAAGAAGCCTTTGAGAGGAATATAGGTCAAATAGTGTTTGAATTGCAACAGCAGCTAGAAGCCCTGCCTGAAATCAGGCCCCATGGTGGAAGGTACTATACAAATACATAAAAAGAGACAGTCCCCCACTCCAAAAAAGTATACAGTCTAAATAGACAAGGCAAATAAAGAAGAAGGTGAAACAGGTACAGAGAAGTGAGGCTACATGACCAATGTAACACAGAAGGCCAAGGCCGATGCAAAGTTAGCATCCCAGTCTCCTGAATCGCCAACCAGGATGGCAACAACTAGATGACACTCAGCAGTTTTTCTCATGCTGTTAACTCCATCACCCATCACCTTCTGCATGTTACCATTTGTAAGGGAATTTCATACCATTTGAAAATGTGGGATGGACAGCCCTGGGAATGGTGTCCAAGACTGGACGGAACATAGAGAATAGAAATGCCATTACATTCTGCTTCCCCATCAATTTTCCTCTGCCATAGCACACACAGGCCACGTTTGCTGGTATTAAAACTAGCTGTGATTTTGATGATAATTTTCTCTTTTGGGCACCTGTGGATTAGGAAATGGCAAGAGATCACCAAATTTGCTTCTACAAGGTGCTGGACAGACAGTGCATGACAGAACATGCAGTCCCCACCAATCTGTGCTGGAGGTCAAATGCCTATTCTTGTGGTTTAATTTAGTTACCAGTTTTGACTAAATTAATTTCCAGTACAACAAAAAATGGCAGGGAGGAGGATGGCACACTAAAAAAGAATAAAAGTTTCAAAACTCGCCTTGTTCCCCAGCTCCCAACCCAGTTCATAAGAGCCTTTACTTCAAAATTAAAATACTAAAGGTAAAAAAAATGCTTTACTTAAAGAAAATCACTAAACATTTTCCTCTGTGGCTGGTTAATTTGAGAAGTCTGACCCACTTTTGTCACCAGGAAGAGAGCTGATTAGCTCAGAAGAAGTTAAATTTCCGGCAGGAGAAATTGCTGTCACCTTTCTGCAATTTCAATCAATTACTAACATTTAAAAATACACTGAAAGTTATATTTAAGCACTGTGAAAGTTTAAAGGAATAGTTATGTTTCATACATTGTACATCAGAGGATATGGGTGGTTAATTTTTGTTTGGAGAAAAAATGTTCTTCTGGGGAATTGTGGCAGGTTATACCTGTAAGTGGAGGATAGAATTTCACATCCAGAGACTTCTGGTCTGTCTCTTGTCATGTTCTTTATAATCAAATATGATACAACTTTAAATATTAAATTTATTACCATTTATGTACATGTGTTTTGCCTACAATATAAGCTCTTGGAAGAGGGATATTGTAGTGGGTTTTTAAAACTGCAAACTTCATGGATTAGAATTAGAAGAGGAAATAAAAGTATAAAATAGCACTCTGGTAGTCGTAAAGCCAAAAAGAAATCTTGTAAATTTAAGATTGGAATTCCTTCCTACTTTATTACTATTTTATTGCTGCTTTATCCCTCTCTTTTGATGTTACCAGGATCCTAGTAACAAACAGCTTATCCTTTGCAATGCAATATGTCATGAGCAAATTTCAAAAGTATACCAGAGATCTGGCCATTGAATGAGTTTAAAGGGCTTCCATGAACATTAGTGATGAGTTAAGTGAAATATATTCTTAAAATTAAAGCATGCTTTCAGTTAGTAAAGCCATTATTATTCTGCCCTGATATAGAGTTCAAAGAGAATCACTCAACAGCCATCAATAAATATGATGGATTGGCTAAACTCAGAGTATACATTAAGTGCCTGGCATAACAATATGAAAAGAGAGCTTTTCCTTCATTTATTTTAGCTCTTTTGACTACCTAACTAGTGAGCTCTTCTGACATCCACATTGCGGCTTCTATAGGCAGTTCATTCAAATATAAAACATCAAAGTTTCAGCCAAATTATAAGGCATATTATTTGTACTCTAGGAGCACCCAGTCTTGGATCAGGACCGCAATATGCTAGGCACTGTACAAATAGGATGAAAGACAGCCCGTTCCCCAAAGAGCTTCCTGTTCCCCAAGCACCTCACAAGCACTCATGCAACAGTTAAGTATTATCATCTCTGTCTTCTAGATTTGGAAGATGGAGGTAGAAAACAGCCAGATCTCTGAAGTGACTTCCAGTTCTGGGTGCCTACTTTAGACATTTGCGCTTTGATTTTCAGAGGAGCTGGGATTTTCTGGCTCTGACTTTAGCTACAGTTGTGGATGTGGAGGTTTATCCAAACGCTACCGTCAAAACAAAGCGGGAGCCAGAAAGTCGCATTAATGTGGAACGCACCATGAAACAGTGCATCTTGTCACACCTGAAACTGCAGCTCTTCATCACGCTAGAGGAGGATTTAGGAAACCCTTGAAGGAAACCCAAGCTTTGCTGAAAATCCTTCTGAATAGCAGGAGTGATCCAGCTACATCAGGTTTGGCAATTGTAAACTCTTCAAGGAGATTCTGCCCAGCTTTGAAACAGTGTGAAACCCTACGCTCAGGGATCCAACATCACTTCCCAGGCTGTTAATGCAAATCACCTCTAATTAACCATTAGACTGTCAGAGTAAATGCAGTTCTCATGAAGCTGCTGCACTGACATTACTGCGGGCTTCAGTACCTACAGCCTAATGCCACTGATGTGGAGACAGTCTGCACACTCCCTGGAGGTGACCTCTCTTCTAGCTCTCCAGGGACACGGACTCGTTTTTTGTCCCAGATCCATGCACTTCCAGCCACACGGCCCCTGAGACTGCCCATTAGCACCTTCCCTCTGTCATCATGGAGATCCCCATCTCATTACAAACAGGCTACTTCAGGGTTAAATATTCCAGCCATAGCCAGAGTGAGGTATGAACCAGCGTTGACTTGGTGGTGAAAGTCTCCATAGCCCATTTTCATAGTTTCATAGTTTCATAGATTTAGGGTCGGAAGAGACGCAGTAGATCTTCTAGCCCGACCCCCTGCCAGGGCGGGAGAACAACAAAACCCCAAAACAAGAAACGGGACTCAAACAAGTCCAGCCAGGTAGGCATCCAGCCTCTTCTTAAAGACCCCCAGGGTAGGGGCCAGCACCACTTCCCTTGGAAGTTGGTTCCAGCTCCTAGCCGCCCTAACTGTGAAGTAGTTTTTGCGGATGTCCAATCTATACCTCCTCTCCATCAACTTGTGCCCATTACTCCTTGTTATGCCAGCGGGCGCTAGGGGAAACAGCGTCTCCCCCAAACCCTTCTGGTCCCCCCTAGTGAGTTTATAGACGGTCACCAGGTCCCCCCTCAGCCTTCTCTTGTGGAGGCTGAATAGGTTCAGGTCCCGCAGTCTCTCACTGTAGGGTCTGCCCTGTTGTCCCCGGATCATGCGGGTGGCCCTCCTCTGGACCCTCTCCATGTTGTCCACATCCCTCTTGAAATGGGGCGCACAGAACTGGACACAATACTCCAGCTGTGGCCTGACCAGCGTCGCATAGAGGGGGAGGATCACCTCCTTGGCTCTACTCGAGATGCACCTGTGGATGCACGACAAGGTCCGGTTAGCCCTGCCAACCATGACCTCGCATTGTCGGCCCATGTTCATCTTGGAGTCAATAATGACTCCAAGATCTCTTTCTGCCTCCGTGCTCTCAAGTAGGGAGTTCCCCATTGTGTAAGTGTGCTGCTGGTTCCTACTGCCCAAGTGCAGCACCCTGCACTTGTCCGTATTGAAACGCATCCTGTTCCTGTTAGCCCACCCCTGTAACCTATCCAGATCCCTCTGCAATCTCTCACTCCCTGCTAGCGTGCTCACCTCCCCCCAAATTTTGGTGTCATCAGCGAATTTAAACAGGTTATTTAAATTCGCTTTAAATTTAAATTTAAATTTTCCCTTTCCTAAATCTGTCAGAGGCAGACAAAAGAAACGCAGTGCAAGACCTTATCAATACACAGAAAGGCCACCAACCTGGTGAAGACCACGAGGTGGGCAGGACCATTCAATGCAGGTTTGCAGGGTGTAATAGAGTAGAAACACCGAGACCACAAATATCCTGGTGGCTTTGCAAGCTGCTGCGGGAGATACCCATGCAGAGGCCTTCTTCCTTCACACTCCCCCACTCTCACCCAGTTGTCGCCACTGCTCCCATCACAAAGTAGGATCCCACAACACAGGAGGGGATTTGGACAGAGGCTAGCAAGGGTGTATTAGATTTGAGCAGATTCACAGCTGGTTTCCAGGGAACCAAAGAAGGAAAGGATGCCTTCAACATAGCCAACTCCCCATCCACATGTGCACATACCCTGCTACGCCCTTGTTCAGATTCCCATTACCTTAAAAATTGTCACCAATCCAGGGCTTAGGTCCTACTTCTCCATTACCTCATGAGCAGGGCAATATCTATACATAGAAGCCCCCGCATTATACATCAATCCCGAGATGTGAGCACTGACAGAAAGTATGTCGTACTACAGAACTGAAAGAATACACCAATAGGAGTCCCACATGGAGCATGGGTCAAGTAACGACTTGACCCAGACAACAAAGCCAACATATTTAATAACTTCTTTGCCTCTGTCTTCCTCAGTAAGGACCAGAACTGCCGCCTCCCTGCTGGGCCCCCTTTGGGCCCCGGGGGGGGGCTCACCTGGGCCTAGAGTGAGTGAGGATTTAGTTAGGGAGCTTCTGGAGGGGCTGGACGTCTTTAAGTCAGCCGGCCCAGATGATCTTCACCCTAGAGTCCTAAAGGAACTGGCTGGGGTCATTGCAAGTCCCCTGGCACGGCTTTATGAACACTCGTGGTGCTCTGGAGAGGTGCCGGAGGATTGGAAGAGGGCCAACGTGGTTCCCATCTTCAAAAAGGGGAGGAAAGAG
>NW_017729031.1:30796419-30826419 GCF_001723915.1 Gavialis gangeticus
GTCTGGAACCAGCTTCCAAGTGAGGTGGTGCAGGTTCCCATCCTGGGGGTTTTTAAGAGGACGTTGGATGACCACCTTACTGGGGTCGTTTGACCCCAGTGCTCTTCCTGCCATGGCAGGGGGTCGGACTAGATGATCTGCTCAGGTCCCTTCCGACCCTAGAAACTATGAAACTATGAAACCCATGGAAAGAATTTCACTCTGAAAGGACAGGGAAAACACAGCAAATGAATATGAACCTTAGAGAGAAAAAGAACAAAAGCTTGGGGGTGGAGGGACGGGGACTGAAAGCGTCCAACGTAGAAGCACTTTACTATCCCAGAACAAGTAGGAAACGAGAATCACTGAGAATGACTGTTTGCCTTGCTGTTCGATACCTTGCTGACAGCTGATGTGCCAATTCATAATGCATCTGCAGAGATGAAAGTACTTTATGCTGCTACTTTATGCTGACTAACTCCAGCTTGGGGCCCAAGAACTTCCCTGAGTCTAGTGTTTATTTGGGAAAGCAATCAATACAAATTAAATCATATGCTGCCCGACTTCTTTCTTAAGTGAGAACTAAATCTTTCACTTGCTCGTCTCTAAACTACTCCAGAATAAAGAACAGACAACACAGATATTCACAACCCACCCCAATCTTTCTAACATGCCCATAAATTAAAGATAACTGCTTAAACCATGTTAACTTCCGCATCTAACTGGTGGTGACTGGTTTGATGTATTAGTGTTACAGAAGACGATCTTGTCACTGCTTGTGGCATTTCTTTTCCAACTCATTTCTCATTTAGTACTGTCCCAGTCATTGGTCAAGCTCATTCGTAATAGTGAACATTGTAACAAGAGTTAAATCTTAATTAAGAAGGAGATATAGCTGAACAATATGCATGCATGTGGGCACATTTATACATGCAAGTAGTCCAGCTGAATAAACTCGTGTAGTTCATGCCAGAGTTTATTGTCCTGGGCACCTGGCAAGGGAGCCCCGGGGGTCAGCCTGCCAGCTCGGAGCTGCTCCCTAATACTAACACAACATGCTGCGCGGGGGCTGGTGGGGGCGCACGGGTGCTCCAGTGCAAGGCTAGCTGGAAGTCACACTGTTGTATCCTCGTACCCCAGCCAGCCCCAGTCATCATCTAAACATGCATGTGGCACACTAAATAAGTCCACCATAGGATAGTACTTGTGTCAGGCTACTACTATCCTATGGCGACATTAATTAGTTTACTGTGGCCTAATAGTGCTGCATGCGCAGACGGTGACATGTTACCCCAGAGCTAATTAGTCAACTCTGCAGTAAAGCGTATGTGTAGATGTCCCCTGTGTGCCCACATAATCATATACTCTCCACAGAAGATCTAACAGGTTCGTCACCAATAAATACAAAGAAAGGGATCCATCCAGCTTTTTAATTTACCAGTTGGAATGAGAAATTGGTATGTTGCCCATTAATCATAGTTTCATAGTTAGTAGGGTCGGAAGGGACCCGAGTAGATCATCTAGTCTGACCCCCTGTCACGGCAGGAAAGAGTACTGGGGTCAAATGACCCCGGCAAGGTGTACATCTAGCCTCCTCTTAAAGACCCCCAGGGTAGGAGCCAGCACCACTGCGCTTGGAAGTTGGTTCCAGCTCCTAGCCGCCCTGACCGTGAAGTCGCACCTCCTGATGTCTAGCGTGAATCTCCCCTCTGCCAGCTTGTGACCGTTATTCCTGGTCACTCCTGGCAGTGGTTGGGGGAACAGGGACTCCCCCAGTGCCTGCTGGTCCCCTCTGACTAGTTTGTAACAGGCCACTAGATCCCCCTCAGCCTTCTCTTGTGGAGGATGACAGGTTCGGGTCCCGCTGCCTCTCCTCGTAGGGCCTGCCCTGCTGTCCCCGATCATGCGAGTGGCCTCCTCTGGCCCCTCTCCATGTTGTCCACATCCCTCCTGAAGTGCGGCACCCAGAACTGGACGCAGTACTCCAGCTGCGGCCTGACCAGTGCCGCATAGAGGGGGAGGATCACTTCCTTGGACCTGCTCGAGATGCATCGAGTTTTACTGTAGGCTCTAATTCACTCAGTGAAGTTCAGACAAAAGGAAAAGGTTTCTAAAGATGGGATGAGGCTGCAGCTACATGAAAACCATGGATGCCTGTATTCTCAAATACCCACCAGACTGTCACAAAGTGCTGTGTTGCAGCAGATGGGCGTATCTTTGTATCACTTCTGCAAGCATCTAGTATTTCTAGGAAGGACACAGCCCAACTTCAACAAATCATAAAATCAGTGAGATAGGTTAATAAATCATTCATATTAACTTGTTCAGAAGGATGTTTACTACCAAATTTTCAATCTTCCCCATTCCTTAGCACATACATCAGTGTAACAGCCACCAGGAGGCACTGCGTGGTTCAAATTACTACATCGTTTTACTTGAAACCATGGTCAGCTATTGAGTTCTGCACAGTGTAAAATCAGGAGGCGGCAATGCCGGTAGGTAGAGAGGATGCTCAGCTGGATCCTATTTTCAGCTCTGCCCTGACTTACTCTGTAACTTCAAGCAAGTCATTTCTGCGCCTCTTGCTTTCTGCTCATCTGCTTTTCTATTTCTCTATAAGTTTATGCACAGTGCTTACGCACCAGAGAATTCAAAGGCCAACGGGTCCTGTGACCCCCACTACAGTCCAAATGAAAAAAAAAAAAAACCACTAACACTTACTACCTATTAAACATACTCTCACGGTTTTTTAAAGCTCTTAGTAACTACGACTTTAGCATGGGCTACATGTTATATTCCAAGCAGAACTGCAATACTGGGAGCAAAACTGATATTGCAACAGGAGACTAGCCCCTCACTAACTTACCCCCTCCCCAAACAGACACACGAGCGCAGCAGGCAGACCATCAGACAGGAGCTGTGTTCGGTGATGGGAATGAGAGTGATATTCTTACTGATTTATCAGGCACTAACTGCCTTGCAAGCCAGTAATGACTTCCAACGGAGGTCGTCACAGACACTGTTTATCAATCTGCTTTGAACGAAGCCTGTTAATAAATAGGCAACGGCAACATTTATTGCAAGAACCATGAAACGCATTACAGAGCCATCATGGTCCAGCTCCAGCTCCAATGGGCGGGATAGAGAAGAGGAACAAAACGAAGCAGGCATTCCCAAAAGGAATTATTTTCTTCATCAAATATAGATACGTAGGTAGATCCGAGTAGTGCATGCACTCTGTAGCGCCTTGAAATATTACACGCTCATATTTTAGGTTTACTTATCTTTCCATACATTGATCAAGCCTGCCCTTTTATCTTCTTATCTCTCTCTTTGTCCATCTATCACATAGGAAAGATTTAACGCACATTACAAACGCAGAACCTGTGAAACAGGAGTTGCCATAGCAACCCAGTATTTCTATTTTGTATAAACACAAAGTGGCGATGCAGAGTAACAAGCAGGGCGGGCATGTCAAGCTGACTTCAAAGTTGCCCTCCATTCTTATTAAGTTGTTTTAAAATAATTCAGCCAAATTCTTCACTACCCCTGGGCACACATATGACATGCGATATTTAAAATGAAAAAAGGGAAAAAATATGGTGGATCATTATGAAGTGCCCTAGGCCTCTTGAAGAAGCAGGGACTGATACGTTTGATGTCTGGGGTTCCAGAATAACTCACCGTCCTGAGAGGACACGCTTCCAGCACGCACAGCCAGGAAGGAAGAAATAAAAAACAGCGTACGCGGATGGAAAAATCTGATGATAACAGATGAAGATCCAGTCCATTTAGACCAAATGATGACCCCCTACTGAAGAACTAGGACAGTGTTTTCTCACACTTGTAAAAGCCATTCCAGGAAAATCAAGCCAACCTTGTTGCTCTGCTGGATGTTGCTAAAGAAGTCTCCATCTTCCTCCGTACCACCCCCGTGCCTTATATTTGTGTTCATCCCTTGCCCTAGAACTAAGAACTGCTGCCCAGGGGGGGTTTCCATCTACTGACCCCTCTGTGAAATCCTATGAAATATGAACTTTCATTTCTACCCAGGAGAACTTTTCCAACCTTTTCTCTGATGCCTGATGAAGGGTGTTTGTGCCCGAAAGCTTGCAATTAAAGAATTTCTTTTTGCAAAAATCTTGTTGATCTAATAAGAGATATCACCTCTGTGCACAAGCCCTGATTGCTTTGCCCTTGCCCTATACATCTCCATTTTAGGCCCAATCCTGCTCCCACCGAAGGACGGCGTATTATTATTAACCTCAGATAGGGCAACTGGAATGATATCCTGCCAACATGACACACCGATCACAATTCTTCACATGATTCGTTTCCTTAGCACTCATAATGCAACTACTCACGAGTCAAGCTTCTAATTAAATCGCAGAATCAAGACCATAGACAGGAAGATTTTAGCTGTTACTGGCCTGCAAAGCAATGTATCCAATCCATCATGAAATGTCTTCCGCTAAGCTCACATGAGAAGCACTGTGGAAGGCAGGGAGCTCTACTGGACAGATCACTGGACTGGGAGTTAGAGGACACAGATTATAACCCTGATCTTCTCTGTAACCTTATGTCATTTGCTCCCAGTGCCCCCTTTACCTATATTAATATACACACATCTCAAATGCTATATCAATTCAAGAGCTTCTCCTTATCGGATGAAACTTGAGCTCCACTAGCCCAGTGGAACCAAAAAGCCGTCCTTCCTGCCTCACATCCCTGCCATCATTTTCACTTTCCAACAGGCACGACATATTTTA
Organism: Gavialis gangeticus; assembly: GCF_001723915.1. NCBI lineage: Eukaryota > Metazoa > Chordata > Crocodylia > Gavialidae > Gavialis > Gavialis gangeticus. The sequence goes on from NW_017729031.1 coordinate 30,801,168, forward strand.
CATACACTTGACACTCTTCTTGATGGCCATCACTGCCTAGCTCACACGCCCTTGGAACGTGAGAGTGGCCCCTCCAACATCCTGGACCACTCCCGAACTCCCTGTCAAGTGAAATCTCTAAGTCATTTTTTATTATTAGTGAGTGCTGAACTTCCTGTGGTGCTTGTAGTGCAGAAACACAGTCTCTGCTTCTCAATATTAAAAACAGATTTTCCAAATAGAATAGAGTGGTCAGGGTGGGGAAGACGTTGGGACGTGTGTGCAGACTGGTGAAGACAGCCGAGGTTCAAACTTTACAGAACGGGAAATAAGACAATCCAGACAAATACCAGGGATCTGTCAGCGTAGAAATACTGACGGCTGCTATATAAACTGAAGCAGCAGCCACCTCTATTTTTCACTTGTTTCTGCTGTGATCAACTCCAAAATTTGGCCAATAGTTCGAAACTGCAATTCAGATATTGTCTGCTCCAGTTATTCAGAACGCTGCTCTAAGTTCATCCTGCCTTGTGAAGGGATTGATGGCTCTGCTCTCAGATGCATGTAAATGGGGAATAACTCCATTTTATTGAGGAACTTCACTTCTTATTTTTCTTAAGACCACAGTACGGTTTTGTAGACAGGCCATCAGGTGAACCAAGTTCTGTAGCTAGCTTTGCCAATGTTTCACATAATCATAGATCATTTACCCCCCTCTAAATACAGGTGCCAAGTATCATTAATAAAGGAAGTGACTTCAAAATGGAACGTCAGGAATAACTCCACTCAAGTCAAGGGAGCTACACTGATACAATGCCAGGCCTAGAGTTAATCTAGATTTGCATCAGGGGTCACTGAGGGCACCATCTGACTCAGTTCAGCATAATTAAAATAACTAGTGAAAACAGAATTACCTAGGAGGACAAGTTAACAAGTGAATGATGTAGTATATTAGACTGAGATGATAAAGTGCTATAAGAGTACCAAAAACACCCTCAACCTCAACTTGTAAGATGTTGGCATACCAGGGGCAGAGAGTGCAAGAGCCACAAAGGGCCTGATCTTTGTTGTGGCAGCACATCCTGGCCCGTTCCCAGCCATCTGTCATGAGATGCACATGCACCCAGGGCCAGCGAGCCAGGCCGGGGCTCAGTGGATCCTGATGTAGCCGCTTGCAGCTTCCTGGTTGCCTGCCACGGCTGGCCCAGGCTCTGGGCAAGCCCCTGCCACCCACCACAAAGCCCAGGCTGCTCACAGGAGGCAGCAGGGAAGCTGCAAGCAGCTGCACTGGGGTCCATGGAGACCCAGCCTGGCTCACTGCCGACAGCAGGTGCCCATGCGCCTTGAGGTGGATGATGGGGAAGAGGCCAGGACTGCACAGCCACAACAAGGATTAGGCCCCTTGCGGCTCTGCCGCTGTCTTCCCCGAGGTGCACGTGCCAAGCAAAATGCCTTTGCATGCCCGTGCTAGGGGTTGCCTACCTCCATGCTATAAGATTAAGAAGGGAGTTAATGGTTACAGATTTTTCTTCCCTTTTTTTCCTTCTGCAACATTGTGCTCCTGATGTATTCCACCTTGTGCTGTTCAACCTCAACTCAAAAAAGCTTATAATCACTCCCTTGCCTTCACTTTCTAAATTCATGCTGTGTGCAGAATTGTAGGTCTACTAAATCTCACTCACTCATCGTAAGATTTACTCCTTTTGGCTTGGTGCTTCACGCGGTGGTAGACAGTCTGTCCTAAAGCAGGGAGATTTAGAATGTGTTTCATAAAATATTTCAGCTCTTAGTTCATGGTTTAGTCCTTTCCTTGTGTGTCTGTGTTTACTTAAATGGATTTTTTTTTTATACACTGCGGAATTGGCACCTGTGTGCTGAAGCCAGCTGACTCAACACGCTATCCCATCATGCTCAGCTCTGTACATGCAAACAATAAATCCCCTTCAGCTTTGCTCCTTGTTTGCTTGAATACTACGAGAAAGCAAGACCCTGTTTTAATGGGCACTGCTGACTCCTTTATCATCTGTTCAGATCCCCACAGTGGCATCATAGCATCCACCTATTTCTTAGGATGACACAGACTTCCAAGCAGCTCCTTACTGTAGCACGTTGATATTCTGAGCAGCTGGTAGCTGAAAATAGTGAGAAAACTTCTTTTTTTTCATATCAGCCTTAACAGATCCAGTCCATTTGGGCAAAGCCTGTTAAAATAAATGCTTAATGCAAGGAATGAGCGGGTTATAGCTTCTATAAGAAACTAATTCTATAAGAAATTAGCACAAGCTAGTGCTTAAAAGAAAATTAGTTCAACTATGCATGAAACAAAGTAATAGGAGATGGAGCACAGAGCACCTGTTTTCTCAGCAGGATCCAAATGCCACCTCACAATGCTACAGTCTTAAACAGGGTGGTGTGCTATCATACAACAGTTGCTGTAGCTTAACTGTTTATCATGAAGAGGTCTACGTACAGGATTAAGCTGAGAATTACTATTACTACCATCATGGCAAAGAAAGGCAGCTCCAGCAGCCTCTGAACTACTTTGAACGAGTGTATCACCCATTGCAAATGGCCAGGTATTGCAAGGCAGAGTGTGGGCAAACAAAGACACAAAGAAGACATGACCCCAAAGGGACCGTTTGGTTCATTTTGAAAACTAGCTTCTTCTTTGTATTCAGACTCCAACACATAGTAGTAAGATGCTTCAGTACATGCTATACAACTACAGCCATAATGACATGAAACCTGCCTATTGCTTAGAAGTGGATAATTACTTAATAAGGGGGTGCTGACTGCAGTGTCTCTGGATCCGTTCTTTTCTACTGCATATTGCTGCGTAACGCTGTGAGTTTTCAGTGATGAAACTCAGCTCTCTCCCTCATTTTCCTAGGGATGTCACAAAACCTAGCAGCATTCTCCATCTGCAATAACCACACTATGCTCCATGATCTATGCAACAACAGTTTCCAGTTAAGTTGTAAGGTTGAACATAGTTATGATTGGCCAGGCGAGTGGGAAATGCACTCATGCATGCTGTCTGTGGTCAGTGGGTCCCTCACATCAGTCTCTGAGGTGTGTCTCACATTTACAAGTCCCACTGAAATTAGAAATAAGGAATTTAAGAAGCCACTTTTATCAAGCAGTATTGACGGCTCCTCTATTTAGGCAGCAAATGCTTTCTTCTGTATGGAAAAAATGAGCTCTTGTTGTGGCTGCATATATATATTACCTATGTAAAGAGACTAAATAGATAGATGGATAGATCACTAGATCTATATAGATATCTATATCTCTATATCTACATCTCTATATAGATCTATAGACATACACACCCACACACACATATACAGAGCCAGGTAAGATGACAGCTGAGTGAAACACCAACTTCAAAACAATAGTACCACTGGATAACCTCAAAATCAGAACCCATCAAATGCTCACTGAGACATTTGGTGCTTTGATAACCCAGAGCTGTTTACTAGTTTCATCTCAAAGCTCACCAGAACTCAGAGTTTAAATGCCAGGTTTAACTTAGAGATCCCCATCTACCCAAATGGAAATTCAAGAAAGTATGTGTATAAAGTAAAATTACCAAGAACTTGCACAATGCCATAGGACAAACACAAAAGAAGTCACCTGAATCCAGATGCAGGCATTGTCTCTTTACCTGGGTTTCAGCAATGAATTTTCCCTTTATATCAACTGTGTTTTGGCTCCTTCCCCTCTCCCCCCACCCCCAAAAAAGTTCTGCGCACCAACCTCCCTCTTTTTTAAAATCCTTTAGACAATAAATGTTCAGTACACGTCTCCAATTCCCCCGATGCTAAGCATTAATTCTAGAGCAGGGTTTCCTTTGTTACAAAACTCAAAGGGATCTGAACACAGAGAAAAGACCCATCCTGGCTCCCTGCATGAAAACATCCCTTTGTTTAGCCTGTTGTGCATTTGTTCGAAAAAGGAACAGAAAAAGGACACGGTCGAGTCAAACCTGGCCTATTACTCAAAAAGCCGAGCTCTTAAAAATCCCGGAATACCATTAAAAGTTTGAATCATAGCCTTATTGTGCTAGCAAGAAGCAGTGATATCCTTTCAGGTCAAGTGACAGGGTCTTGTGAGATTCGAGTGAGAGCCGTGTCCCCGCTGTGGCTATGAAGTTCCAGCCACTTCTATAGCATGTCGCACAGTGACATCCATGACGTTGCTCGAACGATGGCTACGTATCAGATCTTCTGCACTGGATTCACACACATCTAGCTGCATACTTGAAAACAAAACTGTATTCACCTATATGTTTTGAAAAGCAAGTGGGCTGCACAGTGGGGTTCCTTTGTGTTCCTTTTGATGGAATTACGCCCTCAACGGGGATCCATATTGTGAATTTAATATCGTGCAACACTTGTACATTTTTGCTACCGCGGCATCAGTAAAAACATAAGCAACAGGGAAAGGAATGAAACCCTCAGAAATATCTGATAATTATTGTCACAATCAGAAAGGGTGAACATATTACAGGAAATAAACCTAATAATGTAGGAAGGTGACAAGGGTCCTAATGTATTTGTTAATGAACAACCAGCTGTGTGACACTGGATATTGTGGTTTTCCTCCTACCTGAAAAGCAAGCCTCATTTATCTACATTCATCTCCTGAGGCACAGAGAAAGGCTCTCTACAACCTCCAAAACATACAGATGGGGGGAAAAGTAGGAAAAGGAATAGGGGGATCTGCATTTTCCCCGTGCAGAAGGGCCGCTTTTCAACAGAGCCTGATTGCAGCTACATTACTGCAGAGATGTGGGATGTGGGGAGGGTGGCAGGGAGTGTTCCCCAAGTCAGAGACAAACCCCTTTATGACAATAGCTTTGATGCACGTTGCAACATCCCTGAGGTTTGGAAAAGCGATCTCTCTGCTTCTGCTCGAAGAGACAACCCCTGCTCCCTGATGGAAGAATTTGGAGAAAAAAGCTGTCAAGGAGAATTTCACAGATCTTTCCTCCTGACCCCACCCAAGGGCAATCGGAGCCTGTGATTGCATGCAAAGCTGACAAACTGACTTATTTATAAAGCCATTTCACTCGTGCTGTACCCAGGTTCCACCATGTAGTTATCTCTGCCTCCTGCTCTCTCTGTAACCATAGTAGCAAACCTCCCATTTCTCTCCCATCTCCTTACGGTTTGGAAAGCCAGAGCCGTGTTCACAGTGATTTTTCCATCACTGTAAATTTGCAGATTATCCAACTGTATTTGGTAGAGACAGATTAGAGGGAAAAATAACAACATATCCGAGCACTTAGATCTAATTGCAAATTATCCTTAAATAATGCATCAGCCCCCTCTTAATTATAGCAGCTTTCACTCTCCTCCGAGATGTGCAGCATCTGCTAATGTACGTGTCAAATGATTAGTACCAAGTCCAAGGGAAAGGGCAAAGGAGCACCTTCCTTTGCATCATGTCCTGCTCTTACCACCATCCCCCAGCCCCTCTGAGGCTCCTTTCTACTCAATCTTAAATCCTCCTTCAAACTCATTCTTTTGCATCACGACTTCCTGCATTAATCATTTGGTCCTAGTGTCTCCTTCAGATGGAAGAAATGCCCAGTGTACCCTACTGTCTTGAATAAAGGCCCAAACCCTTCATGTCTGACGGCCCAAACTGATGCTCCCTGGTTACTAAAGGCTTTGGGAGTCTGCAAGCAGCATAGCATTATGCTTGTCCACACTTTGGGTCTGGACTTTTGCATTTCTGCCTGGTACTAAACACCATTTGTGCCTACCACAGTCTCCTGATAATTCACCATCTGTTTGTGAATACTTAGTACTTAAATAACCAGCTCCCAGACACTGAGCATCATTAGGTGGTAGACTTTAAACCTGATTCTGTCCGTCCCGATAGCTTAAAGTCAAAAATTATAAATGAATTGGGAGGCCACAAATATCAGGTGTCCAACTTGGGAAACACCCAGCCAAATTCCCAGCAGTGCAGAGCACCGGCAGCTTCCATTGGCTTCAGGTGGGCTTTGTATTGCAAAAATCAGACTCATCTCATGGTGGCCACCCAAAATAAATGGGCTATATGTTAACAGAGAGCCAGAGCCAGAACCCAAACTCAAACTTTTCTGGCCAATGTTGCCTGGCTGCTTGCCGAGAGCTTCAACTTCTGATAGGCGTAAATCAACTTTGTAAATAACTCACAAATGGGCAACAAGATCTGCTCCCTGCCCCAATGCCAGTGCCTAGGTTTTTCATCAGGCCCTGAACAAATAGCAGTTAGTGCATAGACTGACATACAAATAAAAAGCAAAGGCATCTCTCAGATCTATTGTTCCTATCAGCCCGGCAGGCCTGCTCTAATCCCCAGTATCTTTGGGCAGTTGTAATTAGCAGGTCACCTACCTCACCTGTACCCAGCTCGACAACAAAGCAGCACTAACAATGTGAGCAGGAGCGCCATTCAAGCATGGGCTGATAAATCTCATATCTCTATCTGACAGGCACAGGCCTGAGATTATTGCTTTGAGGGCTCAGCTTTCCACACCTCGGTGGAAAACAGCAATAGATCATCAAAAAGAAAAAACGAAAAAACCCAACAGCCTTAATAGAAATCAGCAAGGGCCTTTAAGGAGATTGTTGGGGCTCTGTGAAACGGCGTGCACACCTTCAGACTGAAGAAAACAAAAGGTGGATATTCATTCATAAAGCGTTCTGGGGCCCATGCATCTCCTGGCTATGGACATGATTTAGAGCTGGGAGGAAGACAACATTTCCATTCCAGGGCAGCTTCTGAGATTTTCTTTTTCTTCACTGGATTGAAAACCAAATCTTTTCACCATTCACACAAAAAGAAATGGTGTCCAAATGTCTGCTTTCACACTGAAAAGGTCAGGGTTTTCAATCTGAGTCTCCCCGTCAGAAGTGAGTGGAAAGTCCAGCCTGTCCTGAACTGTTCCTTTCGAGAGCTTTGTTTAAATGGATGCGTCTCTAAAAAACACGTCAGCTCTTCTGAAACAGCACGTCTCAGTGCAAACACATTTTGTCCAAAACGTTCAAACCAACTCGAATATGTTTTCACCCCCATCATGCTCCCTTGTCCCACCTGTTCTGCAATGCACGTGTCATTCGTGAAGGCACATTTGTGCACATTTCCTCAGAGACTAAGAAAGAAAGAAAGAAAGAAAGAAAGAAAACAACCCGATGGTGCCACTGTGAAAAATTAAACAGAGAGAATGCTTTCGGACTGTTTCCAAAAGTGCTGTCACCTACATCCAATGCAAACCACTTCCTCAGGATACTCTAACGAGTTGGCCAGAGCAATGCAATGTGACTATGGCAGGAGATTAGTCACCTGGGAGATGGATTTCGGCTTCAAACAAGTGTGAATGCTAAACCATTAAAAGTCCTGCTCATTTAGGAACTCAAAATCCCACCAGGAAAAAAAAAAACCTCCAGAGCACCGCCATGCACCTTTGCTGCATCATTCTGGCACAAACTTCAGCTCCAATCTTGCTCCCATTGAGGTAAACTGGAATGGGAGTGCATTCTTCGATCACAATCCAGGAAAGTAAGTAATGGACTGCACCCTTCAGGGATTTTGGCATGGCACATGCTGCTAAATCAGGGACATTCATTTTTCCTCTTCTGTGGAACACTGCAGCCAACAGTGTCTGCTGGATTTCATTGAGATACATGTGATGCTCACGGGCAGAGAATGAAGCCAAGTGTTTTTAAACAGATCCAAACAGATCTGTCCTTGCTTCCCTTCTTCCCTTATATCTTCCAGCACTTAGAGACCAAGGTATTCCCAAATTGGAGGCTGCACCCTAATTATCATTTTTAATACTCATAGATGGGCCTATCCAGCATGAATCTGTCCATTCAGCAGTCATTTGCAACTGTAAAAAAGGGCTGGACCATTCAGGTTCAGCTCTCCAGCCACACTGGACAGGTGTGGAACAACCAGAGTGAAGCAGGGGAGACTCAGGGCTACAGATTAGACCCTATGGGGGCACTCAGGCTAAGTACAGATGGTCAAAAAGCCCAAGGCTGAAGCAATTCAATCTTCACAGGTTAGTCTAAGCCGCACAGATTGAACCGATAAGCAAGTGAACAGACATTCATTTTGATTCTGGAAATGCGGCCACCTGCCTGCAGTGACTGAGGCAAGAAGCTGGGGGGTGCTACAGCATCCCTCCCTGGTTGGCTGAAGCAAACAGCTTGGGACAAACATAGCCCAACCACCCGGTGGGGCAGAGGTGCAAAGCATCCTGGGATGCTGGGGGACTGTGAGTTAACTTGAAACTGGAGGGGATCTGGGAGAGAAGTTCAATAAACTGATTTAACCTCAATCAATTAAGTCTGATACTACATCCACCCAGGTTTCTCTTGAACGTGGTTCATGTGCACTGAATTTCAGTTGTGTTACAGATCTGAACCAGTTTCCTATCGCTTATACCAGTTTATGTGCAACTTCTGTCACTAGTCCCAGTACTGCCAACTTGTGCAGTTTTATTTCAGGTCTCACAGTTGCGTGGGACTTTTCTCCCCAAACTGTAATTGCTGGCATCAAAAAAACTTTATGAAAAACTCAGCTCTCCCTTCAAAGAGAGATTTCTGGCCTGAAAGGGCTGTAGAAGAAAGGTAAGAAACATCAAGCTGTTGCACCTAAAAGCCTCCAAAACCATAGTAAAAAAGAACCATCTTTGTACAAAGAAAAAACCTCTTGTGATTTTTAAATTAATCTGAATAATTTGGAGATCTGATTTACCATGCAAAACAGTTGGTTCGGTTCTATGCAGACCCCATTAAGTTAGCAGGCACTCCAAGACGATGCTAATGCCTGAAAATGGGCACGTCAGACTGGTAGCTGAAGTGGAACAGATCAGTTTTGTTTCACTGTCTAAATACAAGTGTGAAGCGTAACTCTGGACCCACAAGTGTGCACAGCAAATGCCATCTTAACAATTCAGTTCCAGATGGTGCAAAGGGGGGAAATTACTGCTGCTAATTGGGCATGACTTTCTTTTGCAAATGAGGGAGCCATCCCTCTCTAAACTGGAGTAACACTACTGAAATTAATAGGAGGACACTAATTTAAACCAGACCTCAGGGCCAGGAATTCATGTACCATATTTCTGAAGCCCTAAGAATGAACAAACAAATATACTAGTAAAGAGTAATAGCACTAGGGTAACTAGGGCTATTCAGATACAGAAAGCAGAAGGTAAACTAAGCGGCATCTTCCACGCAGGCACAAAATTACCACACCTTGGTGCAGAGTCTTGTATGAGACTTCTTCTTCACCCCATTAAACAAAGTGCTTACAACGTACCACAGCAACAAGCACAGTCTAGAAACGCCTCAAGAAGTCGATTAGATTAGAGCCAGCCAACTGCTGGCAGCTAAAGGGATCAGATGAGAAGCCGACTCCTACAGGAGAAGGGTGAGGCTAGGCATTGCACTCATTGTCAGATTTGTTCTGAAAATAAAATGAATGCGCCAGACTCAAACTTACAGATATGATGGGTTTTTGTACATGCAACATTTTTTGCCCTTTCCTTCCCTGTTAAATTACTACCCTCTTTCCTGGGGCCAGCTATGAGCTATTGAAGTCTCCCATGACAACCATGGTCCTGGACGAGAACCTGATGGTGCTTAACACCGAAAAATGCAAGGTTCTCCACCTTGGGAAGAAAAACCTGCAGCATCCTTATAGGCTCGGCAGTGCTACACTGGCTAGCACTACAGAAGAAAGAGACTTGGGGTCATCATTGACCACAAGATGAACATGAGCCTGCAATGTGATGCTGCGGCTAGTAAAGCGAGCAAAACCCTGGCTTGCATCCACAGATGCTTCTCAAGCAAATCCCGGGATGTCATTTTCCCCTTGTACTCGGCATTGGTGAAGCCGCAGCTGGAGTACTGCGTCCAGTTTTGGGCTCCACAATACAAAAAGGATGTGGAGAAGCTTGAGAGGGTGCAGACAAGAGCCATGCGCATGATCAGAGGTCAGGAAAACAGACCTTACGACGACAGGCTGAGAGCCATGGGGCTCTTTAGCCTGGAAAAGCGCAGGCTCAGGGGTGATCTGATGGCCACCTGTAAGTTTATCAGGGGTGACCACCAGGATCTGGGGGAACGTTTGTTCACCAGAGCGCCCCAAGGGATGACGAGGTCAAACAGCTATAAACTACTGCGAGACCGTTTCAGGCTGGACAGTAAAGAAATTCTTCCTTCTGTCTGAGCCCCCAAGGTCTGGAACAGCCTGCCACCAGAGGTGGTTCAAGCACCTACATTGAACACCTTCAAGAGCAAACTGGATGCTTATCTTGCTGGGATCCTATGACCCCAGCTGACTTCCTGCCTTTTGGGCAGGGGGGTTGGACTCGATGATCTGCCGAGGTCCCTTCCCGCCCTGATGTCTATGAAATCTATCCCCCTCGTGCCCAGTCCGGTGAAGAAACTCACTCCTTTGGGGGAAGGTATTGCTGTTAACAAGTCCCTCCTTGGACTTTTTGCAGTGAGAGACAGGTGTAAGCTATGGCTAGGAGCCCCCAGGAGCCCAGCCTGCGCAGGCTGCAGAGACCAAGGACTGAGGAGCACAACCCCAGCTTCATTGCTAATAGCTTCTTCTAGTCACCACTCCCCACTGGAAGCGGATGCAAGGGCCATTTTCTGCCACCAGTCTCCTCCCCTAGTGGAGAGCTTTTCTACCAGTTTCCTTCAGTGGCAAACAGAATGATCTCCAGGATAGATTTATCCCAAGGATAGTAATAGTGTAAACTCACCCAGGTCCTCATCACAAGTGCCATAGCGTTATTTAGGAAAAGCCCCACCCTAGATTCCTGTTTTAGCTGCAGCCTAAGGATAAAAACACTGTGTTATTTCCCTTCGACTAAATGTAGCAGATACCTTTTTTTCCTATCCATGTAAAAGGACAAGAAAAATCAATGTTACAGCTAATACAACCTTCCACGGGACCGGAGTAATCAGTAGTAAACGTTTGCACTGCAAAATAAGACTTGGCAAACCCACAGTGCTTCAGGGTCAGCAGAGAGATTTCATTCCTTCCTACACAAAATCATTAACACTGACGCCACAGATCTGCTACTAGTAACGTTAGGTAAACATCCCGGAAAGCATAATAATATTTTCATTGAACTCTCTGTTTAAAGGAGGAGTAAAGCAGGATTTCATCCCTAAGCTGATAATATGGTCCACGTGTGAAAACAATAAAATAATAAAAGCGACATGAATAAGCTTTCAATGGAAAAAGATTTACCCGAGGAAACGTTCCTACATCAAAGCAGGCAGATAATCTGACAATATTTTCTTCTACGATACTGGCTAAGGTTACTTAATGATTTAAACAAGATACAGCATTATCATGTTTATTAGTCCCTGTGGAGCTATAACTAAATTGCAGGGGGAAATTGCCTGCCTTATCTGGGTAGCAAATCTAAGACAATTTTTATTTATTCTGTCTGCTTTGTAAAATCATTTAAAAGAATTTAAATAAATACTCAAGTTCCAAACATTGCAGCTGCAAATGCTAGTGGATTTGGTGTGAAATTACCCAGGGAGCTAAAATGCAAACACAAGACAGCTTGTAATAGGGACCAGGACTGTATGGGACACAAGGTCCAGTCCAATCCTATGTTTCTTGCCCACTGTAGTGCCTTATCTGGAATACTTTTCCCGATGCAAATGTGGCTACTTGTGGAGTAAGACAAGGGTGGCAGAATGTGGCCCAGTGAAGTCAGCAGTCAAAATGACAAGAGCTGCAAGCCACTGCTATGCTCCTGGTGCTGGCCCACTGAATTCTTCTTTTCTAGAAAGAAAAGCCAAATGTATTGAGCCATATGTATTCAGATCTCATTCAAGTGAGCTGCTACTACTTACACCAGTGATGAATTTGGCCCTTGATGGACAGTATCTAGAGGAAAGTGCTCAACAAATTAGCAAAACACACTTCATGGCAATCTGGGATGCAACAAGCAGTGTCTTCACCATCTCTGTTCTATGCCAATGGCACACATCTTATGAAAATGGCAACGTTTACCATACTAAAATATGCAGTGCTTTGACTTAGTCACAAAGACCCCCGTTCCAAAACCAATGTCAATAATCTTACAGCTTCAATACCTTTCTTCCCACCCCAACTAATTTTCCCTGCTTTACATATCTTAATTCTTCCTAGCAAAGATTAGATCATCATCAGTACCTTTGACCAATAAAGCATGGCATCAAGGTCCTTGGCCTTTCCCCTTTTTCTTCATCTCCTGAGTCTTTCAGATTCTCAGAAAATGTAAACCTGAATGTACGAATATGCACCTCTTTCAATAAGAAAGATATGGGAACAATCCTACTGACCAGGAACAAACCTATTAGGACCACAAATATACATGCTGAGAAGAGCAGGTCATAATCTAATCCCTACAAACCTGAAAAGAGCTTTTTAGAAGTGTACATATTATACCTTTCCCTGGAGCAGAACATAGATGTGTAATACTGGTTACAATATGTTGAATACAATGTATTATTTAATAGAAGGAGATGGATTTTATTTTCATTTTGTCACTGCTGTGTGCCCCGGGTAAAGATAAGCTTTGCCAATCAAAATCTAATATTCAAAATCCTGGTAGTGAAAAATGCTTCAATTAAAAAAAAAAAAAATCCTTCAGCGGTGCCCCTTTTTTTTTTTTTTTTTTTTTTTTTACAGTGTTCACAATTTCTTTCATTTGCCTCATTTTTTCTCTTCTGTCTAGCCTCTTGATCCTAATGCCTGCACCAGTGGTTCCCAAACTGTGGGTTGCGACCCCAAGTGGGGTTGCAACGTCAGCGGATGGGGTCGTGGGGGTGGGGGGCTGTGGGTTGGGAGTGAGGGGCCATGCTGAGGAAATGGGGCTATAAATGGGATCATGCTGAGGAAAACTTGGGGAAGCACAAGCCTACACTATGTTTGCCACCAAAGTGCCTGAGCAAGAAGCCCAACTACCCCACTGCAGGATTAAGGTGCACACAGAGAAGATCACAACTCTACACAAGTTCATTTCCTTGCATACAATAGTCTGGTCCATCTTTCCTCTACAACAGTGCGAGGGAAGGACTGTTGCAAAAGGGGAAGACAGTGAAGTAGCAGGAGTCAGATTAGGAGTGGAAGCTGCTGTTTCTTCATCAGGAATACATCAAAAAAGGAAAGCAGAAGTGTCCATGTAGTAGGAGCTTATTTATTTCTCTGAAACAAATGCACCTTGCTCATGGGTTGGAAACTCTGCTGTAAAGAAAATGAATTGGAAGCAGGCATTTCAGCCCCAAGCCCTACATCATGGCTGGCCTACATGCAAAGCCTGGCCTGCAAGCCTTGACACTGTACTCTGTGGCCAACACTAAAATCAGAGTTTTATGTTGTATGTCCCACTGCCTGTGCAAACCAGAGGAGAGCAAGAGATAGGTAGACAAGACTGCTTCCTAAAAAGTCTTTCCTTGAGGAACAGGAACATAAAGTGAAGTCTTCCTAGGAAGCAGGTTGCCCACGACTTGTCTCTCTTTGTATTTTTGGCCTGATTATAGGCAGTGGAGACAGGAAGCAGGGTACCCAAGGGCTGGCAGACTTCCCGGAGGATGACACCACGGCCCTCCATGTATCACTTCACTGTCAGTTTGTCCCTCTAGCTCTAAAATGTTGTATAACTCTGCCTTGCACATTTTTATCAGTAAGATGTAGGATGCATTAAATTCTGCCACGAAGACAGCACCCGATTGCGAAGGTCACATGCCTGAAGACAAAATTAAGACACCAGGCAGTGAACTCACCTGGAAATGTCAAGGATCTGGGAGGAATAAGAGATACAGGCCCATAAATCTATGAAGTCAAAGCAGCAGCTTGAATCCACAGACATGAAGTGTAACAACCAAATACGTCCTTTTTATCCTATCGTAGTATTTGCCATGTAAGTGCACACTACATAATGATGTCAGGTGGTTAAATTATTCTAATTTCCAAAAAATGACTTGTAATGATCGTCTCAGGCTCCCGAAGGTCTCATTTTTTAAAGTCTTTCTGATCAAATGGAGCACTTCTATATCTAATGGTCTGTATAGTTAAGGCGGTTGACAGTAAAACTAGCTAGTTAGGCCAGAACCAATCTGTTAAAATGATACCGAGAGAGCCTGTCAGCTTCCTCAGCATATTTAGAATGTAATTTTTGTTAGGCAGCTTAAAAAGATGTTCATGGATCTGCTCCTTTCCCCACTCTTTTTCGCTGCTGAACAAATTACTGTCAGGAACTGAACTGTCTTTCCAGTTAGTTTTAACACCTGCCTTTTTAACTTCCAAGAATCAAAAGATACATTCAAAGCCTTATTGTTTTGCATCGCAAAAAAAGCATCTAACTTGAGATCCTTTTATCTTCAGACTGCAGTGTAAATGGAGGCAGAATGCCCATTGCTTTGGAAATCATCTTAGAATTTTAGCCAGGAAAACCAAAATGATCTTACTTCATTTTACTCAATAAATATTGTATTTAAATTCAGAATAAAGACAAGGAAAGTTTATACAGGAGATTTATGTTCAATTCTGATTGGCACCATAATTGGTCTGTTTAAATATTTATTTTAATATTTACTTGGTTTAAAAATTATACCAATCCGTCAGCAAGTGTCTATGCATTGCTTCATAAGAAAACTTATTAATAAAAAAAATGAAGTATCAGGCTTCTAGTTTTATTTTAAACTCATAGCTTCAATTTTCTTGGGAAGATCTGCCAATATCATTTACTTGACATCATTAGTGAGCTATTGATCTCGACAGGTGATGCTCATGCTCAAGAGAGATTTCCATTAGAAAAAGATTTTGATGTTCTCAAATTTTTTAAATACGTTCAAACACTGAAGTTCACTAAAGTGAATGATAAAGGAAACTCCTGAAGAATGTAAGTAAGCTTGTCTGGATCAAAATGCTTTTTAGTACCAAAAAAAAAACAAAAAAAACCAACCAGAAGGCTTTTGAAGCTTTAGAATATGTTCTCGAAAAAATTAGAAGTCATCCCTCCATATAGTTCAGTCAATTATGTCATATTCTTCATCCTCCTTAGGGGTGATTCTAAAGATTCAATTCTTATGTTGAAGTTAATGGCCAGACACATTCAACTTGCTGGGAGCAGGATGAACCCAAACATAATTAAAAGAAAGCAGGTCTACATTTCCAAAAGTGACTGATGTTTTGGGGTGTCCAACACATGATGCCTTAAAATAGCCTGGTGCTCCAAAAGTGCTGGGGGCCCACATCCTGAGAATCAGCATCTCTGGGCAGCCAACCAGACAGCCCGCTCTCATTGGCTGCACTTACAAAACGTGGGCATTAAGCTGCGATTGCATGACAGCCTTGCTGGGATCCCAGTGTCTGAGGGCTAGTGCGCTGAGATGGGCTTTTGGACATCTGCTCCTGGCTCCATAGGTGACAGATTCACAAAGGTATCCTTGCTTCATTTTTTCTCCATCTACAAAATGGAATAAAAATGCTTCTCCAGCCTCTAAAGCAGAGGTTCCCAAACATTTCCTTATTATGTACCCCGTTCCAGATTTACCAGCTGCCCGCATACCCATTTCTGTTTAAAATGAGGTGAGATGCGAAACCCTTTTGACAGAGATTTTAGCCCCAGCTGTATTGTTTTGAAGGTGAAGATAAAAGCTCATGCTGCTAAACATGAAAATGATAAATGAGGAAAGAATATCTTGGTCCAGGCTGCTGAGAAGCTGTTGATTTTCTGTGCGCCTGTGCCAATGGTAAGATGCTAACATAAAGAATGCCCTGGGGAAAGAGGGATTCAACAGACATTCATTGCCTTCTCCTCTTAGTGCTTGCAGGGTTTTCATCATCAGTGTCTGCTAACAGTGATTTGAATTCACAAGCTGGATTCTTGATTCAACCCAAGGCAAAATCTGGATTTTCAAGACTAAAAAGCAGAAAAAAATAAACTACCAAGGACTGAAGAGACAAATCGTTCCCAAAGACGTGCCAGCGCCCACAACTAGGGGTTAAAAAACAGAAGTCCTATAGGCCCATTGCAGATTTTCTTTGTGATGTTGAACAAGCCTTCTTTACCTCCATGTGTTTCAAGTGACCCAGCTGCATTAACAGAATTCTTTCTTGGGCTAGGGTTAGAAATTACATACGACCTGGTATAAGTGATCGAAAACAAGTTCAACTCTGTACCGCAACAGAAGTTCAGCGCGCATAAACCACTTTCAAAATGGCCAAAACTGGTTAAACCTGGATGGATGTAGTATCAGACTTAACTGATTTAGGTTAAATCGGTTTATTGAACTTCTACACCAGATCCCCCAACATCTCAGGATGCTTTGCACCTCCCCCATAAACCCCCACCTTGAAAGGTGGGCAGGCCAGCCGTGGCCCAAGCTCTCTGCTCCAGCAGAGCAGGGTGGGGTGCTTTTCAAAAGAGAAAGGAGAGACACATGCCTGCCCCACCCCCTGCTGCCACCACTGGCAGCGGCATGGCCAGAGCAGAACTGAGTGGGACAGGGCAGATGTCGGCTGACCTCTATGGTCTTGAGGCTCCCCGCCCTGATGCTTTTCCCCCAGGAGCCCCATGCCAGCTGGGGGCCCCCTGCCCACTCAGCAGCAACAGAGGGCCATAACTCCACATTGCCCCCATTGCTGCCAGGTGGGCAGGGAGCACCTTGCCATGGTGCTATGGCCAGCATGGGGTCTCCAGGGGCAGGAAAGCAGATCAGGGAGCCCTGAGCCCACAGCAGGCAGCCTGTATCTGCCCCTGCCCTGCACATAAGTTTGGGGGGCCACATGCCCCCCCATGTTCCCCACCCCCTAGATGAGCTGCCCATGTCTCTGTCCTGCCCTGGCTAGGCAATGCCCCCAGCCCCTACCCTACTCCCTCCCTCACCGTGTGGGCCTCAATCTGCCCTGCGTATATCCCCTTCCCCCATAGACCTACCTGCAGGGACCTGCTCGCCAGGCTATCTGGTTGTGTTCTCAGCCACAGGAATACATGGGTGTGCACGTGCATGTGGCTCCCCCTGTATCCTGCTCCCAGCAGTCCCTTACAGGCTGAAACACTGCCAGCCTGCAAGGGGAAACCTGGCGTTTCCCACAGATCTCTGTAAAACACTGTAAACCTGGGACATATGCAGCCCCGGAGCCATGAAGCATGGAACCAGGACTTGAGGTTCCCCTTATGGGACTGTCCTGCCCAATTAGGGATGGGTGGTGACCCTAGAGCAGGGAGGCATGCTCTAGCACCTCCCGGCTTCTGGCCAGGGCCACTGCAAGCATGTAGCTGCATTTCTGGAATCAGAAATGAATGTCTGTTCACTTGCTTCTCAGTTCTATCTATGCAGCTTAGACTAACCTGCAAAGACTGAATCAATTCAGCCTTGGGCTTTTTGGCTGTCTGTACTTAGCCTCACTAATCAAGGGAAGTGATTCTTCCACTCTCTTTGGCATAAGTGAGGCCTCACCTTGAGTAATGTGCCCAGTTTTGGGCCCCACACTTCAAGACAGATATGGACAGATTGGAAAGAGTTCAACAGAAACTGAAAAAAATATATTAGAAGTCTGGAAAATGTGACTTATGAGGAAAGGCTGAAAAAGTGAAGGTTATTTAGCCTGGAAAAAAGAAGGGAGGGAGGGTTGATTACAATTTTCAGATACCTGAAGGGAGATTACAAAAAAGATGGAAATAGACTTCTATGTGGCTGTTGGGACAGGACTAGAAGCAGCAACCTCAAACTGCAGTAAAGGAAATTTAGACTGGAGATTAGGAAGCACTTCTTGACTATGAGGATGGTCAAATGGACCAAGCTACCTAGAGAAGTTGTGGAGTCTCCATCCCTCAAAATTTTCTGGAATGATTATATTCAAATGTGTTAATCCTTGACAAAAAAAAGTAGTTTTTCATTCTGTCTCCTATA
This sequence comes from Gavialis gangeticus, assembly GCF_001723915.1. Taxonomy (NCBI): domain Eukaryota; kingdom Metazoa; phylum Chordata; order Crocodylia; family Gavialidae; genus Gavialis; species Gavialis gangeticus. The sequence continues at coordinate 30,819,089 of NW_017729031.1, forward strand.
CCAATAAAGACCTCTCAGTCACAGAATGCCTCTCCACCACCCTATCCTTTTTAAACGATTTTCTCAAGACTCACTTCCTCTGCAAGGTCTATTCATTAGTGTCAATCAATTGCTATATCAACCCCATTAATAATTTAACTAGGGAGCGGGAGAGAGAAGTGGGTAAATAGAAACAATCAGAGAAACAGTAATTTTAAAGGCAAGAATGGCCCATGATGATGCTGCTGCTGACCGACTGCTTAATCCAGGGCACAGAATGCCAGCCAGTATTTCTTGCCAAGAGCCCAGTAACTTGCGGCTGACCTAGAGCATATCTTTAGAAACCCACTCAGTCTCACCTGAAAGGTTCGAAGCAATTAAGAACTGCTCACACCTCTTGGTAAGCGGTTCTAATAGCTAGCTACCCTCCCTGTAAAAGGGAGCCTTATCTCTACTTTCATTTTTTCTGGCTTCATCTTCCAGCCACTACGGTGTGCATCCCAGGACAGAGCCCTTTGGTATCAGACACTTTCTCCCTGAGCAGATCCTTAGAGAACACAGTCAAGCTCTCTCTGTCTGATTTTTTGGTAGACTGAACTCCTAAAGTCTCACTGAAAAGCAGGTTTCTTCGATTTCTGATTACTGTATGGCTCTTTTCTAAACAACCTCCAATTTTTCAACCTGCTCCAAAAAGAACAGAGGAATAGTGCTCCCGTCAGTGGCATGTACAGAAGTATTTCCACCTCCCTGTTTGCTGGTCTCTGCCTACAAAGGGTCCCTTTGCCTTTTGGCCTTTTTTTCTATATTATCATGTTCAGATTCACTTGGTGAATAACAATGACTTCTGGCACCTAACATGTAAAGTTTTTTTTCTGCAGAATCACTATTACCTATAAAGCTAGGAGGGTTGCCTTCAGTCTGGTAAAGTTTACAGAGAGACACAAGCTATTCCATGATGAATACTTTTGCCTGGCAGACTGAGATGATAGTAGGTGACATGCCTCTATGTTGGTGATGTGATACAAAATGGTTGTACTCTTTCTCCCTACTAATATCTTGGCCTAGGGAAATTCTCTGCTAAAGTATCTGTACCCCAGCTGGGCCCTGTGTCTCTCACCAGTGTGCCTCCTTTGGGAATGAAGAGGCAGAAAGATTGAAGTGGACCTCTGCTCTGCTCCACACTGCCAATCCTTCACTGTTACAGGGTTCATTACGTCCCCCGTATTCATGATTTAATGGGTAGCTGCCCAGCAGCTGCTCTAGGTGCCGCTGGGGCTCAGACAGCCCTGAGGATGAGGGAGTCTCGACTTGGCACCTTGGACCAAACTTTGCACAGAAGAGTCAACCTCTAAAATCAAGAGTCCCTTCCTCCTCTCCAGTGCAGGGAAGCCCGCGACCCACAGCTTTATGCAGCAAGCAAAATGGTTAATAAATTCTGGCAGATTAATACAGCAGTTAATAGACCAAGATGCCTTGGTCACACAACTATCTCGGATCCTCCCCAAAACCTGGCTCCTCCTGTGAGCTGGAGAATACAAAATGTGCTTGGTACCTCAGTGCCTCAATACTCACCAGAGTCTAGCTCCTTACTTCTGCACGGGCGGAGAAAAAGATTGACTGGAGACAGGGAACACAGGGTACGATCAGGGACATTTCTCAGACAAAGGTGCATTGGCTGGATGCAGGCCCCCAGGCTTTGAGCATCACTTTAGCTTGCCCATCAGTGACAGCTACCATGATAACCAGAATATTAAAAACACTGTCAGGTCAGCACTGCAAGCAAAATATTTATGATCCTGTCATCCTCCTCTCTTGTCTGTTTGATTAACTAGTGAAGTGCCATCTAGAATAAAGCAAGTGGTCCATAGGAAAAAAAGATACATGTCTGCAACTGTTCTGTGTAGTCAGTCTGCTCTCTTCCCTAAAGAGCATGGAGACAGTGGCATTCACCAAAGAATTCATAATGTGCAGGATTTTACCAGTGCTTCCCCCTTGACCACTTTCCCTTCTCAGATTTCTTTGGATTATTCAAATGTCTGTGCATTATGGGGAGGTTTCCTTATTGTTATGGGAACATGGGGCTCTGCAGATATTTAAATACTGATCCCACTCCTTCACAGCACCACTATGCAGAAATCCTAGGTTGTACCCGAGTGGGAAAGGGTATTTTATTATGGGAAACGGGTTTTTAATTCTCTTATAAACCTCTCGAGAATATTCCAACCTTAAGAATTACTGCTGCCGCAGCACACAAAGGTCATTACAGAAGCTCAAGAAAACACACACTCTTCCCGGAGTAAAATGAATACTTTCAGCCATTCAGATGAACAGTCAGTTTTCCAACATCTGAAGTCCAGTTTGTTGTCTGCTTCTGCTGGAGATCTCCCTTTCCAGTGCTCAGTGTCATCTTTTTCTTCAGACAGCCAGGACAGGCCATAGTCACCCACTTCTAGCTTACACTTGTGGGCTTTTGGTTGGGTTCAGAGGGCATTCAGCTTCAAGGAGCCAAGTATTTCCTTCCCAGCTTTACCCACAGCCCCAATATCACAGGAAGTAAAGCAATGGTCTGGGCCCATCACTAGGTGGCACAACTTTTACTGAATATCAAACAACAAACAAAGACACTTGCATGGGATTTGGCTTTTATTAGACAAGGATATTACCAAGATTCAATGGGATTTCTTCTGGTTTCTTGGGTTTTACCAGTTTAATAATCCAGTTCTTACACAAACATACTTGTCTTACAAGTGGTAACGTGAAGAGTAAGTAGCAACAGATGCAAATTCAGTGGGAAAGGAATTAATGATCTCTCTTTGGAAGAAGAGCAAACAGAATCCTCCAAGAAAATGATAGATCTGATGGGCATGGAAACGTTACCATTTTGTATTAAAACATTCCTAATAAAAAGACAAAGAATAATTAAAAACTTCTTGTCCCAGTACTGTCCTTTCACTGAAAACGGTCTCTTTCCTTGCTTTGTTTCCCCACAACATACTTATAAGAGCAAATATATCCCCTTTCAGCCTTCATTTTGCTAGAATAAACAAACTAAGCTCTCTTAGCTCCCATCCAAAGATAGACTCCCCATTCCCTTGATCATCCTAGTAGCTTTTGCATCTGTTCCAGTCTGAATTCATCTTTCATGAATGCAGAACTGTATTTTTTTTTAAAGTTACCAAACAAGACTAGAGCAGAGGTAGCCAACCCATGACACGTGTCATGGCAACCTCTGCGTGTGGCATGCGGCACACTGGTGGGTTCTCCACTCCCTGATCCCTGCACAAGATGAAAATAGAAACAGGTGACAGATGCTAGATATATCGTTTAATGTGCTACTAAAAGGCACTCAAATACAGCAGTGATACACACAGGGCATGTCTACACGTGTATGAATGCGCTTTAGTTAATGCACATTAAATCTAATACCTCTGGGCACTTTCCAGCTCTGACATGCTGGAAATCCAGCACATCAGATTAACTGATTAATCGAGTCTGCTGGAGTACATAAATTGATGTGCTCTGGCAGCCTCACACATCATGTGTATCAGTGGTGCAGTGTGCCTGTGTACTAACAAAATGGTGATGGTGCACTTTGAACTAAAACACATTCAATGTGCTTTAGTTCAAAGTGCACTCCTGCCGTTTTCCCCGTGCAGGGACATGGTGATATTTGTGACACATGGGCACTTTTAATGAGCATGGCTCACTAATGAAAAGCACCTGGCGCCGACCACATGTAAGAATGCCCTCCATTGCAATGTACTAGGAAAACGCACATTAGCCTGGCTTAATGATCATTAACTAAAGTACACACTTGCTGAGTAATGCCTTGATTAAGTACAGACTGTTAAAAAGCCTGAGGCTGAATCAATTCAATCTAGGTAGCTTCCTCTAAGCTGTGTGTGTTGAACTGATAACCAACTGAACTGACAATCAGTTCTCAATTGGGAAAGACAGGGGCCAGAGGTCTGCACTGACCCAGGCCAGTAAGTGGGGTGGGGACTGGAGTGCATCTCCCAGCCTGCTGCCCATTGCCAGCCCAGCCAAGTGTCCCCAAATCTCTGCTGTCCCCCTGTAGAGGGCTGGACTCCCCCCCTCCCCAGGCAGGGTACTGGGCCACCTTTGGGGAGCCTCCCCTCAGGAGGTTTCCCCCAGCCTGGGTAGCTCTTGGGAGCCGAGGGGAATTCTCCACCCCCCGTTCCCAGCTGCTGATTGCTTCAGGGGCTGCCACAGGAGACAGGAAGAAGCAGACCTCTTGGCCAGATGCCTGCCCATGCAGCCCACCCTGGGGGGCTTCCCCCCACCCCAGCCCGGGGCAGCCCCAGGTTGCTGATGGGAATTCCTCCCCTCCCCAACCCCATCCCCTTGCCTTAGCTGCTGCAAGTCTCAGGGATAGCCCAGGGAGCACAGGGAAATTCCTCTGCCCTCCTGCATTAGCTTTGCCTCCGACTCACAGCAGATAAGGCAAAACTCACTGTGGAAGAACAAGAGAATTTCCCTCCACCCCAACGCTGCCCACGACTCGCAACAGTTGAGACAAGCAGCAATGCAGTTTGGGAGAGGAAGAATTCCCTTCAGCTCCCTGGAGCTGCAGGACCCTGGGCTGGGGTAGGGGGAAGCCCCACCAAGGCTGGGGCTCCCTCGTGCCTCCATGCTAGGCTGCATGGTCAGGCACCTGACCAGGAGGACTCCTTCTCCCTCCCTCCTCTGGCAGCTGCTCGAGCAATCAGCAGCTGGGAAGTGGGAGGGGGAGGGAGAGGGCTGCCAAGGTCTGCAAAACCCCCACCACAGGGACTTTCCCTGCAACCACATGCTATGTAGATTCTGGCTGCAAGGGGCTGGGGGTCTGTTCCCCTGGCCCCATGGGCTGAGGGACACAGGCAGGAAACAGGCTAAGGAACAGAGGGGCGAGGCAGTACCTGCTCCACTGGAGTAGGCAGCATAGCCCAGGGCTGCAAAGCATCCTGGGATGCTGGGGGACTCTGAGTTAACTTGAACCAGGAAGGGATCTGGGACAGAAGTTCAATAAACTGGTTCAACTTAAATCAGTTAAATCTGATACTACATCCAAACAGGTTTATCTTAAACCAGTTTGGGCCATTTTGAAAGGGGTTTATGTGCACTGAACTTCTGTTCTGCTGCAGGTTTAAACCAGTTTCTGATCACTTAAACTGGTTTATGTGCGACTTCTGTCCCTAGCCCTGATGCACTTTAGCCTATTTTAATGCGCATCAAAAACATCACATAAAAAGCGTGTTTTACTTAAGATGCATTAAAATAGGCTAATGTGCATTAAAGTGCATGTGTAGACATGCCCACAGTAAAAGAACCAACATAGATTAGACCAGACTAGAAAGTAAGGAAATAGGATTACAAGTCCATTGTCTAAATGGACACCTGGTAGTGGCCATTTTGATATAGAGCACAAGAACCCTAAAAACAAAAGCACCAAGTTTCACTGAAGAACTAAAAGAAGAGGAGGAGTGATAATGACACAGATTATTATGTTGGTCCCTACCAGTACTATAATCCATTAAACAATATAGATTGATGCTCTTTAAACAAGGAAAATATCAACTGAGATTGGAGGGGGTGTTTTTAAATATAAGGCCTAATTTTAGCTAGGAAAAAAGAATGATCCTTGTTGCATCAATGTCCCTTCTTCCATCTGAGAGCTTCTGGCTTGTCCTATGACCCCAAAGAGATGCTTTTCTGACTAGATGTAGGGTGCAATTGCTGAAGTTAGCTAGGTACAGGTACAGACATTACCCTTTTACAGGTATAAGTGATCTTAAGCCAGTCCATACCCCTAACAGAACAGACATTTGGCACACAAAACTGATCTATACTTGTCACAAAACAGAAGTTTGGCACACAGGGACTGGTTTAAAAATGGTGTAGCCCAGCCTAAGATTTGCCTTCCCCTACCAAAGGGCAAATATGTGTTCTGTTCATTATCAACCTAAACTATGCCGCCTGCAGAAAGCTGCATAACTTAGATTGTTTCTGCCTCAGTCTTTCTGAATGTCTGCACCTAGCCTATGTGATCTTCTTGGGGGAGCAAAATGCTTCATGTGAAGGCTTCCCTTTTTAAAGCTTTAAAGGGACAATTGTCCAGCAACCTCCTCTGGAAAGCTGAATCCTCTCTTTAAACATAAGCACTTCTTAAAGAGCAGGCTTTGATTAATCCTGAGTGAAAGGGAATTTCCGTTCCTTTATTGTGCCTCTGAACCCAAAGTATTCTGCTAGTCACTTCCAAAAGTGTTCAATAACCATTCTGTTCTGTATTTGGAAAGAAGCAGGGTGATGTCACTTATAAGAATGAGGAAGACAATGGGCTACATCTGCCAGGGATCAGCATTATTACATCAGTAGAGCCAGGTAATTTGCAAAAACTTGGCGGAGGAAATTTCTTGCCTGCAAATGTTAATTTTTAATAAATCTTCGAATTTGGATGAAAAAATCTCCTGGAAGAATACTAACATTGGGCCATTACTCATTAAACAGGAAACAGGTGTAACCTGAGTAAGTAAAGCCTGCATGGGCTATTTCGGTCCTTCAACAAAAATAATGCAAAAACTTACATAAGATTCAATTAATAAAGAATTAAAAGGAGAGTTGTGTAATTAGTCCTAATCAACATGGCTTTTAGTGATGGTAACAAGCCTTGTCAAGCAAACTTGATTTGATTCTTTGATGAGATTACAAGTTTGGCTGATAAAAGCAACTGTGCAGATGTTAGATTTTTTTTTGGTAAGGTATTTAATTTAATGTGGCACAACTTTCTGATTAAAAATTAGCATAATGTGGTATCAATAAAGCACCAGTTAAATGGAATCAGAACTCAATGAATAGCAGATCTAAAATTTCAGTGGCATAAGGCATCCCAGACGGTCTCTCCAGTTTTATAAATTGGTCTCAATGCCTATCGGCATTTTCACCAATGCCTGGAAAATAAATATGAAAATCATTGCTGATACCATTTGCGGTCAATACTGAGACAAGCAGAGTGAAAATAAGGCCAAGGAAAGGGAAGTTATTTAAAGTGATCTAGGTTGCTTGGTAACAGCACCTATTCCTGCAAACAAACTGTATTGTAAGACAGCCAAATGCAAGAGTACGAGGAATGCTCTGCCAACAGAATGGGAGACAGTCTGCCGGAAAACAGTGACTCTCAAGTGTGCAGGGCTGGAGCTGAGAAGCAACCAAACATGGGCTCCCAGCGACTAGAAGGACCTAACGTCTTCCTCGGATGTATAAACAGAAGGGTAGTGAATAGGAAAAGGCAGGTGATTCTACCACTGCACGTGGCATTAACGAGACTCAAGTTAGAATACCCCATCAAATTCTGC
>NW_017729031.1:30831419-30848460 GCF_001723915.1 Gavialis gangeticus
GCGACTAGAAGGACCTAACGTCTTCCTCGGATGTATAAACAGAAGGGTAGTGAATAGGAAAAGGCAGGTGATTCTACCACTGCACGTGGCATTAACGAGACTCAAGTTAGAATACCCCATCAAATTCTGCCATCCGTGTTCAATAGGGACATTATAAAATTGGAAAGGATGCAGAAGAGAGAAACAAGAATGATTTTAGGACTGGGGATAAAAGAAGAAGATAAAGATATGGCTTGATTACAGCATATAAGGATCTTACTGGAGAGAAAACACCAGATACTAAAGGCCTCGTTCATATGGAGGAAAAAGGGGTAGAAAGCACTGGTGACTGACAGCTGAAGCCAGATATGTTCAAATTAGAAACCATATACAGCTGGGGGTTTTTGGTTTTTTCAGGGGGGTGGGGGGAGTTATGACAATTTGTTCCTTTGGACCAAACCAGTAGGGGGATTCTCCACCTCCTGATGTCTTCATACCAAGACTGGATTCCCTTATACACTAATACAAGCTACTTGGCTAAATACAGGAGTAATGGGATGAAATGTTTAGGTCTCTGTTATCCAGGGGATCAGTGTACATGATTTAATGGCCCCTCCAGTAGAAAACTGTATGAATCTATTAACACACTTTGCACCCTTCATTGGATTGTAACACTTTTGTTAACAGTGGTGCTGAACCATTGCAATGCCTGTTTCTAGCACTGAAGGTCAGATTTTTAATGGTATATACTGGTACATAAAATCCTTTACAAAACTGGCCCTAAACTGATTGAAGCATGCTATTTTCCACGGTTATGCTGCAGGGGGAGTTAATAAAAAACCCCGAGTCTCCAGTCTTACGTTCAGTCCACCAAACAGGATTCTTTACAGGGAAAAAAGAGGCACTAGTCTTGCATTGTGTTTGCAGAGCGCCAGACACCTAGTGCAGGGGTTCCCAACCTTTTAGACTGCAGTTACTCAGTATAAAACCTTTACACTCAGTATAAAGAAGGGTTGGCTGCCGTTCTGCAGTATGCCAGTCACTTCCAGACTTCTGGTCGGGTAGCCAACCCTCCTGAGGACCCGCAGCCAACCCTTCACTGCCCAGAACCAGGCTTCGGCCCAGGGGTTGGGAATCTCTGACCTAGTGGACTTCCATGGGGAATTATGAACAGAGGGAGCATGCAGAATTAAATGCTTTACCTGTACGATAAGCTGTTGCCTTTTGGTTTTGATTGTTTATAGTTAAAGAATGAGTATTGTCCTCTACAAAAGAAACAAAATGAGGGAAATTGAAAAGAAAAATTATGGAGAAAGGATATTTATTATGAAAGAGAAAAGAATACTGGGAATTGTGATATGCCTGTCGATTAACCCTGATATTTTGCAGTTATCTACGGAGCTTCATAAAGATGCATAGGTTTTCATACCTGCATTTTGGAGGAATGAAAGATGAGTCACAGAGTGATTAACTTTCCCAAAGTCAAACAGCAAATCTATAAGGGGCCATTTACAAAACCCAGGTGTCCTGACTCCCACAGCCAAATAGGCCAAGACCACCCTTTAAATGTATTTTTAGTTGCCAAAGTGCCTGTGTACATTTTAGGGGTGTTGGTTGTAGCCGTGCTGGTCTAAAGACATAGGCAGACAAGGTTCTTTGGGTAAATCCGATATCTTTTATTAAACCAACTAAAATAATTGGAAAAATCCTTCTTTGGAAACTTCCAGGTACAGACACCCTTCTTCACACTCCCTCAGAATTTTTCCAACTATTTTAGTTGATCTAATAAAAGATATGAGACTTACCAAAAGAACCTCATTTGCCTGTGTACATTTTAAGCTGTTAAATGCCACACATTATTATACTAAATAATCAGTGACCTCTTGCAGAACTCATTCTAATTGAAGTAATTATTCACTTGATTCCAGATGTTGAAACTCCATCCTGTTATGTTTGAAAGCAAATCGCTTCTCAAATTTGTAACTCAAAAGGAGAGAATGGAACCCAAAGATCAACAGACTCAGAAGAGTCTTCCCCATATTGTTGAAGTTAGAGGTGCACTGATACATCGATCTGATATCGGATCAGCACCAATATAAAGAAAGTTGATCGTATCGGAAATCGACCTGATGTGGTCAATAATTTGGCCAATAAATGCCTGTGCATGCATGCAGCTACAGCACAGCATGTAGGCAGCAAGGAGCACAGCCCGGCAGGGTCAGGGCAAGCACTGCCCAGCTGGGGCAGGGCGAGCACAGGATGCAGCCATGGCTTGTCTGGGTGGGCGCAGGGAGGAAAGGGGTGCAGCTCCTGCTGCTGCACGCTGCCAACCTGGGATGGCATGGGGGGGGGGCATGTGCCCCCAGATCTGCACAGGGCAGGGTGGGGTGGAATGGGAAGAGCCCCATGGAGCCCCAGCCCACCCTGCCCCACACAGATCCAGGGGCACATGCCCCTCCCTCCATGCCCTCCCAGACGAGCGGTGGGAGCAGCAGCGGGAGCCACCAGGCGAGTGGGTGAGCACTGGACCAGTAGCTCCTGTACAAATGGCGCACAGCAGTGGGAGCTGTCGTCCCCCCCCTTGTAAACCCGAAGCTTCACAACGTCATTTATAGTAAATACTAGATCTCCATTTTACAGACAAGCTGAAACATGCAGAGGGTTACGAATTTCCCAGAGGACACCATGCAAATCAGGTTAAGAGTCAGGACTGGAACGCAGGTCTGTTGCCTCCCACCCTTGTGCCATAGAGGTTCCCTGTAATTGCTAATCAAAACATACTGTGCATGTTCTCCCTAACATTTCCCTGTTCCACAGGTTACAGATCTGTCCCAGAGACCTTTGTTAAACCTATCAGTGGTTTATCTGAATTGATAATTCTGTTTGGAGCCAGCTAAGTCTAAAAAGACTATAGAAAATGTAGCCTGCAAGTATCAATCTGCCTAGCTATTTATCATCACACCTATCACCATGGACCACAGCATTCGCATTCTTGACAGTGTTTAGTGGCCTAAGAACGAGAGAATTAAAAGATCATTTTAGGAGGTGCTCAGTTGGGACTGCCAATATTGTTTATGTAAAGGGATTTATTTACACGTTAATTAAAATCAATTTAAAAAATTTAAACTGGTGGTCGTGTAAGAAAGATTTATGATGCAAATGACCACAGCAAAAAGATCCGCTGCGGAGAAGGAAAAAATTAATTACAAGGGCTTACCCGGTTAATAATGGCTTTGCATATAATAGGATCGTGGTTATTTTCATAAGTTAAAACTGGAAACCGATCGTAATTACTGTGGAGGTCTCAGCACTGCGGATTTCGATAGACCTCTGGCGACTGCACTTTTACAGGTTAATGAAACAAGCAAATTACTCGGTCTCACATTATAAATAAAAGTCTGACACGTTTTCACGCGCAGTGACCTCCTCCGACAGGCCCTGTGTTACCAGGCAATCTCCTCTTTTAACAGACCACCCCGAATATCCCCACACATGCGGAGTAAATTTTGGCTCCACCTTTCTTATGAGATCACCTAGGCCAAGCAATTGATTTTTATTGGTCCCTTGAGTCATCAGTTAAGACAGGCTTCACTGTCACTATCTTTATTGGTACTAGCAATAATTCCAATTACTATTTCCTCCTTGGAGCCACAGGCTAGCAATGATTCCTGCATAAAAATGTGAAGACTTGAAGTAAGCCTGAAGAGCCTAACTAGTATCTCTTGGATTTCCCAGACAGCAGGGGATGGGGAAAGTGGAGGGGTTTACAGATCAGCATCAAGAATAGCCTGAACATTGCAGGCAAGCAAAACTGTTTTTTTCTTTCAAAGCCTTCCAAATCCAGCTCTTCCCCTCTCAGGGGGTGAAAAATCCTCTCAGGCCGGGTCTACATTGCTCCTGTGACATGCCTGAAGCTGCTGGTAAGGAACAAGCCCCACTGCCTCGTTCCCACTGTGCCCACACCGAAGCCTGGCACGTAGGCAGCATGAGCACCTCAGCTGTGCCACCCGCGTGGCTGCCCTAAAATCCCCCACCCCGGGCAGGAAGGAGTGCTGGAGTCATAACACCCCAGCCAAATATCTATCCCAAACACTCATTTCTTCCACAGTAAAATAATCAGATAAAGGATCTACGTTTTATTTCTAAAGGGATGAGCTCTTCTGGATCAACCAATCCCACAGTGTTCATTCCACTAGACAGGATCTGTCTTGATACCTGTGGCGTGTAGGATGTTGTGAATATCATCAATGCGTAACAAAAGAACAAACAGTAATCATACATTTCGGATGACCCAAACAGAAAAAACTAAGATGAAAATGTTTGTTACAAACAAATATGAAAGAGTCGAACCGAGCATTATACTTATCCCAGTATATCCCCCCGTCTCTCCACGATTCCTTTGGTGAAAGGATGCTTTCTCAAGGGGTCTATGCTGGCACCAGGTAGTTTTAAATGCATACGCAATGAGCTGAAACATATTCCACGCTGACATAGTATGTGGCACTGTGTTGAGATGTCAAATACTTAACAGTAGTTGTCTTGTCAAAGACAGAAGAGATAAATCTAAAGTTACTTCATCGCAGAGACAATATGGCAATTCCACCAGGCAAGAATTAAAACACGCATAATCCTATTTTAAACATTCAGTTCACCCCTTTGGTTTCAAGAGTCCAGATTTCCCAGAACAAAGGAGTTCTGTGAGATCTGTTTTCTGTACTCCAGTGGAAGCAATGCATCTGTTCAGGCCAAGAGGTTTAGTTGAGCATATTCACAATAGATTTGCTGCACAAAGTTAGTGGCGCTGAACCTGAAAGCAATACTTAAATAAAAAATACAAGCCTGGGGCTAACCCCCCATCCAGCCAATTTAATAACAGCAGCTCTAACTTTAACAATATGATATGTAACCGCAGTCCAACATGGCTGGATCTGTGAGCACTGTAACCTCATAATTCAGAGTGAAACGCCTATGGCAGTAAGCCCTCTAAGCGGGGAGAAAATTTCAAGACCACTTAATGTCATTGGGCTGATATCAGGCACACAGTCTTTGTCTTCATTTCCTTAACTGGGGAGTGCAACAGATAAACCTGAAGATTGGATCCAAATATAATTCCAGTCAGCTGCAGTCAAAGTCCTAATTCAGGCGGTATTCCACTGTATCCGATTGCAGGAAATGCTACCTTCAAGTGAAATCCTAAGGTTGGATTTTCAATGGAGCTAAGAGAATTAGGTGTTGAGTTTCTGGAACCGAGTATCTAACTTCGTTGGATTCCTTTACAATCCCAGTCTGAAAGCTCTGCACAATCTTTAAGAGCTATATTCCCTTCCCAATCTCACTCGTTTAAAAAACACCCCTTTTTTGTTGGGTGCTGTTAAAATCTGAGGTTTTGGTCAAAGATAAGCAAGAAAAGGCACTGTAAGTAAATGAGTCTGAAATTTTCAATCTCCAGTTTTTCCTGTGGTTATGAAGCAAAACAAACACGTTAATTGTAACCACTAAGAACAAGACAAAACGTGCACAAAAAAAACTGTGTTCGCTGAACAACACTAGTCAAATAAACATGATGTTAGGTGGTATTAACAAAGGACCAAGAACTATACTGCCAGATGATGCCTGTATGTTATGTTGACAGTAATCCTAACAATAAGGATAGAAGCAATAAAAAAGACCCAGAGAAATGTAAAAGAAAATTAGAAGCAGCCAAAAAATTCCTCAAGAGGAGAGATTTAAAGACCTGGTAAATTTAGGTTAGAGAGGAGAGATGTTCAGGTCTATAGGATGGTAATCATATATAAACTAATGAGTGATACAGAGAAATTTCTCCAAGTTTACATTTTTCTCATAATATAGGAACATCAATGAAGTTTAAACTGATAGAAGGAAATATTGTTCTACACAATGCCCTTCACAATAAAGGGTTGCGAAATTCACAACCATAGGATGTTAATTTAGCATGAATCTAGTGGGATATTTAAATAAAAGAGGGCAGGGGGAATTAAGCAGGTATTAATTGTATCATCCAATCCAGTGGGCGTGTCTATGCATGCAATTATGACACACGTATAAATTGTGCAGCTTATCGCTCCAGAGTTAATTGCTCCTGGGTGCACTGTTTTAACATGTGCCTGGAAGCAATTTGTTCTGGAGCAATAAGTGATGCAGTTTATTTATGGGCGACTGGTGCCTCCTGAGTCTGGGGGGGCACCAGATTGCTGACTGGGTGGCGAGGGGAGCTTCCAAGGGGGTGCACAGCTGATCTCAGGGGGTGCATGTGCACCTGTGTGCACCCCCAATGTGTCACCAATGAGTTTATTCATGTGCAGCACATGGAGCCAGGGTGGAACAGCCCCAGCTGTCGGGGGCCCCAGGGGCCAGCTTGCCAACCCAGGGCTGCTACCCCCAGCTCAACATGCTGCGGAGAGATTAGCTGGGGCATGAGGGACCCTCAGAAAAGAGCTAGCCAGCAGGCAGCCCCCCTGCACTAATGCATCCTCATGCCCTAGCCAGGCCCCTTCAGCATCTACACAAGCACTGCTCTGGAGTTTTTTATTCTGCATCAGGATAGTGCTTGTATTTACAAGCACTATCCTGCTGCAGAGCAAAGTTTACTCCAGTCTAATAGGGGCACACATGTAGATGCCAAGACGTTTACTGTGCAGCTAATTAGGCCCCTGTGCAGTAAACGTCTCGTGTAGATGTGCCTAGTATCTATTACTCGCAGACAAGAATGTGTAACCAGTATCAGTCCGCCTGCTTGAGGACATAAACTAGTAGCTAACCTGCAGGAGCTAGGAAGAGGCTGCTCTAGGCACGCTAGTACAAAAATGTCCATAATAGGAATCTGCCCCTTCTCTTGAAACCCGTAGTACTGGTTACTGCCAAAGATGGACTAGATATTGATAAAGGATCTGGTAAAAGAGCACATTTCTTTTGTTTCTATATATGTCTATATATTTTTTACCATAACGCTGTTGAAAAACAAGCAGAAAGTACATTTGCAATTCCCCTCTCACATTCTTTCCTCCTCAAGTTTATTGTACTTTGAGAAGTGACATTCTCAAGATGCCACAGAAAGCAAAACTGTAAGGATTTATGGCAAACCCACTGATAGCTCCTTGGCGAAGAGCCAGAAACACCAGCACCGGTTAGCGATGGCCTCTTCTGTCAATGTTCGCTCCATTTCTCCTCCAGACCCTAGCAAAATGACAAGATTTTACTGGTAAGAGACAGCTTTATCAGCTTGTTATCAGTCCTCCTGTACAGCCCACGGAAAACTGGACAGGTTTAAAGTATTCCAATAAATTAAACAGGGCAAGCAGACATAAGTGCTTATCGAGGACTCGACGGACTTTAAGGGGCTGGGGGAGAAAGTGTTACCCATGCAATGGCTGCTGCAGGAGCTGTCTTGTTCCTTTATCATTTGGGAGAAAAAACAAATATACTTTCCTGATAGTTAGTAGACTTACAGCCTTCAGGAACACTTTGTTGTGACTTTAAGCATTCACATCTATTAGCATGATGCCACTGATTCTGTGCTATCTAATCTCTGATTACACAAATTAAAAGCCCCTACTTCTTGCTCAAATAGCAGGCAAAGTTGTTATTATAACATTCGGTCTAAGCAAACAGATTTAAGGATGTGCATCAGCAATGAACAAAGAAGCTACAGATTGGTTGGATGATTTCATTAACCATTATGTCTTTTTCCCCCTCTAATCAACCATCCTTATTGGCTTCTGTCACTTAAATTTGAAGCTGTAGGCTATTCACGCTGCAATGAATCGGTTTCCTACTCTGAACTTAAAAAGTCCATTTACTTTAATATGCTGATTCACTCACAGGCACGTACCAGTTTTGAAATGTCCTGTAAATGATTTTAAAATATGGCTCAACAAGTTGATTAAAAAGAGACTCTTGTGCACTCTACATCTTTTATTACACATTAAAGCTCAAATGTACAAAGTGATCCCCCTACTCTGAAAAAAAAGCTACTTCCTTTCTTCAGTCCTTTTCACCTCAGGGACTTTGCTAACCTTTCAGGAGACCAATAAAAAGTGAGGTCTAATGTGGGTTTACCATATTTCTTAGCATAATCAGACGAAAACCTTTTCAGCTGTTGTATATAAACATATTACCGTTGAATGCACCCATGTGATTTACACAGGCCCCTTGTTTCTTTATACCAACCGCTTGCAAGGCCAAGTGCTGTGAGTAAAGGAAAAGCAAGACAAGATGACTGATAATCAATCATGAATTTTCATTACCAGTAAGATAGGTTTTGCTCGGTTTTCTTCCCTTCTTCACATCCCTCTGGACTTGTTAACGTTTCCTATGCAAGAAACAATACATTTCCACCCTGAAGAACAAGCAACTAATATCCAACCTATTATCAAAATTAAGGTAGATGCCACCACCTATGGATCCCTGTAGCTTCCAACAGAAAGGACTTGGGTAGAAAAAAGCATCAGGTATGCCTCACACCCTCTATAACAGACAAAGGTACAGCTGATACAGTGTCAAATAGGTCAAAATGAAAAGAAATGGTTGTCTCCCCATGCAGTCATTAAGCTCTTTCAAGGGGCCATTTTCTATCACTATGTCACGCTGTTAATGGACGCGTGTTTTATGCACTTGAGCCAAAGGGAAGGTCTTACAGTGCAGCCTAGCCAGGGCAGTCCAGACACATCCACCATCTGAGAAAGAGGATCAAGTGGCACGAGGTGATCCAGGCTGCCACAGCTAAGCTGTTTCCAGCACCCAAGTTCGTTTAAAGCTATGCTATACATACACTGTAGAAACCTACCCAAAGGCTTTTAACTTGTCAGCACCCGTTGGGGCAGCACATGTATCCTGAATATTTAACGCTTGGCTCCAATTTAGGACAAAGGGCACAACTGCTGCAACTCGCTCTCAGTTCTTTTTGCCGTCAGATTTCTATTTAGACCCCGTGGCGGGGGGATGGAGGACAGGTCAGGCAACGATGTGTGTGTTCATGTGTGTGCACATGCGTGTGCTCACACACCTACACCGCTTCTTGAAGAGCCTTGGTTACTGCTCATGTAAGTAGCCATTTTTTCTTCAAGAGACACATAGATGTTCCTCTATTGCTGACACTCAAGCGTTACTCCTGTGGTGATGGTAAATCCCTTCATTTCAAGAGTGCATCGGACCCAGAAGGCTCAATGATGGCATAGCACTGAGTGAATGAAAGTACTGATGACCCAGTTCCTGATCCACAAGTGTCTATGAGATGGGAGGTCCTCACAAAAGCCACTGAGGTAGCCTGAGTCCTGGTAAGACATGATCATCCTTGAAGGAAACGTTACATTTGTGAAGTAATAACAGGAATCATAGAAACATAGAAAATGAGGGTTGAAAGGGACCTCGGAGGTCACATCTAGTCCAACCCCCTGCTCAAAGCAGGACCAGCCCCAACTACATCATCCCAGTCAACACTGTGTAGCCAGATTTTAAAAACCTCCAAGGATGGAGATTTCACCACCTCTTTGGGTAACCCATTCCCAGGACCCTAAGATCCGATCGGTAATTCTTTGTGCTGATATAGCCTAGCCTTTTATGCTTTCATATGTAGCTAGAAAGAGTCTTAGAGAGGACCTGCATTGTTTTGTCCCATCTATATGAAAGGAGGGCTCCTGAACAGGGACCAGTGAAAGCAGTTTCTCCTCAACCCTGTGAGTACGTGTTTTTGGAAAGAGCGTTGGTTGATGTATAACCTGGTTTCACTGAAACGCTGAGACCACTTTGGGCTCTGGAATGAGGCCTTACCCTTAAAAAAGAAAATGTGTAGTTCTCCTGCATCATTTGCTGAATGTTATTAAAAGTAGAAAAACTGCCTTTGCTGAAAGAGAAACAGAGATGGTGAGATCTGTTGCTGAAAGACAGTCCAATGCGACACATCAATATGAAACCGTGATCCCAGGAAGAGAAAAAAAAAAAAAACCTACAACAACCCTTACTGGTGGGTAAACCTTTGTTAGGCCTTTAAGAAATCTTTATTTTGCCAGACGTAGAAAACAGAACATCCCTTGAAAAGTAAATGGCAGACATTTCTGCAAGGTGAACTTTTCATGAGTTTATTGAGAGGCCTAACTTTTTTTAGTTCTATAGATATTCTGAAATGTCTTGGCTCTGTGCTTTGGATGGAGACAGCAGATGGCTGTGAGCCCAAACCAAAACCCTTTTGCACTTAGCCAGGTAGGTCTTTCTAGTCGAGTCTTTCCTGTCATTAATGAGAATATTTCAGTTGCTATATGAACAGATTCACTCCTAGGCAGCTAGCCACTCACCATCCAACAGGGGAGGTAGAGGCTGCAAAAAACTGGCTGCAGAACCTAGCCATGACTCCAAGAGATTATATCCAGGATTAGCAGCACGGTTATGAGAGGCTCTACTGGCAAGTACAACCAAATTGTCTCTCATTCTGGGTCTACTAAAACCATTTCAGTCTGATCCCATTTTAACTGTTGTGACACTAATTGGGATTGGAAGGTATGCATATCGAAAATCTCAGCTCCACAGAAACACCTATTTCTGATCCCAACTCTGGCCATCCTGGAATGGGAGCAGTGACATTTTTTTTTTTTTAATCTTGCTAGCAAACAGGTCCAGAGTGAGAATATTTCACTTCATGGTCATCATCACTCATACTTCATCTCTCAGAGTCTATCCATAATTGTCAACAAAGTTCCTGATCAGATCATGTGCCAGAGCACTCTGTTCTCCAGAAGATGAGATGGCTTAAGGGCACTGTTGTTCCAGAAACAAAACTTCCAGACACATCTCACCTCTCAGCACAATGGCTGGGCTCGTTTCACCTTATTTTTTGAAGCAGAGGACTGTGGACATACTGGGCCAGGGTCTATTGCACTATCAGGCACATAAGTAGACTTAGGTGCCCAAGTGTGATCCTATTCCACCTTGCTCACTTCCCTGCAAAACTGCAAATACAAAAGGCGGACGGGTTCTCCTCCCCACTGCTTTTTTGTGATTTAGGCTTAAGAGTAAAGATCACAGCGTGTTACAGAACTAGATGCATTTTCAGGGACTTGAACAGAGCGGGATTAAATCCTACTTAGGTGCCTAATTGTTGAAGTAGGATCTGGCCCATTGCCCGTCAACCACTTTCACTGTAAGGCCTTTGACGGACAGTAAAGACTTCACAAGCATGGAGAATGGCCATGAGCTTGGTTCTGTGATAAACCCAGACATGGCTGGGCTTTGAGTTTTAGTAACGGAAAGTGTGCTTCCGATGGAAAGTGAGCTTTCGATCCTAGAGTGGGTGTGTCTGTCAACTGTTCTTTTTACTAGAAGTGAAGGGGACTCACTCGTCTACCAAGTTAACAAGGATAGGGCTTGAGAAGATAAATGAATTAGCAAATCCAGAGGACATTTGTGGGCTTCGGTGCCTCTGTTCTCCTATTTCCTAGAGCCCGGATTAGTTCACCATTTCACGGAGTTTCTTCCTCCGGTAGAAGCAGCTAGGATCTGCAAAACTGGCTCCCCTTCACTTATGGAGCAGAGGGGCATGCAGGGCCATAAGCCAGTAACATATCACCATGCTGTCCCCTTACCTACTGCATGCTGCTCAGCAGATCTCTACTGCATGGCTACAAAAGAGTTCTGTCATGTCAACATGTGTTTGTAGGGACCTTTAATCCACAGATTATTGACAAGAGACTACAAAGGTTTGCTCAGAGCATTTCCAGTGTCATTGTGTCAACATGAGCCTCATTCACATTCTCACATGGCAAGACATTTTTCTCATATTATTTTCCACTCACATGTAGCAGCAGCACTCTGAAGCTCGACCAGCTGAGTTTTCCTCCATCCGTGCACTGATTTGCAACCGGTTTGCTCACTGGCTCTGGTCTGAGCACATCCATACAATATTGTGGGTTGTCCTCAAGGCCGAGATCCTTGCACTTCTTTTTTCTTAAGCCTTTTTTCCCAAACAAAATAACTGCTGAATGTGTGGTTTCAAATGTTAAACTCTCAGAGCGGGGACTGTAAAACCCACAGATTGATCTAGGATTAAATAAGAATCGTATTGTGCCTACAACCCTCATGTTGACAGAAAAGAAGTTAGAAGTAGTTGGGTATCAAAAAGCAACCTAATGCATTAAAGTCAAAGAGAAGTGCCAAGGTATTTCTTTTAGAGGAACAGAGGCAGGCATGCACTTTCCCAATGGATTTAAGGGAGGAAAAAAACCGTAGGTGGGAGATACTGGACATCTGCAATCCTGAATGACTTCAGTGGGAATCGCAAATATTCAGACCTTCCTCCAAATTTGGACCTCACTAAAACTTAGCGTGGTGTGCCCAAAAAAAACCTTACACTTCCCCAGTGCTTGCTTATGGTGTCTGGCTTGAGCCAACTCTATGATGCACTTACGCAAGCCTGAAAGGCAATCAAGACATTTCTTTCAAGAATGCAAAAAGCCATCATAGGATGAAGTTTTTGCCAATTACAGAAGATCTGTGACCCGCTTTGGGTAACGGAAAGCACAGTATGGTCCTTAATCTTAAAATGTAAAACGCACTGAAATGCTTTGAAGCTTGAAAATATTGGTGATTTTGTTTTTATTATTCTGAAATGCAAATATAAAACAGGAAAAAGCCTGCTTTTTCCCAATCAGCTATAAGCCAAACCCTTACTAAGGTTTGGAAAAGTCTTAATTTTTCCTTTTGGCGTAGTTCATTTTCAGGCTACCCCTGCACCTCCTGGTCCTGGAATGGAAGTAAAAGAGCCAGAGTGCTGAAGAAGACAGTGGGGGGAAAAAAGGTTGAGCTCAGTTGATGGAAAGCGCTGTACAAGGTAAAATGTCTTTAATCAACATCATCATCATTATTACTGATAATGATTAGATACAGTGTAGTTGATGGAAATTCTCTGGCAATCAGGAAAACAATCAGAAAAGCTTTTCTCCAGAAAGGTAAGCGCTTGGATTGCACACAAGGCCAGGGACTCCATTGCAACAACAGGCGGTATCAGAGACAACACAGAGCAGAGATAATTTTTCAGTGCTGCTTTTTGCTGTCCCATATTTGTGCTATTAGCCACTGCACCAGGAATACTGATTTTTACTTGGGACATGACGGGGAAAAGGAAACAAATGGTCTGTGCTGCCTCAAAAGCACAGGGCATTACTATCCGAGCCAAAAAACACGCTTTGAAGCCAGGGCGTATCATGGGGCTAATAGGAGTGACAGAATCAAGGAGTTCATTCTGAATCTGTTCAGGTAAATAGAAGGGTAGATACGAATTATAAAGCCCATTGCGCTATAAATGCAGACACTATGTTAATGAACCAGACTGGTTAGCTCAACTGGTTAGATTGTGACCCAGTAGAGACCAGGGAGTTCCAGCCTTGTACCAAAAGGACACCCCCCAAAAACCTGTTTGTACCTCGGTAAATGGTCATTCAGGTCAGGGAGTCAAAGGTGACTGGACATAATGCCACCCACATCATACCCTGTCCTTCTTCAGACAAATCTTTGCTCTCTCCTTTTTGCCTGGAAATATGGGAGCTTGAACTACACGTAGGCTGGGATCTTTTCATCCATCCCCCAACACCCAAATGCTCGAAGTTCCCTGCAAGTTCATCCCAGAAGGATGGATCAGACTGATGCCATTGTG
Source organism: Gavialis gangeticus (assembly GCF_001723915.1). Taxonomy (NCBI): domain Eukaryota; kingdom Metazoa; phylum Chordata; order Crocodylia; family Gavialidae; genus Gavialis; species Gavialis gangeticus. The sequence goes on from NW_017729031.1 coordinate 30,845,056, forward strand.
TATGTCAGCTGCAAAGTAAACCTCATGCAACCCAATACACGGGGGGCAAACTGCGCAACTCACTCCTACCTCAAAGCCCCTCTCATCTGGACAGCAAGAACAGCATCTATGCCCTGGGAATACTCCCACGTAAGAAATGTATCCTGCCAAGGTGGCAGAATGGCTCCACACTGGGTTCCCTCCCACCTCCCAGCCTCAGGGGTTGAAGCGCTGCTGTGTCCTGATTGCTGTGTGCTTCCCACGCTTGTAGGAAACTCTGAGGCGCAGAGGGCTAAGGCTCTAACTTACATCAGCAATCAGATACGAACCTGGCAGCACCCAGAACACAGGCAGTACAAGAGCGTGTTGGTGACAGGTTTGCTAACCCTCTTCCTCCGTTCCTGCGCTGAGCACAGAGACAGAGTAATGATCCTGTGCAAGCAGAGGCACAGCAGCAATCCACTCCTGCTAGTGGGGGCAGGGAAAGCTACTCCTCGCGCTAGAGACACTGGCTTCCAGAGAGACAACACCGGCCCTGGAACCCGAATCCATATTGCAGCCCCTGACTTCGGGCAAAGACAAATAATCAGCAGATATTCCTGCTTAAAGACTTAATTCTTCACAATTCGAGCATTACCGCCGCTTAACACTGTTTCGCTTAGTGCTATTTTGCTATAACGCTCATTTTGGATTGAGACCCAATTCCACTTAGCGCTCAGCGAGTTTCGTTATAGCGCTCACAGGCATTGTACAGCTGGCAGCAGGGAGCGTACACTAGCGCCACGGCGCTCGTTGTGCAATTTAGCCCACCCATGCTATATAGCTGCCCGCACAGCACCCAAGCTGGGCACTCTCGCTAGGGGAGTCCTGGACGCCGTGCCCTGCTCCCACTGCCCAGAGTGACCGACTGTGGCCATGACTGCCCCCCCGGGCACCACCCGGCATGGAGGGGAACAACAGCACTGCCTCTGTAGCCCGGGCAGGTGGCAACGGCACAGTGCCAGCTGAACTGGTCCTGAGTGACCAGGTGCTCACGTCACTGCTGCTGGGCATCCTGGTAACGAATTATATTTATTTACATTTACTCTTATGGGAGAATTGATTTTGCTTACTGCTATTCCGCTTAACGCTCAGTTTTTTGGGAACCAATGGAGAGCGCTAAGCGGGGGGGCACCTGCATTGACATTAAGCAGCCAACCTTCAAATACCTCGAGTCCAATCGTGCCAGATCCTGGGTGCAGAGCTCCCTCCGAGCTAATCGTACACAGCACCAGACCCGCACAGCACAAGCACTTCCAACAACAAGGAAAGCAGCTATTTTGGACTCTCCCAGCCAACACCAGCAAATCTGTCTGGAGCTAGAGAAACAGCTCCATTTAAGCCATCATGGCAACTTGTGTCCCAGATCAAATGTTTAAGCGTAGGGTGAGCAGGCCAAGGGAATGTTTATATTGCGAGGGTACACATGAAATCTTACCCAGCAGTTTGTGCTGTCAAAGCAAAACGTGCGCGTTGTGGCCTATGCACTGAGATTAGTGAAATATCAATTAAGGCCAAAAATGCACTTTTAAACTGAGCCGCTTGGATTAGATTGTGAATAACTAAAGGATAAGAACGCGCGTTTGTTTATCCTAATCACAGTTCAAAATCCAGGCCTTTCTATTATCCTCCCACGCAGCAGCCATTTCAAGTGAACTCCCCCATGGCCTCAAATAGCTCTTTCTGCCAAGAAGTTTTCTCTCCAGTTTTGAATTTTTATTCCCCCTGTTTTTACAACGAGGTGACTATCACACAGCCATCATTCCAGAAAAAAAACCCATAAAGCACAACGAGAGGGGATACAGGCCAAATTACACAATGGCAATGCAATTTACAGTGCCAAGTAAACAGCCATTTGCTTCACTGGGGTTCTGTGGGCCAAAGTGGTGGGAACTATTTGTAATTATGGGTTAGAAGGATACAATTGTGGCAACTGTGTGATCTTTTAATGATGAACTTTGCCCCAGGGTATTTTAGGAGTTCTCCAAAGATGCAGAAAGCACTTAAGATTATGCAGATTTTTGTGTTGTCCACTTAAATATACTAGTACATTTAGGCAAAATGCTACTTTTTTTCCCCCTTCAGATTATTTTCTTTCCAGTTTCCAGAATTTTAACTTTTTGCAATGGTGTTGAAACATATTCTTACAATTGGTTCATACAGCTGGAATATGACATTGCAAATTGACAAATTAAAACATGAATGAAATATCAAGGGAAAGTTCAGTCCAGCAATATTAGTGTTGCAAACTCACCTGATTTTATCACAAGTCTCACAATATTTCACGCTCTTTTTTAAAGCCAGACCTCCGGAAATCATGCTATTACAAGAGATCTCAAAATGCTTCTAGTCTTCATGGCCACACACAAAACGGTGAAAACAGCACTCCAAAAAAACCCCTAAAAACAAATTTAGGCTCAAAAACTAGGGGTGCACTGATAAAGATTTTCTTGACTGATACCGATAGCCAATTATTAACCAGCCATATCGACCAATAGCGATCCAATAACCGATATCTAGTAATAAAGCTTGTCGAACGAGCTTTAGTTCAAGCACTCCACCGCCATTTCTAAGCGAGGGGATGCTGATACAGGAGACATGGAGCTGCTCTAATTAAAGTGCCACTTCCCCACTCCTGGAGGCTTCTTTCCCACTAGGGGAAGGACACTGCTGCATGCAGTGGGGTGGAGTGGCTTCCCCGACCCCTGCCAGGCTCTGCCCCAGTCCCTGGGGTGCAGACCCCGGGCACTGCAGGTTAAGTCATGCTGGGCCAGGCCCTCCCCTCCCCGCCTCCATCACGTCCCTGGCATTCGGCACCTTTTACAGTGCCTGCCCCAGTCCCAGCCTGCAGTCCATGCTGCAACATGCCACGCCAGTGATTGGGACATCGTGGCAGCTGGTCTGCTCCAGCCCAGCCTGGCCCACCAGTGAGGGGGTAGGGGTGTATCTGGGGTCACCCTGGCCCATGGAAAGGAAATCAGGCATCCACACCAGGAGCTGAGGAGGGTGATCCAGGCTGACCTGGACAGGCTCAGGAAACGGGCAGACAAGAACCTGATGGTGTTTAACACCAAAAAAATGCAAGGTTCTCCACCTTGGGCAGAAAAACCTGCAGCATCCTTGTAGGCTTGGCAGTGCTACGCTGGCTAGCACTAGAGACAGAAAGGACTTGGGGTCATGATTGACCACAAGATGAACACAAGCCTGTGATGTGATGCTGCAGCTAGTAAAGCAAGCAAAATGCTGGCTTGCATCCATAGATGCTTCTCAAACAAATCCCGGGACGTCATTCTCCCCTTGTACTCAGCCTTGGTGAGGCCGCAGCTGGAGTACTGCATCCAGTTTTGGGCCCCACAATTCAAAAAGGATGTGGAGAAGCTTGCGAGA
>NW_017729031.1:30848471-30850431 GCF_001723915.1 Gavialis gangeticus
AGACCGTTTCAGGCTGGACATAAGGAAGAATTTCTTCACTGTCCGAGCCCCCACGGTCTGGAACAGCCTGCCATCGGAGGTGGTTCAAGCACCTACACTGAACACCTTCAAGAGAAATTTGGATGCTTATCTTGCTGGGATCCTATGACCCCAGCTGACTTCCTGCCCCTGGGCTGGGGGGCTGGACTCGATGATCTTCCGAGGTCCCTTGCAGCCCTAACGTCTATGAAATCCAGGGGCCCCAGCATAATTAAATTATCGGAGAATGTTATTGGCGCCCCAAAAAAAACAAAAAAAAACCAATAGCTGATGTTAACTTTCCTTTTATCGGCGCCAATCTGATACGCAACTGATATATAGGTGCACCTCTATCAAAAACCAGAAAGGAAACTCAAAGGACCTGTAAATGTATAATATTTGAAAAAAATCTCATGATTTTTTTTATTCCATTTCCTAAGGTTAGGGAGCCTGACTAACGATTTTTGAAGTCTGAGGCTGCCAATACTTTGTGCTGTTGGTACCTAACTCTATCCAGTAAATCATTCCTGCTTAGTGCTGAAGAGGAAAGGGAAAGCTTGGACAACCAAATCAGCTCCTTAGATGATCATTTCTGATCATGACTTTGGAGACGAGATATTACAATGATAAGCACATGCACAGAGAGGAAGTGATGTAGGCACGATGACCATTATTAAGACTCTTATCCCACTTACTCAGAGAGATAAGAATTAGGTCCTTCCTTTTCCCATTCCAAATTTTAAGGTGAAGCATCCACTAAAAATCTTCTTCAGGGACTGTCTGAGATCCTTTATCAGGAAAAGAAACTTCAGCAGAGAAGCCAAAATTGCAAAATGAAAAACTGGATTTTGAAACTCAAGTTCAAAGTGTTCCTTATGCCTGCTACAGAGCTGACAGCCAGGCACACGATTTGTATTCAGTGAGAGGGTGCAGATTTGTCCCATCCCAAATTTGAGATCTGGGTTTAGTTCAGGTCAACCTCTATTACAGAAGCCACCACGAGTAATTTTGCTACTTCTTGTTGTACGACAATGCAGGACAACATATGAGACGTCAGGCAAAATTTCGATGGGACTGCGTAGCAAAACCCGAAGAGCAGAGGGGGGCTAAGAAATGCACTTAAGAACATCTGGCTGCCTGTGACTGAAGGAAACCAGAACATTCCCAAATCATTGGTTAAGTATTTTATGAAGAAAATACTGCTAATACAGAAGGTGCTGAATGCCTATCAGATGTCCCATATAACTATGCACCAGCTATAACATCCCTGCACAAACAGGAAGATGGGAAGCATTGTCTCCACTATACTTCTGACTTCCTCCAAAACACCGAACCCCTCCGTTACCAGTCCTGCAGAGGAGAACACAGGAGACACAAGAAGCAGAGAGGCCCAGTTTGCACGCATTTGCAAGTACAGCCCCTGGTATGGTAACAGTCTCTAAGCACGCATGTTCCCTATAGATTCAAAGTCTTAGCAAAGCAGTCCCTGAATGGCTGTGTCTGTGGTTGCCGCTGGCTAAAACATGGCTTTGTGGCTGTAACTACACCAGGGTTTTGCAATGTTGTTAACTGCACAGTCTGATAATATTACGGTTGCACACACTACTGTGGTTTCCTTCTCACATGCAAAAAAAACCCTCATCCTACCTCCCTCCAATTCCGTCACTGAGTCTGCAGGGTCTCCTATGACATGGGATCTATGCCATTAATACAGAGGACCTGTTTGGAAGTCATAAGACCCTGCCCTCCCCAGGTGGGACTTTCAGGATCCATGACAAGGCTTAGTTCCTTCAACGCTTTGCCCCATGTTGCTCCCACTTTGGCAGCCTAGTGGATTTGGCAGCTCCTTTCAGACAGAAAGTTATAAATCCTGGGGGAGTTTGCTTCTAACCATGTGATCGGGCCTTGTAGGGACAAAACAGGGGAGCATGCCCCCCCCCCA
>NW_017729031.1:30855431-30863926 GCF_001723915.1 Gavialis gangeticus
TAAGACCCTGCCCTCCCCAGGTGGGACTTTCAGGATCCATGACAAGGCTTAGTTCCTTCAACGCTTTGCCCCATGTTGCTCCCACTTTGGCAGCCTAGTGGATTTGGCAGCTCCTTTCAGACAGAAAGTTATAAATCCTGGGGGAGTTTGCTTCTAACCATGTGATCGGGCCTTGTAGGGACAAAACGGGGGAGCATGCCCCCCCCCCCACACGCACCCATATTAGATTTCAATCTGTACATCTGCACTCACTTAAACCCGACCCACATCGGTATGTTCCCTCCTCAAACCAATGTTTCCTTTGAGCAAGAATCTTGCACATGTCATACGTCAAAAACTTCTTGGAATAAAAAATATGTACGAGTCAACTATCATTTGATTGCTCAACAGATAGCGCGGCAAGTGCTGAACCCCTGTAACAGAGAGAAAAGGAGAGTTTCTGCACGGTGATTAGCTGCCACACATCGTTTCTAGCATAGTTATTGTGGTAGCATTATGGTGTAGCTGAGAAATTTATATTTGTAAGCTTAATTCTGTCTTGTAGCAACTGGCATTGTTTGTGCTAAACATCCAGCACAAAATATGGTTTGCATTACACTGTTGTAAAGGGTCTTTAAAAGGGGTTGTGATCATTTAAGTCAAAAGCCTAATGACTTAATACTTTTCTGCCTAAAGTATGTATATTTCCTTTCCCCCTTTTCCTTCTTTTGAGATCAATATACTTAAAATAGCTTAAAATGTGGAGATTATTATCCAATCCAAGAGGTTTAATTTAGCATTTATACAGTTTTTAAATGCATGCCAACACTTTCCTTCATTTCAGTATTTGGCAAGTATTCACCATTCATGATTCCAAGAGCTGCAGACACATGTCTTATCATTTTAGGATATTTACAGTTGTAGCCAATAAAAAGAGTACTGATTTTAATTAAACTTTTAATTGCTTTCCTAGACAACAACAACAAGCTGTGATTGCATGAAATTGTGGCTGGCTCCTTTAAATAAGGGGGCATAGATTGCCAGCAGCATCATTGTCCATCATTTGTTAGCTGGGTAGCTATAAATAAATGCTAAATCATCAGCACTGTTAACGTCAGCCGGAGTTTAGCAATCCAGCTCAAACAAAAACAACTTTGTTCAAATGGGCCCCTGGTCTTCCACCATCCAAAAGCGAACCAGGGTATAGAACAGAGAAGAAAAATAAAAATATAGTCCTCCACGCCCCAACTTCTCACTTGTATTCATTTACCCAATTCTTGCCACAGGCCGCTATTTTGCAGAGCTCCAACTATGGCAAATATTGGACCACTTGAATGCAGATCCATAAGAGGTGCAGAGAGAATTCAGGGATTGGGACCATTACACAGAGTCATTTTGTTCTAGGTCACCAGTTTAAGCCTAAGGTCTCCGATAAGCCAAAGGCCTTCCCCACTCAAAGGTTATTCTGTCTTCTGTTGGACAGGTTAGACTGCCTTGGGAACTGCTTCCATGTTGCTCCCATATGGCAGAACCACATCCCATCCCATTCACACTTGTGTCCCTGTGGCAGCCAAAGCAATTACATGAAAAAGTAAAGCATTTATGTATCTTCAGATATACACCAGCGTAATTTAGCCGCTAGAAACAAAGCCGTCAGCCAGCACTATCTGACTCACTGGTTCTCTGGGGACCGCTAGCAAGTCTTCCAGAGACCACAGTTTGGGAATCAGTGATCAAATGTGAAATGCGTTACTGGCCTCAGTCCAGTTTCTACTGGGCAGTCGTCCACATCATAAACCTACCAATATGCTTAGCACCCCTGTGCAGGCTCCATCAGTAGAGAGAGCAGCATAGATGACAGTGGAGATGCTACAATTTGCCCTCCCACAGCCCAGAGGAGTTCCTCCAGGGCCATACATCACAATGATAAACGCAGTATCCCAGTACTTGTTCTGGGCATAAACAAAAACACACCCGGCTTCAGGAGCACTAAATTCCCACTGAACAAAATAGTGAACCTTTTAGTTGGTGTTTAAATCTTGACCATTCAGGCACAAGCAGCTGACTCCTTTTGAAAGTCATCTTTTTGCCTCAGTTTGCCCTTCTGTAAAATAGGGATAGTAATACTTGTTTCCCTACCTCACAAATGTGTCATGTTCATATCACTAAGTATTCTGGCCATATATAAAGGAGAAAAAGACACCTAAAACTTAGTTTTGCAACAGACCTCCTCCCACATAAATGTCTATTTAGCCAGATTTTGTACTCTCCTAATACTGAGGCTTTATCTCAGATTCCCTGGAGAGTTGTTTTCTTCTTTACTATCATTACTGTATGTCTGCTAACAACAGCAAGTCGACTGCACCGCTAGTGTTATCATGTGACAGTTAAACAAAGCATTACAAAGTGTCTGTATGCAGAATACTTTCAGGTTCACCAAACATAACTGTGTGGGCCATGTTGTGAAATGGCTTTTTAATGCAGTTCTTTATAGCATGGGAACATCTATCCCTAAGCATAAATACTGCACTCAAGTATCCCTATATAATCCACCCTGGTTCTGAAATGTAAATACATTACATTGAGTCCACGGACGTGCAGCACATGCGATATAAGCTGCCATCCATCAATAACAATGTTTAGTTATTACTAACACAACAAGCTCAAGGTTTTCAACATTCAGCCGTCAATGACAAAGGGGCTAATGCGCTTATAACCAAAAGCCTCCTTGTAAAAGTATTTGCTAAACTCAAGTTATTCTAATTGCTGGGCCTTTAGAGGCTGAATATGCAACCTGTGCTTTAGCTAATGAAGTATACTCTGAATTAGGTCTTTAAATCCAATTTTGTCTGGTCGATTTGACCAGTGATGACAGTTTCACCATACACCCAGTTAAAACCTCTGATGCCCCCAGTTGCTAAAATCTTCCACTTTGTTCTCCCAAAGCATCTCTGATCTGTCCAGTGACCTTTCCCAGGGTCAGATATGTTATCCAATGTGCAGAAGTCAGCCTGAGTCCTCACATATCTACAAGTTCAGGCAGAAACTTCACATTGGTCCTGTTGAATTTACTATGCTACACTGAGGAGCATTCATGCACGTTACAGAAAAGCAAGAGACATTGCTTGTCATTCACACCACGTCCTCCTGTAGGCATATGGGAAAATATTTCATTGTATGAAGAGTAAAAATACCAGCTACGACACGATACTTGAGGAGGAACTCAGGTAAGCCCCTCCATGATGTAATACTGAATGCTTATTACAAATTATTTTTTTCTATAACAGGCTGAATGATGAACTGTAATCGGGGGGGAAAGAGACCGACTTCTGGCTATCTGGTCACTCTACTCACTATACTCGAAGTATATTAGATTGCAGGCTGACTCTTACCCCACTGTGGATTGACACTAAACAGCTCCATGCATGATAATCCTGCACCAAGTGGGACTGCCTTTCACATCTTATCACTGTGAAATCCTTATGGCGTTACGCAAGGCTGGATGCAAAGAATGTGGCATTAAATACTCTGAATATCAACTAATTTGATATATGAACCAAAGACATCCCATGCCAACAGACCAAATCCTGCTCCCGCTTACACCCATGCACTCTCTGAAACCAGCAGAAATGCCTGGGGACAACCAGGAACGCAATTCGGCTCAACACAATGTCATAAAATACAGTATTAGAAAATTATTCAAAATCCAATAAGCTTTTGAGATGTGCATTTATTCAGGTAGTCAAGTAACTGCAGAGTTTTGATTTTTTGTTTTGTTTTTTAAAGAGCGGTGCTAGATTTCTGCACCTAATAAGATATAATTGCCATTATAGGCATGTGTAGGAAAAAGCAGTCCTTGTACAGAACATTTTGGTGATAACTCTGACACCTCAATGCAACGCATTTTTAAAACAGTTTTTTTTTTTTTTTTTGCAAACCTTAAAAATGTAACAGATGAGGGCAAAAGTGTTCCGATAAAGCAAGACAAAAAATTAGTTATTGTAAGCAATCTGTGCTAGAAATAAAGGCATGCTGAGTGAAAAATTCCCACCTAAGGCTCACAAGTTGTCAGTCATTCCTAACCACAAAACTTATTACATTCCATATAACCAGCCAACACTTGCCGAATTCTGCCTTCCCTTAAATGTCCATAAGCCCCAAAGAAGACAATGGTTTTGCCCAGCACATTTACCAGAGAGCGCTGATAATGACTTCTTGCAATCAGCACGAGTCAGTCTGTTCCACCTAAAGCCAGTACGAACAGTATGGGATCAGAGCCGCATTTTGTGCACTTGCCCTGTCCATGAAACTTTTGTTGCTTGCAGTGGATGTTATGTGGGTGCAGCATGCTGCTGTGTCGGCCACAGGAATCTAAGCTACAGACCACAGAAGAGAATGTTGTTCTCCATCTTCCAAACACATAGTATATACATTAAATCAATAGTGCCATGTTAAAATGCCCAAGATTTTAAATGACTATACTTCAAAACCTATTCAGCAGAGGAGGGCAAATAATAAATTCCTGGCCAAATGACTGATAACGTGATTTGTAAAAGGCTGACTTCAAACTTCAGGACATCCTGTTCAAAGCTTTGTAAACAGCCCATCTCCCATATGAACTCTTAAGCACTGCAACAACACACAATGCGAGGACAGAAACATATTCCTTCTATCGAATCATGTGTTCAGAGGCATCCAAGGCTTTGGGGTTAGGTTCCTTGTTATCCTGACCAATTATTCACCCTTTTATTCTGCAAAAAAATTGACGCATGCCCACGTCCTACAGACGTCAATGAAAGTTTCTCTGTTGAATGTACTGGATTCTGTGTCAAGCCCTCGAAGACCTGCATTTTCAGTCTACCATTAACTTGACACCTGATTTTACACCGGCACTGTTATGTGGACAAACACCTGCAACTCTATCTACCCTTATGTAGGTCATTTACATGTCTTAGTTGTTGCACTTAAAAACAGCTTTTTTAAAACCTAGTGCTCTACGAATTGCCACAACACCCAGTGGATGAATAGCAAAAAGGCTTGCTCTAATAAATACCAACAAGCTACAAAACTAAATGACAGAAAAACACTCTTCCCCAACATAAAATGAGCTATTAGTCTTTTATCTTAGCTGCAACAGTTTTTTCTCACCAATGTTGGCAGGGAAGCTGGTCCAGTCTTGCACCTTTCACCAAGCAGGATCCTTTGCTAGTTAAGCTGGGTGCAGCATGGCTTCTTGATCTTTCCTGGACTGCACACCTTGCTGGCAAATCTGCTTCCTTCTTATACTGTTTAATTGTATAGATTCAAAGCATTTTCCCTTGATGGTCAGCCATTAAAATTTGAACAAAACAGGGAGGAAAAAGGTGACCATCGTACTACAATTGTTAAATCACCTGGCTTGTGTTTGGATTTGTATAGGTGTGAACACTTGTGTTTCTTGCAGCTCCTGCAATTAAAGGTCCATTGCATGTGATGGGCCTGGAATGGTCAAGCAGGATGTTTAGAGGCATTGGTTCCTGGACCTGTCTTTGGATATCTGTTTATCAATGGGGCAAATCTGCAGTAGCTGGTACCGATGACGGTCGATTTACAAAACTCTAGACATACACTAAATGCTTGAGTCATTTGTAACACCTGTGACATTGGATGCCTGTTTGGAGAAATGTTAGCATGTTGCATACAGGACATTTTTCCTGTAGTCAATGCACCTTTGACAGGTTTTGCTGGAAATGTATATTTAGTCTTTTATCTTCTTTAGTTGCTAGTTCAATTGAAATCCATATGTAGTTTCCCTGCCTTTAGTTACACTGGCTGAGCCTCTCTCTCTGGCATTCTTAGCTTGGAGATGCATGTGATGAGTGTGTCAGGTCTCTGCCAATGATTTTAACCATCACTTTTATTATTCTGTGGCATGGGTCTGGTATTGGGTACCTCAAGCTCCACTGTCTTGACGTCTAATGGGTTGCAAGCCATTAGCAGAGTTTGATTTTCTTGTGGCAGTCTTGTCACCACAACCCAGTCTTGCCCCAGCCATTGTCTTGCATTTTTGTGCAAGAGACACTGTCCAAGCTTTCACAGTTTTCATATCCAGCATTAGTAGCTGATTATACTTACAAAGCAGGAATTTAAGTATCTAAGAAGAATAAAGGGTAGGTACAAATGGAAGCTAATGTTTCAAGCTGTGGCTAGAGATAGCTCTGGACTTTCTGTACTACCAACAAGATGTACAGTAAAAGACATTGACAAAGCCTTTAGCCATGGCCTTAACTTGGCCATAAAAAGGATGCATGCGCCTAAATGTCTATTGAAGTGCACTGCAGAATTAGAACCTCTGTGTACTTCTCTACTATGAATGCAGAGCCAGCAACCCTACATTTTCATCTGTGGAAGCAGGGCACTGATGGCTCATTAGCACTGATTCAGGGTTGGATTTTTCAGAGTGGAATGGAGATATTTAGGTCCAGCCCCACACAGATTTAGGTGCCTATTATTTAGGTGCCTACGCTTGCATTGAAATCAATGATTTTAGGTGCCTAAATAGGTGCATCTAAGCACCTTGTTGGGTCTGGCCCATAGTGCTCAACCTTGGTCCACTGAGGTCAATGGAAAAATCTTCAGTATCTTAATCAGGAGTAGATTTAGGGCTGCAATCAGTGCCTTTGAAAACTCTTCCTGTAAAGCTGAGCAAGACTTTATACCGTGCACTGAAAAGCTTCCAAGGCACACAGTAGACACCTGCCCTTCATACTATAGAGGGGTATCGCACACCAATTGGACCAACTCTGACATGCAAAAACTCTCCAAAACCAAGCAAATCTCTTTAAAAAAAATACTCAGCAGTCTTCAACCTACAATGGCAGTTGCTTTACAGTAAATGCAGCTTTTGTCTTCAGGCCTTAAAATGAATCCTCACACTGAATTCCCTGAGAGCCTCCTCACTAAGCCTTACTGATGCAATACTACTCTGTCAAAATGCAAACAACTTTGGCAGGTCCTAAAGTGTCATCTAACTCCCCTAAAGAAGTGGAGGTGACATAAAAGATTGCAATGACTTAAACAGCCCTCGATTGAATTTTAAATTAATAGATGAATTATACACTATGAGTAAAATTTTCCATCATGCCTAATTGACTTAGAAGCCTAAATCTCACTGAAATTGAAACCTCATGTGATAAAGGCAGATTTTTAAATACATCCTTATGTTTTCAGGGTTAATGTATAACAGCATTATGTCAGCATCAGTGTGAAGCAAAGCAACCTAATTATACAAATATACTAGATATCTTTACAACCGATGACAAGACGGCATTCATTTTTTACCATTACATTTGAGATTACATTTTAGAAGCCGAACAAAATAATCTGAATTCTCCAGTTGCATGGGCTCCCTCTGCTCCAAGTAGATGATGGAAGTAATGAACTGGGTCATTTCCAATCACAGCAGATTGCATTTTGCTTCTCACCCAAAAAGCAGGACTAAATTACTGGTGTATCAGAGTTGTGGCAGTTCTGCCATACAGGGACTCTTGGAGGGAGACAGTAAGAAGTGCAAACGTTCACGGACTTCCTGTGGAAGCTGCACAGGTTTTACTGAGAGCAGAATTTCACCCATTGTAACTAGTGCTCCCAAACAGCTAGCCATCTGCTTTCCTTCTACATTCTTATTTTGAAAAAAGGAAGATAAGAAGATGAAAACGTGAAGTCTTGATAAAGAAAGCCCATGACATGGGTGCCCTTGATACAGTCAAATGTACAGTGACTCCGAGCAAAACGGCTTCCACGTTCTGCGTGCAGGGAGAGTCATTAGAAATTACAATGGAGTACACGCAGGTGTGTACACATATGCAATAGGGCTGTGCGAAACAGCACTGCTCCGCTCCGACTTCAGTTTTGAGGTCTGGAGTGTTTTTTATCAAATTTCATTTCGAGTCGAAACAGTGAGGCTGTTTTGACACTGTTTCGACGTTTCCCTCGACTATTTGGCTGGGGAAAGGAAGTCAGCCCAGCTGAACAGACTTCCCATCCCCAGTGCTATGGTCAAACATTTCAACTTTCAAAACGTTTTGACTAGACTCATTTTGTTTCCAGGCTATTTCGACGCCCTTTGTTTCAGTTCCATTTTGCCGTTTTGACCTTGAAATGAGTCGAAACCATGTCGAAATGAAACGGCCGAAGAAATTTCACACAACCCTAATATGCGAGCATCTCTTTTTCACAATCCCATACACCACAATAACTAAGCCTCAAAGCTTCTTTTGCATTGTTTTGTATCCCCTTGAAATGCTCAATTTAAATAGCAGCACTTACTGTTCTGGAAAGCCTCCATCCAATATATGAAACCAAAAATAATAGATGTGTTTCATACCCCAAACAGCGGGAAACAACAGCATTTCCGAATTGGATTAAAAAATAGTAGTTAGTTGAAAAATTGCATGCAAGCAGAGGCATGCAGCGATGAAGTGACTTGGCCAACATCAACCAGGAAGCATGTGGCACAGGCAAAAAAAAAAAAAAAA
>NW_017729031.1:30864097-30876875 GCF_001723915.1 Gavialis gangeticus
AAAAAAAAAAAAAAAAAAGCCAGCAGTTCTCCTGATTCTGTCCCAATATCAAGACCATCCTTCTTCCAGAAATGTCCGCTCTAATGGTAGACATTACCAGAGGTTATCAATACTTTAACCACGAGTTTCTGCTTTCAGTTCCTATGTAGCCATAACAAGAACTTCTTTACTTTAACTGACAGAAGCATAAATGTACTAAAATGTATGTCAGATTGTGACACTTGGGGGTGGTGGGAAATGATAAATGTAGATCCAGTCAGTCCTCAGCTACTTAAAAGTTTGTGTGTCACCAGCCTGACAGGAATCAGTGGTTTATTTTGCAATAAGTCGATATCGCTCTTGTTTATTCTCTCGTCTTTCTGACTCTCGTCATCTTTTAAATTATACTCAAGGGCTGGATTTCAGCTCGTTCACGTTATTTGTGTTCAGCAGTGCTTACCCAAACAGTATTTTCACTTAACATGCAATTTGGATTAGCCTAGCATTCCAGATCTAACATTTATCTTAGTTATTTTAAGCCAGCTGTATCCACTGCCTCTTAAAATGGTAGTTTAAAATCCGCACTGGACACAACCATATACATTGGCTGATTCACTTAGACCAGATTCAGGCCCTTCAAGCCCTGCACTGGCAAATGAGCACCCTTAAGCACAAACAGTCCAGCTGAAATGATGTGAAGGAACACCACTTCAAGTTCAGCATGTGCTTAATTTCAGCCCATACAGAAATGGGGATTTATTAAGATCCGGCTCACTCTTTGTCAGGGCCTCTGGCCAGTCAGGCTGACCTCCTGATCTTCCACACCAGACCTTGATCCCTGGCTAATGCAACTGCCCCAGGTCTCTGTAACTGGACTTGACTGCCTGCTGAGGGGGCCATTCAGTCCTTTTAAGCACACCTGCAGCCTCAGGTTGCAAGCACACCTTGATAACAGCCTCAGTCCACCCTTGACAAGCCTTGCGCTCGCTCCCGTCTTTGGTTCTCCTGGCTCAGCTTCAGCTTTCTCTGACTCCGACCCTGCACTTGGATCTTCTGTGAAATCGAAAGCCCAGCTCTCCGATTCTCCTGGCTTCTGCCCTTGGACCACAGACCGTCTCTCAGGTCTCCGCTCCACTGACCTAGGCTCCAGCCTGATGCCAGTAACCTGCACCCCCACCCAGCTCACCTCCTGGTTGCCCTTCAGGGACCTCTCCACAGGCCCAGCTGCCTACATCCCGGCCGAACCCTTGCACTCTTCCCTCTTATGCAGTTTACCTAATATATTACATTTTCCTCTTTTTCAATCTGGCTACAATGGTGTGAAGAGAGGACAGGGACCCAGGAAATTCTTATCTCATGTTGAAACTTTCTCCATTATAGCTTTGGGCAGGTCAGCTAACAATTCTGCATCCCCGTCCATCACTTTAAAATGAGATAATGATTTCTTCTCAGCTCTCTCTTGGAGTATTGTAATTAGGTTATCTTATAGGACAATCACCTGGAAGATTTAAATTGTGATTCATTAGTAAATTCCCTTTCAAGTATAACAGATTACTTTTTCCCTGGTTTCCTTAATTTCTGTGCATCTTTAGTTCTCTCCTACACTGACATTATCAGGACATTTTATATATCTTTATCAAAGTAATCTAAACAGTGGACACTATTGCTTTCTGCTTCATTGCATCTATATCTGCTCTATCTTTGGGGGGCAAAAAACGGTTTAATTGCAGTCTTTTTGAAGATCTGTGTGTTATTAGAAGGACTGGTAGTTTACCACCAATTAAAAAAACCCCAACATATAGATGGTTCTGTTAGATAGCCAATGTCTTATGGAAAGGTTTAAGAGACTGTAAGTGTGCTAAGCTGCATTTGCAAGACACTGCTTTATGCACCTGCCCTTTCATCCAAGAGAGTTTCAGTTCAAATCTTGGACCCAGTCCATTCACCAGAACTTCATGTTCTGTTGTCAGACAGCGAATCTTCAATTTTGGCCTTACTTGGGAAAACTATCCTCTCTTCCCTTCTATTTCCACAATGTCATTGGGGTTTATGATGCTATACAAATAAATTAAATAAAAACAGGTCTCTGGCTGTAAAAGCTTCCCATTTAAAGGCATGAGCCTGCAAAGCCATATTCATGCCAATAGTTCTTATTCAGCGAAGTCATCCAGCTGACCTCACAGGGAGCGCGCAGGTGAAAAATGGTTGCCGTAACTGGCACCTAAGTTAGAAGTTGCCCAGTAAAGAATGATAACTCAGCAGCTGGGGGAACTAATAAAAGATCTTGAGATATATTTTGTGATTGATCCATCTTCCTTATTCTCCTTTTGCTGTAGTTAAAGATTTGCTATCTGTAATTATACCAGAGTAAATCAAGAGGAGCACTTCTGAGACTGACCAGAAGGAAAGGTTTCTGAGGAGGGATCTGAAGCCATAGACAGGGTCAGGAAGCACTGAAGGAAGCCTTCATCCTTCCTCTGAACCAATAAGAGGAATATGGAGCTGACTGCATGTTCACTCGAGGCACTGCATCAAGCTGTATGCCAGCAGAAAGAAAGGAAAATGGTACATCTGGCCCAGTGTCCTCTCACAGTAAGTATCAACATGAAAAACCTGTGCGGGTCCAACTGAAGCTCAGCATCCTTTTCCAAGGACTATCCCTTTCTTTCCCAGACATTCCCTTTGCATCACATGTACTTCAAAAACATCTGGCAAATGTGTATTACCTGTGCTAATGGGTAAACCTCATATGAGCTGGTATGGAGAGTCCAACAGATGATTCAGGCAACTGGAAGAATAAACTCTGAATGCTAACAGACACCAGATTATTTCCTTCTAAGAGTGGCTGGCTATAAAAAGGTATAGTTAATATTTCTCACGCATATAGGATTTGGGTCATTTTAAATGTGTTCTGCCCTAGGATATAAACAAATGCATGTTTTCCAAACACTTGGTAGGGTGAAATGCATCAATATTTTTGTAATTAGGAAGCATCTTCTCCTACCCTTACAGGTAGGAGAAAGATTTTTCAGTTAAGTACCTGGGAGAGCACTCCTGAAAAGGATCCGTACAACAATGACAGAGATCCTGTTCCAAATGCTAGATTTATATATATGCATACACACAAATAATACAAGTACACCCACATTGCATGATATTTTTATTAATATTCTATATTTATTATAGTTTAGCTTGAGGTTTCATTTGAGTTTCACCTCCAAGCACATACACAAAGACTGAGGGAATAGCTTCTCTGGTGTGACTGCCTTTGAAGTTGCCTTGCACTTCGTTTGAATTCTAATATCTATCTGCTCACTGCCTCGCACAAAGCCACTGAGAACACAAGCTTGTGAGAGTCTCTCCCCGAGTAGTCAGCCGAGCAAATACATTCTGCCTGATCGCTGCATTTAGGGGTCTGTCGCATTCCCTAAACAAGCTACAATTTCATTCATGACTGAAGAGAGCAGGTAGAGCCAGTCAAATGCAAGCAGCTGCATAATGACTGCATCTGTTTTTATTTTTTAGCAGCTTGTCAAATATTGAATGTTATGAAAATGAGGTATATTTTGCCATGCAAGTTTGGAACAAAAACTAACTGGCGGCACAATTACGGAGCTCTGGCTGAATGCTCGCTGATGCATAAGTGCAGTCATCTGGGCTCTGGATCTTCAAAGGCATCAATTAAGGCAGTCAGGATGGCTGCTGATGTGCCCAGCTCCTGACGAGACGGGCCGAGACAATCCTAGGGCCGTGATGAAGACTTAGCTTAACAACAACAACAAAATAATCTGTCAGAGACCCCCAGCGTATGTCGATCTTCACAGCAAGCTCTTGAGCGCCTTGGAAAGCAATCTTGCTTGGTTGTAGGTTTAGGCTTGAAGCTTTGCATTTGCAACCAAACCAGCTTTCAGATCACATTGTGAGCAGGCCTGATACATGAAGAAGCCTGCCTTCCAGTCCAACACCATTTTCAGCACCTGAAAGCAATTATACTCGGGGCCCAGCACTTGAAGAGCAAGGAGGGAAAAAGGCACTCCAACCCCCACCGCTGAGCCAGCTACAGCTTGGGTAGCCTGGCAGGTAAAATAGCCAATACGCCACCACTATTCCCCCTTCCACACAGGGGAAGGAAAAAGTAAATCAGCCCAAGGCATAGGGTTAGCATAGCTTGCTTTCCTCCAAAGCCAGGGTAGGGACAGAGTCTGAACTGCGATCACTGCATTACAGTTCAGTCCTGGATCTGCTTCGAGTGCAGTGTAGCTATACACTGCCCTGTACTTAGGGCTAGTGACAGCACTACAACCGAGCCCTCAGTTTCTACCCAGGTAAAACTCCCTTGATTCGTAGGATCGTAGGAAAGTAGGGCTGGAAGAGACCTCACAAGGTCATCCAGTGCAGCTCCTTGCCCAGGACAGGATGTTCCCTAAGCCACCCCAGCCAAGTGTCTGTCTAACCTGCTTTGAAAGTTTCCAGGGATGGAGAGTCACAACTTCTCTAGGCAGCCCGCTCCAATGCCTGACCACCCGCAGACAGAAAGTGCCCCGGTTGATACAGCTCCTGCACACATAAAAACACTGCTGTACCGGGGCTACCCACACATTGATCTACCCCATTAGCTGCCACCCAACTAACTTCCACTGCTAGCAGTTGCATAAAGATTCATTCCCCCCTTCCCTTGCTTCCCACATAACCCAAGGGCTGTGCCTCAGTTTCCCCTACACCTTTTTCAATTTCTACTGGGGGGAAATACAGAGGGAGGGAACATGTGGGGCAGGTGAGAGGGTTGCTTGGGTAAGAATACCAAGAGCTGACCATGGATGAAAGGTTTGTCCTGCTGAATTTCTGAGGTGCCCCAACAACCATGGGACAAGATGTGGCCTGTTTTTCTTTGACAAGCTTTCCTTCTTCTGTGGGTTCCCAGCACCGTGCTGGATCAGGCCTTCCTACAGCATCCTTCAGAGACACGTGTTGACAAGGTAAAATTTCCACTCTTGCATTCGCCGCAGTCCTGCTGTATAAGCAATTTTAATTGCTTTTTAGATTTGGGGATTTTATTTCCGTAAGACACAGAAGATTCTCTACCTTATTTAGAGACTGTCACTGGAAACATTTCATTAGACGGTAAAATTCCCATAAGTCTTCCTGCCCGGAGGGTACAAACGACTAGACTGACATCTCTGTATCTTTAGTTAGCGAATTAAATGCGTATAGGCGGCAGCTCAGGTCCCTGGTGGCGTGCTCCCCCATCGGAGCAGATGACACAGCAGGCATCAATGACAAAGGAGAGGAAAGTTGGAGTGTGGGGGAGGGAAGGACATAGTCTAGGGACCAAGTTGCCCTGAGTGTTAGAGAGATGTGGAAAAAGACCCAAGTAGACCCATGGCGGGGTCTAAATTGAAAAGGAAGAAAGACCATCTGGTGTGTCTGATGGCATTTTTATGCAGGAGTCAATAATGTATCAGAACCTATATAGCATCGGAGAATATAACATAATATAACAGCAGAAAGAAGAGCCCATATATCCAGACACTGAATGCAGGTGTGGAGAAAATGGTGCATCGAAAAATCATTACAGCCCATTGGGACAGTCAGCTCCTGGAAGTGCCCATGTCTTATCACCAAGGTGTCTGTTATCCTGTCATTTTTTAGATCTTTTGGGCCTTGTTTCTCCATTGGCTTTGGCCTCACTGTATTCTCGCACTCGGCGACAGATAGGGGAACAACCCCAAACCCCGCTTGACTCTCGCACGGGTATCGCATAGTTACTGGGATTATTTAGCACTGGAAGGAGAACCTCAGCAAGAGCGTCTCCATTTTGGTAATTACCTTATGAATGCATAACATGGCAGCGTGGGGAGTTGTATTCCCAGGAACGGCTGTTATCAGGCATCAATCATTATTCTGTCGAGGACATGGCACCAGTTGATAGCAAGGCAGCATATATTATATCCATCTGATAATAAGTGAACATAGGACTCTGACTGCCCACTCCATCCGTGTCTGGACAGAAAAAGGGCTTCTTCAGGAGCGGGTTTTTTGTTCAATAGATTCTGGCTCATTTGTGACTTAGCAGCTGGTTCATGTTGTGGGCAATGCAAACCTTCCCTGTTTCGGGGGCAGAGGCAACCCCTTGCAGAGCTGCCCGGCACACACAAAGCACAGGCCTGCATCATGCCTCAAGGTAGCGCAGCATGTGGCTCTCCGTGATGGCTAACAGTACCAGCTAATACTTGGGGAGGCACTGAGATAGACAATATCCTGCCCACACTTTTGGGAGCGAGCAGCACCCACTGGAGTGTAAGGGGGGGCAGGCCTGTGTTGTTGGAGTGAACACAGGGATTGCAGCTGTGGCTGGTCCCTGTCATGGGTGGAAGCAGAAGAGACCTGACTGGGAAGAGGCTCTGTATGACACGTCCTTTAATTTCCACCAAGAGCCAGCCTAATACCCCAGATGTCCCTTCAGTGGCACGCCGGAGCCACTTCACACAAGACGAATGACACAGCTGTCAAGTGCAGTGTTGTACATATAGAAATACAGGATTGCTTCTAGCTAAGGAGGTGACAGTGAGCTCTGTGCCCAGCTAGGGCATCACTGTTGCCACTACCCTGCCCACCATGGCTATTGAGAGCTTTGCACTGGCGGGGGAATTATCTCAGCGAGGAAGTGTAACATGAATCAACAGCCCGGTCATCAGCTACAGCTCTCAGATGAGCCCAAAGCAGGCAGGGAGGCGCACATCCAGATTTAAGTCATCACATATGATCAACAAATGCAAAAAAATTTGGCCAAATACATACCACCAGTATTTTCCACATGCATGTGTCTGAAGGAGTTCACACTCTCACATGTTACAGGATTTTTCTCATGCTATTTCTGGGCAGGCCGTGCAACACTCAATGGATTTGTTGCAGTCAGCAGTTAGTATAACTGCGAACGTACCTTTCCTTGTGCATTTGGTTGCTCTGCATTTAGCAACCTGCCTGTCACAGAGGGTGGGTACATGCCAGTTAGCTTTTTAGGTCAGCTTGGGCAACCCCCATCCTCCCCACCCCCATCACCCTCACTGCTTTTAGGGTTCAACAGCCCAGTACTCCTCCCATTGATGTCAGTTAGACAAGATCAGCCCCAGTGACTGTACACTGAGGAGATTTCAATGGAGCTGCATCCATGCAAATGCCTAATTCACACGCGTGGGTCTCATTTACAGCCTTTCTGCAGCTCTGCTTTGGAATTTGGCCCATTTGTGTCCTAGAAAGGGCCAAGATTATTACCATAGATAACCACTGCTCGCAGTCGCAAATCAGCACAGAAAATGATAAGCCAGTGGAAGCAGCAACAACAGCGATGGACCCAAAACACTGCCAGACTGCTCAGGCCAAATGCCTTGCATGATTTTTTGTTTTTATCGTAATTCAAGAAACATTGAACAGATCAGCAACCAAAGATAGTGCTAACATTCCCAAGTGTATTTTTCTTTAACAAGTAGGACCAGAGTCTGTTCTCAGTTTACCTGTGTAAATCATGGCTGCCTGAAGACACCTGTCCCAGATCTACCTCTAGGCCTTTGAAGTCTCTTTTGTTCCTGCCACTGAAAGTACTGCTCTTGGCCAGAACTGCAATGCATACATACATAGGAGTCTCCGGATATTAAGGTGGCAAAGGGTAATTGCTTTGTGCCCCAGACCACTGCACTGCTAGTATGGCAGGCGGAATTAGAAAGAAATAGGAAGGACAGCTTATGGAAGAAAATAGTGATAAGCCATCCTATCCATTCAATAGGAGACAGCACCTGGTACTTCATTTCCAGCCTGTGACTCTTGCACAGACTTTCCATTCTGAGCTACAAAACAATCTCACTTGAAAACCTAGCAACACGTGAGATGAGAGCAGAGGAGAATAAATACAACATGACAATGCTGGAAACATACTGGTAAGACCTGATCTGAAACACAAGATACTTGGTTCACTGCAAGAGGGGAAAAAAAGCCATCCCAAAAGCTTCCCTCATAGCCATAGGAACATCATTGTATTAGCACTGGCCCACGTGCTCACGTGCTACAAAGGAGCAGGGCGTTAGCGAACTAACAAATCATTCCTTCGAGAAACATTGCCCTCTTTTCTGTTCGGCAGCTGTTTGCAAACAGACCACAATTTTCCCCATTCGCACTCATTATCCGAACAATCTCACAAATACTATCAATGAATAATGTTTGGTAAATAGCTTGTTCACAACTGATTTGTCGCAAGCATCTGGATTGACTGGGCACATTTCATAGGGTATGCGCAACATCACTGCTCCCTGACTGGAGGAGTATAACTAAGTCTATGTCTGTCCCATACATCTTCTGTGCCGGACAGCGGCACTGCTCTATTTCCTTCTAGGCTGGAAGCACTGTAGCTTCATTGCCATAGGATTTCTAGTGGACTAATTAGGCACTGAGTAACACTTCCCATTAGCCTGTCACACAGCTATAACTACACCAGTTTAGGAGGTGAAACGCCCAGAGCAATGCACCATGCTTAAAGGTCGTTTTCTGGCCAGGGTAAGTTTAGAACAAAAAAGGCTTCTTCTACAAATGTTCATTATACACATTTGAAATCCCTCTTTCCTTTGCCACTGAATGACATAATACAGAACTCGCTCTTTCTGCTACTTTCCGCAACTCTCGTGAAACTTCAAAAAGTTGGCAGACTTTCCAGGGCACCACCAGTGCTCTGAAGGCATCTGAACCACTTTTTAAGGATCCCAAAGGCCTTTTAAACAATGCCTACATTTATTGAAGACCATGTAGCTCTTTTTGCAGCACTCCTAAGTAGAGGCAAAGAGGGTCATTTTAGGTAACTCTCCAAAGGGTAGTCTCTATTACCTGTGAGATAAAGAAATACCCATTACAGATACTCTCTGAACTTGGCCAGGAGCCATATTTAATGGTTTCTTTTGTATAAGTAAATTTAAAACAGACTCGCCAAGTCAAAGAACAGATTGGCCTGCAAGAATTTCAGCATGTGGCTGAGTGTCGACATCACAAGTATGGGGGTGCGGTCATGTTCCTCCGTTTTGGTCCAGGTTGCTTGGCAAGGAAGTGGCTGTTCTCTGTTCTTGCTATCACGCGATGCTTTTATGTTCTTAACGTCAAGGGGCTTCCTGTTTCTGCCCATCTCTTTATTACCTGCAGGGCCTCTGCAGAAACTACAGAACTTTTGATCTGTAAACGTGACTAGTGATTTTGCGTGCCTTCGTTTCTGACGCCCAACTTGAGGAATACTTTCAAAGCACCTGGTTTTAAGAGGAGGGTGCTGACCAGTTTCTAAAAATCAGAACTGTGCTAACTATTCACATGATCCAGTCTTTAATCCACCCTCACTCTCCCAGATTTCCTTGCTTGCAAAATGCAAATAGTATGAGCTAGTTATTGTGTGTGTACCCCACTGGCTGGAAGCAGACTGCACAACTGTGTGTCATAAAATCTGTACTGTTAAGAGCTACTGGAGAGTCTCCAGTAGGTGTGAGCAGTATTCAGTGTGTCTTTTATTCCAACGCAGCTACTACTGTAGCATTTATTACCAAAAAATACATCCCAATCAACTACAAGAATGAAGTCTTAATGATGATGAATGTTACAAGAGCTGCAGTAGCCAGTTAGCATTTAAAATGTTCACAACAAGAGACATATTCAGCTCTCCAACCACATCTAAAAACATTTACCACCAAAAAATGCAGATCATTTAATTTTGCATGGGACAGAATATTACTGCTGGTAGTTGAGTGAGACAAAAAAATAGCAGCTAGCATTGATATAAAAAGAGCCTGAATTGTCTGCCTGAAAAATCTTTCAAATGGCAAATCAACTGAAATTCAGGTTAAAAGCCATTAATAGGTAGAGAAACCCACGCTCATTTCCCATTAGACGCAAAAATAATTTTTTGAGCAAGCACTCTGACAGTAAAAGTGAGGTGAAGCTGTCTCAATAAAAAGAGAAAGTTATTTTCACAGTCCTTTATGCAAGGAAGCATTTTCCTGAGAATATTACTCCCCTTCCCCCCACTGCACTAAAGATAAAGATAAAGCAAAGGAAATCACATGGCCATGATACAATACACGGCAGCACTATTAACACTAGGTCATAACCCTGATGTCCCATATCTTTTGTGCACTCTGAGCCTGGGAACCTGAGAGCTGCCAACAGCTGTTCCAAGGCAGCGCATGGAGAAAGGGGGTATGTGGTGGCCAGGAAAGGGTTAAAAATGGTGCTTTAGTTTAATACCATCAAAGCAGTGCTCCTTACAAGTATTAGCCTCCTGAGATCACTTGGGAACCAGTTAAAAAAAAAAAAATGAACAAACAAACCCAAACGGGTGATCCAGGCCAGTAGTAGAAGCGTGTGCATGCATTTTATTTCAGTGCAGAATAAGGGCCATCGCTTCTTCTAAATGGTCACTGGATGGTCTCGGGGGAATATGCATCCAGACTTGTTCATAGATCTAGCATCAGCCTAGCAGACACACGGCTTGCACCTGCGGACTCCTCTGCCCAATCAGTATTCGCCTTATCCATCAAAAATGCATCCTGAAAACAAAGAGCTTTGAATTTCCTCATTGGAAAACACCGGGAGGCTCTCTGCATTACTTCATGCTTCGATAACAAATTTATCTGAAGGATCAGATAGTGTTATAAATATTAGTCTCACAGTCTTCTTAACCAATAAAACCATCCTTCTTTGGTCTTATGGCTTTTCTCAAGTCATCAGCAATTTATTATTTCCAAATA
Organism: Gavialis gangeticus; assembly: GCF_001723915.1. Lineage (NCBI taxonomy): Eukaryota > Metazoa > Chordata > Crocodylia > Gavialidae > Gavialis > Gavialis gangeticus. The sequence continues at coordinate 30,874,846 of NW_017729031.1, forward strand.
TAAACCATTTCCAAAGTCCAAACATTCCACATAAGAGACAATACAGCTTTTTTGGACCATCATTTGGCTTATCATTAAAAAAAACCCACGTAAAAAACCCCCTATTACAGCCTCCCACCAAGAGTTCATAATTATTCCTAAAGAGCAACATGTGCTTCATGGAACTGATAAGTAACTCAGAAAGGAAATACCTTTTTTATTATGAATTGGAAAGTACCCAATGGCTCAATAAGACTACGAATGCACAGACCAAATGAAAGGAGAAAAAAAAAAAATCTGTATTGGGTTGAAATGCAATTCTTCAATATCCCATATGGACTTCATATGGGATAAAATTTTTCATTTCATTTCATAGTGGGCACCTGTGGATCTATGGTGTGTGCACAGGCCTGATTCAGTAAGGCTCTTAAACACAGGTTGAACTTCAAACTTTATTCAGAGAAGATTCAAGCACACATTAAACTTGGTCCCATTGGCTGTCGCAAAGTTTCATGTTACCCATCTTATGTCACTGAAAAGGTATTGAATGATTCCCAAAGTTTCAGTTGTTAGGGGCTGGAAGGGACCTTACAGATCTTGGGGTTCAGCCCCCCGCACTTGGGCAAGAAAGACTGCTGGGGTCAAATGACTGGGGTCAAATGACCCCAGCAAGGTGGGCGTCAAGATGCTTTTTGAAGATCGCCAGGGTGAGTGACTGTACGCCTTCTGTTGAACCAGGGACTTCAAACAGCTGACAAAAATGTGACTCAACAGGTTTCTCTAGCCCTTAAACACAACTTCAGTATTTTACGAGATCATGTCAATTATGGTCACACTCTTAGTCCAATATGGTTATACCATTATAAGCCCTATTGCAGATACAGTAATACCTGCATAAAGGTGCCTTCTACCAATACAGCTTCTTCCTTTCCCCCGCAGAAATAACTTTACCAGTATAAATCACATACCAGTATAACTGCATCCATGGTGCTGAGAAGGAGACAATGCTTTAACGATCCTAGTGCGGTATACCCTTCCTGTGTAGACCTGGCCTCAGTGAAATGCGGTACATATCTGGCAAGCTCAGGAAACCATAGTCCCAGCAGCTTGCAGCTATGTTTCTGATAGTATCTCACTGCAGAAATTCTGTAGACTTGGATCCTTGTTGCACTATGAAGCATAACATCAACAGCAAACAGAGCCAGCAAAGAGATGCCTGATAGCTTGAGACAAAACAGGGACCAACAAAAAACTCCTACTACTCTCACGCTTAATAGACAGAAAAGCTTGTTTACTATTAAGATTTTGTCTTAACATCGTATAATAAGAACCCTCTGCTTCACGGGACAATGCTAAACAACATCCCCACAAACCCATGCACGGAGAATCGGACAAGGTTCAAGACCCACGAGCTTTTCAGTCGTTCACAGCTTCCCAAATAAGTGGGCCATTAATTCTCCCATTCTCTCCCTGGAGTCAGCCGTCAAAGCTGCATGCCCATTAGTAACTATTAACTGAGCCTAATCGAATACTCTAGCTGAGTTTGAATGTTGCTATTCAGTTTGGGATGTTTAAATGTAATTACAGGCAGCAAGACTTTTTGACATGACAAATATTTTTTAATAACATTACCAGAATTGTTAGTTCTGTTTTCACTGCGAAAGCAAACAGAGCAATTCCAGCTGGGAAGTTAACATTTATCCTTGCAGTACGCTCAAAAAGACAGAGTCTGGCAGACACGCAGCCAAGGAAACTGCTTCCACTAACCAAGGAGTGGCAATGCTTCCAGAGAGACCTAGCCAGAGCCAACTTTTCCACAGTTTAAAAAAGCAAACGGCTATAAGCCTTCATGTACTAATAACTCATCCTCTTCTTTCGTTGTTTCACTGGTGCCCCTACAACGGGCTTCTTCCCACACACCCTTTGCCTCAGCTGCTACAAGACTTTGCATCATGTTGTGCCTTAAATTCAATTATTTTTCTTAAAGACTTGGAAATTTTCTTGAGAAGAGAATTATTTCCGAAATAAAAATATCGCCTATGCAGTGTGAG
>NW_017729031.1:30876892-30894867 GCF_001723915.1 Gavialis gangeticus
GGGGGGGGGGGGGGGGGTATATGCTAAAAACCTTTGCAATCAAAGCTTACAACAATAGATGTTTTGTTCACTTATGCTCATTGTTTAAATTCTGCTCTACTGCAAGGAGTCTGGGCGCCTTTCAAATGTAAATATTTTACAAGAGAATACCATATGGGAGACGCAGCTGTTTGTTTTTATTGGGGGGGGGGGGGAATGAATCCCTTCATTTTACAAAGATTTTTTTTAAAGGCCTGATCTGTAGCTATACGTCCACATTTGTGTTACCTTAACTCAAATTAGCCTCTAAATACTTCCAGAAAATGTTTCAAATTGGACTTTTCCTCTTGGAAAGGGCCTAAAGAAGTTGTAAAGGAAACTGAGGTTGCAAGGTATTTATGTATCAACAAATTCCCCATGTTTGATAAAAACAACAAAACAATAATGACTCTCTACTAATTAATTCATATAAACTATTTAGATGCTTAATAAGGCATGATTACATTTAAATATTTGCATAAGAAAAGCTACAAATTACTTAACAATACCTGGGCTAAAACCTGCAATGAGCTAATGATTTACAGCGACTAATTTACTGTATGAATTTAGCTTCTCTTTGCGCATTTCTCAAATTTTGTTACTCAAAATTATTTTCAGAAAAACCGTCTTGGAATTATTTTGGGGAACTGTTCCTTACGAATATCAACATGGGGGAGGGGGGAATTCAAACCCAATGATTATAATATGCGTATAAAAAGCCCTGTGTATCCTGTACAGAGCATAAAACAAGTGTGAATTCAGCTTCCAGGCTAGGGACAGAAGTTACACATAAAATGGTTGAAGTCTTCAGAAACTGGTTTAAACCTATAACAGAACAGAAGCTCAGTGCACATGAACTAGTTTCCAAATGGCTGAAAGCGTTCGTGTTTGTACCCACATTGGTATAAGGCAGTGTTTCCCAATCCTTTTCTCCCCATGGCACACTTACCTACTGGTTCCACCGCTCTCAATACTCCCTACCGTGAGCCAGTTTCTCCATCCCTCCACTCTCTTGATCAGCCTCCCCTGCCCAATGCCTCCTACTTCCTTTACTTGCTCTGTTCCCCCTTGTTCTTCCCCCATCCAAACTATGACTTGCTTTTCTTTCTGGGCCCCTTAATAGACAGATATGAAAACAAGAAAGAAGGTGTTAAGTAAGCAAGGTCAGGTTCCCTTTAGAAAAGGGGAGGGGGAAGGAAGTGAGTAGAGTGGCTGCGGCATCCAGAAGTCTAAGCAGAGGGCTCAGACCAGCCCCCCTGTCTCTCCCTTGCCTTTGTTCTGGAAGCTGCAACTCAGAATTGAAATAAAATAAATACCTTAATTAATTCAATTACATTTTCATTTGGGTTGCTCCAAAGACAAACAAAAGCCCAGACCAAAGGTTTCATAGTTCATCTGAATACCCTGGGTACTGGATCTGTTCAGCTGCACAGACTTCAGACCTTTCTTCCACTGGTAGAGTAGAAAGGAAAAAACATTTAAATGGTGTTTGGATCCTCAGAAGTGTAAGCAGGATACAAGGAGTTTGCATTATTTAGGACTTATCAGCAAGTGCAGAAGGATCCCTTTCTCTCCTGCAATTAATATATATTGCCTTTTCTGACATAGCTTGAGCTCCCCTACTTATCCTAGTGTTTGCTACCTATAAAAATTAATTCGTATTCAAGCTGCAGGTTGTTGGGAGTGGGGGGGAGGCAGTGGAGAGCGACCGTTACTGACCTCTCTGTGGCTTCTCCAACTATAGCAGAGAAACCTTTGCGAAGTCATAGATTAGGCTGTAGAAATCATAATTATTTTTAAGGTCATGGTTATTTTTTCTTTTTTTGTTTATATTAATGTAACAGCTCACACCTCCAATCTATAGGTTGAGCCAGACACTGTACACACACAGAGAAAGTCCTTGCCCCAAAGAAACTAGGCTCAGAATAGGCAAAGCACACGAAAAGAGTAAAGGAAAGGAATCATCACCATCATTCCCATTGTACATGTAGAGAGCTGAAGCACAAACAGATCAAGTATCTTGTCCCAAGATCACATAGGAAAACAATGGCATAATGGGAGATTTTGTCCTGGTCTCCTGATTCCTTAGGTCAGTACTTTAAATGCAAGATAACGATTTCTGTCTTTAAATCAGACTGCACTTAATGTAATGCACTTCATAGAAAATGTTAAAGTCCAACAAATATGGAAACAATCTGTCCTTCAAGTAACATAAGCTGCCCCAAGCTGGCAGACCCCGAAGGCCTATTAATATAGCATTTAACACCCATATTGCTCTGTTGACAGGCCCTGATTCACATCCTTATGCATGTGCCTAAAAATAAGTTCTGGGACTCTAGTGAGACTATTCATCTGCGTGGTTAGGCTAGTTACATACCGTGCACAATTACAACCCAAATCAAATCCCACCAAACCCAGTGAAAGTCCTACCATTGAGTTAAGTGGGCTTTGGACAGACCCTTGAAGGACCATGGGAAGTGAAGGTCAGTGTTGGGCTGGCCCCCAAAACTGTGCCTTAGGTTATCCTTGCTGATGCTATTTGTCACCACGTGAACGTTTCTACTATTTTCAGGACTTAATATTGCTCGACTTATACTACCACATGGCCCAAGGGAATGGGTTCTCTTCTCCATGACGTGAACCACTCCCTTGGAAAAAAGAGTAGACCATAGACTTTGAAGTCAAAAGCTCTGCTACACTAGAGGTTAAAGCTTTGAGCCAAGTGGTTTTGTTCTGTGGTAGTCCTCTACCCTTCCAGTATCACACATCCTCACTGTACTGCATAGGGCGCAAAGCAAAAGAAGCACGGCTCTTGCCAACATAAGTACCTTTTTTTCCAGAGCTTTGGTATTGTTTTTCCAGGCAAAATCCCATGTATAAGAAGAGAATTTATACCAGCACTCACATGATTTTCAGTCAAGCCTTTTGTAAGATCTGGCACTGCTAAAAGTGCCAGTACCTGCTATTCATTTAAACTAATACGATGCAATCCACATAGGCCGTGATCTTCTCAGTAATGTCACCAGAATGTTAAAAAAAAGCCCACATGGGGTCATTTCCACTTTACGCGGGTTTGCATTGGAAACCAAGGAGTACAGTTCAGTGAAGAGAAGGAGGAAGTTAGAAAGGAAGAGGAAAGAGGAATTCCCTGGGCTATTGGTAACAGAGAGGTTGCTGACGTTCAGATGCATGCTCTAGGCAGCAGCTGACTTTCTGACACCGTGCCCCTAAACCATGTTGTACTTATAATAAAATCATTCAGGCAACAGTTGTGGGGTGAAAGACGACACTGAAGTAATACGCCCAGCACAATGTCTTTTTCTTTTGCATCATTTGTTGTGGGCGTCAGAAAATAAAAAATGACTTAATTAATGGCTGCTCTCCGTAACTAAGAATGTTGTTGTTTCTCTTTTAACCCATCGTCCTTCATCTATAAAACCAAAACTAATATTTTTTTTCTTGAAGAAAGGCTAAACAAACTCAGAAAGCTCATCTTTCTGGCCAAATAGCTTCTGAGTATTATACAGAGCAGTTAGTGTGTGGTCCAAAGTCTTTACTTTGTCTAACTCTTCTTTACTTATGTAAGAAGCACCGACTCACTCAAGTAGTCTCACTGATTTCAATGCAAGGCCAACGTCAGGGAGATAGAGTCAGTTAGGCAAAGTGACCTTTTGTGTTGAGTAACAATGGGCCTGTCTTTAAGAACATGGGCACATCCCAAATTCGGTGTGTCCTGGGAATGCTCTGCTTTGCAGTTGTCCAGCAGCTTGTAACCTAAAGGGGCTATTCATGGACCAAAGAGTTAGGCGCACTGGCAAAGAAGTCAGATACCATTGTGATGGCATCAGATCTCAAGATGGATGTACATAGCAGATAGCTAAACCCAACTATTACCTTTAGTAGACAACCATAGAAATGCTCTGTGTTTTGGTATGATTTAGTCATCATTTCTCTTTAGGAGAGTGACATTGTACCCTATGGTGTTATGCTAAAGCACTGCATTTCCCACTACGGAACTGCAGCATTACAAATGATGACCTCAGAATCAAATACTGTTTATTAGGACCAGAAATGTTATAGAATACCTATGGAAGATGGGGGATTTACTAGGGTTTCTTCCCTCAGTTTGAACCGAGGCTGTTCCTGTTCCAGTTTCGCTCTGAAACTTCATCTCCATGAACAAGGCTGTTCCAGGAACAAATCATCCACACTCATTTTGCTGGGGTGCCTCAGGGAAATCCACCATTTTTGCATGCCAGTAAGGACGGCCATGCCAGGTAAGCATTTTCTAGTTTCCTTCCCTTGTTCATCTCCCTTGTTCCTAAGCCTTAATATGCTTCCAAAACTTGCTGCTGTATTTTCACACATATAACATGCCCCTTTCCCCCTCAAAAAGCTGCTGGAAACTGAAGTGTGCATTACATGCAAGGAAATACAGTCAAAGCAGTTTCTGCTGCTTATAAGGAAAAAGCAAAAATAAAGTCTGCACCTGACCCACAGGGAGCAGAACGACAAGCAGACTCGGCTCCCCGGCTGCTACTGCTCAGTTACTTGAGAGGAAGATCTTTTTTTCTTCTTTCTGCCTATCAAAAACAAGGTGCATATCTTATGAGGAGGCACACTGCATGAGAAAAGATGGTATATTGTATTTAAATATGTTATATTTCAACAATTTATCCAGGTCTTCCAGGCATAGTAAATGCCTGGGAGAAATGGTGCCCCTTGAAAGCATAGCTTGGTTTCCAGGAGGTCTTTTTTAGCTTATTTTGAAGCATAGGGGATTCATCACAGTGAGAGACAGGAGATAGGCTAGGATATGTTCTTCTACAGAAACCTCTCAGGTACCGAGCTGGTGTATAATGCTGACCTGCTTAGCATCTTGTTCATCTGCTTAGATGAAAACACCAAATCTGGGGTCAGGAAAGAATTTTCCCACATGTCAAATTGACAAGGACCGTTGGGGGCAGCACAAAGAGTTTTTGCCTTGCTCTGTAGCATGGGACCATCTGTCACATCTGGATACACTTTACCTAACAAATTCCCTGCCACTGCAGAAGTCTGGGGCACTGGTCCCCAGCACATAGTAGTTTTGGGGGCTTTTGGATGGTAGAAGACTGTGACAGGATGCTGGGGTGTTTGGTGACTTCTGTTCAACAGGAGAGGCCGAAGCGGGTGTTTTTGCAAACCCCGTCACATTTAACATCTAGTACATAGCTGCTGTGACCCTGGGGGACTGGAGCTGATGACCCAGTTGAGCCCTTCTATTTGCCTGTTCCTCAGGAAGCTGGGATGATAGTAACAGCACTCAAATCTTATTGAAAAGCATTGGGAGTTCAGCTGCTAACTGCGTTAGGCTCCTTCGCAAATCCAAGCCACAATCGGTGCCCTGTAGCATACACTCTGGTGCCTTTCCGAGGCCGGATGGAGGGAAGCTATTTTCTGGGGCCTGCTGGTACCAGTCAGCTGGCTGGCGCGGCAGTTCCTGATCACTGCGCAGCATGACACATTGTGCTCCCTACAATCTTTTGTCAAAGACAATCAGGTCCAGCAGCTCCAAGATGGCAGCAAAACTAATTTAAAAGAATGGATTCAAGCAGGGCTGGAGGGATACCATATGTTACACACTTAAATAAAAGCCTGCTGAGAAGCAGCATGCAGATGTACCGTACAATGAGGACTTTATTCTCCAAGTTGTGCTCCGCCAAAGGTTAACCTGCAATCAGAATGCCCTGATCGCCCTCCAGACCCATCACCAATGCCCGAACTTCAGAGGCAGCATGAATAAGTTTCCAGGGGCCCTGCCATGCAGTGCCACTGTTAGGGTGTGTGCTGTGTCTGAATTAGAAATAGCGGACTTGGGGGGAAAGAAAGAGTAAGTATTGCCACATCTCTCTATTGGAGGTAGCTGTATTGCCATGCCCAAGCCTCCTGCAGGGTATTCTTCCCAAGAAACATGCACAGAAATCATTGCAGAAGGTGATGAAATCACATGCAACCCTCAGCTCTGCCTTGGCAGGCTCCTCTAGGTCTCCCCATGCATGCAGCACTTCAGAGCATCCACTCTGTGGGTCACAGCTTAGCGCCACGATGGATACAAGCCGCAGTGTGATACAGCGGCTCTAGAACTGGGCAGACTCAAAGACACCATGAACCTCCTCCCTGGTCTGCCTCTGGCCTGCCATGCTTCAGCGTCCCTCTCCCATTCTTTGTCTATCTGGCCTATTTGGAAGTAAAACTCTTCTGTGAAGGTGGGGACTGTCCATTACCTTCTGCGTGTGCTGCACCAGGCATGATAGGGCCTTGCTCTTCCTAGGTGTTTCTGCAATACAAGTATTTAACCACCACCTCTACCTTGTTGCTGACTATCAGCTTTGTGGTGCCCCTTGGCAGTCAAAATTGAGCCATTTATTAGAGTACTTACAAGAGAGATTGGGTGAGTAATAAAGAAGCTACAGTTGAGGTTGAGATTAATAACAATGGGAATCAGAATGGACCAGATGTCTCCCTAGTGTAATTCTATCAAAATCCATGGACTTGAAATGGCCTCAGTGAATCCAGAGCTTTTTCTTCTGCCTATGTATCAACCAGCTTGCAGAGAGCAATCAAACAGGCCATTCAGAAAGAGAGAAATGTGTATTTCACGTTAGTGACACATCCACTATGCAAAATTTTCAATAAGAGTCATTAACAATAATTTATTCCCCACATAGGGCTCAAATGCCATCATATAAAAAATATGTGGTTGTTGCCAATAATAAAACCAGCTCCATATGTTTCTGTGCAAGTTATTAGCTGAGCTACAGTCCAGGTGTAATAGCTGTAAGTCTAGCAAGGCAAAACCTGTCATAGTTTACATATGCCTGCAATCCATATCAATACAATTTTGGCTCCTTGTCCCCCTCTATTGGCTAGGCGTTAAATAAAGGTTTATGAGTCTCTACTGCTTGAGCTGAAGCGCCAAAAGTCAGATGTTCAAAGGCATTCAGGCATCTAACTCCTAAAACAATGGGAATTAAACATCTCAATAGGAATTCGGTGCCTCAACACCTTTACTGAATCTGGGGTCAGGCCTTTGGCTTGAAGACAGAAATAGATCTCCTCTTGACAGTGTAATCTTCAGTCTTGATCCAACGCCCACTTAGATCAATGGGAGTGTTTGTATTTATACAAGGAGCTTTGGTCTGGGCTTCTAGACAGTCAGTGTGTGTGAGCGCTGGGTCAGGCAGCGCCGACCACAGTGGGGTCAGGAGCTCTGGGATGGTGGGACTGGGGCCTCCACCCGACAAATAAATAAAGCCACAGTTGCCATAAACTTCGCTCAGACTTCGATCTGAAACATCAGCAACATAGCAGATCCTGAAACCAACTAGAAGGGTGAAAAAAAGAAGGATTGATTAAGCCCTTCTGCATACAGCAAAAGCATGGGAAGTATATTATGTTAACACATGGCACGGTCTTGTCGGAGATGTCGCATTCATCATGCTTGAGCGGAAGAAACAGACTGGAATGAACAGTTCCCCAACAGGCAATACATTTTGGGCCACTCCAGCTACAACTTAAGAGAGTTAACAGTGTCATTGTAAAAGAACAGAGAGCGCAGGAGGTTTTCCTAGACAAGTGAAGAGACCGTAAAAACTTTCTTCCAAATCTCCAAAGGCTGCTGCGATGGCTGCTTTAAAATCAACGGTTTACAGATCCCCTCTATCTATTTAATCACTGTAAATGTCACCCAAATATCAGACAGGATATCTATACAAGAAGGTGGAATCAAATTAGCCTCTCACTTCCAGCCCTTTATAAGTTTTCATTTTCCTTTACCACCAATTTTTGCTGGCTTTTAACCTTTTCCAATCTAGGTGACACTACCATTTTCAATTAATCGTTTGGGCTGATATATATTGGAGTAACGGGGATACACTGTCCCTGTTCCCCACTCACCAGCAATTAGGGACATAGGACAGACTTTATACGTCACTGCTCAGCGAGTCATCATCTTGCCACTAGCCAGTAGTGCATGGCCTAGTAGTGTAACTAAGAGCAGTCTCCAGAGGCACCAACCTCAGGTGCCAGCTAAGGAGGCATCCAAAAAAGCAGCCTAGAAAGCAGTGGTGGTGACTGCTATGCCACTGCCACTGCCCTGTGTACTACCACGCAGGGCACAGAGCTGCCTAGCTACACCTATGGCATGACCATTAGGGTTCAGGGCTGGTAGAACCCATCCAGGCATGAGCTGTCATTATTTTTCCCAAATCCCTTACACATCGCTGGAAAAGCTCCTGGGGCCAAGCCTGCAGAAATGTGATACACGAGCCATCCCCTCAGTTGCATTTGCGGACCAAACTTCATCACCACTGCCCCAGGTGTCACTCACAACCCCTAACTGAAACCTGCAATGACTTCATTAATGTCAAGGAGGTTCGTGGCAATTTACACTGCTAGAATCCGAGCATCACTTGGTCCCAGCTTTCATATTTATCCAGAAAATGCTTTGCTAACAGTTCCTTGTCTGGCACCATTGCTGTCAAGAAGCAGTACCACCAGTGCCAGTGGGAGCAGAAATGGGCTCTTAGCACTATAGCTGTAACACTGACTTCATAGAGCACTTCCTCGCCACCCGCTGTTGCGGTGGAAGCTTCTGAGTAAAGATTTTCTTTATATCTTTCTAAGAGCCACATGGAGAGATTATTTTGTCTCTAGTACAGTACCTCTGGCTGGTTAACTAGCTGCAAGCATGGGTAGATTTGCACTTTACTAGTTACAATAATATAGTACTTTACTAGTTATATCTTCCAGTTCTACACTTCACAGCCTAATGGATAGTTTGTCTTTGTCCTTTATCCTTAAGAGGTAAAGCTAGGTATATAAGGGTAATTTTCATCTGGCAGCCACAGAAAGCCATTTAGCAAAGTGCGTGCTGCAATCCAAGAATAAACAGAGGACACTCTATCAATGCGTCTGGCCCATTAGACTAAAGAAGCTAATACCTGCAAAGCCCAATAGCTTTTCCCATAAATTTGCAGCAGTGAACATGAAGGCTTGGCCGTGGAAGGCCTAGTGATAGGAGCATCTGTCATAGGTATAGCTGCAGCTCTAGAAAATCATCCCAGCTACGAGCAAGGCACCATCAAAGTGATGCAGAGCCTCAATCAAGAATGTAAATGCGGAAGGCGCTGCAAAAGCTGTCTGTCATAACCCAAGAACGGCTGCTGATGAAATGGACAGGCGCTGCACCTGCTCATCTAGCAGAGATGAAAGCTTCATGTTAATCCCTCGTATTTATCCATGGTTTGGGGGAAAAAAAAAAAAAAAAATGAAGCGCAATGTTATGGCACTAGGCAAAAATCAGCCCACGAGAAGCACTGTGTTAAAACAATGGCTCAAATATCACTAAACCCCTTACGGGAATTCAGTCAAATCCAGGCTTATTTGGATTACATGGCAGTTTGGAAATCCAGTAGTAAGGGATCATTTTCTTTCCAATCAAGCTGAGAGTCAGGTTTTTCCTTCCCCTTCCAGCACAATGGGAAAAAAATCATTATGTTGGCCCTGTATAAAACTGTTCAACTGAGCCTACTTGGAGCCAGCCTGGAAGTTTAGTGAATGAGTTCTGTGCTGCCAAGCTCAGTTTGAATAATGGTTGCTGTCACCTGCTCCTGGGGCTGGGAAGTACTAACGAGGCAGCGGTTTCCTACAAAGAAGGGAAGGTCTCACATTTCTCAACAGCAACCTTATGAAGGGCTCATCCCAGTGGGCTTTGGATCAGGGGCCAGGTGATTAGGAAGAGATGCAGATGGGCTCTGGAGGAAGACTTATTTTGGCCCCTTAGCATTCAAGGATAGCTATTTTGCTTACAGTCCTAGGAGATAAGGAAGGCAAGTCTCTCAAAAGGGAAATAAATGAGGGGAGCGCATTGCCAGGGGGGTTCAGACCTGTCTATAGAACAAGCTAGCAGCAACCTAATGACAAACATGAGAAGTCACTGAAAGCCTACTGGAGGGGACAGCCGGCACAGTTCAGGAGCCTCCAGTACAACCCTTCTGTATACACAGTGCTTGGGGCTGGGGGACCCTGCACTGTCTCCGAGTCTGGCCACTGCTTGTGAGACGCTATTCAGCTTCTCGAGCGGTGGATGGAGACACCGCATTTCAAGCAGGTCACTCACCCAGCTTCCTTATCAAGGCCAGTCAGCTCCAAATTCAGGTTTCCAGTCAATTTATTCTACCCGGGGCCAACTTTTCTCCCCAGCAAGCAAAAAGTAATGCGAAAATAACAAATAAAACCAAAACCCGTGGTCTTTCTTCAGACCCAAAAAGGGGCCATTCAGGCTCTCTGCTGCATGAGAAATCTGTGAAAGCTCAGACAGTGTCTCTTGCACAAAAATGCAAGACAATGGCTGGGGCAAGACTGGGTTGTGGTAACAAGGCTACTGCAAGAAAATCAAACTCCGCTAATGGCTTGCAACCCATTAGGTGTCGAGACAGTGGAGTGCTTGCAGTACCCAATACCAGACCCATGCCACAAAATAATAAAAGCAATGGTTAAAATTGTTAACAGAGACCTGACATGCTCATCACATGTGTATTTCCAAGATAAGAAAGCCAAAGGAAAGGCTGAGCCAGTGAAGACGAGGTAACAAAATATGCATTTCAATTCATCTAGCAACTAAAGACAACAAAAGACTAAATATAAATTTCAAGCAAAACCTGTAAAAGGTGCATTTTACAGGAGAAAGTGTCCTGTGCATGACTTGCTAACATTTCTCCAAGCGGGTGTCCAATGTCACAGGTGTTACAAATGTCTCAACCATTCAATCTATGTCAGACTATCACCGGTACAAGCTATTGCAAATGTGCCCCACTGATAAACAAATACCCACAATACAGGCCTAGTAAAAGCTCTAAGCATCCTGTTTGACCACTCTACGCAACATCACCTGTAATTAAGCTATAATTGCAGGGGCTGCGGAGAAACACAAGTCTTCATACCTAGACAAATCCAAAACAGGAGCCCAGCAATTTGACAATTGCAATATGATGGTCAACCTTTCCCTCTCCATTTTGCTCTGATTTTAGATCGGCCAACTATCAAGGAAAAATGCTCATTTTATATTAGGAAAGAGTCTTTTTCTGTCATTTAATTTTATAGCTAGCTTGTGGAATTGTTACTAAAGCCTTTCTGCTATTGATCAACTGGGTGGTGTGTCAATTCTTGGGGCACTAGGTTTAAAAACCTACTTTCTAAGTGCAACACTCTCTTCCTCAGCATGCCACCCTCCTCTCTCTTTCTCTGCCCCTGAAGCTCTTAACTCTCTCTGTAGTTCTGCCCTTATTTATTGGTCACCACTTAGAGCTGGCCTTCAGTCTCCCAGCCACCTGCAGCTGAGTCTGAGCTCTCTGCAGGCTGAGCACCCCCTTACAATACACCACAAACTGTCTTGTGTCAGGGCTAGAACTGATATAACTCTACACTTGATAAGCCAGTTAGGTGAGATGAATCAGCCCAGTCCCACTGACTTCAGTGGGCCTACGTCTATATTACCACAGACTGAGCTGGCTCAAAGGCTAGGGACAGACATTACACATAAACCGGTTTAAGTGATCAGAAACTGGCTTAAACCTGTAACAGAACAGATGTTACTTTGATGTTGTTTGCTTTGTACTATTGAGTAGGGACAGAATTTACACATAAGCCAGTTTGAGAATGGCTGAAACTGGTTTGAGAAAACCTGGTTGAATGTAGCATCAGACTTAACTGCTTTGCCTCCAACCAGTTTATGCAATGTCTGTCCTAGACCCCTTGCTGGTTTAAGATAAACCAGACACCCCCAGCATGCTCTCTGGGCTGGGCAGGACTCTCTGCTCCACAGCAAGACTGGCCCCTTCCCTCTGTTCCCTGGCTGCAGTTCCCCCCCCATCCCCCTCACCACTCCCTGCTAAGCAGGAATTCCCACCCCCGCACTACCTTGCTGAGGAGGTGTCTGTGTATTAGCTAGCAGACCACATGCTGGTTATGGTGGGTGCTGAATCAACAGGCAGAATCAACAAGTAGCTCGTAATGTCCCTCGGTTATTTTCTTAATTAGGGGATAAACACTGGTATCAATTCCCTGCTGGGCTAATCACAGCATCCTGCTGGAGCCTGGCCACGCCCCCCTCAGCTCCATGCTGTGGAAGGAAGGGAGGACTGCTTTAGCGCCCCCCAGCTTCTAGCCTGAGCCACTGCAGGCATTGCCTGCATTTCTGGGATGTCTGTCCACTTACAAAACTGAATTAGCTAACTAACCTGGCAAGATTGAATCAATTCAGGCTCAGGCTTTTTGAATGTCTCTCCCTAGCCAAAAGGTCTGATTCTTCCCTGAATTGCTGGATGTGTAATCATATGTACCTGTGTAAATTAGATGTAAAGCCTATGTCAGTGTAAGGGTCTTGTTACATTAATATGTGTTATATTTAGATTGCAGTAAGTGCTAAAACAACCTAGGAAGTTTTCTGAGCAGTCACATGTTAATGCTTACTATGATTTAAGTAAGGTCTGTAGAACCACACTGGAGTCTTGAACTGACTCTGGTACAGTCCCAGGGATGGGGCAGAAAATCAGCTGCATTTTGGTCTCAGCCCTGGAATGGCACCAGAATTAGTTCAAGGCTCCAGGGTGGCATGGAGGCTGGAACCAGCTCCCAGACTGTGCCAGCATCATACTGGAATACATTAACATCATTAATTAAACGGAAATAGGATGAAGCAAAACAAACGTTAAGGACTGGAAATATAAGCCTTAGCATTGCATTTAGTAACTATAGCTAAGTACAGTCAAAAAGCCCAAGGCAGAATCAATTCAGTCTTTGTCAGTTTGTCTAAGCCACAGAGATTGAACCAGCAAAAAAGTGAACAGGCATTCACTCTTGACTCAGAAAATGCAGGCACATGTCTTCAGTGGCTCAAGCCAGACGCCAGGGGGGAGCTAGAGCACACCTCCCTCCCAGCCTGCCAGCTCCAAGGCTTTTCCCCCCATCCCTGCTCCAGCAAAGGAGGTGTGGCCAAGCCCCAGCCTGGAGCTAATTCAAGGGTCTGCCTGGGCGGAGGGGCAGCATCTGCCAGGCAGAGGAGGGGGTGGGTGGGGAAAAAGATAGTGTCACTGGGGGAAAAGGTAGTGGCATTGAATTCATAAAAGCTTGAACAAGAATAGTCCTTTCTGTGAAGCGAGCATGTATTGAACAGAAGGCAACAACCCTGTGGAATCCTGCTGGCTGCGATTATGGACTATAAACCCCAGAGGCACAAGGGAGCAGGAAGAGGAAGCGATGAGCAACCCTGCAGAGTGCTGCTGCTGTGGGTCTGGACTGCAAATCCCAGAGACCTCGGGGGCAGCAGGAAGAGGAAGTAAACACACAGCCTATGCTGGGGGACTCTGATTTAATTTGAAACAGGAAGGGGTCTTAGACAGAAGTTTCATAAACTGGTTTGACCCAAATCAGTTAAATTTAATACTACATTCAATCAGGTTTATCTTAAACCAGTTTCAGCCATTTTGAAACTGATTTATGTGCACTGAGCTTTTGTTCTGTTACAGGTTTAAACCAGTTTCTGAAGACTTAAACAGGTTTGTGTGTAAATTCTGTCCCTAGCCTATAGGACAAAGCAAACAAACTGAGGATTTGACTATAAGAGTAACCAAAAAAGCACTCCCTGCTGCATCTCTGGGCTATACAGGGAAACTTGGGAAAGTTGTGATGAAACTCAGCTTGAATTCATTAATTTTTTCAAATCCTGTCATATCCCCAACATTAATCTGAAAGTCGTAAAATAGGACTACCTTTCAGATTTATACCCGCTCTTCGTGATGCAGCATAGCTTTCAGTGTATTGTTCATGGTTTCCTTACTTGGGCAACTGTTATGTCATCTGGAGAATTATTTATTTACCCCAAAACAATAAATCTTAGATGCTTCTCCATTTAAAGTATTCCTCTAAAGTTCAGAATCTTAAATAGGATTCATCAAGAAAAACATTATGTGGTTGGAAAGCCTAATGTGTACTGCTGGTTTCACAAACAAATTGTTCAGGTTATACATATAAAGCGCCTCTCCCGAAATCTTCAAGTCAAACTGGACTTTGACTACTTTGTGCATCATCATTAGAAATAAGCAGTCTGCAAGTTATGAGCTGTACAATCCTACCACAGTATGCCCTCAGTGGTAGCCCTTCAAATAAAATTTAGCAAAGAGCACTTTAGTACTTAAATTAGAAAAGATTCCAGTTCATTCTCAGAGCTGGGTTAGTTGCAAAGGGCTGATGGTAACACAGTGTTATGTTTTACACCAAAATAAAATGCAAAGAGAGCTGAACTGCTGAGCAAGAAAAGGATACTCTCTCAGGCTTTCTTTTCAGAGTCAAAATGTCTTGAAGCCCAGTGAATCTACATACACGTGAGTCTACATTCACCTACATGTGAATCTACATGCATGTGAGTCTACATACAAAAATTTTTCCCCTGTCAGTAGCCAGTCAGCAAACAACAGGGGCACCAACAGAACAGGATTCAGAGAAGTGAAAGTTAAAAGCAGCATGAAGCACTTGCCAAAGTCCAGGCACATGCAACTAACTTCTGCCAGCGTAACCATATCCACAGGGGTGTGATGAAATGAGGTCCCCGACCAACAGAGCTATTGTCACCAAATGCCCTAGTGCAGAGGTTTCCAACAATGGGACCACGAAGGACTGGCTGCCAGATCATGGCATGAGCCCCCTGCTCAGACCCACATGTGTCCACCCAGGCAAGTGGCTTCCACCACCAGCAGTCACGGGCGAGGTTAAAGCTGGGCATAGGGCAGCCCCAGAAGGGAGGCAGCTGGCTCCATGCCTCTGTCCTGCTCCTGTGCTGGTCTGCAGGTTGGGAACCACTGCTCTACTATACATATCGCATGCCAGTACAGGCGGTCCTCGGACTTACAACAATTGGTTCCTGATAACCACGTCTTAAGTCGAAATGTTGTAACTCCAAACCGATTTTCCCATAGGAAACAATGTTATAAATGGGGGATTTGTTCCTGAACCAAGGCCTGGTACCCTATTTTCACCAAAAATAGCCCAGAATTTTGTATTCAATAAATTATAGATGAGTAATGTAGCTACTTTAATGTATTTATATTGTAAATAGCATTCATATTGATTTGGAAGGACTTCTTTGAGGTGATTTTGCTAGATAGTTTTGAAGGGCTCTTGGCTGGACTTTTTGAAGGGTTCTTGGCTTAAAGAAAGTGTCCAAGGAAGTTTGGACAGATTCTCTCCAGGGGAATGAGTGACGCAGCTAACTTGTTCACTGGCATGGCATTGGATCAAGTGTGTCAAGTCAAAACTGACTTCAGAAGTTGAAACGGTGTCAGTTGATAAACATTGTAACTACAAAACATTGCAACTCAAAACATTGTAAGTCGAGGACTGCCTGTACAACTGTTCTGCCTAGGATGAATGCAGCCTATTCCAGCAACACTGCTTTTGCTATTAGAGCTTATGCCAGTCTTCCTAGAGAAAAATAAGCTCTCTTAAATAAAATGGGGTTTTGTTGATATATCTGCTAGGGGGTTTTACCAGCACAGCTGTGTTGGTCAGAGATCACACCTCATCATCACCCCCATGATTGACATAGCAATGCTGGTAAAATTTGGAGTAGAGACGTGGCTTAAGAAGTGCATCACAGGTTGTATTACTTTGTGGCCAAACACATCTTCATGGTAATTTTATCAAGTTAAACTAAACATTCAGTTTATTGTAACTCAGTACTGACAAACATATGGCCCACAAGCTATGCTTGGCCTGGAGAATGTTTTAAAACAGCTCACCAAGGAATACACATATCTTCCCACTTTCTTCCTGTGCAATAAACTGGCACTTCTGGGACCCACTTCTCATGTCAGATTCCGCTAACAGGAAATAATGGCTCCAGTAGCACAGATGAGAGTCCAAATTTGCTCCCACTGAAGTCAATGATAAAGTTGAGACTGAGTCTAATGAAAGCAGTATCAGGCACAAAGTAAGGCAAGGGAAGGTTTTGCCTGACCTCATGATGGAGGCACCATTTGCAAATCAATAGGAAAGATGGAGTTTCATTTTGCAGTTAAAGGAAGGTTTCAATAACTTTGATCTGCAGGCAATATTAGCCTGTCTTGTAAAAATGCTACAAGGAAGAGAAAAGTTAAAAAATTTCTAATGTGGCTTTAGATTAATCTAATCTGAGATCACAAAGACTGAAAATAGAATCCAATTTCATGTTATGTGCCCAAATGGCAGTTATCCAGCCAGGTAACTGATATTTTTGGCACTTATGGTGTAGGATCACAAACTGTGCATATCTGTAAGGCTAGGTACAGACATTCAAAAAGCCCAAGAGGGAATTGATCTAAGTGGTGCATTTTTTTGGTAAGCAGTGTAGTTTAGATCAGTAGCAAACAGAACACACATTTCCCTTTTTGGGCAGGGCTTGAGGGGGGACACAAATCTTAGACCAGGTTCCACCATTTTTAAACCAATCTGCGTGCACCGAACTTCTGTTCTGTTACAGGTATAGACCGTTATCCAATCATATATACCTGTAAAAGTATAATATCTGTACCTGGCCTAAGTGTCTGAAATGCAACTATGTGACCAAGCATGCACTGTAAGCCATACACTAGCCAGGTCGGTATGCAATCCATACACAGACACATGAGTATAAATCCTAAAATCACGGCCTGTGGAGGAGGCTGGCCCTCCCATGTCTTAGCCCCAATAGCTAAGTGGTAAAGGCACTGACACAGGAAGTAAGAGACCCAGCTTTTAGACCCCTCTTTCCCAGATGGGGTTTGAACCTGCATCTCTCAGACTTCCTCTTAGTCCCATGTCTCCCTTTCCCTTCTAACCCACAGATATAACTGGGCCGTTAAACACAGTCTACTGACTGTGTATGCACAGGGCAGTGCCTGGCCATGCTATGGCCACACAGTAGGGTCCAGGGTAGCAACATAACAGCTAATGGTCCTCTGGATGTCCCCCCCCCTTCATCACACTGCTGTTCCTATGAGGTCAGCTTCAAACAGAGGGCCAGAGAAAGGCCTGGGTAATATCTAACCTGTTTGGTGCCTAGAGCATTATACTAGAACAGGCTTGTCCAACATGCGGCCCACCAAGCCGTTTTCTGAGGCCCGCAGCACTGCGGCAGGAAACACCGTTTACTTTCGTTCCCACCTCTTGTCCCTTCCCCAACCCCTAAGCAGCTTCCTAATGGCCGCTGAAGGGCTGGGGAAGGGACAAGGTTCCCACACGCACCGCATCAGCTTGACGTTGCTGACGTGGTGCATGTGGGAAGAGGAGTAGCCGTGTGCCGCTCGGGACAGGATGAGCCCAGCTGGAGCAGCAGGGGCTCAGCTGCACTTTCCCCTGCATGCACCGGTCAGTCCCAAGCGGCACGCAGCTCCACCGCCGCCTCTGCTGGCTGGTGCTGACCCGGGCAGGTCTGTCCCATCCAGAGCAGCACGCAGCTGAAGCTGGCTTCCCATGTGCTGCTGGGGACGGGAGAAGCCTGGCCGGGTCGGCACCGGCCAGCAGAAGCAGTGGCAGAGCCATGTGCCGCTCAGGACTGACCAGCGCAGGTAGGGGAAAGTGCAGCTGAGCCCCTGCTGCTCCAGCTGGGCTCATCCCGAGGTTCATTTCATGCTTGTAAAATGCTTGGAGAGCCCCACATAGATGCACTGCATAGAAATGCAAAAACATATTGTGACTTATTTGGTTGGCACCTCGGACTGAGATTTTCAACGCTGAGTGAAAAGGCCAACTTCCATTAAAACGGATAGGATTTAGAGGGCTCCAAATCTTTTATGACAACTTTGTAAGATGCCTATCTACCTCTTTTTGCAAATCTCAGCCATAGTTTGGAAGCTCAGCCAAAGAGCATAAGAGCTTCTGAACATAAGAGCATAAAAAGTGCC
>NW_017729031.1:30895241-30896979 GCF_001723915.1 Gavialis gangeticus
CAGCCCCACATTCAAAAAGGTTGGACACCCCTGTACTAGAAAGTGGGAGAGAGATGTGGCCCAAACCCCTTCTGGGTGAGGATCTTCTACTTCCTGGTTGAACATCCTAACCGCTAGCTTATTGCTGTAAACCTTGGGAGGTCTCTACTCCTCCAGCATCTAATGCCCACTAATCGTGGGGGTTTAGTTGGGGACAGTTCTGTGACAGTAGCATGCCCAAGGCATATGCTTATGAAGCTGCATACATCTTGAACTCCTCATACCTAATAGATCATGTAGTATCCCTTCCTTCCTGGGGTTTGATTTCCTAATGCAACCAACTGGATTCTTTTTCAGATGATGCACTGGACTTTGCAGCTCTGACTGACTTGAAAATTGATGAGGTTAAAAAACTTCTTCTATAAAAAGTACAGCCAAAAGGAAAGAGAGCATTTTACTTTGGAAGCGATCCATTTGGATGCACTTACACTTCAGCTAGAAGGCCTAAACAGCTTGATCCAAGAAACTGGCTAAAAAGAAATGTAATTTCTACTTATAGAAAGCTGAAGCAACTTTTCCCTTGGAGATTACATCACTTTGATTTGATGTTATGTTTTCCACCCTGATCTCTCTAGTAAAGTGAAACTGTAGGAGAAACATACCGCTCATTGAGAAACTCTACCACTGCTGCAAAAGATGGAGAAAAATGCTAGAGGAAATAAAAAGTGATTGAGCCAAATTCTACTGGGATTTACCCCTGCACAATCAAGCTGGACTGCTTCATTTGGCATGGGGTATGTCAAAACTGACAACACTTGTGTGTCACAAACTGTGTGTGTTCACTGTACAGGAAACAAACAAATAAATGTATAATAAGATCCCCTGCATGACGGGTAATTATACATCAGAATCCAACACTAAATGTTAGAAATTCTGTATTTTAATGTTGGTCTTTGCACATAATATACAATGTAGTGCTAAAAGCTATATTAAAGCAAAGGAAATGTTGCACAATTCAGCAATCAGAATCAGGAAATGGCAGAATTAAAGCTGCCCGTACAACCTTAACTTCCCTTCCTTGTGCATCTGCCTTTTATCATGTTCTTATACAAGATCTATAGGATTTCTCAAATAGTATCATCCAGCAAAGGAAACTTTCAACCAGAATACTAGCCCTTTATGTTGTACATATTCTAGGCTTTTTTCAGCAATAGAAAAAGTATACTGGTTTTCCATCTTTCCCATCTCTTAAAAAACGGCTTAAGGGATTTTACTGAGAATATATTCTAATATAAAAGGCTTAATCTGTCCGTCTGTGTGTCTGTCTGTATGTCTGTAACACTTTTGGGCAACTGCGCATGCACTGCCAAGAGGGCAGGCAGTGATTAGCTACACAGCCTGGGCTGCACGGGCCCAGGTTTGTGCTGCTGCCAGTGAGGTTTCAGGTGGCAGCGAGCTTACCCCAGCTGCCCAAGCAGCGGGGCTTTCCCCTCCACCTCCCTGCCTGAGGACAAAGGGGGGGGATCATGGTGGAGGTGCCCCCAGCTGCCCAGCCCCGACACCCCCAGAACAGCCGGGAGGGGGAGGTGGCAGGCAGGGATGGAGGGCAGGGCATGGGAGGCAGGTGAACACAAGCCAGGCGGATGCAGATGTGGACAGAGACACAGAGCGGGGTGGGGGAGAGGGGGTGGATAGCGTGGGGTTGGACCCGGAGTGCCAGGGGGGTGTAGATGGTGTGGGTGCATCATATAAGACAACA
>NW_017729031.1:30897217-30904309 GCF_001723915.1 Gavialis gangeticus
GGGAAACAGGGCCAAACCCAGAGTGGCGGGGTGGGAGGGTAGGCACAGGGCTGGATGCGGGGCTCTGTCTCCCCCTCACTCCCCCCCGTCATTCTTGACTGGCAATTTGCTTATTTAGAATAAAATCACTTTCAACTCAAGAGATGAAATTTGGGGAAAGTGATAAGCATTGAAAAACAGGAGGTTGTAACAGAAATTGTTTTTCACCTTTAATTATAATGTGTGATCCCGACATCTGCTATGAATAATATACGTATGCACAGAAACATTCTTCCCTTTCTGTCCTAACATGTTGCATAGTGTTGTTTTGTTCTGCTAAACAGATGCCATGTTTCACTCCAAGCTGGGAAAAAATGTGGAGGAATTACCCCAAAATAGATTAAATCAGATACAGCAGACAGAGAACCATGAAGGTTTACTAATTTGTTTCTTCTGCAGGTGATTTCCTGCTCCAAAGACTCAGAGGGGTTCTTGCAAAAAAGCATTAAAAGACACCTAGGACTGTAGATAGACAGATGGATAAAATAAGTACAGTAATGATAAATACAATAAAAAATAAATATAACAAATATTTAAAAATAAAATAAATAAATAAAAATAGTAATAGGCTGTGCATTCAGAAAAGGTTGGACACTCCTGTAGTTGATCCAACTAAGGCTTGATCCAAGTAAGGAACTTTCATTAACAGTAAACCCCTTGAAAATGTATCTGTTCTCACTAGCACAAGCTAATAGGTAAAGGATTCTCACTGATACTGTCAGAAACTCACATCACAATGATGCACATTTTGCTTTCAAAAACCCAGCTTAACTCCTTGTTTAACAAGGATGGTCAGGCCCTTTCTGCAAAGGCAGTGGGAAGAATTCCAGTTATCTGCTTTACAGGCAGCATACCATGCTGTACTAGCCCAGTGTGCATCAAAAAGTCCTCATGAGAAAGCACATGACCCAAAAGGGAGAATAGATAAACTAAAGGCTAATGGCCTAACACACATTTGTTCCCTACAGTAAACTGACATCATGCTTTATCATCATTCAGGAATACAGCAAGGGGCACAACAGTAAGAGGCAAAACCTGCTCCAGTTGAGATCAGTTGAAGGCACAAGATGAGTAGACATCAGGAAAAGGGCACCATGGCACTTGGAGTCAAGACACCTGACTCCTATTTGCACCTCTGACCACAGACAAGCAACTTCTCGCTGTACCCCATCCTCTTTCCATCCTTGTCTTAACTATTTATACTATGGACTTCCTTGTCCTGTGCATCTGTATGGTACCTAGCACAGCAGATTTTGATTTAGGGCTCTGGGGTTAGGGACAAACATTACACATAAACTGATATAAGTGATCTGTTACTGGTTTAAACCTGTAACAGAACATAAGTTCAGTGCACATAAATCAGCTTCAACATGAATGAAACTGGTTTAAGATAAACCTGGTTGAATATAGTATCAGACTTAACTGATCTGGGTCACACTGGGTTTATGCAGTGTCTGTCCCAGACCCCTTCCTGGTTCAAGTTAAACCAGAGTCCCCCAGCCCAGACGACTTACAGCCCTGGCCTGAGCTGTCCAGAGAGCACGGCTGGCCCCACACCTCGGCTCCCTAGCCAGAGCTCGAGGAGACTGCAGGCACAGCAAGGTCTGCCTGACTTCCCCCTGCTCCCCCACCCCCCTCGCCATTCGCTGCTCAAGCAGGGCCCTCCCATCTCCCACAGCACGGACCCCAGCCAGATGAACGCTAGTCATGTGGTATGCTATCTTATGCTGAGAGGTGTGTGTGTGTGTGTGTGTGTGTGTGTCTTCAATTTCACTGGAACGGGCAGACAGAACAGTGTCCACTTAGGGCTTTTTGGAACTAAATCAACAGGTCAGCTGGTAATGTCTCTCCTGTTCCTTCCCTGGAAAAAGCTGTTCAAGAAGAACTTGAACTAATGAAAGAGGCTTTTGTTTTCTTGATGGGCTGATAAATACTGTGTTATCAGCTCCCTGCTGGCTCCCTTGCCTGTCAGGTTTGCTGCAAACAGTATGACGAAGCAAGGAGAGGGAGATTCAAAACCCCAGTATCATTAACAGATGCATGCACTGCACATACCCTCTTTCCTCAGAGTGCTAGCTGGGGGCTGGGGGCTGGCAACACTTCTGCCCCTTAAATAGCAAGTGGGAAAAAGCCTGGGACTGTGCAGGCAGAGTGGGGGTTTAAACCCCTCCCTAATCAGAGTGTCCTGCTGGGGCCTAGCCATGACCCCCTCAGCTCAGCACTACAGAAGGGAAGGGAGGGCTGCTCTAGAGCCCCCCGGCTCCTGGCCTAAGCAGCTGCAGGCATGTGCCTGCATTTCCTCAGTCCAGAGGGAATGTCTGTACACTTGCAACCTGGTTCAACCTAGGCAGGTTAGACTAACCTGCAAACATTGAATTAATTCAGGTTTAGGCTTTTTGAATGTCTGTCCCTAGCCTAGGTGCTCCTAAAATACAAATAAGAAGAAGAAAAATAGCACCTAATGGAAGGATCATGACTTCTACAACATAACTTATGGCTTAGACATGCATTACTTGTGACAGATTCTTTCCTGCTCCTGTTAAAGTCAATGGCAAAACTCTTATTAGTCTCAATGGGAGGAAGGTTGAACCCAGCCGGTATATTCCGAACATTTTAAAAGGCCAAAAATGTCTAGTCTGAATGACATACAGCATCTTATTTCCCATGGAAATTTCAAACTCCCCTCAAATGTGTAATGTAATAAATCTTGCACCACAATTTACATCCTTTTCCTAGAAGAACAGCTCTTTGGGGACTTACGTACCCCAAAATGTTGCATGCTGCATTAGAAACAAAAGTGATCTGGCCAATAAAAGTTACATCGAAAAATAACATTTTCCATTCACACATTTTGCTAAGTTGTAAACTACTCCTTAGACACATGGACATGGATTCTTATGAAAAACACATGTAAAAGCCCAGCACACACTTTGTTTATACCGTGATACAAAACAACTACTGAAAGGACCAATTTCCAGAAGATGCCTATTGGGACATGTCAAGCCTATGTTATGCCAAAGACAACCTCAAGCACTGTACTTCAGGTGCTATTTTGTTTTCTTTATAATGTATTTAGTCTACTGAATCTCTTTTCCTTCTTTTCCCAGGGCAGACATCACACTGGTCGCTTCACCTCGAACCTCATCAATAACTTGGTAACAGTGCACATAGGCAACAGAGGAAAAAGAAAAGCTTTTCCTGTCCTAGAGACTCCCTCATAACAACACTGTCTTGTTTTAAATCATTAGCCTATTAGCGTCTTAGTTTTGTGAGCTGCAGATGATATGACGGCGACCCCCTCATGCGGTTCTGAAGCGAAGAAAGAAGATGCAAGAAAATGATACATAGGTCTGAGATTCTTCGTATCAGTCAAAGAATTATGCCACAATATTGTCTTTTATGGCTTTTAACATGTACCTTAAAAGGACTGTCACAATAAGGTCCTCAATCTCCGTATCCTACGTAAGTAGATCTACCTTCAACCAGGTGCCTGCTATAATGTCATGTTTTATGGAAGAAAACCCTATCCACAGGCATGCTGGCTCCCCAGCTAATGACACTGTATAGGTCTGTGCGAAGCAGCTAGTATTCGCTTCAGATTTGGCTAATTTGGGGGACAGCAATTCAATTCGGTGATTTGAATCACTGCCCCGAACCGATTCGGCTGAATCTGATTTGGAGATTTGACTGCTGCCGAATGAGCCAAATCTCCTAATCACACAGGGCCCACCCACTGCCTGCTCTCCCAGCCCTGCCTGGCCCCAGCTCCCCGCGGTGTGAGGGGTTTGTTTTTTGTGTAAAGAGCCAGGAGCTGAGCCGGGCAGGGCAGCCATGGAGGGGCTGGACGAGCAGGCAGGGGTCAGAAGGCTCATGGCAGAGCCCCCCATGTGGTGTGGGGCAGTGGGGATCGCCCCCCTGCCTGGCAACACCT
The DNA here is from genome assembly GCF_001723915.1 of Gavialis gangeticus. Classification (NCBI taxonomy): domain Eukaryota; kingdom Metazoa; phylum Chordata; order Crocodylia; family Gavialidae; genus Gavialis; species Gavialis gangeticus. Next base: position 30,901,188 of record NW_017729031.1, read on the forward strand.
GGTGAGTAGGGGCTTTTTTTTAAAGGGCCGGGAGCTGGAGCAGGCAGGACAGCCATGCGGGGGCTGGGAGAGCGGCCGGGGGTCGGGGGGTGCTTGCAGGGGCTGGGGGAGAAGGCAGGAGATAGGACCTGGCACGGGTCTTCCTATGGTCTCCTCTCCCCTCCTCCACACCCCCCCCCAAACACACACATACTTACCAGCTCGGAGTTCGGGTCCAGCTCCCTGCTGGAGCCAGCAGGGACTGCCCGAATCACTGAATTTCTCCGAATCTTTTCCAAATCAATTCAGAGAGCTGCGATTTGATTTGGACCTTTTAATTGGCCCCCCGATTCGATTTGGATTTGGCCACCAAATTGAGCCGAATCTCCTCCGAATTGAATCAGCACCCGACGCTTCGCACAGCCCTAGCATTGCTCCTGCCACCTTGTTCCACCTCACAGATACTCTCTGAAGCAGGAATATGGGTGTCCACCTTCAGTTTCTTTTCACTTCTTCCTTGCCTCGGTGCTCCCTTGCAGATGCCTTGGATCTCTCAGCAGTACAAAAGATAACAAAACATACTGCAAACTACTTTCCTGCTTCTCTTTACAATACCACACTATCATCTTGATGATATCATTTGGGATAGCGAGACACCACAACCATCTACAGTCTCCTCTCTGTGTGCACACACACTAAATAATGTACCCCAAAATGCACGCTCTACATATGTAAATATACATAGTGTTTTGAGTCTATCACCTTTATCCAGTTTTAATTTCCACTGGACTAAAAGGGAACACATAGCAGCAGAAACCACCAAGGGCCAAATTCTGCTCAATAGTGCCAGAGTAAATACTAAGCAACTCCCGTGATGAAAACTGAATCAGATCAGCTGTCACAGAGCAGACTGTTGGGTGCCATAGTCACAGATTATACAGCGGCTAGACTCCAACCTTTCAAGTTCAACAAAATTAGAACAGAATCTGGACCATAACAGTCACCTTTAGTTCTCTGCTTCTTTCTTACTTTTAGCTACAGCTCATCCTAGAACGTACATCCAAACAAAAAGCACTCTTTAAAGAAATTCTATAAAAAGCACACTTCAGGCAGCTCAGTAACTGGAAGGCTGGGAAATTACAAGAAGAGTAGCAGCTTTGTTTCTGTGCCATTTTAGAAATCTGGTACCACCACCATTAAATCGCATTACCAGATGGTATTGTCATCTATGCAAGAGCTGGCATGGGGTTCTACTTATTTTTAGAATGAAACTACATTCCTAGTCCATTTTGCATGTTATTTTTGGGAACGAGCAGATAGGAAATATCCCTGTGGAAACAATTGCATTCTTCAAGAAGTGATGCACGTGTCAGACGTGCAACAAAAGGTATTCAAGGAAACAGCAGCTTATTTTTACTGTGAAACCAACAGCCTCATAGTCCTGCTGAATTTAGGATACAATCTAGGGATGCCTGTTGTCACAGTTAGTGAATATATTGTAGAGTTGTGGTTTTCAACCTGTGGTCCATGGACCCATGAGGGCTGCAGAATATGTGCAAGGGGTCCGTGAAAGATAACTATGATCAATTAAAAAGTATGTGACTACCCACACTTACAATTCAAAGGGGTCCGCACCTCCACCTAAAATGTTTTATGGGTCTGCAAATGAAAACATAATTGAAAACCCCTCCCCTGGTGTGGAAGATTCAGAGGCTGCTCTGCTGTGAGACGCTCAAGTTTCAATCAGCAGGCACGCCGGCAAACAGATGAAGGACTTGCTGAACCCCTGGATTCTGACCAAAGACAGATTTCAAAGCAGAAGGCCATGGGACTGAGTATCTTTAAATTGGAGACTAATGCCAACAGAATTCAAAAATACAGAGAGGGCAGTCCCTTTATAACTGGTCCCTTGAAATTGTGCAAATGTTTGAGCGCCACTTGAAGTCAGGTCTTGTGGAATCTCAGTTTTATTAAAACCTCTTGAAAATGCCTCGATCCAGCTGCTTTTGAGATGCCAGATGCTCATCAACTGTTGAAACTCCTTGTATAAACGAGTGATTCTCAGCCAGAGTACCATGGCACCTTGGATGCCTTGAACTCCTTTGAAGTGTGCTGTAGGGTGCCACGCAATATGAGCACTGTTAGTTGTGCAAACACCTACATGTTTTACAAATGAAACCCAGAGACTCCAACAGAAATGCATAGAGTTAAAACATTCTGACCTATCGTCGGCTTGCTTTGCAGCAGAAGAATTGCTCTATTATTTGTGCATAGTCAAAAAAACACAGGAAAACTAAAAACTGGCATTTTCTGAGGGTACCTTGAGTCTAACAAGGGATTGAGAACGACTGCTCTTCTACATAGATTCCAGGGTTGGAAAACCTCCTAGAATATTATCATTCGCCTCCCAGGATGCAGACAGCAATAGAAGGGGAGAATCCCAAAGCTTTTACTCAAACACACCAACAATTTAAATACCTGAGAGAAAGATGGATATTCTTTTCCCATCATACAGGGCTGGCACAGACAAAGGCATTAAATGAAAGTTTAAACCCCCTTCAGCCTGATGGCTGTGCGCTGAAGGCCCCATCAGCCAAGCTCAGGGGGACAGGCAACATGTTATTAGCTACACGCTTAGTTATTATCTTCTCAAGCTCGGTATTTAGTTGCCTTTAGATCACCGCCTCCCACTACAGTATGATGGCTGGCTCCTATGGCATGCTGGGAAAGCCAGCACAAAGTCACCACCCAAATTGTTTACACTTCCTTCATTAAATAAAGTACATAGTCCCCGAGGTCTTACGAGACTGAGCACATTTTAGCTGTTTCAATAAATACATATAAAAATACACACATAAAAGTACCAAATAACTTTGTCACCTACAAACAATAGCTATCACAGATCATCAATGAACCATGTTCCTGGATTTATGAAAAACCTCTTAATCGATACATAATTTTCACTCAGGCATAATGGGTGTCATTCTGTATCAAAGACTCTCTCCCTTTCATTGTGGTTTATGCCTTGTATTAGACTGGTGCTAAAAAATGTACTGGTAAGTGCTGTTGGCAGCCCAAATGCTTCCCCTTTCAATGATATGCCTCTACTCTAATGCCCGTAGCATGGGGAACAAGCAGGAGGA
>NW_017729031.1:30904320-30905520 GCF_001723915.1 Gavialis gangeticus
CTTAGGTCCCTTCCGACCCTAGAAACTATGAAACTATATTACACATGCCTGCATGTTTATGACCCCATGTTTATAGTACCCATTTCAATCAGCTTTCTAGCCTGGAGACTGGAAAATATTTGTAACCGCAGACACCCTCATATATAAAAACAGGTAAGGTAGGTTTTGTGGTGACTTTTAATGGACTGACAAATAAGTTCCATACAAAATCTTTTTGCTGCAATGAACCTGCCCTCCACAGTCTTCATTAATGATATGGATGATGGGATCAAGTGCACACTTAGCAAATGTGTGGATGACACCAAGTTGGGTGGAGCTGCAGACACTCCAGAGGGCAGGGTTAGGATCCAGACTAATCTAGACAGACTGGGCAAATGTAGGAGTGCACCGATAAAGATTTTCTTGGCCAATACTGATGGCCAATTTTTAACCAGCCATATCAGCCGATACTGATCCAATAGACGGTTTACAGGAATGTAACCCAGCAGCTTGGAGAGCAACGTCCATCCAGTAAGTCTGTGGGAGGGAAGGGAGGAGGGAGGGAAGGCGCATGGCAGGGGGCAGATTGAGGCCCCCACGGTGAGGGAGTGGGGCAAGGGCAGGTGCTGCCCAGCCAGGGCGGTGATATGACCCTGGGAGTGGGATGAACCCACAAGCATTGTCCAGGAGGCACAGGGGAGGAGGCAGGGCCGGTCCCTGCTGCTCTGTGCACCCCTGGGGGAGGCATGGGGGGCATGTGGCCCCCAGATTTGTGCGTGGGGCAAGGGCAGTCTGCCTGCTGCGGGCTTGGGGCCAGGGGCTGTGCCAGCCTCTTCCTGGTGGGGGCTGAGCTGGGGCTGTGCTTGGGGTGATCAGGGCAGTCGGCAGCAGCTCTGGGTCAGGGGGCTACAAAGTGGGCTACAGCCACTCCAGAGTTCCCTGTAGGCACATCTCCCAGCACCACTGCCGCCCACCCCATGTACCTGGAGCACAGCCATGACCCAGCCCGCTGCAGGGAAAAGCCTGGTGCAGCCCCTGGCCCTGAGCCTGCAGCCTGCCCTCACCCCACACACAAATCTGGGGGCCACATGACCCCCACACCTCCCCCCCAGAGGTGTGTGCAGTGGTGGGAAGCCACGCCCCCTCCTCAACCCCCCCCCCCCCCATGTCCCCCCGACAAGGCACCCATACATCCATCCCGCTCCCAGGGGCACATTCACT
>NW_017729031.1:30906305-30908070 GCF_001723915.1 Gavialis gangeticus
CCTCCCCCCCAGAGGTGTGTGCAGTGGTGGGAAGCCACGCCCCCTCCTCAACCCCCTCCCCCCCCATGTCCCCCAGACAAGCCACCCATACATCCATCCTGCTCCCAGGGTCACATTCACTGCCCTGGCTGGGAAGCACCTGCCCCTACCCCACTCCCTCCTCCAAAAAAAGGAAGTGGCTGATAATGTTAATTTTCCCCTTATTGGTGCCAATCCTATATGTGACCAATATATCAGTGCACCTCTAGAAAGATGGTCTGCAATTAATGAGATGAGATTCAACAAGGACAAGTGCAAAGTCATGCACTTGGGATGGGATAATCATATGCACAACTACAACTGGGGAATGAGTGGCTAGGCTGCAATACTGCAGAGAAGGTCCTGGGGGTTACAGTGGACCAGAAGCTGAACATGAGCCAACAGTGGGCTCTTGTTTTAAAAGAAATCCAACAACATCCCGGGTTGCATTAATAGGAGTGTCCCTTGTGAATCAAGGAAAGAGATTAAGGACAACAAAAAGTCCTTTTTCAAGTACCTTGGGAGCAAGAAGAGCGCACCAGGCAATGTAGAGCCCCTGCAAGACACGAACGGTAATCCTGTGGCTACGCCAGACAAGAAAGCTGATACTTTTAACAGTTTCTTTGCTTCTGTTTTCTTGAACAAGGACTGGAATATCCCACCTACCAGAGGTAGGGACAATCTTGGAGATAGCTCTGTCAGGCCTTCAGTCAGTGCAGATGTAGTTGGAGATCTTCTGGAAGGGGTAGACATTTTTAAATCTGCAGGTCCAGGTGCCCTCCACCCAAGGGTGTTGAGGGAGCTGGCAGGGGTCATCGCAGAGCCCTTGGCCCAGCTGTATGAGCATTTGTGCTCATCTGGCCAGGTGCCGGGGGATTCGAAACTGGCTAATGTGGTCCTAATTTTCAAGAAAGGGAGGAAGGAAGACCCAAGTAATCTTAGGCCTGTAAGCCTCACCTCAGCGCTTGGGAAGATCTTGGAGAGAATCATCAAGGAGCACATCTGTGGGGGGCCGGCAGGGGAGATCATGCTCAGGGACAATCAGCATGGGTTCATCAAAGGCAGGTCCTGCCTGACCAACCTGATTGCCTCTTATGACCAGGTAACTAAATCCTTGGATGATAGTGTTGCCGTGGACGTAGTCTTTCTAGACTTTAAGAAGGCCTTTGACGCTGTCTCTCACCTCATCCTCATCAATAAATTAAGCGACTGTGGCATTGATGCCTGCACAGTTGGATGAGTAAAAAAAATTGACTGATGGGGCGCACCCAGAGAGTAGTGGTGGATAGGTTGTACTCAAACTGGCAAGTTGTGAGCAGTGGGGTACCCCAGGGCTCAGTCTTCGGGGCCCGCACTGTTTAACATCTTCATCAGCAACTTGGACCAGGGGGTGGAAAGCACACTGTCCAAGTTTGCTGATGACACTAAGATGTGGGGCAAGGTGGACACACTTGAAGGGAGAGAGAGACTGCAAATAGATCAAGACAGAATACAAAAGTGGGCAGATGAGAATAGGATGGGGTTCAATGTAGATAAATGCAGGGTGCTGCACCTTCGGAGAAGGAATCCACAGCATACATACAGGCTGGGGAGCTCCCCTCTTGAAAATAGAGGCAGAAAGGGATCTTGGAGTCATTATCGACTCCAAGATGAACATGAGCTGCCAATGCCAGACCACATCCAGCAAGGCCAGCCATACCTTGTCATGCATCCACAGATGCATCTCAAGCCGGTCCAGGGAGGTGAT
>NW_017729031.1:30908149-30923809 GCF_001723915.1 Gavialis gangeticus
CAGGCAAGATGATCTGTTCAGGTCCCTCCTGACCCTAGCTACTATGAAAATATGAGATTCTTCCTCACCATTCTGTCCTGGTGTGGCCTCACCTGGAGTACTGTTGTCCAGTTTTGGGCCCTGCACTTCAAAAAGGACACAGACAGTTTGGAAAGAGTCCAGCACAGGGCAACAAAAATGATAAGGGTTATGAAGACAAGGCCACCAGTGCAGGAGCTGACAAGCCCAGCTGAGGCTCATAGCACCTGGTGGCAAGTGCAGAGCACATGGGGCAAGAAGGGATTCAGTTTAGCCCAGGCCAGCCCAAACTTCTGGGATAAAAGGACGACAGCCCCAGAGGAGGGGGTAATGCCAGCACTACCACTGGCCTATGCCACATTTCCCCACCAGGATGGCAGATCCAGAACTAGGACCAGCAACTTGCCATCTCTACAAGAGGAACCCTGGCTATCACACAGCAGACAAATATCAGGTACACACAGGGACCACCCAACGGTTCATCACACCAGTGGCCCCTGGATATCCAAAGGGCTCAGTCCCAGGCAGGTCAGCCCAACTGGCCTGGACTCATATAAAGGGAAAGGATAGGCCCAGATGAGCTCACTTCCCTCAGGAACAGCAACTGAAGTGTACTGGTGGGCCAACAAGAAGCCTGGAGTAGGCACACCCATAATCACCTAAGTTATAGTCATGTATCTGTTTTTCTCCATTGTGGACATGTACACTGGATGAGTGAAGCTGGACGCACAATGAAACAGACACCCAGACCAGATACCAATGACACCTGAGAGGAAAGGGATTGGGTCTAAGGGAGGTGGAGCCCCACAGAAGACTCACACCCATCAGTTCCCACACCATTGCAGCAAACCCCAGGGCAGCAGGTACCACCTCCTAAGAATTTATTTTAGTAACACCAAGTCGCGGCCAGCGAGATATAGAAGCAAAGGGGGAAGCAGATATCTACAGTACCTGGGCCACACGTGGGGAGGACCGCTCTGCCAGGGTCATCCTACATTAGACAGACACTTGGCTGGGACGGTTAGTCAGGACTGATCCTGCCTTGAGCAGGGGACTGGACTTGATGGCCTCATGAGATCCGTTCCAGTCTTACTTTCCTGTCATCCTATGATCCTATAATCTTCAGCCATATTGCTCTGCATTGTGGTTAAAATAACACATCCAAGATAAATACGCGAGGTGGGAGAGTTGTAACCTTCCCTCTGAATCAATACTCATGAGAGTCATACAGAGAAAAAGGCAATTTTTCCCCCCAAGGTTTCAATAGTTTGGTTTTGTGTCCAAAGAGACTGGAACCCTGGCTCCAAGGCAGACAACATGATGAATTACTCCAATGGCACAAACTGTGAAAGACCTTGGGTCTCAAGTCTTTGGACAATATGTCTGGCAAAGTTATGGACCCTGGAAAATTTTGAATTGTCAGACCTGGAGTAGGACACATGGCTGACTTGGAACAGAGTCCCCAAGACAGCCTGAGCCTTAGAAGTCCCAGGATTTCGAGTGCCACTGGAAACTTAGCGAAAATCAAACTCTCTCTGCAAAATATTCCAATTATGCCAAAGCAGTAATTTCAAAGCAAATGCTATCTTAGAAGTGCTAGTATTACTACAATCGCTTGCTATCGTGTTATTAGCACTATGCTCTCAGAGGTGCCACATTTTAAATGAGATTTCAAACCAAGGTCACTCAGTAATGAAAGCAATCGTACAACTTTCACAATCCAGTTTGGGTCATTTCTTTCTTCCTACATATACTGAAGGGGGAGGAGAATGAACTATTAAGAAACGGGTTGGCTAGGAAAGAAAAAACATTCACCACCAGCAACAAAAAAACCCACAAAAAAAACAAAACAAAACAGGAAAATGCAATCATAAACCTATCATCTATTGAAAGAAATAGTAGTGAAAGTCTAAATTGAATGTAACACTGAGACTGAGGGATCCCAACCCAGCAGTGTAGCAGCAGAAACTGATTGCTAAATGGGTAGTGATACTGTCCAACATTACTCTCATGCAACTGAGAGAAGACTAGGAAACATTAACAACAAGAGAGAGAAGTAGAAAGAGGATCCACTGCTGGACAGCAACAGATTTCTTTAGCTCTTGCCCCAGCACTTCATTACTCTGATGATGGAGGTATTGGAAACGTGCTGATACTCAGAGCTATTCCGTGCTCTTGAAATTTAGTCCTATTTCTTGTTCTTTCAAAAATGAGATGCCAGTTAACCTAAATGGTCAAATTTAGGTCAAACCTGGCAGGAGCAGAACCTCAGGTCATGGAAAGTGCACAGTTCAGAGTTGGATCCAGAGCGGTGCAACGGTGCAGCTGCACCCCCCTTTGGGTGTATCACACGTGAGTGCTCAATAAAGGGGTGGCCCAGAGTCCCTATTTTCACACCGCTCCAGAGGGCGAGCACTGCCACCGCAGGTAGTGTAACTAGGGTGGGGTGACTAGGGCAGCAGCTCCAGACGTGCACTTGGAGGAAGTAGAAAAAATAACAGCCGCTGTCACAGCTGCACAATCACAAGTGACACCGTGGCAATCAGAAGTCGCTGCTGCCCCAGTATGGCCTGCTGCCCCAGGAGCCTGGCTGCCTTGTTACAGATCTGGCCAACACCACTCAGCCCTCCTTTCCCCTGCTGCTGAATTCAGGAGAGAGGGGGAGGGAAGAGAAGGGCAAACAGGAGCAATATTCATCCTTTGGGCTCCAGACCTGCATGAAGGCAGAGGCTCCAGCCACACCTCGCTCCACCAGCTGGTGAGCTCAGAGCTCACTGCTCATGCGTAGCTCTGGCTGGAGCCTCGGCTGACCAGGCAGCGAGCTCAGAGCTCACTGGAGTTAAGTACCAAAGCAAAATGTTCAGCCCTTTCAACACAGTTTTAAGAGCCAACCATTCACATCACAAGCTCAAGTTAGGGAAGAGTCCAGCTTTCTTGCAGCCTTCGATTGTCAGATGGCTCTAGATACTGCTGATGCTGATACCGTTGCAGTTCTAGCCAGGGATGAATCATGCTTGCCCCACTTGAGTCATTAATTTCCTGGCTTATGGCATGGTGTTTAAGGTCTGTGACTCAGCCCTCCCTCACTCATTTTACATGCATGTTAGCTAAACTCATACATGCTAGTATGCTGTAGTGGTAAGAGCGCGGGACGCAAAGTCTGGAGACTTGAGATTCCTCCCAAACTCTACCACTGACTCATGGTGTGACCTTGAATAAGGCACTTCACTTCTGCAGCCTCATGCATGCAAAGAGCAGAGCTCTCTGGGTGACAGGCCCACAAAATAGAAACTCACTCCAAGACATCAAGATGATCACAAACCCCAGCACCTCCACTGCCAAAAAAGCAAAGCCCACTTCTTCCACCAGGCTGCTCACAACCACACCACATAAAAAGCCCCACAACAAACAATGGTAAACAAAGTCCAGACTATGCTGGATACTGAAAGACAGAAACTTTGTACACTTTATAATTGCGGCGGGCATTCAGACACTCAGAGAAAGAGCTTAGAGGCCAACAAGCAGATGTGCATCAAGCTCCAGTACTTCTGCTGCACTTTGCTATAGCAACATCCAAGAAAAATGAGGCAAGTACAGGAAAGGAAATTCAGCAGGCAGCCCAGCCAGCTTTCCATCCTCTAATCAGCGCTCCTGTTTTCAGAGGTTCCTTTCTGCTAAATGATGATCTAATGCTGGCACCCCTGAAGTCAATGGGAAAACTTCCACCAACTTCAATAGGAACAGGTTCAGGTTCTTCCTGAAAAAGCATACCACTCCCTGCATACTGGAGATGTCAAAACGTCTCTAGATCCTAATTAACATTTTGAGACTCTACATAGGGGCTACATCGTTAAAACCACATGTCACCGGCTGCACAAATCTGCTCTAACTTTTGAAGTCTAGCCAGTTATGAATTCACCCCCTAAAGAAGAAACAGGAACTAAAAAGAACCAAACTGTCATTTAATACTCGCCAAGCTGGTCTTTGCCTCTCTGTGCTCTCACTGACTTGATTTTAAAAATTGTATTTCTTTCCAGACTATCTTTTTAAAAAAGATATTATCTGTGCAGAAGGTTCCAGGCTGTATATCTGAGCCATTAACCAAGCTGCTCGACACAGTACCTGAACACCAAATTAAGGAATAAAAGGAAGCACAGATTTCAAAAGCCACTGAAAATTGATATGTTGTGGCCACCATAACCTTATTTGGTGTGGAAGCTCGAACATGCCATTTGTACTGAATCAGACCATAAGCATTTCTGCCTCTCAGCTTGGTCAGAATAAAGCAAAACTACTGCACCTCTTATTCTGCTTGAGTGCCCAGCAATATACAACACGCCGCTTCTTCCAGCCTGCTGTGCCCAACTCACATCACGGCGACACACGGTTTAGGTCTGGGTCCACCTATTTGCTCGTATGAGTTATTATGTGCCCAGAGCACTCTAATGGCTAAAGCCAACATGTTCACTGGTAGATACTTACACTTAGTCACCTATAGCCATATCCAGATTAGCCTTGCAGATGCCTCCATTTTACACTTCAGCCCACCTGAGAAATGGGCCTCTTGTCCCCAGAGGATGATCCAAATAGATGCGGATCATTTGGATAAAATGGTAGATAGACGGATCCAAACAGATCCAAATAAAGCACATGCAAATGCCTCTTTCAAGTGCCTAGGTATCAGGATGAGAGGTGCCCAGAGCTAGCTAATAGGTATCATGGAGTGAAGAGGACGATGTGCCTCTACTCCTACCACTCTCTGAAGTTTAGACACCATCCACTCAAGAGTCAGAGCACCTACCGTCCTCTGAGCAAAAGCACCTAGCAATGCCAGGAAAGTGAAAGTCGTAAGGCCAAAAGAAAAGCAAGCTAGAGAGCCCGGCTCAGTTAACTCCTGAGAAGAGAGTTTCCTGGGGAAGGTGGAGTCCTGGGTTTGGTCCCTGATCTCAGAACTGTATAAGCACATCTGTACTGAACTCATTGCAGAGCATGCCTACAGCTCAGGGCTTTCTGGCGACTGAGGCAGAGCTTAGGTACCATCCCAGCTCTGCTCCGGGGTCTTTTTAGGGCATAACAAGGCTGTCCAACTTCTGAGCAGCTCCAGGCTGCATTGCTCACAGCAGTAGCTGCAGGAGACAAGAGATGCCCAAAAGCACCAACAGCCCAGGGGGGAGGTGGAAACAACAGCAGCAGCAGGAGCAGGTGATGGAGGGAGACAACACTAATGGAGGAGTGGCACCCAGACCCATGGGGGGAAGTGCAGGGAGCTGAGGAGGTAAAGGCAGCAGGAGCCTGTGGTCCATGAATTAACTACTCGTGCCCTGGGCCAACATGCAGGTGCAACTTGGACATTAAAATTATTTCTAAGTCCTGTTTAAGCACCTAGTTTACAGCTGTAGATCTGCTCCCCAAGTACATATTTTACATCTGCGAAGAAAAGTGGCTTCACTTTCAGAGCCCAATAAGCTGTTCAGCACGTCTGAAAATCTTTCCTTTTTTACAAGGGGGTCTAAACATGGTTTTATACATCTAACACAAGGAACCTAAATCTGAATATTTTAGCCCAAGGTGTCTATACAGCTAATGGCATTCAAACTTGCTTTCATCTCTGCGCAGCAAAACTGACTTTTCCTTGTGGTGCTCAGAAATGACAAACAAAGGATTGCTGTTTCCAGCAATCACGTTACTTTGGATACTAATAGTTGGTTTTGAAATGGTGGTAACTTGTACATTAGCTACCAAAGAACTTATGTCAATAGGAAACAAATCCAAGCACACGTTTCCTGCATGTGTCCATTATAACAGCAGACCCACGGAGTGAAACAAGCAAAACAGTTAGACGTTTTATTAAAACACATTTATCTGTCAACAATTCGTGTTGGTCTAAAGAAAAAAAGATAAATACCAGTGAATTGTTGGGATAGCTGTGGGAATACGCCAGCTAAGGAGGAAATTAATCTTGAAAAAAGTCAGAACAAAATGTTTTTCTTTAGAGAGCATGAGGGACTGATTTTATGAGAGGTTTTGAAATCAACGGGAAGAGAACAACACCTTGCAAGAATAGGTCTTAAATAGTCAATGTAGCTGCAAAGCTTCAGAGAGAGAAACTTCCCACCTACAAATCTGAGCATTTTCCCCAAACCAGAAAAATTCATGATTGGTTATCCTGAAATAAAATGCTGCAAACATGCGGTTCCCATCTCCACTATAGACCATGCTGAGGCAGAGCAAATATGGCATCTTACCCTAGCTCCAGAAACATGAGTCTGAGCCTTGCTTTGGGCTCTCCAGAGGCAGCTTCTCAGTTAATCCTTGAAGGATGGTTTTCTGATGTATTCAAACCACATCCCACTCAAAGTTCTCTCTAAAGCTGGGGTCAAGCCAACACAAGAAATTGAAAAAAATGCATCCAAATAAAAATTGTACAACTAAAATTGCTAGAATTAATGGGCTTCTATACACGTGCAGGGAGACTGCTCCAACATGCTGTACGTCCGGAAACCAACGCGCTCCAGCATGCTGTAAGTGCAGAAATTAACATGCTCTGGCAGCCTCCAGCATCACGTGCATCAGCATCCCTACGCTGAAAAATGGCGCTGGGACACTTTGAACTAAAGCTCATTGAACGAGCTTTAGTTCAGAGCACCCTGACACCACTTTTTCATTGCGAAGATGCTGATACACATGACACTGGGGCACTTTTAATTAGCATGGCTCACTAATTAAAGTGCCACCCCCCAGCTCCTACAGCACCACTACAAAAGCCCAACAAGAAGAATATGCCACGTCCAGTATGAGTTACATGTTTGTACGGTACAGCTCTCATTATTCCCCTGCTGGCTGCATTCCTAAATATGTAACACTACCAACAGTTTGCCTTAATTAACCTTGTTGTGTTTTATATACCCTGAAAATGCTTTGAGACAAGGACTGTGTCTTTTTGGATTTCTTTGAAAGCCCAAAGAGTTCTCTGACGCCATGTAAATACTCATCAGGAAGTGTAAGAAGAGCATTTCTAAAAATAAAATAAATGGGAGGTAAAAACAAGTGAAAAATCTGGAGCTAGCTCTCTCAGGGATCCAACTGAACAATAGTAAACCAGGAAGATCAACTGATGAAGTCAGCCTTGCTGGATTCATTTATTTTTTAAAGAATCTGGACAATAAATTGGACGAAGGAATGCACAAGACATATAGAAAAGGGAATTCACAGCAAGCCCCCAGAAATTCTTTTTCTGATAGGAAAGTAATAAATACTGAGTATCATCTGTCTGGTGAGATATTTAAAGTGAATATAGTAGGTCATCTGAGCACCATGTGCACAACAGTTTTCAGAAGAAATATAACAAGTGGGAGGGGAATTCACTTGACTGGAATGAATGGCCATTTTATCCTATTCTTCAAGTTTTTCTCTAAGGAAAAAAATTTCCTCAAATTTGCACCATGAGATTTCAGCTCAAATATCCCTTTTTTCCTGTATATCCCATGTTGCATGCAAAGGATCTGATTATGAGAGAAGAGATCTACTGTGAAAGCAGGAGAAGAAGAAAAAATAATTTTGGTCTAGGTATTTAATTTGGAAATTCTGCATTTCCAGAGACGTATTCTCCTCTTGGCAATGGCGGGTAACACCTTTTAACAGCAATGGGTATTATGCGTTAAAGTCCAAACCAGCTCCCATTGAAGTCAATATAAAACCTCCTATTGACTTTTAGTCAGTGATCATTGTTATATCTAGTTAATCATTCCGCATGATAATTGTTCCACCAAGACAATTTCTAAGGCAAGGTGCTTCTGAATGTAGGTGCCACCCAAAAGACAATCTCAGCAGGTTCTAACTTCAGAAGACAAATGTTTTACACTTCTGAAAATCAGGACCTCTTAGGAGGGTTCCTGGCTAGCATCCAAAAATCAAATAATCCACAATCTACAGTCACTTTCAAAAACCCTGGCCTACTTTGCAAGCTCTTTCTCCTTCCAACCTTCCTCCAGTTATTTAGTTCTCCTTGAGTTTAATGCATCATAACTTTGGCCCCAGCTGATACAACAAAATCATATATGGCCAGACTTCTAACAACCTCAGTGGAGGGATCAGGTTATTTTGACACTTCAACCAAGACAAAATTTTGACAGCTGCTGCTAGAAATACAATGAATACACATGTGGAAACTGAATTTAACTAAAGCTGAGACAATCCCATTGGAGAGGTTGGTCTGTCATGAGTCTTCAAGGTTGGTACCCCTGTTGTGACGGCATGCCAGGAGCATTTCTGCCTTGTACATACTGCTAAGTCTCTGAGAGTCTCCTTATGTCCTCCCCTAGCTCCTTCAGCAACACGGTCCTCCTAGTGCCTCAGTCACCCTGCCTCTGTGTTCTCCTAAGTGTCGCTGAGCTTCTCCTACTGGTGACCTCAACCATGTGGTCCTCAGCTGCTCATCGCATCAAAAAAGCATGCTCTAATGTAACAGATCAGTCAGTCCATGTGCTCAGGTATTGCAGAGACCATGAAGGAAAGCAGCGCACTCTTATACAGCATGGGTTATGCTTCCCACTGCCTTGTAGAAGTCTGACTTTCTCTGGTTGCATCTGTGTGAACTTTAATTATATATAATTTTTTTTTTTTTTATTTTTTTTTTATTAAAAAATGACCTGAGTCCATATTCATACCAAAGAAATCAGGCCCTCCCTGTTCTTCAGTACCACATATGCTTCAACTTTACCCTTTGCACTCTACGATAAAACAAAAAATAAAAACCCACTTTATCTTACGCAAACCACTATGAGATGTGACAGCCAATCTGTCAGCCTTATAACCCAACGCCACATGTATCTGTCTTCACCACAAATTTCTGCTTGAGCAGCAGGAATATGACAGCTGTACCACACACTGGCATATTCACAACACTGAAAACTCTCCAGAGTGGTTTGATTAGGAGATGAGAGCTAAGCAAAGCAAAGCCGCATGTCTGTGTGCATGCGCACACGTGTGTACACGTGCATGTGCACATATGCACAAAACGAATCAGAGGATGTCTTTTGTCAAGTACTAAAGTCACCTTCAAAACTCTGCAAGCAACATAGTTTGCAAATTTGATCATCTATTGTTCCTGTGGTATTATGTTACTTAATTACTTACAGCTAGCAAAGAGATTGACCACAGGTATGACTGTGTGGTAATTGCTTCTCATTTTCCATTATTTACTTGCTGCACCCAGTGATATTTTTGGAATATTCACTCACACTGAACAATGTCCAGACATGGGTTTTGGTATATCAGGGAAAAATAATCAGGATTTTTAATGAATTATAGAATGAATCATGCTGGCTTCTGCATCAATATTAATATTTGTATCGTAGAAATGCTCAAAGGCTATGCTAGGCTAAACACTGTACAAACCTACATAAGCACATGGCAACTGCCCCTAAGGGTTTAGGATGGAGGAATATGTGGCACTGCACTATTCAGTGCTCCTGCATTGCCAGCAGGCCCCTTACTGCATGCACCTGGGAACAGCCTGACATGACATCCCACCAAGACCCCCACCCCCGAGAAGTTAACTGGGAAGGAACCGACCCTGCGTGAGTGTGCAAGATATTCCTTTTGTTTCTAGCATTTCTGAAACAACATTCTTCTGATCCCCTGCTCCCTAATAATCACAAACCCCTCAATGCCCACTCCAATTGCTAAAGCTAACCTTCTCCTGACAAGGGGGCCGTCACTAGCTGTTAAACCTTCCCTCCTTGCATGTTCTCCACAAGACATGAGCTTTTCCCATGTCTTCATTTCCCACAGAGCAACACAGCCAGCTCTATACAACCACGTTGCATTTGCTTCTACAGCTACTTATAATTAAAGGCAGATCACGTATTTGAGGATGTTTGCAAATGTCAATGCATTGAGCTGGTCTCATCGCACAAGACCAAAACATAGGACAGTAATACTGGGCAGAGTGGGATGGAAGGATAGGATTCAGATAGATGTGAAACAACCAGGCTAGACACAGAAATTACACTTAAACCAGTATAAGCAATCAGCAACCAGTTCAAATCTGTAAAACAATAGAAGTTCAGTGCACATAAACTGCTTTCAAAATGGCCAAAGCCAGTCTAAGATAAACCTGGGTGGATGTAGCATCAGACTCTGCTGATTTAGGTTAAATCAGTTTATTGAACTTGAATCTGGAAGGGATCTGGGACAGAAGTTAACTCATAGTCCCCCAGCATCCCAGGGGGCTTTCCACCTCCCCAACAACACCCCCTGCCCCACTCGCATCGCAGGGTGAATGGGTTAGCTTTGGCCAAAGTTGTCTGCTCTAGCCCAGCACGGAGGTGTGCTCTAGGGCCCCCTGCATCTGGTGTGGGCCACTGCAGGAATGTGGCTGCATTTTTTAAATCAAAACATGTCTGGTCACTTGCTTATCTGTTCAATCTACACATCTTAGACTAGCCTGTGAAAATTGAATAGATTCAGCCTTGGGCTTTTTAACTGTAAGTACTTGGCCCCTGTCTCCAGGATAATGCCCTGACCCACAAGAAGCAGTTTTCTGATAATTCAAAGAGAATGTCATAATTATTATTTATCCGAATGATCATAATTGATCATTCAAAGAGAATTTAGCCTCGTTTCCTAAGGCTTCAAGACATCTGGCTTGCTTGTACCAGTAGAACAAGTGCACGTACACCTAAGTAGATTTCAAGAATTCAAGCTGATGCAAGTCTCACCATAACCCCAAAGATTTCAGTAAAGTGGTGTCTTCTTCTGTCCATGTAGTATCTCCTCCATTCTCATGATTATTCTGAGCAACTGAAAGCATTTCAAATGCTTCACAAAACAAAGACAGGTATAGCCCCTGCCTGTAAGACCATGCAATCTGAAGGCAGATGAACGTAGTTTAACAAGTACATTATGCAACAAGATAGGATATTAGCATGCAGGAACTCTCGCAAAAAGAAGTCGGGAAGCCCCTCACAAAGTCTTGAAAACATCTGGTACTTCCATCCGTTATGATTTGCAAGGATGGAAATTTGTTTGATTCATATACATCAAATCAGATATAGATCACGGTAATGCACTGGTAGTGCAGCGAAAATGAGTTCTCAGGAGACATGAAAAGTTTTAGCAAACAGGTTTAAGGAAGTAAAGCTGATTAAACATTTTCCAGGACAACCTCTCTCTAATTGGGAAGTTTTGTTTTGACTAAACACAATTTTCCACTGAAAGTGTCTGCTTCCTCAAGTATTTTAGATGCTTCTGTTGGAAGACCAAAAACCTATTAACTGAAAATTTGTAGCCAAGATTTCAGGTCTGGGAATTTCCAGCCTTCCTGCTCTTCCCTCCCTCTCCCCCCTCCCCAGTTTTAAACGTTTCTGATTGAAAACATCTGATTTATGTTGGTATTTTTTTTACAAAAAGCTGAACATTCCCTCTGAAACTATCAGTGAAAATGAACTCTTTTTTTTGGTTTCGTCAAAAGTCTGTATGAAAAACAAGTTTCCTGACTAGTTCCACTGAGGCATGCTACATATAAGGGACAGCTTGGAAGAAACCATGGGAATGGTGAAAGAAATATCAAGGCCTCCGTTACTGGCAAAAATGAGGGGGGTTAGGGGAGACAGAGATCGGGGGAGGAATAGAGGGAGAAGGGCCAGGACCACTGAAATCCTGTGAAAAGAATCATTCTCACAGAGCTGTAATCTTAAAAGATTCAAGGCCCGGGTTGATACATAGGAGAGAGACAAAGTGAGCCAACATCACCAGGATCTACCACTTCCTCCCGGAACTATTTGCCACATCTACAGTCAAACATACTGATCTCCGATTGGCCTCTTCAGTCATCTACAGACTCCCCAATGACTTCTCTATTTACTGGAAGGCTGTCGTCCTTGTATCAAGGGACTACCAACAATGATGATGTTGTCAACAACACCTCCATCTCACCCCACCCTACCTCATCCACATATCTCATGCACCAGGATCCGAGCTTATAATGCCTGTAAAATTTGCTTGCATTTCATTGTCAATTTGGATCCCCAGTGGTCACTTGAGGCCCAGCTCCTCACTGCCCCACAACCTGTGGCATCATTTACACCTGGGGCCTTGTTACACAGAAATTCTGGGCGGTTCCTGGACCTCTTAACCCCTGGATTGTCTGTACATTAGCACCTTAAAGTGGTTTTAAGCATTTATTATGCAGCTCAAAGCCCCAGGGCAGCATTATCTCTGATCTGTACTACCCAGCTCCTGTTCCATTAAGATGTGGCCATTCCCCCAGGTGTGCTGCCCAAGTTGAAGTCCTCCAGTATCCCAGCATCTTTCACACCCCCACCCATAGAGCAGGGATCGAAGCCTGACCTGGCTCATCAGTCCTCTAGTGGCAACTCACACCTATAGCTCCTAGTCCTGCCCCTGCTCACTAGGGGCACTTACAGACATGCAGGGAGCTGCTCTGACGTGCTATAAATCCAGTCTGCTGGATTAACAGAGTCTGCTGGAGCACAGAAATTAACACGCTCCAGCAGCCTCTAGCATCATGTGTATCAGCACCCCCACGCTACAAAATGGCAGCAGGCCACTTTGAACTAAAGCTCGTCGAACAAGCTTTAGTTCAAGGTGCCCTGCCACCATTTTTTCAGCATGGGATCACTGATACACATGACGCTCGGTGCTCTTAATTCGCGCAACTCACTAATTAAAGCACGACCCCCGCCTCTTGGACCCCCATCTATAAATGCCCTAGGCTTCTAGTGAAGAGTCACAGCTGTCTAGGTTGGGGACAGGCAGTGAAGGTTTCTAGACTAAGGGTGTGACTGCTCCAAACTAGCACTAACACCGATAGACGTTTGTGCAGCTCGCAGCATAAGGTGTAACAAGGCCCTTGATCAGAACAGCAACAGAGCTTATCCCCTGTACAGGTGTGAAGGGCCACACAAGATGCATAATGGTAGAGAAATAGCCCCACTGTTTTCAGCAAGCTGTTGCTTAATGATTTCGGAAGTGTGTGTGTGCGTGCGTGTGCGTGTGCACGTGCTCTTAACACGCACTGACATTTATTGATTTTTCCCCTTGTGAATAATGCTTATTGACAAAATCATTCAGTTTAAATCATTTAAACAACAGATGGGGGAAAAAACAGGCTTGAAGATGAAAGGTATTGCATTGTCTGTGTGAAGGACGAGCATATAATGCATTTGGTGACCCAGAAAAATATTCCATGGCTTCTAAGTCTGTTCAGCACAAGTATACGTCAAGACAGCTGAAACAAATAGGGAGAGGTTGAGCTTTTGCTTTAGTCAACTGGAGCTAGGGAAGCATGAGGTCCCATTCTGAATGCATTTGGAAATAAACATTGACAAGAGAAGTTATTTCTAGTTGGATACCATCAACCTAGGGCCAGGACAGCATAAAAGCTGTCACCCACCGTTACAGATACAGTTGCATCACGCGTGCAATCAGACTGGAGTGGAGGGAACATCTCTAGCTCAGTTGATGCACCTTACCCGATGCTCTATAGTCTCTTCCCACCAACATGTGCACTCGATTTTCTATCCTTCTCCATCCAGATGTTCAGTTCTCTGCTATGAGAACCTCTGCTACCTTGCTATCCTTTCCAGTAGTGATTTGAAGTGCCCTTGTAGACAGAGCCAAGAATTCTGGCACAGAGCTGAGTCCCAGAGGTGTGCAGAGAGCAGAAACAAGGGTGCCCTGTAGCCTTCAGATATTCTGTATATACTATAGCCTTGGGAAGGGACTCAGGGAGAAGACTGACTGCAGCTGACTGCACCTTTTTGGTGAGCGAGTTAAAAGAGTTCTAGAGTCTATCACTCAGGTATTTCAAAGCCACCACATCCGCTGTAAGGTACAGAGAAAGGCAACCACATAATCAGGGGTCTGGAGCAGGCTAGAGCTCTGCAGTACAGAAAAAAGGATAAGGGAGATATGATAGAGGTCTATAAAATCCTGCAAGGTATAGACAAAGCAAATAGGGATCAATTATTCACCAAGTCCCAGAATACTAGAATTAAGGGGCACCCACTGAAATTCGTAGGAGACAGGTTTCAAATTATCAAGAGAACGTACTTGTTTGTGCAGCTCGTTAACTAACTTGTGCAACTCACTACCACAGGAGATGGCAGAGGCAGACAGCAGAGCCAGGTTCTCAACGAGACTAGACAAATTCATGGACGATCGAAGTTTTAATAGGTGTTAAACAGAACAGTCAGAGATGTTTCCTCTGGCATCTGTGAACCAACGATGGGGGATGCTCGGGAGAGTAGATCAACAGGGGGCAGATCACTCTAGAGCAGGGGAGTCAAACATACAGCTCATGGGCTGGATCCAGCCCACAAAGCCATATGATCCAGCCCATTGTTTCTGGACCAACCCCACACACCACAGGTGGTGTGCACAGCCAGTCAGGTGCATGGGTAGGACTTGGTGCCACAGGCATTGCATGCAGTACAGAGGGCCGGCACGAGACACACCCTGTATGTGGCACCCTGCCAGACTGGCCCTGCATACTGGCTCCAGTGAGCATAGATGGTCTGGGACCTGATCCAGGCTGGCCCCAAGCCAGGGCATAGTGCCAGTCGAGCAGTGCACCACATGCAGTGCACGTCCCATGCTAGGCCCCTGGGCTCTGGGCACTGATCACAGGATCAGGTTCAGCCCACGTGCCACCTACAGCACAAACCCCAAAGAGGGTCCAGCACAGGCTGCCCACAGCACACGGGGCAGCACAAAGGGCACACTGCACACAATGCCCCACCAGACTAGCCCTGTGCACTGTCTCCAGTGCAGCCTGATCTGGACCATGGACTGGCCCAGAGACCTTCATCCAGCCTGCAAAGCCTGACAAGTTTGATACCCCTGCTTTAGATAGGCCCTATACCTATGCTCTCCCTCTAAAACATCTGCTATTGCCACTGTTACAGACCAGATACTGGGCTGGATGGACCATTGGTCTGACCCAGTATAGCACTTTTTATGCTCTTATCTTTTGGCCATTAGCACATCCTCTTTATGAGCATGCAAAGTAGAATAGGAAAGGATCACAACATAAAATATGCCAGTACCTGGCACATAAGCCCATGCAGGGTAAGGATCACTGCAGAACTGGCTAAAGAGCCAATGCCAGAAAAGCTGGGAAGATCCCTGCCTCAGACAGCGTGCCATGTGCTTTCCATGTGGAGGCATGACCAAGACCTTTCCCCATTGTTTTCGTTTTCCAGGCCGATGCCGCCTGGACTTAGAAGGTGGGAAGGACATACCTCAGCACTCCTCCTCTTTTGTTCACTGAAACAAGTCTATCACAATTTTGCTCCAGGTTACATATGAGTCCATGGCACAGCTAGTAAAAGGACCCAGGCATCCTGACTTCCAGTCCCTTCCTTGAATAGACCTTCACAACTCCTGCATTAATTTCCACACACTGCAAAAAAAAGTGGCTCCTGCTCTGAGACATGTGTTTCTGTTGGTTAACCTATCTATAAAACATTAGTTATTTCCCCATCTCACAGGGGCCTGGCTAAGCTAAATTCATTCGAGTTTGTAAAGCACGTTGAGATCCACAAATTAAGGATGCTCTTTAAATGCAAAGTGTTGACTGATTATTTTTCTTTTCTTTTTTTTTTTTTTTTTTTTTTT
>NW_017729031.1:30923906-30926684 GCF_001723915.1 Gavialis gangeticus
AGGATGCAGTTGTCCAGAAACTGTATTGGGCCGATTTGCAGCCTCAGATTATTCAGCCTCATTCAAAAGACTGAATACACCAAGCTAACTGCCCAGATGCCTCAGCATAAAAGTATTTCTCTGACTCCCAGCCAAAACTATTTTATCTCTATAAGCAATCCTTAAACGCTGCAGAATGCATTTGCTGCTTTCATTACTAAATTACTTTAAAGGTTCAGCAGGTAATTGAAGTTCCAAATGTTTTTAACTGGTTTGGCAACAGTGAGCTTTCTTAATGGACTTGCTGTCCAAGAACCTTGGAAGAAAAGAAAAATCAACTGGATACTAAATATATACCCTATAATAAAATGGATTCAAATGACATGAAGAATCTGGCTTAATCCCACAAAAAAGGTAAAACTCAGAGTCAAGAATAGAGCTCTTTAAGACATACTCGTGAACCATCAACTGAAACTCAAATAAGCAAAAACTCAGAGGTGGGGTGTTAGCTTACGGGCTTAATGGTGTCTTATCATTAGCTTCAATGGAAACATCATCATCTGAATGATGAATGCTTCTAAAAATCGCATATGTTTTATGGTACTTATAACACCTTACATTATTAAAAATGGAGGAACCTACACAAGTTTAGTTACTAGTTATAAGTAATTCATTTACTTTTTCCAATTCCTTCATCACGAACAATGACAACAAAGGATCTGATTCTGCTCCCACAGGCAACATAATTCCAGTAACATTGATAGACTCACCCTTGATTTAAACCACTCTTAGCAACCTCAGCCATGACTCAGCTTCATTTAGGAGAGAAATTTTTTTCCAGTCGTTTTCAGGGTCTCTTGAACCAAATAGATGCTGTAACTGTGTTTGACTTACAAACAAAGTATCCGACCATTTTCTTTCTGTTACAAAAAATATTTTCTTTGGGTTTTCAAGAATCTGGCTTTTTAAACAAACAAGTAAGCAAAATTAGCTGAATCATGTCCTGTATCATGCTTAAGATTTTTAAAAGTTTGGCTTGCTCTGTGTTTTCTAAACACCGAAGTTATCTGCATTTCTGCATATTTTGGTTACTCAAAAAAAGAGTAAAGACTGTGATCAGCCAGCAGTGTGTACAAACCAGCAACTCCAGCCTTCTTATGATAGGTCTTACTCTGACTTCTGCCTTACTTCTTGGCAAATCACTTATCCGCCTCATTTTCCTTTCATTTATAAAATGGAGCTGAAAATAGCCCTCCATGGTAATAATCATGAAATACGCTGTTCTTACTAAGCATCACAGTTATATAGTGCTTTTCATCCAGAGATCTCAAATGGTTTTCAAATCATTACTTTCCTTTTACAGATGGGGAAACTGAGGCAGAGGATGATGTGAATTGCTAAAAGACACCCGGCAGACCAGGAGCCAAGGAAGAAATAAAACCCAGAGACATTCCCTCGTGCTGTCCACAGAGCCACGCTGTATTAATTGCACTAATTTGATGTTTGCAAAAGACTTTGATGCATCAGAGCACTTGTTGTGATCATTGTTATTCCCGGGCCATCTTCTTTTTGTCCCGGCAGAAAAGCCATAATGTCAGATTTGTAAAATCACAATTAATTCTGTGGGAAGAGACTGTAATGGCAAGTGCAGGATTATAGTTTCCCATCAGGAATCAGCTACAGAAGCTGGGCAACAAGGGTGGGTGGGGTGCTCCAAGCGTTACACAGATATCTTTAAAAAAAGCAAAAGGAACATAGAACATCAGCAGCCAGAGGCTTGGCTTTGCCGATAAGTGATTTCTTTTCTTAGGTTTCCTTCGGCGCAAAAATCTACTTTCAGCTCAAGGGAAGAATGTAAGTGTTGGCTAAGCAGGAAGAATTCAGGATGCTACATGTAAGGGACAGACCAAGGAAAGTTACAGGCATAAGAGCCACCAGGAGGATACTGGTGTCCTAAGCAGGTTATCCCCATCCAAAAAAGCATGCTTGTTTCTACTCACCTGTATGCAATATGGATCCTTTCTCCTCCAAAAAAAACATACCAAGAGACTTTCTTTAACTACAGTAAGTTTTAGCTATGTGTCAAAGGATCACAATTCCAGCAGCGCTGTGTCTCCTAAGCTCTGGTCTGGTTCACTAGGGCTAGGGACAGACATTCAAGAAGCCTTAGCCTGAATCAATTTAATCTTTACAGGTTAGTCTAACCTGCCTAGGATGAACCGGTTTGCATCTGTACAGACATTCCCACTGGACTGAAGAAATGCAGGCACGTGTCTGCAGTGGCTCAGGCTAAAAACCAGAGGAAACTAGGGCAGCCCTCTCTTCCCTTCCACACTGCTGAGCTGAGGAGGGGTATGGCCAGGCCTGGGCAGGATGCTCTGATTAGAGAAAGGTGAAAACCCCTACTCTGGCTGCACCATCCCAGGTTTTTCCCCACTGCCTACTCACGGGGCGGGAGTGTTGCCAGCCCCGAGCCCCTGGCTAGCACTCTGAGGCAAAGACGGGGTGTGCAGTGCATGCATCTGTTGATGATACTGAGCTTTTCAGTCTCCCTCCCCTGCTTCTTTATATTGTCTGCAGACCTGACAGGCGAGGGAGCCAGCAGAGGGCTGATAACACGGCGATTATCAGCCCATCAGCAAAATAAAAGCCTCTCTCATTAGTTCAAGTTCTTTTTAAACAGCTTTTTCCAAGGAAGGAACAGGAGAGACATTACCAGCTGACCTGTTTATTAGCTCCAAAAAGCCCTAAGTGGACACTGTTCTGTCTGCCTTTGTTCCAGTGAAATTGGAGACACAC
>NW_017729031.1:30931684-30942547 GCF_001723915.1 Gavialis gangeticus
CACACACCTCTCTCAGCATTAGCTAGCATACCACATGCCTAGCATCCGTGGGGCTGGGGTCTGTGTTGTGGGAGATGGGGGGGAGGGACCAGGAAATCCCTGCTTAAGCAGTGAAGGCTCTGGGGAGCAGGGGGAAGCCAGCCAGACCCTGCTGTGCTTGCAGGCTGTGCCAGAGCTCTGGCCAGGGAGCAGAAAAGGCAGGGCCAGCCCTGCACTCTGGAGCAGAGAGCACAGCCCAGCTCACGGCTGGAAAGCGTCTGGGATGCTGAAGGATTCTGGTTTCACTTAAACCAGGAAGAGGTCTGGGACAGACATTGCATAAACCAGTTTGACCAAAATCAGTTAAGTCTGATACTACATTCAACCAGGTTTATCTCAAACCAGTTTCAGCCATTTTGAAACTGGTTTATGTGCATTAAAATGATGTTCTGTTACAGATTTAAACCAGTTTCTCATCACTTAAACCAACTTATGTGTAATGTCTGTCCCTAGCCTAGGGGTTCAAAGGGAAAAATACTACTAGGGAATTACTAGCACTCTTTGAAAAGAGCCCAGATGTCCTTGGAGATGCCTAGTTCAAATAAGGCCCCAAACCTTGCCTGCTATGATCAGCGTTCCAACAGTCACACCTTCATTCCTGATAATTGCTCTACTTCAACACTTAAACTTCAATGCAAGCTTATTCTTGTATTTATCTAAGTGCCAACAATGCTCTTTAGTTTTATTGGAACAGCCTAGAAGTGTCATCTCATTATAGTTTTCCCATCATCTTCTGGTTGAGAACAAGTCTGAATAATTTAATTCCAACTGGAACATTTTGGATATATTTGGGGAAAACCACTCAGAGCCACTATTAGGGGCTTGGTCCTTAGAACCTTCTATGTTGAACCTCTCATGGGAGTTGCTAAGGGACTGGTCCAAAACCTATTAAAATCAATTGAAAGATCTCTATTGAAGTTAGTGGGAGCTAGATCAGGAACTTGACTACTTTCAGATGAAGTAGACCTAGAATACTTACACTGAAATCACCAGCATTTTCTATTATCAGGGCCTTGGAAGAGCATGGCTCTTTCTACATTCATTTATAGTAGTTCTGACAGTTGGGAGCAAAGTATAGGTATTGTGTAGTTCTGATTTTTGAGTAGTGCTTATTGTCTCAAATCCTCTAGAAATATGGACTTGATCCCATTTTTAAATAAATGCAGCCCCCTCTGCTCGTGGCATATTTTTAGATTATTTTTATGGAAGGTCAAAATAAAAAAATAATAAAAAGAATTTCTAAAAACACTACTGAGTCCAGATTTCTGTCTCCTGAATGGAAACGCAGCAGCCAAGAACCCTTCTGGAATTTTACACATGTAGTTTTACTTTTTCAGCAAAATCTCTTGCACACAACTATTAAGGCGGATGATGAGCAAGATTTGCAATGGCAGCAGGGTGAAAATCATTTGACATTGTCTGATATATGGCTGGAATGTTATTCATGCGGTGCCAGGTGAAGGCTGAGCCTTGCTGCTACACATTTCCAGAGAGCATCTGGAATTGTAATGGTAAGAAGTGACATTCCTGTGGATGCAGGCTGCGGTGCTCTTGTGAGCGTGTGCCCAAGCCCGGTTCAAATCAGGTCGTAAAATCCAATTCATGAAAATAACTTTTTAAAAATAGATCGCTACAATTGGTTTCCTCTGAAACCTAACTGCTTCAGGCTGCTGACTGATCTCCCATGCGCAGGATGTCTATGCACGGAAAGGAAAAGTAATGACTTGGGAGGCTTTAATTCAGTTCCTCAAACTGCTCTCATCTCAGAAGAAAAACACACACATATACTGGGTGAGCAAAAAAAGGCACAGAAATCATTAGCCACAGCTGTTAACAGAGCTGCTTGTTAGATAAAGGAAAGGAATCCTCCTTCGTTAACATATGCGCTCATCATGCCAGCTAGTTAAGCACAGCTAGACTTGCCCTCTGTACCATCTCAGAAGACTCATCATTCTGGGGGGAGGGGGTTAATTCAGTTTGGGTAAAGTTTCCTTCCAGGTTCTGATATTTTTAGGGTCCTAATATTGTAAAAATGACACTCCACTTCTATCCTGCTCTTGGTACAGCTGGGGTAGGAAGAAAGGGGCCTGTAAGGGTGAACCTACAGACACCCCCAGCCTGGTTTACACAGAGCTGAGCTTCACCTGGATTCAGAGGAAGCAGAGAATGGAGGCAAGTAGCAACCAGTTCCCAGGGTGCGCTCCCCTCTGTGCCTTGCGGACACCTATGTACAGACGAGACTGGGAAGATTAAATTCCACAGGGTTTCCTCCAATTAGTCTGCTGCTGAGAAGAAAGCAATCAAGGAAAGCCTTAAGGTTGGAGGAGTGGCAGCAAGGCCACAGAGCATCACAGAGCCAACAAGTCACGGAGGGAAGGGCAGTGAGTATTCCCACATCCGCTGCAGCCCCACAAAACCAGCAACATTAGAAAACGTGTGAAGGAAACTTTGCTGGTGACTGCAGGGGAGTTTCCTGGCAACCCTGTTCCTTTACATATCAGAAACCTTCGTTGGAAGATATATAATCCTGTATTTACTCTAAGTAGGCAGCCTGAGATTTTGATATAGTGTTTAATTATGAGTGTACATACATTTTTTTTTTCATGTTACCTATAAATAAAAAAAATTAATTAACCACTTTTAAGACTTGCAACATTAAAACACAGGCACAAAAGGGGCATCTACTCCACCCCGGAAAATGGAGTGGCACCTGAGAGATGCACAGTTTTTTTACAACTAATTGGGCACATCTGCACATGCAAAAATTGTGAAGCTATTAACTCCAGACCTTACTGCTCTGGAGTTTATTGCTCATGAGTGTCATTTTTACATGTGCATCTGGGAGCATAGCACACTAAGTCAGGTTGGAACGGCCCCAGCTGGCAAGGGGCCCATGGCTGCTCCTGCCTGGCTCAACATGCTGCGGAGGGGCTGGCTCCTGCATTGAAGCACCCTCGTGCCCCAACCATCCCCTCCAGCATCTACATGTGCTCTGCTGTGGAGTAAAAAACTCTGCAGCAGAATACTACTTGTACTTACAAGTACTAATCTGCTCTGGAGTTTATTAGGGTACTCCAGCCTAATTACCCTGCACATGAAGCTGAGATGCTACTGTGGAGCTAATTAGTCTAGTAACCATCACGTGTAGACATGCTCACTGTTTGTTAGAACTGTCTCAAGAAAGTAATGTCTGAAGAAAGTTAGACTAAGAGAAGGAAGCTCTGTTAACGTCTACTGCCAGGAAGCACCCTCCTATGCCCTGGTATTACTGACAAAGCCAGCTTTTGTGCGAGACATCCATGGCAAAGTCGTAGTACAGAATGGCTGGATTCCAAGCAAAAAAGGACTCTGGCAAAAGCAAAAGGAAGAAGCAGAAGCAGAGCCGTAAATGGTTTCTGATAATTTTCCCTTCAGGAAGAGATCTATGTAAAATATGGAATAAATTACCAAACCTGAGCTAGAAAGCACTTCCAGGAAAGTGATGCTCTTTAATAGCATGTCATTAAATCTCTGTCATATCTGACATTTAAGGCAAGATGTAACCTTCGCAGCAGACTTGGTGCAATAGAGTATGTATAGTGTCTGTGAGCAAGTACAGCAGGCTGGGACCCGAATGTCTAGGTTCTGAGCAGTCCAGGTGGCCATGAGCAAAGGATGAATACCAAGGTACATGCATTAGAAATGTCTGCTATTGATTCACTTTGCCTGCAGACACAACACCTAAAGCATGAACACTAGGCACAGGCTGCATCCTCAACCTATATAAACTGCCATTATTCTACCCACAGCACTGGCATTAGACAGGCCAATTTTAACGCCAGATCTGACACATATATATTTAAAAATAGGATCAGCATAATAGGATCTTAAGACACTCTGACTAGTTAAGGTGGACAAGGCAAAGGTGTGTTAATCTTATTTCCAGGACTAAGGCCAATTTCTGCAAACCCATGCATGGAAGGAACCCATGCATGCTTACATCCTTATTTAGGTACTCGCAGCAAAGTGACTTGAGTTAAGGCCCAAGTGCTCTCTGCTTCATTCAATCTGAGGTGCCTATTTAAGAGCTCAGTGCAAGATGGAAGAATGGTAAGGCCTAGTACCATGGCTCCAAAGGCACGCACTCAGGCCCTGAGTGTGACTCATACCAAGAGTGGTCTCCAACGGACACAGCTGTAAATGGCAACCTGATCATTTAAGCTGAAGAGTCAAAGGCAGCAATATTTGATACTAGCCACATCATTTGCTTCTATGCCACTGGTTCAGAAATTAGTGTGCCCTAACCATGCCAGATCAATGGCCTACTTAGCTCAGGTGGACCTTCAAACTAAACGTGGATTAGGTACTTCACTGTATATAAATTATATATATTTAATATATTATATTTAATATAAATGTGTGTGTGTGTGTGTGTGTGTGTGTGTGTGTGTGTATAACTCCTGTTATGGAACCCATGTTCACAAAGCCCAGCACAGCTTTATCACCCTCGGGTGGCATGGACCAAAGGAGAGCATTGCAGTCTTTTTGACGATATGATTTTCAAATATATATATAGATATATATGCATATATATGTATGTATGTATGTGCAGATGGAGTTCATAAACAAGGCAATGCATGTAGCTTCAACTCCGCTTGTCACCATCTGACTAATGTGTTTACTAATAATTCACTATTTTATGGAAAGATTGTGCCACTAACTATTTTTAAACTGCTTTGAGACCCTCAGATATTCTATAAATGCAAACTATTACTACTAATTGTTATCATCTTTATCATCGCTCAGTACCAAGCACTGCTCAGCCAGTGTGAGGAGGAGCTCAACCCCTCAAGGGTTTGGAGCCCAGCTGCATATGGTTAGCAGATAATAGTTGCTCTGGCTGGGAGGCTTGTGGCCAGCTGGAAGTGGTAACCAGTTAATAAGGGTGGAGCCACAAAGCACTCCAGGGGAGGAGTGCTGGAGAGAAAGGAGGGAGCAGGCTGCTGAGTTGGGGAGAAGCCCAGAGCGAAAATTGTGCCCCTCTCCTAACATTCAGAAAGGACGGAGGGATTTGGTTTAGTCTGTTATGGATTCAAGGTAGTTTTGTGAAGAATAAAACCGGCCTGAGAATGCAGCTGACTTGCCTGTTTAAGACAGCAGGACAAGTGACCTGCCTACAGCCAGGCAAAAGTGCTGTGCTCCATGCTCTCTGTGATCTTTTTGACCACAGCTTGAGGTGCACGCTATCGAGACTTACAACTTGATTGCTGTTCACAGACAGGCTCAACTGTCTGGTGTCTTTGAAGCACTGCACGTGACCAATCCTGGTACACGTCTCCCAGGTAAAAGCCCGGTGGTGGAACTGCAGCTATACCAAGACCTGAAATCAATTCCAATCATGGCAAATCGTTCAGAGCGGCTGGTGATGCCCCACTGTGCAAGTCAGGTGGTGCAAACAAATGGCTTGGTGTTTAGATGTTAAAATTGTCGTTTTTACAATATGTTAAGCATCAGTTTTTATTCATCTAAAATCATTCAGCTCACAGGTTTGCCCCTAGTTTCACAGGCTTTTTAACCAGTTTATTTATCAGCTTCTCTTCTTCACACCCAAAAGAATGTATTTCCTTAGCAGAGTTTCCCATTAAGAAATTGATCTTAAAAACCTGGAGAACTGGATCTGTTATAAATCAACAGGGTCCTCTAATTGGTGGCAGAGCTGTTTAACGCTCCAG
The DNA here is from genome assembly GCF_001723915.1 of Gavialis gangeticus. NCBI lineage: Eukaryota > Metazoa > Chordata > Crocodylia > Gavialidae > Gavialis > Gavialis gangeticus. The sequence continues at coordinate 30,937,435 of NW_017729031.1, forward strand.
CTAGCTTTTGAGTAGAACTGAGTTGAACTGGGGCAAGCTGTTAGCCGGAGACTCGAGCACAGTGGATCTGCGCCACTGACGCTCACAAGATCATTCCTTTTCACCCATCAGTCTTGCTTACTCCCTTGGACTGAATTTATCTGAATGCTTCAGACTGACTCTATTAGCATCATTCCCTGAGCTCTCTGATCTGTTCTTCTGCGATGAAGCTGGCAGTTTAAATTGCCATGAAGACAGTGGCAGACAGTTTCAAAGCATCTGGCTCTTTATGATGTATCTCTGCGAACAGGAGGCGATGGACATGAATCAGAATGCACAAGGATATGGCTTTATGCCTTACTTCTTCATGAAGTGCCTGATCTCAGCAGCACCAGGGTATAGTGATGGCTGAAGTACTTGCCATGAAAAGGCCAACTCCTACCTCACTGTAGCATCTGAGATACCACATTATTCCACTACATCTAGAAGGAGACAGCTTGCCAGGTCTCCAGTACCAGTTTACAGTAAGTCCTAATGCTGACTATGTAATACACTGTCTCTCACCCCATTCTCATTAGGAAGCTGGGGGACTGTGGCGTAGACACCCACACAGTCCAATGAGTCGCCAACTGGTTAGAGAGTCGCACCCAGAGGGTGGTAGTGGATGGGTCCTTCTCGGCCTGGAAGGACGTGGGAAGTGGGGTCCCCCAGGGCTCGGTCCTTGGGCCTGCCCTGTTCAACATCTTCATCAGTGATTTGGATGAGGGGGTGCAAAGCACCCTGTTCAAGTTTGCTGATGACACTAAGATGTGGGGGGATGTGGGCACAATAGAGGGGAGCAACAGGCTACAGTTGGACCTAGATAGGTTACAAGGATGGGCGGAGGAGAACAGGATGGGGTTTAACACAGACAAGTGTAAGGTGATGCACCTGGGGAGGAACAATCGGCACCATACATACAGGCTGGGGAACTCCCCTCTTGTCAGCACGGAGGTGGAAAAGGATCTGGGAGTCATTATTGACTCCAAGATGAACATGAGTCGGCAATGTGGGGAGGCGGCTAGGAAGGCCAACTGCACCTTGTCGTGCATCCACAGATGCATCTCGAGCAGGTCCAAGGAGGTGATCCTCCCCCTCTATGCGGCACTGGTCAGGCCGCAGCTGGAGTACTGCGTCCAGTTCTGGGCGCCGCACTTTAAGAGGGATGTGGACAGCATCGAGAGGGTCCAGAGGAGGGCCACTCGTATGATCAAGGGACAGCAGGGTAGGTCCTATGAGGAAAGGTTGCGGGACCTGAACCTGTTCAGCCTTCAAAAGAGAAGGCTGAGGGGGGATCTTGTGGCCTGTTATAAACTGGTTAGGGGGGATCAGCAGGCGCTGGGGGAGTCCCTGTTCCCCCGAGCGCTGCAAGGAGTGACCAGGAACAACGGTCACAAGCTGGCGGAGGGAAGGTTTAAGTTGGACATCAGGAGGCGCTACTTCACGGTCAGGGCGGCTAGGGTCTGGAACCAGCTTCCAAGTGAGGTGGTGCAGGCTCCCACCCTGGGGGTTTTTAAGAGGAGGTTGGACGACCACCTTACTGGGGTCGTTTGACCCCAGTGCTCTTCCTGCCATGGCAGGGGGTCGCACTAGATGATCTGCTCAGGGCCCTTCCAACCCTAGAAACTATGAAACTATGAATACTGAGCACTGTGGGTGTCTGGAGTGTCTCTCTCCCCTTGACCTTGCAAATCCAACAATATCAAAATCCTTCAACATTTTCCTCTATTATATCACTAAAATCGAATCTTTTCTTTCAGTCCCAGCAATTACAATTCAAGAGCTATCAAGACCCTCAGCCTTTTGTTTCTTTAGTTATGTGACCCCCTCTTCTCTGGCCTTCCTGGCCAGGTACACACATTACTTGTAAAAGTGTATGTGATTGGAAACCAATCTATACCTGCAACAGAACAGAAGTTTGGCACACAAAACTAGTCTATACCCATACCAAAACAGAAGTTCAGGACACACAGACTGGTTTAAAAATAGTGGGATCCAATCTGAGGTTTGCCTCCCAATCCCACCAAAGGGGAAAAATGCATTCTGTTCACTACAGATCTAAACTACACTGCTTACACAAAACTGTGTAACTTAGATCGATTCTGCTTTGGGCTTTTTGAAGGTCTGTACCTAGCCCCTGACACTTACTTTTTCCACGCCATGATCATACAATGTGCATGCAATTCCTTGCCCGTGGCTCTGACAATGGCATTTCCCACTTTGAAACCCTCCACAGGATCTCTTTTTTTTCCACAGCACTGCATTCAAGCTGTTCCTTCTGATGCTCAAGATCCTTGACAATTCTGACCTTTCCTACTTATTCATTTGTGTCTTTTTTTTTCCTGTGTGGCCTTTAACTATTCCCTCTGTTCTGTTGCTGTTGCTAGACTTTACCATCCTTCATCCATTTCTCCCACAAGTGCCCTTCTGCTTTCTTCTAGCTGGGGAGCTCAACAAAAACTAACCCACAAGGTCATCATCTTCTCCTTCAAGCAGACCAAAGGAAAAACTCTGCGATTTTATAATCCAAGTTACATCTGCTGCATCTTGTCTCAGATGGTAAGCTACCTGTGGCAGTGCCTATCTTTTTATTCTGTGCTTGTAAAGCACCTAGCATTGCAGGTTGCTGGTCCATGATGGAAACTCTTAAGTGTTATGAGACTACAAATAATAAATAGCAGTAGATCGGAGAGACAGCAACACAGATGGTCAGAAACATGGGACGTACTTTAGGGTACAATTTCACAAGGCTCCATCAGAATCCCCCAACTACTCTCTACAGGTTTGTTCTTCCTCTGTAGCCTTAGTACAACATACGACTACTAAACCCAGCAGGAACCAATAGAAACTAGCTAAAAATTTTCGGTTGGAATTTCCACTAAGAGACTAGCAAGGAGAAAGACAACAGTGAACGATGGAAAGTAAATACTGCTCTATAGAGAAACTAGATATTTCCAAAGAGAGCAGATATTTCTAAATTCTGCCCATCAGTTTGTTGAATAGTATATACTTCTTGCTAGTTATTCCTTTTAACTTCTTGCGGATTTATTTTAACTGCAACTTAATTGTACTTGCTACATGCAATAAAATTTGTTGTTTTAGTGCTTTTCACAGTAAAGTATCCTAAACCCTCCATATTATTTTACAGAATAGTGTATTCAGACAGTGGCAGTGTACCCACTGTCTAGATAAATGTAGAATCAGCCACTGTACTGTCAGTAAAGTCTCAATTTAGATAGCAGAAAATCTTTAAGGAGAGAGAAAAGGTGAGCCAGGACACTGGAATTACCCCTTTAACCAAATGCCATAAATTCTCCATCCCATTCCTGCACAGCAGTTGCTAGGGATAAGCAATGAGAAAAATGTAATATTTCATCCAAAGGATGACACTTCTGTCTACTTAGTACCAACGTGTGGCACCAATATGTGGTATTGCTGCATCCACTGGGATGGGACTTAAACCCATGACCTTCTAGTCCAGAGTCAAGAATGCTACCCCTGAGCTTTAAATACATGGCTTTGAAGGCATGCTTGCTATAAAAAATAGCTGAGATTGATTCACACCTTGAGGTTGTACTTCCATTTTTACTGAATTCTTTTAAACGAGTGGAAGTTTCGCCGGAAAAAAAATGAGAGCTTTGGGACTGGGCTCTGTACTAGAAGATTTGTAAACTCTGAAAACGCAGTAATGAACCAAATTCCATGCTCGCTCATGACTCAAACTGCTCAGAGACTGTATCACTGATGTCCTTATACAGATAAACAGCCAAACTTGGCACAGTTGAAGTTTCCACTCCCATTCAAGTCACACTATAACAATGCTCTTTGTTTTCAGCTTGAAGCCTGTTTGGTGCAACAACAGTTTGATGTTCCCTTGCCAGACTAATGAAAAATACACTCTGCTAATTTTACTAAGTGCCGGCCCGTATCTCTGGGGACTACGCCTTCCCCCACTTTTCCACGCAGTAATAAGATTTGCCCTCTGTTAATGAAATACGTTATACATTAGCTGAAGTGCGGATGGTAGTCTGGGTCTCTCATCCCCTTTCCCGAATGACATATGGTCAGGCGGCAAAAAAAAGTTCAAGTCAACTGCTTTGATAGAGAACTTCTTCCTCCTTGTTTCATTTAGCATGGTGGCTCATGAGTTGATAATCCCTGCAGAGCTCCTTTTTCTTCCCCCGGTGCCCAGTGGTTTATCATGTCCAATTAGCCATCTGCCATGCCTGTACTCCCATACAAAAAGAGCACGCTCCCCTCCACCACAGCCCATCAGCCGGGCTATTGTCCCAGCTGACAAACACGAATCAGACACTATTGTTTCCAAAGATGATGCTGCTCTGAATATAGGCTGCCAGTTATGATTAAAACAGCAGGGGTGCCAAATACTTTCCAGGAATAAGAAACTATGCAAGGAACTCAAATATTACTTGAGCAAGTCCTTTTGCTGCGCACAAACTCACTTCAGGTAATAATTATATTGGACCAAACCCTGTTGCTACACAAAGGCCTTGACAAGAAGCCCTCTCACCCGGAGAGAGAAACTTCCTTGAGTCAAAGCAATTTCCTGAAAGATTTGTTTTAGAAAATAGGCATAAGGCACAGCTTATGGCACTTGTGAGCAGCTCACCAAAAACAGAATTAACAAAACCCTGAAAACACAGCTGAGTAAATATAAACTGCTACTATTACAAAGTGCACAAGGAGATTCATTTAATTTCTCCCATAAACAGTACACCCTCAACTTTTTTTTTCCCCAAGGCCACTTTAGTAACATAAATGACCGGAGCGGCTGATACACCAGTCACTGAGATGTTAAATTGAAAATCATTTCCTCTTATTATTCTCAGCAAAGCACGATGTGACCTTATACTAAAAAGTACAGTTTGCCTAATTGCAGTAGTTTTGTTCCATCAGTGAAACTGAAATGGTGTCTCGTATAATTAAGGCTGCAAAAAAGGAATTTCATTTTCAGCTTAAAAAGGCAATTTGTTGCCTTTAAGTGGGAGACAGAAAATTAGGCAATCTATGTCCCTACACAACCTCATTCACTGGGGGGCTACCAGAGCCACAGCCAAGAACTCAAAGGTTTTCC
>NW_017729031.1:30947547-30954598 GCF_001723915.1 Gavialis gangeticus
TTTTCAGCTTAAAAAGGCAATTTGTTGCCTTTAAGTGGGAGACAGAAAATTAGGCAATCTATGTCCCTACACAACCTCATTCACTGGGGGACTACCAGAGCCACAGCCAAGAACTCAAAGGTTTTCCGGTCTTATATGTAAGAACACGAAGATAAGAGAGATTCCCCCCACTTCAACACACTTTAAGTATTATATTAAAGAACTAACAGTCATAAACAAAGAGTAACATTATTTTGTAGCCACACGCGGAAGTGTGAACTTTCTAGTCCTTGCCAACGTGCTTGGTGGAGACCGTGTTTCCTGGGTTCAAATACTGACTTTAGTCTCAACTGCAGCCTGAGCAAGTCATAAAAATAGCAAATCTTCTGATCAAATGTGTCTCCTTTCTTGCAAAAAAACCATCCAAGCCTGTATTCCAGAGACTGCTCTGACCAAGGCCTAGATTATAATTGATATCATCCTGCAGTTTGGGCCAACTTCTTATTTAAGTGACATGAGTGAAAAAAATATTGAAGAATTCCTTTCAAACCAATTGAATTATCCCAGATTAGACCAAGGATAACAGAGATCAGTGTCTGACCTAGAATCTCTTACTGAAAAAGATATTTTTAAATGAAGAACTGTGATGTCTTTCTCTGAGAACCACCTGTGCTCCGGAGTCCTCTAGCTGCATGCTCACATATTACTTCTCTGCTTGCTTTCCTTTTCTTCCTCATTTCCAATTTTCTTTTGTAACGCGTGCATTATAAACCTCTCTGCTCTGCTTACAAGGCTGACTGAGCAAAGCTGTCTAAGTGGTATTGTCCCTCCTGGTTTAACAGAGGGCATGGATGCCGTGCAAGGCTGCAAAATAAAAGCAGTTTATTCACTGAAATATTAAAAGCTGGACCCCCATCCAAATCAAATAAGAGCATAACTACCTCTCAGGTCATTCAGGACTTTGAATCATAAAACGTACAGCTATCTGGGCTTATTGAGGTCTAATACGCCATACGTATTTTTCCTTGATATAATTGTGATGTATATATAAATACCACTAGGTACTGTACTGTACTGTACATGTCACCGTGGAGCAACAGAGCTGCCACTCTACATCCATAATCAAACTTCCTCGGGACTATAAGGTCAGAGCAGCTGAAACAACAACCCCGTTCATACCACGTCCTCCTGCTGCAACGAGGCCCCACACACCTGTCCAGCGGGAGAATGCCTCGCAGGTTTCTAGCTAAGAAGGTGCATGCCCTTGCTTTCAGGTCTCCAAAATTGGACTCCACATTCAAAATCTCATAGTCCCCAAAAGTTTCTCAGGAATTTAAGACACTGGGAAAAGTAGCATGATACCCTCCTGGCCAACCTGACCCTCACATGCACCAGTACCACTTGTTCATCATTTCCACGGATCTAACGGACACATTTCTATGTTCTACTCATGAGCAGCCAAACCGCTGGTGCATTCTGGGGAACTGGGTGTTATTTTTTACGGTACAGTTCTTCCCTTGGGGCTACATCCAAACCCCGTGAAGGCAACAGGATTTTTCCACTGACTGAGTGATCCTGGATCAAACTTGTAGAGCACCACGTGCCAACAGCACTAATGTCCGTGCTGTATTGATGCATCTTTTATACTCCCCCTGGTTTTGAAAATCAAAGATTGTTAACTTGTCAGTAAGGATTAACACTGGGCAGAAAGAGGGTGTATAAGGTCTCACTCAGGCACTAGCCATTCGTATTTGCACCGAAGTATTACATTATTGTCCCAAACAATAGCTTATTCTCATTGGGAAGAAAATGAATGGTAAGTAACCATCAAATGTCATTCCCATTGTATTTTGCAATTTTTAAAACTCTTTTCCAGAGGGACCAAATGTCTCGTGAGCTAGACAATAGGCTAGCTGCCAGTTTAAAGACAAGGGCCATAATGTTCCCTTTCATGGATAGATAAGATAGGTAGTGCCCCTCCATCCAGAAATCCACAGAGCTCTTACCTTAGCAGAGAATTTTCTATAGGGACACAGCAAAATTGTGCATGTCCCTATTAGCAGCTCTGACTCAGCTATACCTCACCCTACTATATGCCTAGACTCGGGTTCCTCTCTCTGCAGATCCCTGATATTCCTCTGACAGGGTCAGGAGGAGAAAGGACAGTGCCACAGAAGCAATGGAGGAAACGGAGGACATTTGCTCATGGAGGCTCCATCGTATGCATATATGGGGAAGGATGCAATGATCGGCTAGAAGAGCAAACTTCAACGTCTTGCTGACTCCAAAAGCACGCGCGCCAGCCTTGCTCTGGGATCATGCTGAAGGCTGTTCCCAGTCCACCCAGCTGTGAACGGATATCTAGTCATTCAGGCAGCACAGCAAGGTATTCGCCTGATTGCGCCCCTGCATGCTTCAGACTATAGGAGCTGCCACGTCTTAACCACACTAACTCAGAGGGTCACTAGGCTCAGCCAGACCTGTAACTTTATTCAGTGATCTGGGCCCACATGTATAGAGACCCAAATTTAATCCAGGTAAACTACGGAAACAACTATAAGAAAAAGTAATCTGATTAAAGGAAGAATAAAACGAAATGAAATGCATGTTCACCATGTCATTGATCAAAATCTCCTGAAAAGAAGTGTACTCTGTAAGTTGACAGTGTCCCTTTAAACAATGGAGGCTCTTTCCAAGTGGTACACAAAACATGACAGTCTTTTCTATCTCCTTTTTTAGGTATCCGTTATCAAAATGGACCTTATAAATTATGAAGTCTCAAGGTGAGGAAGTCAGGCATCATGAGTACACCTCACAACCAGTGACAAGTAGATTGAATCAATTTATCTGCTCCACTAGCAGACACTTTATTCCATCAGCCTCAAGAAGCACTTCTCTGCAGACATAATTTCAAGCACATCTATTGATCAAACAGCCTGTCCACTGCCAATCATTTTAAAGTTATTTAGTAACAGAGCTGCCAGTCACTTGCGCTCAAATGAACAACAGTGAAACTCTCAATGCTGAAGGAAAGCAGGAAAAAAAGCAAAGGGAATAATTCGTTGTACTCAAAAAAGAACAATATCAATCTTAAATTCACCCACGGGAAACATCACGGACGCATTCCACACCCTTGTATCAGATACAATCCATGTTCAATTTAGACGCCAAAAACATAATTTAGAAAAGAAAACCTACCCACCGGCATACATTGCATATTAACGACGACTCTTTCCATGAACTTCATTGGATTGCTGAATTGCTTTATCAGTTAACCTATATAAATATTTAAGTTTTGATAAAAGATTTCCTCGTTGTCTTCACGCCAGCTTCCAAAGCGTAATATAGAAATTCCTTAAACATTGGCACAAAGCTTTTTCTATACATCCCTATATACCCAAGTTCTCTCATTCACAGCCATATGCTTTACAATATGACTTCCTGAACTGCGTTCATTCTTCAAGCAATAAAGTCATTTGGATTCAGACCCACACAACACTGCATATTTCACAAGCGATGCTTAATAACCTATTGACATTTTTCCTGAAGAATTTATGCACGGTTTTATTTTCCCAATCTGTGGCACCAAAATGGAAATGAAAATACTCCAGGCTTAATAACGCATATAAAGACAGAGAGCATTTAAAGGGTGCATTTAAAACAGAAGTCATGGGCTTGAGGCAGAACTAACTGCAAGGATCTCTGCAGTCTGCTTTATCCTTTGAGGTCAGACCAGATGAACTCAATGGTCCCTACTGGCCTTACAGTCTGTGAATTTTGATCTCAGTTATACAAGTGTAATCCCGGTGAAATAAATGGAATTATTCTTCTTACACCCTACAGTAACTAAAATTAGAATAATCCCTAGCATGCATTTTTTTATGGATATTTAACTGAATTCTGATCTGAATTATTCTGGTATAAATCCACCGATTTCTTGGCTATCCTTGGCTCACACCTGTGAGAATTCAAAATCACATCAACCTTTGGTTACCTTGGGTTAATCCCTTTGATTTTGTTTTCCACGTACAGCTCGCAGATCTATGGTAGAACGACTCTCCACGAAGAGTCTTCCTCTCTGCCATCTGCTCTTCTGATAGTCCAAGAAAGGAGTCCACCAGCCCGCAAGGTGCAAGGTGCAAGGTGCACCCTCTCTGTTTAGAAAAGTTTTTGACTGAGATCTCTTGATGGAGAAGGATGCTAGGAGCTGGATTTCCTCACTGGGGAACACTGCCTTCTGCGTTTACGTTGTATTCCTGTGGTCACTGTGACTTTGGGGACAGTCCTTTTTAAAGCCACCTGTTAACAACTCCTTTCCGAAACAGGTTTCCCATATGGATGATTTACAGTCACTATTGGGACAATAAATGCTTAAAAAGCATCATGAAAAAATCTAGAGCTCTTGGTTCAGAGGTGATACCTTTTATTAAGTCAACTAAGAAATCGTAAAAAATTATCTTTTTCTGCAACCTTTCAGGCCCACACGCCCTTCATCAGACTCAGGGAAAATTAAAGATGGTAAAAAATCCCCATGGGTAGGAAGCAGTATTATAATACTATTATATAATAATATTATACTATAATAATACTAGTATTATTGTATTATAATATATAACTGGTATTATAATATAGTATTATTATTACAACAATAAAAAGTATTATTGCGTTTTCACACACTGTGAATGCACCTTTTTTTAAATCAAAATTTGTACACAAATAGCACAGACCGCTAAACAAAAGTTGAGACCAAAAGAAAGGAAACGTCGAGGGAAAAATGAAGGTGCTAAAAAGCCGACTGAGGTCTACCCAGCTAACACAGCCGAGGATCTGATCTCTCGGTCCTCTCTCAGACAGGGCTCTCATGGATTCCTGCCCGAGACAACGAGAATGGTTAGGTTCTCCGTGTGTTTACAAATTTTCTATCAAGACTTTCTCCCTTAAATACCACATCAGCTGTTTTCTCTGGCGTCCATTAAGACTGATATCAACAACCACTCCAGGCAGTCACAACATCCACACACAAAGCGAGGAGAAAAGAGGACGAGCAGGCATCCATAGAAAAAGAGACTGTTCCAATAAGAATTCAGCAATTTCACTGAGTTCAGGCTGGCTGCCAGCTGTCTTGATCTCTGTTTATCACTGGTATTTGTTTTAATTATAAAGCCTGCCTGATATCACTACTGACAAGCAAACGGTGCTTCTTCACGTGAAGTGGTCAATGATTTTTTTTTTCCATCGGTGCCAGCATTTTGTGTTGCAGAAGACACACAGCAAAATCAAAGCTTTCACTTATTCATCCAATCATTCATTGATTCATTCAATCTAGCTGGATCATTCATCTAGCTCCTCCCTTGAGTTAATGGGAAAGCTAAGAAACTTTCCAAAACTATTTTCAATTAAACACCTAGGACACCAAACCAAATGATATGCACGGTTCCCTGGGGACAGAATTTCTGATAGAGGAGGAAGACTGGAAAAATGTCTAATCGCAGACTTCCGTGATGCTCTTTACATGGTTAGATACATTTATTTTACAAACCGGACTAAGCTAGTCAAGTCGTTGAAGCCCCTCTGACCTCAACTCCGATACCTCATTTGCATGGGGAATTAAGAGCTATTAGACAACGGTATACGCCTTTGAGAAAGAGATTCCTAAATGAAAATAACTGGTTTTAAAAGAAAAGGATGCTTTTTTTTTTGCTTTTTTTTTTTTTTACACAAGTGCTCTCTACACATGTTCGGTAACCAGGTAGGGTATCAACTGGCAAGCAGCCATTGGCTTAGTAGATCACAAGATACACACAGTCAGACCTCATTATAATTATTCACTAGATCAAAGACATCTCCCATAAATGTGGAGGGAGGCGGTCTACCAGAGTTTGGAGCCACACTGCTATTGCAGATCTGCAGCCAGGACCTTCCCTAAAGTTGCGGTGATGGCCGGATTGCTTTGCTGTCACTGGAGACTGAAGCACCCTGCACCGCTCGTGATCAGGTGAAGGGGGAAGAGGAAGAAAGAACCAGCTGAAAAGCAAAGCCCTGACAAACAACTGTGGCAGCAAGTGGCAGCTCCAGCCCGGGGAGCTTTCAGTCCCTTCTGATGCGAGCACTGAACCCTGCGCAAGGTTGAATGAAACCCCTACCCCGCTCACAGGCAAGGCTCCCTTAAAAATGCCACCTCTGAAGCAAGAGGGAATCCCCCCTCACCCTGCCTGCTTCAGCTCCAGCCTTTCATCCCGCACACAAGCGGGTCTCAGAGCCAAGGGCCCCGTGAGGATAAGCCCACCGGGTTTGGGAGGGCTCTGTCGCAGGGCCAGGCTTCCTAGGAAATTCAGCCCAGGCGATCTCCTAACAAGTGCTGTCCCGTTCCTGGACGTTACCACCACCCTCTCCATCCACAGAGCACAGCGGAGCCATCGCGGCGCTCCCCAACACGCCTGGCTCCTGACCGCCCCAAGGAGCCGCACTGCCACCGTCCCCAGGCCGGCCTGCTCCCCCGGGGCCCCTGAGCCCCCTTGGCCTTGCTGCCGGCCCCAGCTTGGCAAAGGCTTGCAGGGGGATCGCAAGGGAGGGGCGGGCAGGCAGGGTGCGGGGGGAAGGGACCCCTGTTCAGCCCCTTGCCCCCCGCGGCGCTTCACCCTAAAGCCCAGGCAGCCGCAGCTCCGCTCAGCTGAGCCTCTGGCTCCATCACCAGACCCGAGCGGGGAAGTGGCCCGAGCGGGGGAGGCACCCGCCGGGGCGCGTGTGTGCAGCTCCCACAAGACCCCCAGCAGACAGCCCCGCCTGGCCCCCAGGACCTGGGGGGAAGGGGGGGGGTGGTGTATGGGGGGTGCATGCATGGGACCGGGGGGGGGTGGCATGCGGGTGTGTGAGGTGGGTGTGTGGGGGGGTGTATGGGAGCGTGCGTGTATGGGGGGTATGTGGGGGGCTGTAGGAGGCAGTGTAGGGGGGTCTGTATGGGTGTGCGCGCCCCCCCGCGCCGTGCCCGTGTGGGTGTCGGTGTGCGCGGACAAAGCGACGGGCCGGCCGGCCGCGCGGGTCCGTACCTGTGCGGAAGAAGGCGTCCACGTCC
>NW_017729031.1:30954894-30962566 GCF_001723915.1 Gavialis gangeticus
CCCCGAACCCCCCCAAAACAGCACCCAGTGCCCAGGTGCGCCGCAAAAATCTCCTGGAAGAAATACTTCCTGGGAGAAAGCAGAGCGTTGTCTCCGGCAGGGCAGGGGTCTTCTTCCCCTTTTGTTCCCGGCAAAGCCGGGACTGGGAAGCTGCAGGTTTGCAGGTGGCTCCGGAAACAGAGTCATCCCTCGAAACCAGCACCCCGATTCTGGGAGGAAGGGAACGGACCCGCAGAGACCTGCAGCTTGGGGCGCTGGATCTTGGTGCGCTTGTGTCACCTCCGGCCCTACCCGTGAGCCGGGGCTGGGGGCCTCCGCCAAGCGAGGGGCTGGCGCTGCCACCCGTTTCCCAGAGGTTGGCGTGACGGCCTTCCCAATCACTTCATTTTGTCTGTCTTTGTTTCGATACCCGGTATGTGGGGGAATACAAACGATGCGCCCCTGGCAAAGGGGTACGTACAGCGAGGAGCAATCGGGCAGCATTTATCAGCGCTTGGCAGGCTTGTGTGCTCAGTGTTACTCCACGACACCGATACGAAGGTGACAGGAACCAGCCAAAGGCCGGGCAGGCGGGAGACCGTTTTGGTCCTTTCCTCACCGTCTGCCACACGCAACCTCACAAGCTCCTGATCCCGCTATGACCACACAAAATACCCCAAACCGATCTACCAACTGAAGGCCAGCTTTTGTCCTCCCTTCTCCCCAAGACACTGTCCATAAGACCCTCGCCCGTCTGCTGGTATTCTGAATCCAGTGTCGTGATAAGAAAGTTATTTGTTTTACAGTAACGGGAGGTCCTCAAGATGCATCATCCACATCTGTTCCCTTCCTGGTCTGCTTGGCCCCCCCATGCACTTGTAGCCAGCGATGTCCCTCGGGGCTGCACCTGGGCTGTAAATGCCCTTCTGTTCCCCCCGGAGGGCACTGACCTTGGAGCAGGCTCAACCTCCATTCAGCTCCTTTGCCACTGCAGGAAGCTGACGATGACAAAGGAGAGTGCAGGCGCAGGGAGCGAGGTGGTGCAATCCATCCGGACCACACATCTAAGGGCGCTCCAGTCACGGTCAGGTAAGTAGCAACCTTTCTTTCTCTGAGTGCTGATGCTCTGCTGTTGATGAGTCACAAGCAGCAGCCTGCCGTGAAGACGGCCAGCGCTCGAAGTCTGTTTAAATAAAGACTGCGGTGCAGCTCTGCCAAATGGAGCGGCAGACCTCGGCGCTTCCACCACAGAGCAGCGTTTGGGGAAAGTACTGATTGCACCCCAGGCGCCTGCTTTGCAGGTAACTGAGATTGGAGGAGGCCTGTAATGGGGCTCTAAACTAGCGACATCGGGAGAGGTGTGAGCACACAGGGAGGGTCTCTAGACTGATGTGGCCTGTCAGCAAATACTACCAGTACTTTAGGTGGAAAGAGCTAAAGCACATAGTCCTCTGGGAACTAAAGGACACATGTGCCACCTGGCTCCCTTCCCCCCAGCTTCCCTTCACCACTAGCATATGTTCGGGGGAAGCAGATTGGCAGTGTGCTCTTTCCATTTAAATGGAAATTTATAGTTACTCTTGTAAGAATTTGGGATGCCACCTGAGTGACGCTTTATCATTACAGGAAAGAAGACAAGGAGGTCCTACTGGCGATGCTGTATTTCCACAATCTTCTCAGTGTTTGAGATCAAAAAAGGAAGTGTTCACAGACAAGTGCAATAAAGAACGGGCTGCTGGGGTTGCATGTCAAATCGATGCCCAGAAAGCTCAACAAAACCCCAGTGAGATCCTATGTATATGGGTTTCCTTATCAGTAGAAAAACATAAGCCAGATCCTGATGAAATGCAGCCGTTGTGAGAAAGAAAAAAACCCCCAACTCTGTAGCTCTCAAAAGGAAGGTGATTTGCAGAAATGGCTTCCAGGTGCACTCCACTGGAGCTAATCAACAATCTGGAGGTTTCCAGAGAGAGCAAATGGTCCAAAATTGCACAAATCTGAGACTCAACTAGGTGTAGCTGACTCCATGCACAGCACATCCTGAATCTCTTCTCTTCGGCAGCATCGGTTTGTCTGATAGGATCTTTCTTATTCTGCACCAGAATGGTTTGGACACCGGGGGAATATGATCCACCCGTGCCTGACGTCCATCCCATAACCAGACTGCAAGAGGGAAGGCAGCTGGACTCAAGGTGAGATGTGCCCACTGTCCGGGGATATGAGGTAGAGAAGATAAGGGTTTCAGCAGAGAAAGGCGTATGAGCATCAACTCCTAGTGTTGCAACTCCCTTGAGGATCACAACGATCCTGGCAGCATCTTAGTTAATCTTTCTGTAGACCCTGGGAATCAGAACTATTGAGAGTTAGAAAGGCATCAGTCCTAAGGACTGCAAAAGGAGGGAAAACATCCAAGACAGAGACTGAGCTTCAAACCCGTCTGGAGCAGAAGTTGAGACGTTGGCTGCTCTTGTCCGTGGCACACAGGTCTAACGCCGGCTGACCCCGTTCCATAATCTGAACATATCTGCTTGTATCTGACAGAAAACTAGCTCCCAGAACCTGCTGCAGACGCAAGAGATCCACTGCCACAACAGCTACCTTGTGCTGAACACTGCTTTCTGGCAGCCCAGCAAATATGAGCAGGCCTCTCCCAACTTATTTTTGTAAAATCTGGCCGCGCTGTTGATAGTTGGGAAATTAATCTATAGCAGAAATACAGCTCAGACCTTTGCTGTCTCCTTCTCCCTAAAACACAGGGCTCAGGTGGGCACAGAGAGTCTGAGTGTTAGTCTGGGACAGGCACTTAGTCCACCCCACGCGCCTTGGAGCTACTCCATAGCCATCTATCCCCTGTACCTGATCGTTGGTGTCTGGAGTGGGAGCAGGTGGCCAGGATTTATTTTTTGTCGGCGGTGATCCACGTAAAGGGCGAGGCCGCATAGACGTGCCCATGGAGTCCAGTACTGCCCCGGTGATTTCTCTGTGCTGGGGGCATCAGGGATTTATCCTTGTTGGTTTTCAGACCAGGAGCAATAAAAAGCTGTTGAATGTAATAAGCGGCTCTTGCCAACCGCTCGGGCAGTTTTGTTCAGGTGACCCATTCATGCAGTTAAAGGGAAACTGCTATAATTTGTCTTCTCAGGTGGACAGCAACACGTGTAAGGACTTGGGAAACATCCTTACTGCTATGGGAAGACTGAATGGCAGGCTTGATACGGGAGCACAAGGACATGTAGGGGGTCTGTAGAGCCCCAGGTGAATCTTGCTGGGGTGAAGACTCCAATTTTAAGGGCATGGGAACCCAATATGTATCAAGTACATTTTGGACAAACACGTGGAGAATGACTATTCCCTCTTCACAGTCTCTTGCTGCCTCTGTTCCTAATTCAAATGCTGATCTCTCTATCTCACCTCTACAGCAGGTCCCTTCACACTCATCTCCAACACAGATTTTACCACCTAATAGTTCAAACCCTCCTTTGAGTTGCCTGCATCAATACTCAGGGCCCAGTTCTTATGGAAGCAATAGGAGGTACTGTGATATAAATATCACATTATGATATGCCCATTATTCAAACACCAGTGTTCTCTGTGTATGATGGATGCCTGAACTTCTTAGATCCTCTCTCAAATCAACATGGCATAGAGTGGAAGAACTTTCTGTCCTTTCTAGACTCAAGAGATTTCTCCAATCTTTTTTCCAATCCTATCTGAAGATCAAGGGTTGAATTCCATCAAATCCCTATTCCGTCCTCATTAAGAACATGAGAAAAGTGACCCATTGCCTCTGCAGAACATGCTAGTCTTTATAGTCTGCAGTCACGGGTACAGTATTCAGATGCTAAGGCTGAGAGTCACGGGGTAGAATTTATCTAGCCTGACCTATTATGACAGCTCTCAAGACTTCTCTTTTAAATAAATTAAATGCTTTCATGTATTTCCACACACACAGTTTTTCCAAGTGAATCATTAAAAAGAGATGCCCCCTGCCCATCTCAGTGTGTTGAAACACTAGGAACTTTCATTCTCTTTTGGAACAGAGTTTTCAGTGTGTCTGCATTCACTACCAAGTACACCAGATTATCGCCATGTCATGGTATGTGTCTGCCGCTTGAGCCCTGTTGTGAGTTAATTCATAGCGTATTGGTACCTTTATACTAATAGTGTTACCCATCAGGAGATTCTTATGTGATACTCACTCCCTTTCCATGCAGTTACCAGCCCAAAAGCACCGATACAGTTCTGTTGTGTGCTAGCCTGCTGCAATACGATCACAACAGGATAGTGCAGGCCACTCATTGCCCTGTTATGATCCTAGTAACTTCAGTGCAGTGCGGTGACATCAGCAAAGTTATTCTTGTTTTTCACTGGCACTACGGAGATCAGCATCTGCCATCATTCTAAAAGATGATATAACGCTGAACAGTCACAATTTTAATTCACGTCACACAGACAAGTTTGTAGCAAGTTTGTTCACATTGTATGAAAAGGGAGCAAACTAGAGCTAGACTGAAGTCTCCATTACAACATAGCCTGTGTTTTATAAGCACCTCCACTTTCCCTACAAGAGAAAACACCAAAAAAATTTACAAGAGTGTCGATGCCAAAACATACCAGTTTCATTGACACTGGTTTAATCATTTAAGGGCACTGCTGAGGAAAATGTTCCACATCCTATCCACATGCTAAAAACAACCCATCTAACCAGAGACCAGCACAAATGGGAAAGGCCAGACCTGAACTTCCTCAAAGTTCGGGGTGCTCAGAAAAAGGGTTTTGAATTCAGGCATTTCCTACTTTCAAGTATTTCCACAGAGATGGGGCCTTCAATGCTAAGCCATTTGTGAAATAGATCTCTCAGGACCACTCGGACAGCTTCAGTTCTGAGCCTCTAAAAATCAAAGGTCTGCCCACACCTAGGTGGCTCATCAGGCTAGCATGTATAAGGCACATATGTCCATGGCCAACAGGAATGCAAAACTCTAGACTTTACAAAACACCTTTCATAGGCAAGCCTACAAACTTCACTTCATCAAACTACTGGATACAAAAAATCATGGACTCAATATAGGCATTGGATTTATGACACATTACAACCTCCCTGACATCTGGTTCACCAGGTACCTGCCATACCTGACCTCTTACACTTTCCTTCCCTACCCCCACCTTTTTTCCTTCCCTTCCCCTACTTTTCTGCCCTTTGCCTTCCTAATTTCCAGCTATTTCCTTTTTCACAGACAGCCTCTTTCCTACCTTGAATTACTAGGACTATAGAGTCTCCCTGATTTACCTTTGGTTCCCCCACTCCCGTTTTTTTCCCCCCTCCCTTCCCTGCTATACGTTTTCCTAATTTCTATCTATTTACATTCTCACTGACATCCTGCTACACTTTTAGCTTTCCCCATTCCTTGGAGTCTCAGAAGAGCAGAAACACCCTATGCCTGAAGAAGGGTGACTGCACCTGAAATCTTGCTAAGGACTTTTTTCCAGCTACTCAACTGGTCTGATAAAAGGTATCACATCTACTCAAAGACCCTTGCCTGCCAAGCTCTAGAACTCTTGGTTTGGAGATGATACCTTTTATTAGACCAACTAAGAAATTAAGAAACGAAGTATGGCCAACAGCACATGAGAGTGATCACTACCCAGTTGCCTTTGATTCCCCAGCCCAAAAGAACAGATACACATTCAAAGCTGGGTCAAGCAGAGACAGCCTTTTGTAAGAGTCCGAAGTGAGGTTCACACACACCTCTGAATCAGCAGCAAAACACTACAACCCACTTTCCCACTGTGTCCCTCTGTCCCATAAAATGTCTTTTTACCAGTGTTTTTTCTCATAAGAAACCAGTGAATTTCACCTTTGAAGAGCACTGAATTTCCTGTGGGACCATTATATTTTTAAGGTTCTAGGACTGTATGCTACTATAAATGGATACATGTACCAGAAGAGATGAGTTCCCTGCACAGCAGATCTTATTTCAAGTCTAACTTTGAGACATACAGGGCAACTACTGAGATGTCGTCAATCAGAAAACAATGGTATCAGTGCAGCTGGGAAGACTCACTCCGCATAGTAATGCACTTGGGAGGTTTCCCATCTGTTTTAATAACAGTGCCATTTGGGCCTCCCTATAAAGACCTATTATATAAGGACACCACATGAACTGTGGAGAGGAGAAAGAAAGGGGCTTAAAAGCACTTGGTAATAAATTATGGGCAGCTACCCTGTGGTGATTTATGAGAAACATGTCTCATACCAGGAACATACTCTGTCGCAATCTCTACTTATTAGAGTCTAAGCCACAGGTTATACCAGTGGTGCCCAATCTCCAGCCTTTGGAGGCTGGATGAGTGAGTGGTACTGGGTTGGTCTGTGGACCAGATCCAGTCTCAGGGCCCTATCTGGTACACACCGGATTGGCTGCCGGTCCCCATGCACCGAATTCAGCTGACTGCCTTGGCCCCAGCCCTGCAAGTGCCAGCCAGATCCAGCACAGGGGGTTATATCATCTGGCCCAAAGAGCCTGGGAATTTGGTGGTGGGAGAACAGTGGGGTTGAATACCCTTGAGTGATACAATTGCCTCCTTGACCCTTGAATCAAAGCACATATTTTAAACTACTTGCCGGTACCAGAAGCACGGGCTAGAAGTTTCTCAAGTATCTTGCAGAATATGGCAGAAAAGATTTTACAGTCCCCAATAACCAGGGGCTCCAGAGAGATATTCTGGGGGAATCTAGGAGACGCATATTATGTTCCATATAAACTCCTTGATCGGGGATAGCATTCATACAAAGCTCCCCTCCACACATGTACTCACATAAACACTTGAGATTATTCTTTCTCCTTAGGAAACAGACGGTGCAAAAGGTTTGCACATTTGACTGGTCTCACTCAGGATATAGTCACATATTAAAGATGTCTTTAACATGCATTTATCAGCACGTATCAACACGGGAATCAGAAGTGACTGCAACATGTGCAGGCATACCTGAACTAGCTTCAGTTTAGCTAGCACAAGGAACAGCAGCAGTCAGGATATCAACATGGATAACCATCCAAGAAAGCACCCAGGGTCCCGGGTGGACTTGTTCAGCCTGCCCTTGCCACCCCTTTCACCTCTACTTTATCACATGAGCTCACCGGATTAATGCTAACTCAGGCACATCTACACATCCTGAAATTGCACTTCCTACTGCAGTGTAAATATAGCCCTAGATAAGTTAACCTTGTTTCCAGAACTTGGCCACTTAACTGTAGGCAGTGTTAGAGTCTGGCCAGGTCCTCATGTTCACAAATGCTAGTCAGTCCAAAATAAAGCCATACTAACAATTGGCAGAATATTTCTACATCTCTGTTATAGTTTATATTTATCTGAGTGTCAAGCAAGCAGTGTGCATATAGAAAAGGCTAAATAATGTACTGCTTCTATAAAATTCTCTTATGTGCAAACCCGGCCACACAAAATTATCTTGAGATACTAGGGGAAAGAATGACTCACAAGTCTGAGAATAGGATACCAGTCTTTCTTCTGATTACCGATCTGAATATGGAAGAATTTCACAGTGATTGGAAATCTTTATCCTCCAACAGGTGCTTGGTGACATAAGTGAATAAGTTGCTTGTCCATGGTTAGTTTCTAGTGGGCAAGTGTCAAAAATTATAAAACCAACCCCCCCCCCCCCCCCCCCCCC
>NW_017729031.1:30962699-30965446 GCF_001723915.1 Gavialis gangeticus
CCCCCCCCCCCCCCCCCGTTCCTATCTGAAACCCTTGCTGGCAGTCTCAGAAGAGGTCAGAAGCATATGGGCTGGTTTAATGACCCTCTGCTGAACTGATACTCCCTAAGACAGGGTCTATACAAATTGCCTAAATTGGCAAGGAAATTTTCACTGGCTGTCTCTCAGCATCACCTCTGTGTGTGTTACAGACTTCATCATAGATGAACCAGGCAAATTTTCACCACCACTAAATTCACTGCAGACATTTCAGCCTGGTTCTGAAAAGCCCAACCACATTAACCAGGACTTTCTTACATAAAGTCCTATTAAACTCAGTGGGGCTGCTCTCATGGACAAGCACTACTCAATAATGGTACAGAATTATGCCAAAATATGGTTGAGTAAATTCCAAAACATTTTTTCAGAAAACACCTAGAGCATTTATTAACATGCATAGCAACTTCTCAGCACCCCCTTTTTAAGATGATGTATGCATTAAAATTAAACACTGATTACCATTTTATTACTCGATGCATTCATTTCTGTTCACTTGTAGGATACTAATTTCACACATGATTGAGTTTAAATACTAACCTGTTTTCCATTTCACTATTACAAAATATGTCAAAAATAAGAAATCTCTGTCCTTTATAAAAATATATTCTTTTTAGGAAAAATAACTGATGTTTATTCTACCGATTACATGCATATTCACTACTTACAGAAAAGTTTTAAAAAAGATAAAACTTGGAAGAAAAGTACTGGAAGCTCTCTGGAATGATGCTATATGATGTCCTAAGAAAACTAAAAAATAACTTCCTAAAAACATTAAAGGTATCCTATGCAAGTACATAAAAGGATTCATTCATTCTGACAGGATCCGTTTCTGTGTTATCTTTCATGCCCATTCAAACCCCAACATGACCTACTTGCTCCAAAGTGCACTCTACCCTCCTCATAAATGAAGCCCGCAACATTTACTGATTTGATATCAGAATATTTATTCTGCTCAGTGCTTTACAGTATCTTTACCATTTGAAAGCCATGTTGTACTGTTTCTGTCACCAGACTGGTCTAGTAACTGGAATGTGTTTGCCTGATTTTCCCAAATGAAGGAGTCTGAACAAATGGGTTTCTGGCTCTATTAATATCACAAGAACACAAGTGTAACAGATTTGAATGAGCCTTATATGCAGAGCCCCATGCTAGGAATTATTACAAGATGTCTCTCCAGTTTTATTTTTGAAAACAGAGTTAGTCGGTGCTACTGAAGATCACTATCAAGTTAGTTACCGAGGTCCAAATACATTGGGAGTGTTGTTTAACTGCTCCCTATTTCTTTCCCACCCTCTCCACCTGGCATAGCCACTTCTTTCACTGGAACTAGAGAGCTCCTGTACATGTGCAGGGAGCCAGCTCCAATGCACTGGAAAACCAGCGTGTCAAAGCAAACTCGATGAATCATGTCTGCTGGAGCATGGAAATTAATGTGCTCCAGCAGACTCTAGCTGCTAGCATCATGTGTATCAGCATCCCTGTGCTGAAAATGGCGGTGGGGTGCTTTGAACTAAAGCTCATTTGATGACCTTTAGTTGAAAGCGCCTCGCCACCATTTTTCAGTGTGGGGGACACTGTTACATGCTTGGGAACTTTTAATTAGCACGGCTCACTAATTAAAGCATCCTCCATGCCTCCCAGAGCACACGTAAACATGCCCAAAGAGGTAAGGCTTGTTCATTGACTTTCTGCTCTCCCCACCATAGTTACTCCTCTTACTGGAGTCTACCATGGGGCATGCAGTGGTATTGAATGGCTTTCTGCTTTCCTCCTACACCCACCCCCACAGCTACTTCTCTCCCTCTGTAGCTGGAGGGACAAGGAGCAACTTCTTGCTCCTCCCTCTCTTCTCTTCAGCCTATATTAAAATGCAATTGTTCTTTCATTCTCATCTCCCCCAGCCCCTTTTGGCTCTTCTTGGTCCCAGCGATGTACCCATAAGTGGACTCCTTTCTGTGCTTCTGGCATGGGTAAAGTCCAGGAAGACACCTGCCAGGTTCTAGCGTCTCACTCACACCGAGACCCCTTGTGTCACTTGCTACAATGAGAAGGCCAAGGCAGAAAGGAGCCTGGGGAAGAGAGTGAGGGAGAAAGTGGCTGGAGATTGCAACCAAAAGATAATGGTCATTAGTCTGCAGAAACGCTGGAGGCAAGACATCATGGACTCTTGATTTCATTGCTGGAAGAACATTCCCAGGCATTCACAGCCCCTCTGGAGCAGATAATGAGGCAATTTGTGTTGTTTCTGGTGGTAAACTAATCACTGGAATCTCCCCATGGAAAATGCATGGAAGGAGTGCTTCTTCAGTGTCCATTCATGGTTGATGACAGATGCTCAGGAAATCCACCGTGTTCCCAGCACGTGCAGGGCTGTAACACTGATACTGGACAATCAGCTCCAGTTCCACAGTTCTCGAAGGAAGAGTACATGCTGCCTTGCTTTTTCAAACGGTATATAGCTGAGCTGTCACCAAGTACCAAAAGAATGGGAGAAACACCACCATGGCACTCCGATGGCCTAAAGCTACCAAATATCCCAGTGTAATCTTGGTTTCTTGTTGTCATGCCAAGTCATGAGCAGCCAGGTCTGGGGCCACTCAGGGATTGAGGTGCCAACTACGGTAAGGATGGGCAACTGCAATCTAGGGACAGGCCAGGTCAGGAAGCCAGGAGGAGGTCAATCTGAGAGCAGCATTTGGAATAAGCCA
>NW_017729031.1:30970446-30984398 GCF_001723915.1 Gavialis gangeticus
ACCAAATATCCCAGTGTAATCTTGGTTTCTTGTTGTCATGCCAAGTCATGAGCAGCCAGGTCTGGGGCCACTCAGGGATTGAGGTGCCAACTACGGTAAGGATGGGCAACTGCAATCTAGGGACAGGCCAGGTCAGGAAGCCAGGAGGAGGTCAATCTGAGAGCAGCATTTGGAATAAGCCAAGTCAGAAGCTGGGAAATCAGGCAGACAGCAGAGTCAAAGAGTAAGCCAGGTCAAGAAGCTGGGCGATCAAGAAGAGAGTGGAGTCAGCTAGCAAGCAGGCCTGAAGGAACAGCAAAGCAATCTAAGGTCAGATTGAGCCCTGGGCCCGGACACTTCCTGCTCTGGGTCAGAGGTTTATTTGTGGGGGTGGGAATTGGAGGGTCACCTGATTCTGGCCTAGGTTTGAGGTCCTGATGTTTGTGTTTGTGTAGGGTCCAAATCCATACCTTATCCTACCTTGGTGACTAGTGCGGTGGATAGCAAAATATTTCTTGTCGGATGTCGTTCATCGATATGCACAGCTGACAGTTTTTGGACAAGTAGACCAAGATGAGCCAGAGACGTAGGGGTCTTAGGCAAGTTGAGTCACCTACGTAGACATGGACATGTGGCCTAACAGTGGGAGAAAATTAAAAAAAGAAAAACGGTGAATCTGAAAATAAAACAGAAGCAAAGGCTTGAATGTCCTCGACAGACACAGCAACTCAAAACTCTGAACTTGCACGTGACGCACATGCACAGCTAAAGTAGGACCCAGACTTAAAGAACGCTTTTATTTCTGGCCAAAAGAACTGGGGTCTCCAGAACAAACCAATATGTTTGTAAAACAAAGGACCGTGAACCAGGATTCTTGGGCCAATTCCCAGATCATCCGTGGATTTGAATTGCAACTTTTCCAAGAACACACACAACCCTTCTGAGCAATAATTTACCCATCTGCAAATGTGGAAAATTGTACATCACAGACAAATGGGAAAGCTAAATTAATTTCTGTTGGTGAAATATTTTGTGAGCTTGAAGTAGATGAAAGAATACTCTAGCAGTAAAATTCACCCAGTGCAAATGGATGAGCACAAGGTCTAGATAGCATTTGGTGTATTGCCCTTAGGCTGGTTCTTTACACAGGGATGAATTTCACATTCATGTCTGTAAAGTGCAGTGGAAGTGCAAAGTGCTATTATGTCATTAGTTTCAGCAAGTAAAAGCTTTTATCTCAACAAAAGATAAACGTTTCCATCATTAAAAGTAAAAAAATCGAACAGCACATTAGAACAAGAGAAATAAAAATTCATAGGCTGGTCTTGTAAACATACATGACTTTTCAAGGCAATGAAGTCAACGTTACACTCATTAAGTAAGATCATCCAAACACGTATTTCAAAATCCTGAATTCGTGTTTCTTTATACATAACAGCAGTTTATTTAATCTCATTCACTTGCCAGCATCATTCAAATCCTTTTTGAAATGGGGTGAACCAAAATTAAACCCAATTTTAGAGATGGGGGCACACAAAATGTTCTCCTCTGAGCTTGCTTCTGATTTTCTCATTGTGTCTTGTTTTGTCCAGCTTATTGGACCAAATCTGTTTCACTTTTATATGCCTTAGAGGCACTTACATAGCCACAAAGTGCAATTTTTGGCGCTCGCTCTGTTTTCAGACTCCAGTTCCCTTTGTGGTGAAACAGGATTACGTAGGTAACCATTCTGCCTTCCAAAAACAAGGTGTGTGTTTTATTTGAGAGTGCATGGCATACAAGAGAATATAGGTAGTATTCATTAGATAAAAAGCAATAGGATATTTCTATCCCTTTCACTCAGCCATATCCCCTGTGGCCCCACAAGTTTTCCTCTCCTGTCTGCCCCGTGGTCCAGCTTCTGGAGGAGGGCTAAAGGATGCTCTGGGCAATGCAGAGCCCATCACCTGGTGGCCAATTCATTGGGAAGTAGATGATGTAGGTGATCTAGAACCAGGTCTCCCACTCCCTAGGTAAGGGCTCTAACCATTAGGCTACTGTGATAAAAGGCAGGAGAGCTACCCTCCTCTCCTCCAGCATCAAGTAGTTGCTTGTCATGATTTCTCTCTGGTTAAACTTTTGGAGACTTACAGGGAGTTACACGTGTATGTGAGCAATTCTATTTTGCCTCACAACCTACAGAGAGTAGCCTTGTACGAATGCTCAGAAGGGAAGTGCTCGGCAAACCTAGGAATATGGAAATAGAAATAGAAATTCAAATGGAAATAGAATCTGAACTCTGTGAAAATGCCAACAATTGCACTTACATGGCTTTGGCCACATAGAGGCATTCAGTTTCTCCTGAGAGACTTGCTGCTTTCCCAGGAAAAACCATGTGTGTATAGATGTTCAGGATTTTTCTCCCAGGGCAAAATGGCCACTCCAGGAGAAAAATAACTTGGGAATAACCAGGGTTAAATCACTCCTGAAAGAGTTTCTTCTGGGACAGCAAGTATTGCAGCAAGTACAGCTATACATATTATCTTCTGAGAGAAGCCATAGCACAATCCCCCAGCATCCAACAGTGCTTTGCTCTTACCCGCCTTCCCCGGAGAGAGAGTGTGTCACTTGCTGGACTCAACTACTCCCTCCGAGCAGGAGTAGAACACACCTACTTCACAGTCCTCACATTGTGCTGCAGGGGGACACAGGATGACCCTGAGTAGTCTGGGTCAACCAGTCAGGGCTGCCCTGTTCACTGCTGCCATCTGTCTCCAGGCAGATTTGGGGGGAGGAGGGGTGGTACAGAGCTCGCTAAGATACGTGCACGGAGCCCCCTAGCTGCCCAGTGTCAGCACTGCATGCTCTCAGCTCTTCAGGGGCTCAGCGTTCGAATGTCTGTTCAGGCATCTCCACGTAAGTTTTTCTTCAAAGAAAACAAACCTGAGAAAATTCTCCCAAACCATTTGAACACATGTACACAGCCTGTCAGTGCCATTTAAGCATCTTAGGTGAAATAGGATTTGGGCTTAACCTCTTTCGGGCAGTTGTGTCTTCTTCTTTTGTGCTGTGTACACAAGGTAGGTCGGCAGCATTTAGAGGCAGAACAAGGAGGAAGTGAAACAAACAATAGCAACTTTTCTCCCATCTTGTCACTTTGTCCCTGGCTGGTCTTTGTGCATCTGCTACTTCCAGGTATAAAACAATGGTGAAGTCTTTCAGTAAAATTAATGGAAAAATTTTCATAGATGTTAATGGGGCCAGAATTTCACCTTTAGCCTTTTACCTCAGGTGGTGGAGATGTATCCAGTGCAGAAGATCCCAGCTTCAAATGTCACGCCAACCTCAAGGAAAGTCAGTTACATACACTTCAGCTGCTTGGACAGTATCACGAGGTCCAGTCCTGAAACTTGCCACTAGGCAAAAGTCCCACCGATTTCATTGAAACATTTCCTTTTCAACTGAGGGAGTCAGGATTTGTTCCATTCTAATTTTCACATCCCTTTAAGGTAGCCCAGCATCCTTTTCACTATTTCCTTTGCTTCCCACTGCAGAGATATTTACATCGGATTGCCCATGTTAACCATGAGATCTTGAAAAAGTTCAATAAATTCCAAATCCATCAATGCATATGAGTAGGTAAAATGACTCTGCCAATATACATGAATTATTTTGCATTTGTCTGCACTGAAAATCATGAGCCATTGTATTGTCCAGTCATCCAGTTTTACTAGGTCTCTCTGCATTTCCCCTCAGTCCTCTGTAGTTTCTTCCTTCATTTCCCCACTGAATTATTCACCTTATCTTCCAATCATTAAGAAATATATTGAAATATATATTCTCATCATTACAGAGTCACCCGGCTTAAGGTTGCACTGGATTTTCCCATTATGCACTTCACCGTACTAGGAATGCAGCTCTGAAGGGGGTCAGTAAAAATTAATTACTCCAACATACATTTAGTACATCGAGAAAAAAAGAGACAAGGAAAGTTTGTAAGAGAGTTAAGCTTTCTCGTCCTAGCTGTTGACACAATGAGCTGCTGTAATGTGGGGCCTATAATACGCTCTGAGCTTTATGGTCTGTTAAACAAATTGCAAACTTATTTAACAAACAGTCCAACACTAAAAACTCTCCCTGCATCGGACTCCCACCTCGCTCCAGGTGAGGAGGAGTTGAGTATCCCTGCAGCATTAGCTTCCTTTGTTTGCTTCAGTCCTCATTTTACCTAGGAAGAGCCCTGCAAATCTGATTCTGTGATTTTGCTTCTAAAAAACTTCTTGACATTTTCTGTTAATTAGATTTAAAGTACAGAAGTGACACTAAACTGGGATTGGGATTCTGACAGCTCCCTGATAGAAACAGGAGGTCAAATCCTATTGAAAAGCATACCTCCCTGTTTGAAAATCCCAGCCTAAGTGAATATTCCTGGTGCATTTTGTGTAATCACAAAATGTTCTCTCTTTCACCATAGTTTTGGCAAGTCGATACTGCTGCAGACAGAGAAAGTACCAAGAACTGAGGTCACGTTGGAGGAGGTGCTGAGGCAGAAATTGAGTGCACTTTCAGTGAATACAGCTAAATCCCAGAATCTCTGTGGAAGAGTTTTCTAATAGATTAATCCATTTAGAGGTTTCTGCAACCTCCAGACAAGCTAATCAGGGAGACGTTGCTTGTGCAATGATTTTTGAGGCCCCCTCTTTTCTATATAGGGACCTAGACCAGCTGCCTTTGAAGTCAATGGAAACACCCCTATTGAGTTCAATCAATCCTTAAGGCAGTAAGCTCTTTGTGTATTTGGGGAGAAATTAGCCTTTAAAGGAGGCAATATTTGTGTAGAAGTCACTGGAAATGTCAACTAGGTACGGTCTGCAGGGTTTTGCACTGCTATTTGTGGCTTCTGGTTCTTTAGGGCAATCCTTATCATTTCCCTGGGATGGGTTGGGAAATGTGCTGTAGATGCTTCATCTTCTCATCTAAGAAAATTATCATTTTGTTTAATCTGATTCCCTTGTGGCATACAGCATTTCTGTAGCATCTGACAACAGTGGGGAAGGTTTAGCCAGAGCGAAATCACTGAAAATAATGGTAAACGGATACATTGCCACTGGGGCAGCTTTTTGTCCTGATATGCTTGAACTGGTATCTTAACATTGGTAGGATCTTAAATATGTCACTGACTACACAGCATTTGTGATATTGTTGGACAGAGGGAAAGCATTTACAGAGTTCCTTCCAGCACCACTCGCTTCCTGGAAATCAGTTCAGTGGTCTCTGCCCTTTCCAAAGAAAGTTAATGGTTTCTATGGCCTTTCCTCAAGTAGGATTTATGGTCCTGCATATATGCTAGGTATAACATTTGAGATGTCTGGAGTCACCCACAACACTGTCACATGCATTAAGCTGCTTGAGTTGTTATCTTTAGCTCATGCTGAATGTTGTGTACCTTGTCTACATGAGACTTTTCAAATCTGATAGCTAACTCGAACTACTGCATTCCCAAATCCAATTCCAGACACTATCGTTTTGTCAAAGCAAGGAAGTGTCAGAAAACCCAGGTTCTTTTAATGGTTCTGTTATGGATTTTCAATGTAAATCTTCAGCAAGTAATTTTTCTGTGCCTCACTTAAAATTTCCATAAAATGATAATACCACTTATCCACATTGCAGAAGTGCTGAGAGACTGTTAAGAAGTTTGTAAAGTACTTTGGCACGCTTGGATGAAATGGATAGACTTAGTTAGTATCGAGTATTTTATTGAGATAAAAGTTGTCAAGCCAGAGGTATTAGTTTTTAAAATTAGAAATGGTTTTAGCATGGCAAAAAATGTTCATTTATATAGTGACAGACAATCACTTCCAATATGGTACAAAACACATTTTCCCTGATATGCACCTCAAAAGGGAATTCATGTAGAAATGCTTATCATGGCCTAGAGCCTTTTCTAAAGCTGCAAACAAACTTATAAACCAGTCACAACATTTAAGCTACAGAGCTGACAACTAAGTATACACTGTACATTTGTTTCATAACACTTCATCATCTTAGCATAATGCTAACTGTTTCAAGATTTTATAATGTAATTATAATGCCATTATGGAAGCAAAACAGTGTCTACACGGCTTTGTCAAGATCGCACTGTGACACCAGGATGAAGCAGCGTCAATGAGCGCTTAGGGAGGCAATGCTAGGTTGTCACAACGAAGCAAATGTTGCTGCAAAGCTTTGTACCGCTGCAGCCTTTAAGAAGGGAGTGAAAAAGATACACGAGTCTACGAAGATGACAGGATGCCCAAATTAGATAAAACAGTGTCAGTGACACTTCGTTTGAATCCCGTCATGAATGGGAACTGTTTCTATATTTGCGATTTGTTGTTTTTTTCAAAAAAGTCAGTCACAATAAATGACAATGTTTTGACAGTTTCCTACTGAACTGCACGATGATCACTTGACTCATATTTTCAAGGAAAAAAAAATCGCCCTCCAAAGAGATCTTACCGTCAAAATAAGAAAAGTGCCTCCATAAACACAGCGTTCTTGGGGCCAATACTATTCACTGTCAGTGATTCACTGTCAATGATTTCCAGAGCAAGGCTCTAACTTTTATTTATTTATTTTTTTTGCACACCATCTCCTTTTCATCACCTTGATTTTTTATATATGTATTACAGTACCATTTTGCAGCTCCAAGCAAGAGTAAGGGTCTCATCCTGCCAGGCACTACACAAACAGTTAGATGCATTCCCAGCCCCAAAGAATTCACAGTGGGAATACAAGGGCCAGATGGGATTTTTCCATCGAAATATTTTTTTCAAGGAAAAATGCAGCTGCAACAGCAGCCAAGTCTTTTGTCTGAAACTGTCAATTTTTTGCCTAATTCTTTCAATTTTCCATCAAGAAAATCTAGATGATGTTTTGTTTCGGGTCAGGCCTACATTATTCTACATCTACAACGATTGCCACGGTGCTTTGTGGGAACTGCAATTCAGACATCTCGGGCCACATCCTTCATAAGGCCGAGGCTCCCTGTCCGAACTGCATGTCCCATGATGCGTCACATATCTCCTCTGATTAAATTCCCATGGCACGTCACAGGAAAGCTAGTCCATCTGAGAAGCCCGCCTTATAGAGAGCCATTGAAGTTCATGGGATTGCACCAGAGTGTAAAACAGGCCGGCGTCCAGACATAACTTCCATCGTGTCCCACCCGTTGGCTCTGTGTTCATACCGGGTGTCTTGAGTCCAGTTCTTTGCAGATGTACAGCCATAGCGGCCTCTCTATGATAATTTTAATCAGAATACCCAGGCTGAGTGTCCGCACCAATCCATGCTATTTCCTTTCAAGGGGCTCTTTAATTCTTTCACTACAGGTCAAATAAAATCAATCTGGAAAAGAGGGTGCTTCTTGCAAACACAGGTTTCACTGAACATGACACTTGGAGATATGCACGCTTATCTAGCCACATTATATTCATGCTTCTGACTCTGCCTCCTAGCACAGACACTTGTAGGTACAAAGAGTTTCTGAATCACAAACCCACCTTTTCTCCCCCTGTTTGATCTGGCACAGACAGGATCTCGCACAAAATGCAGCAGCTCCCATAGCAATCCAATGTTGTAAAAACGTATTTGCAAATGTTTTGAAAGCATTTTGAAATCCTTGACTGAAAGGCGCAAAATATCATTTTTAAAAATGAAAAATCCTGCCCAGATTTTTAGCAAAGGGAAAAAGACCAAAGATTCCAGTACAGCTTACTCAGCAGTGTCCCTACGCAGCAGTTTCAGCTTCTTGTAAAATCAAGTGCTGTTTTGTTAGTTAATTTAAATCATTAAAGAAACTGCTATCTGAAACACTAAATCCTTTAATCTAGATTATTGCTTTTTTTTAATATACGTGCTATATGATACTGCTGTGTAGCTGGTTAGGGGCCAGGTGGAAATCAGAGTCATGGTGCTATTGCTCCCTCTAGTGTAAATCTTCATGATTCTTTATGACAGCTAACACTCAAGAGTCAGGCAGAAGCCCTACCCCAGACAGTGGGGGGTGGGGGGGAAAAGGCCATCATGCTGTCAAATATGACATAACTATGATCTGTTTGTCATATTTGTCATCATTATGACGTGCTGATCTGTTTAGGTCCCTTCTGACCCTAAGCACTATGACACTGTAACATCAAAGGTTGCGTTCCAGAGTCATGCAGTGGAAGCACGATCCAGTGCAAGAGGATTTCAAAGAGACGGTCAAACTGGCTGCAAGCTTAAATACAAACTGTGACCAGAGGTAAGTATGCGAGGCCTTGTTCCCCCTTCAAATAGCAACTGGGCCTGCCTGCCACGGATCTCAGTCCCATTTCCTCACCAGCACAAAGTAGGGGATATCTAGGTGCATGTAGTGCCGGATCCAGATTGACCTTGTAGGCGTCTTCATTTAGGTCACCTGTACCCAGGGAGTGACCCAAACAGGTTAAACACCTCAGTCTGCATAGGGAGTGGGAGATGCCTTCCAAGAGAAATCCAAAACACCTGGGTGCTGAGCTGGGAGTTGCCTAGAGTTGGCCAGTAGGCAACTTCAGGCACAGACATGTCTGAATTCACCCCTTTCTGGAACAAAGAAACCTGACTCAGGGCAGCATATTCGGCACCTCCATTTACTCAGGGTTTGGAGTGCCCAAAGGGCAGGTAATTAAATTGTGGGGGGAGGTTGCCAATCTTTTGAGTAACAGTCTAATGCAGGGGTGGGCAAAATATGGCTTGCCAATAGATTCGAGCTGGCCCGCAGGCAGACAACCACTAACTCATTGGACTTGGCTTGTGCCACAGCAGAAGTCCCTGTCTGGGTCCATAGCTGAGCATGGGAGGACGCGGGCATATTGCAGGTGTTAGTGGGAGGGAGCAGGAGCGTGTAGTGTGAGTTGAGTGAGCTAGTGTGCTTGTGTGTACCCCCTCTGTGTGTCGTTGAAGGGCTCCTGCTTGTAGTAGGTGGACCCACTGCAGCTCCAATCCTGTTGTTGTTGGACTCCTGCTTGTAGTGGGGTCCAATATTGAAACTGTTGCTTGTTGTGTGTTGGGACTGCAGGACAGGACATTGCGGTTGTACTGAAGGGGTGTTGGTGTGTGCATTTGTAATTGTTTGTGTAGTTGTTGTTTGGTGTGTGTTGAGAAATCATGTTCAATTTGTTCAAGAGCAGGACCCCTAAGACCAGGGCGGGAAGCCAGGAGGTCACATGGGGAAAGAGCAAGGATGTCCCCTCCCTCCATAAGGAAATCCTGGAGGGTGGGCTTTGCTCATGGAAGGAGAAAGTCTGTGTCCCAGGCTTCTCCATTGGTGACCTGGAGGAGCAATTTGAAAATGACCGCCTCTGTGAAAAACCCTCGGCCCAGAAGTGACACAGCGCCTTAATGTGGCTACCGTGGCATGCAGCACAAACCGCAACTTGAGAACATTTTGAAAAAGCCTCCAAAACTGAAGACCTGAGCGCCCACCTGCACGATCTGCAAAACAGATACGCTCAATTAGATACAAGCAACGAAACTCTACAAGGGCTATACTGAAATTTAGAGGCACAAAATTAACAAAACCCAGCCCCAGAATCAGAGGCCTTGGGTCAGGAGAAGTCCCGCCGAGAGGCCTTGCAGAGTCCAGTGAAAACTGTGGCAAAGGATTCAACCGAGAAGGGTGCAAAAGTGAACCAGGGCCCCTGTATTGCCACTATTATTAGATTGGAAAAAGCACTCCAGGAGCACAGCTTCCAAATTGTGGCTGTGATCCATGAAGACCCAGGTTGGGACCCAGACATTCCTCTCAACCCAGGGGACTTTTTGGGGGAGGATAACTGGGAAAGCCCTGAAAATCCCACAAACCTTTTCCAACCCCAAGAAACCCCCAAAACCGAGAAGCGAGACAATCTAGTGGCAGATGTAAATGTAATTACACAGGCGTCTACCACCAGGGACGCTCAGGGGAACCCCAGCCAGACCACCCCGATCACAGCCCCCCTCAGTGGATCGGATCTGGCTGCACTGGGAAAAACACTGGGTCAGGCAAACTTAAGGACTTTGGCCCAGTGGCTACAGAAATCATTAAATGTGGTACAGAATGAGACTGAGCCTGATGGAGTGGCATCGCCTACTAAGGTTGTGTGCCGCTCCTGAGCCTCAGACAGCCGTTCATCAGGATAGTGGTTTGGGAAGCAAGCTATTCCCCAGAGCATTGAGGACATTGGGAGTACTTCAGGGAGAAAAATCTTTAAGGGACAATTTGAGGCCAGCCACCAAAATCTGGGGGAAACTATAAGGGATTATTCGATACGGTGCATGATGCTGGGTTTGCTGTCAGGATCTGTACTGCCCCTGAACAGAGCAGGTAACAGAACATAAAATCAATGAGCTACCCCTGCGGCTTTTGGCAGGAGGCGCAGGAGGGAACGCACCCATCCATAACTGGT
This sequence comes from Gavialis gangeticus, assembly GCF_001723915.1. Lineage (NCBI taxonomy): Eukaryota > Metazoa > Chordata > Crocodylia > Gavialidae > Gavialis > Gavialis gangeticus. The sequence goes on from NW_017729031.1 coordinate 30,980,850, forward strand.
TTAATAGGACTGGTCAGCGAGACCCTAGTTTAATGGGACTGCTCACCTTGGGCAAGATTTTGCTCCGTGCCCAAGACGCAGAGCGCTTGTCTGGAAAACAAGTGGGGGCGATAGCTACCACCCAGCCCAAGGAAACCCCAGAGTATGCACCAGATCACATAATCACCTATTCAAATGAAAGTGCATATCCAAAACCGGATAGGCATATGGGGGCAGGTATCTACAATCACGAGTCTGTCACGGGGTGGGGCCTACGAGCGGCCGTGATCCTGCTAGGTCCCCCTGCCGTGCCAATTAGGAGATCCAGCACCCTCTTAATTCTCGCCTGCCATGTCTTTGATCTTAATAGTTAATATGGGAGGCTGCCTAGGATCTCCTATGATCTCAGGGTGACTTGGTGCACCCCAGCCTTATGGGCTATGCGTGCCTCCTACCTCCCCTTTAGCACGCCCCAAGCCTCGCAGTTCTTCTGGACGTCTTTAGTGTCTCCAATCTTATACTAGACCCTCCTGGGCTTTACTCTTGCAGGCTGGCCCCCCCTGGGCCTATGCCACGCGCTTCCTGCGCTCTTCCCCTCGCTGGGGCCTGTCTCTGCGCCTCTGGCGCTCTTGCCCCTCACGGGGCCTGTCCCGTGCCAAAAACTGCACCTGGGGCTCAGGTGGCATGCAGCCGTGCCTGGCCCCTTGACCCTTCTCGGGGTCTTTATGTCCCACTCTTCCTGCGCCCTTGGCTCTCTCAGAGCCTACTCCCGCGCCTCTCGCACCCTTGGTTCTCTCCGCTGAGCCTACGCGCCAGCCCTGTCTCGGGCTTTCACCGGCGCCGGGGCTCAGGTGGCACGCAGCCGTGCCTGGCCCTCTGACCCTTCTCAGGGTCTTACGCCCTCACTGGGCCGAGTACGGCCCTCTTGGGCTGGGGTCTCAACCCCACACCCCGCACCACACCGGTGCCCAGCTGCCGCGCCTTCCCAGCGCTGCTCGGTGCCCAAACGGGGCACCCAGGAAACCCCCAGACTGCTGGGGATCTCCTGTGAGGCCTCCTCACACCCCTACAGCCTCACCTGGTCCTCCGGACAATATACACAACAGAACCATAAGCCCACCTGGCTGTAACAAAACAATAGGCCTACTGGCAATAACGAAACAATAAGCCTACCAGCTATTACAAAACAGTAAGCCTACCGGCCACCACATAAAGTCCAGGCCCACCTGGCTCTCTGGCCCACAGCCTCCTGGTCAGGCTTCTCTTCACCCTGACCATCATGCAGCCCTCTGGGTGCTCAGGCTGTACTGCTTGGCTTAGCTCTCCTGCAGAGCTCTTACTCTCAGGTTGCCAGAAGGGAACTGCCAGCCAGGCTCTGGCCTGGCTGTTTATAAGGGCCCGGCCCTGCCCCCTTCTGGTCACGTGACCAACCTGGTTGCTCCAGCAACCCACACCTGAGCTGCCCTGGTGATTGGCAGCTCGGCCCATTTACCATCGCCAGTAGCAGGCACCCTGGTGCCCTGCTACACCACTCCCCTTCCTGCGGTTGAGCCTCCTTAGGAGTGGGGTGCAGGAGTGCCCCACGACAGAGTCAAATTCGTACACAGGAATGAATGGGAACCGCTACCCATATCCGGCATGGCCGAGGCCAGTGCCAGATGGGGATGGCATGCATATGATAGTCTGGAAGCTCCTCGTGGATCATGGGGAGCCCAAGGAGAAATGGGACAAATGGCCACTGCACGAGTTAATTAAGTTGATGTCAGAGCTTGGGAAAAAGGAGCTCGAACGTCTCCGTTCCAACAGGGTCGCAGCCGCAGCTCCACCTCTAGGGGAGTACTGAGGGTGCCCCCACGATAGGACCCATGAGCAGAGCCCAGGCTTGTGGGAAAAAATTAGGGACCCACATGTGGGATCCAGGAGGGAGACCCCAAATTCCTGTCACGGTGGGAAATCAAGGGCACACCAGCGCTATTCTAGACACTGGAACTGCATTGAACATACTTGGAAAAAGATGGGACCCGAGCCAGGTTGGTACTGAACAAATAATGCTCCGGTCCTCCGTGGGGCAGGAAACCACTGGGGTTATGTACAGAGGGGTGAACAGTCTTCTCTATCCTGCCAGCCACCCTTCTTGGCTAGTAGGAAGGAACGGCTTTGAGTCATTGGAAAATACACATCAGCTGGGATGGTCAGTGCCCACCCTGATGTTGAGGCAGAAAAAGGCCAGAAAAGTCCTTGATTTACGATGGCCACCCTCCTGTAGGTAACTGCTCCACTTCTCAGTACAGAAGAAAAGCACCCCAAGAATGGCAATGATGTGTGCACTGCCACTGCACATGTCAGCATCGTACATCTGTAAATATGAATAATCAGCCACTGCAAGGAGTTTTCCTTGGCAGCTTTGTGTGGGCTTGTTTTCTTTTGCAGAAACCACAGTGTGATCCAAGGTGACCGATAGACCATGCAGCCTCATTACCATCAACAGCATCCCTCTCTGTCTGTGGACCCCAGACAACACTTCCGGCTGGTTGGACTGGAAAGTTGTTCTAATATTTGAAACAAGGGCAGCAATTCATATAAAGTTTTAAATTGCACTTGATTAGCAAAATGATATTTGTTAACGGTTATGTGTATTTTGTTTATTTATTTTTTTTCCTCCCCTCTTCTTTGAACCATCTGATAAAATGTTGAAATGTTTTGGTTTTGATTTGTTTTTTTTTTCCCCTTCTCTCAAGGATTTAAATGCTATTTAGAATATCAGAATAACAAGATGTGTGTAAAAAGAAACCGCATTCCAAGTCATATTTAATTCAACATTATTTTAATAAGTGAAGAGACAACTATACCATTGTAACTGTTTAAAGCAACCTTATTATATTATCATCTTTCTTTTCCCCCCTAAGGTTTTTCTCTTTTAATTTCTTTTAACTGCCTAAGTTTTGTTTTAATTTCAAACCAGCTGAAGATCACACACCTCCTTTCTATATAGCTGGACCATGGCATTCAGTAACCCAAACAGTATAGTGACTGTATCCTCGTGTAAGGTTGATGTCAAGGGGAGGAATATGCAGCAAAACCCCCAGTTTTTCTCTTTTTATTATTTAAAAATACACTCTCTTCCCTTCCTCTAACCACTTCTGACTTGTTCTCTGCCCTCTCTATCCCTTATAAGTGATTACAAGTAGTACTAGCTAAGATAAGTTCTTGTATGCTATTATTGTAATAAGCCCCTTTTTATATTGCAAACAGTGTCCTGTTATGTTTGTATTGATTTTTACTGTTTCATATTGTATTATATTGTATTCCTATCATTTGCGCATTGATTTTTTTATTGTTTCATATTAACATTGTATGATTTAGGCCTGCAGTACGGGTTAGCATGAGTGATGTCAAGTATCCATTTTGTGCCTCAGGTTCCCATCTTGTCCCCATGCCTGTTGTAAGTATGTTGCAGTTATGACTTAAGTTTAAGTCTCTAACCTTTCCCATGTCAGTTGGTTTTCCTTGAATGCCTGAAGCAAAAGAGTGAATGGATGAGTGAAATGCAATGATAGCAGGACCTCCTAT
>NW_017729031.1:30989398-30990920 GCF_001723915.1 Gavialis gangeticus
AGTACGGGTTAGCATGAGTGATGTCAAGTATCCATTTTGTGCCTCAGGTTCCCATCTTGTCCCCATGCCTGTTGTAAGTATGTTGCAGTTATGACTTAAGTTTAAGTCTCTAACCTTTCCCATGTCAGTTGGTTTTCCTTGAATGCCTGAAGCAAAAGAGTGAATGGATGAGTGAAATGCAATGATAGCAGGACCTCCTATTAAATCACCCCATCATCAAAACCAATACCTGGACCAACGACCCAGTTATTGGAACCACCCTCTGCTTTCAGGACACACAAGATGAGGCAACCCACCATGGTGCCACGGCTGCACATGCGCAGTATGAACATCTGGAGCCCTCTGGAACAGGGCTGGCCTCACCTGGACAGGCCCTCGCCATAGGCGATCATCGGTAGTCTGCCCCATAAAAAGGGGTAGTGAAGACAGACCCAGTGGGGACGCCATCTCACCTGGACCAGACCTGCTCCACGTCATGCTGCCTATCAACCCAGAGGCCCTGCCTGCGACCCCCTCTGGACAACGCCTACTGGAGAAAGACCCCAACTAGCCATTGCGGACCCCCTCCCAGCCTGGATAGGTAGCTATCACCCCCTACCCGCTCTTCAACCAAGGACTTGGACTCTGTTTCTCTTCTCTACCTGGACTCAAACCCTTCCACTGAGTCTTTTTCTCCTGCTGCCATTGTGTGAGTGTGTGTGGGAACCAAGTTGTACAGTACAGTGTTCATTTAATAAAACTGTTGTTTGGACCCCTGAGCTGGGTTTTGCTTTACTGTGGTGTGGCCCTGCTCCAGTCTCTGCTCCTCGCCCCTCTAACTTCTGTCTCATTTCTCCCTCTCCTGCCTCTGGCTCAATGTCATCTCCAACACCTCCTGTGGCTCCAGCCGTCCTGAGCAGCTCTTTGCCTGCAACCCCTGATTCTTTGCTAGTGCCTCGTCCCCCACTGCCTTTTCTCCTGATCTCTGCCACTGGACTTACTGTGGCAGACGCCACCCCCCCACACACCGCTCTGATTGGCTGAGGGGCCCAGTGGCCCTGCCTCTTGTCACTGATTGGCTGAGAGGGCTGTTCACCATGCATCCCTGCCCCTTACCACTGATTTGTAGAGCAAGGCAGCCTCAGCCAATCAGCAGCGAGGGGTGGGGGTGGCAGCCATCTTGGCTACTCCCTTCCTGCTCCAGCATTTTATTTTTAGTAAGTTTGTGTTTTTTCACAGATTTCCAAGACATTGCCCAATTTCACAGATAATGCCGGATTTTGCAATTTCCACAAAGTCATGAATTGAGTAGGTCCTGAGCCATCAGTGTCTTGGGGAGTCCTGACCACCACCCGCCCGGTTTTGCGGTGCTACGAATGTCACTACATCCTTCCTCCCGGATGCTTTGGTCCTAGAAGCAGTTCAGTCCGAAGCACAATGATTAGCAAGTGACAGAAGTGGATTGTGAGGGACAGTTTCAAGACAGTTGAGATGCATAGGCCAGTAGTTTCATAGTTTCATAGTTTCTAGGGTTGGAAGAGAC
>NW_017729031.1:30990931-30991701 GCF_001723915.1 Gavialis gangeticus
TGAGCATGCAGTTCCCTGCTGGCCCCTCCTGGATGTGTATCACAGTAATCACACCCAATGCTAATAAGGCAACCCTAGGAAAGGACCATGGTCACCGGCCACAACTCAGGTTCCCTGCTCCCTGCTGAGCTGGCCAAGAGATCTTTATCTCAGAGGGAATACAGAAATTGGAACCTGAACTGTATAAAACCCCCACACAAAGGCAGAGGTGGTGGGAGTCTGGCATGGGTTACCCCCATCCATTCTGTTGTCCCTCACTCCCTGCCCACAGACCCCAGTCCTGTCAGTGCCTCTTACTCCCAGATCGCAGTACCCTGCCCCCTTGGGCCATGCTGGTGCCCCTTACTCCCAAACTGGAGCCCCCACATCCCTGCTAGTGACCCTCACTCCTGACCCACTGTCCCATGACCGCCCCCTGGTGCCCTTCACTCCCAAGCCACAGCTCTGCAAGTGCTGCCGGTGTCCCTGATTCCCAACCCGCAGCCCCCTGCTCCCCACAGCCCTGCCCCCGCGAGCACAAGCACCAGGCTTAGTGTTGCTGGGCCAACCATGCAACTCCCTGTTGGCCCTGAAGAGCTCCCCCTCCTGCCCCCTTCCCCCACTGGAGGGGCAGGGCCTCCCCCACCCTGCTGCAGCCCTGGACTCCCCTCCCCTCCCCTACCTGGCTCCAGCCCCCCGCTCACTCTCCTGCCAGGCTTTAGCCTATTGTATCTCCTGCAGCTTCCTGGCAGTGGCAGTAGTGCTTGGAGCCTCATGGCATAGGCCCTCCA
>NW_017729031.1:30991782-31016036 GCF_001723915.1 Gavialis gangeticus
CTGGCCCCCCCTCCCCTCCCCCCCACACACCCTGCTCCCCATGGACTTACCTATATCCAGCTACCAGGCTGCTCCCACCCCCCTGCATGGCTACATGCCAGCCATGTGTGTGTGCGCCCTGCCTCCAATTGCTCTGTCCGCAGCCCCAAGCAGCTCCGCGCCAGGGCAAGCTGGGAAGTGGCAGGAAAACTTTGAAGCTGGGCCTACAAAAATCCAGGACATTTGAGCATATTTAAAAAAACCGCCTGGACCGAGATTAGAGGATCTAAAAAGGGGAGATGCCTGGGAAAACGCGAACGTATGGTAACCCTAGACTCACGTCAAACCCTGAGGATGGATTCTGAGGGACCTGCAACCTCACCGTCTGGCAGTGAGTGTGTTCGTGTATTCTCTGCTGTAGGTAGCTGCTCTCATTGTTGCTTGATTATTATTGCTTATTATTGCTTGATTAATAACATCCCAATAAACCTGTGTAACGTTTGAAAGAACTTCCTTTGTCTTCTCGTATACTTAGGATAAAATAAAAACCCCCAAGACATCCTGAGTCTAACAAGTGTCAGGCATGCTACTGGCTGGGGATGTAGGTAGATTGAAATTCTTCTGGCTCTAACCTGGATCACAGTGGAAGTCAGGCATTTGACAGCTTGAACCAGATCACTGCTGGGCATCTAGGCTAGGGACCATTTAATCCCAAAATGGAAGCATGTAATGAAAATATAAGAACTGCCATGTACTGGGTCAGGCCAGGGGTCCATCCAGCCCTGAAGCATCTCTCACACAAGGGCAGAGCAGATGCCGAGGGAGTGAGTGAATAGGAGACGTCCAGAATTTTCTACCCCCTGCTCCTGTCCCATTGCTACTCCTAATGTATTTAAACCCCTCAGGGGTTTTATGGCCAATAAAACAAGCTCAGTTTGGATCATTTTGTGAATTAGGCACCTACGTTTTGCCTAAGATCCATTTAAGTGTCTAGTTGGCTGCTTCCGTTCGAATCCTTGGTGTTCAATTGAAATGTAGTTCGATCTGCTGAACCCCCTTCAGGTACCATGTCTAAAGTTGGGGGAATTCAGGGAACAATGCAGTGTTAAGGCGATCAGGCAGTGATTCACTGGATAGAAGAGCAAAGGTAGAATAAAATAAGCCATCTTTGTGGTAACTGGCATGCATGTCCAGAAGACTGTATTCCCTTCTGCCATGCAAAGGACATTTCTAGAAATCAGAGCCACTAGAAGCTTAGCCTGTGGTGCCATCTCAGCCCTGCTACCTTCCCTGCTCCCATTTCCTGCAACTACTCTTATTTTGCTGGAGGATCTGACCAGCTGAGTCTGACTTCATTAACTTCCCCTGAGCATCTGTGCCAGTCCGAGGGGTAACGGACCAGCGGGCAATCCTCTCCAGGTGGGCGCATAGGCTGCGCCCTTTGAACATTTTTACAGAACAACAAGCTGAGTGCAGAGACCACTCTGAAGATGAAACCATGCATCTACCACAGATATTTGCATCCTCTCTGGCTATCCTACCACGGCTGAGCACCTCCTGAAAACTGTGGCGCTCTCAAGTCCTGCTGAATGTCTCAATCATAACTGGGAGGACTCAGCACCTTTTACAGGATTCAGCCCTGAGCGCGTGGGGGAAACGGCTTGCTAAACAACACGCTGTGTTTATTTATCCTAACTGCTTTATTCCTGAACTAATTGTGTTTATTAAATGAGCAGAACATGCAATCTTTGCTGAGGACAATCCACCTCCCAGATTTGACATTTAAATCCCACTTTTTTTCAGGTTATACAAGTAATAAAAGGAATAAAAAAAGAAAGAGAAGAATAAAGTATCTTGAAAAATGCCTTTGACACCTTGACAGAACCCGAAAAGGCCAAACTTAATTTTATCCAAACAGTCTAAAAATAATTTGCCTTTAGGCAGAAGACAGGGATGAGAAATATCAGCACCCAGGGCATTTTCTTCTCAATACTTTAATCATGTAGGTAGGAGCTCACATTAAAAGGCGTCTCGCCAGCCACCTCTGCGACACTGAGGTAGTGCTGAATAAGATTTTATCTGCCTGGATTTTATCACAAAAATTATCTGGGAAGGTAATCCAGAGCTGCGTTAGCTCCTTCTGGACCCCCTTCCACATCAGAACTGAAACAGCAAGGAGGACCTAGTCAGTAAATAGCAGAAGTCATGCTGTCTGAGGAACGGATGTGTCTGGAGTCAGGAAACATTTCTGCAGGCACCATCAGCATCCATGGACTTAGGAATATCCCTTCCCATGGACCCCAGCCAGCCACCTGCAAACTTAACCTACATCTCTCCTACTCAGAGACAAAACTCACAGAGTTCATTGCCTGGGGCGCTTGTACATGTTATCGGGTTTCTCTAGCTAAAGATATTTCCTAGGTTTATTGCACTCTTGCAATGTGCCACAGCAAACAGCATTACGTTTCTGTTACATAGCGCATTTAAGACTCAGAATTGGTTGATATCCTATTACTGCTAAAAGACGCTAGGGGGCACCGCATAATAATTTTATCCTCTTGACCTCCTAGTACTAAATTACAGCAGGGGGCAGTTTAGGAATGTATTTAGTGATTGGTTTATTTTTTTCAGGTGGCTTTTGGTAGGGCTGTGCAAAGCTTCGGTCCCTGATTCGATTTAGCAAAGATTCGGCCTGATTTGGTGGCCGAATCTCCGAATTTGAATCGAATCAGGAGACCCTTTAATTTCTCCAAATTGAATCGGAACCCTCCAAATTGATTCGGAGAGATTTGGAAAGATGCGGAGATTTGGACATAGACCCAGCTTTAAATGTTTTTTCTACATACCTCTTGGTACCAGGTGGCTCGTGAATGCTGCGATGCTGGGGCGTCCACAGGATCGTGGGGGGCTCCCCAGCATGCTCCGCAGCAGACCCAGAAGTGGAGCAGAAGCACTTCCGGTCCACTTCCGAGTCTGCCAGAGAGAGCACAGGGGGGCCTCCCCACGCTCCCCTGGCTCGGTAACTGGTGCCTCCTGGGTCTCGGTGATCGCTGAGCCGGTGGATGTGGGCGGAGGCTCCTGCACGCTCCCCGGCGGGTGGAGAAGTACTTCCAGTCTACTTCCAGGTTCACCACTGACCATGCGGTGGGCCCTGCCCCCCGCACTTCTGTGGGACGCTCCATCCGCCCCAGCATTGCAGTGTTCATGAGCCATGCCTGGTTCAAGATATGTAGAAAAAACATTTAAAGCTGCATCTATGGCTAAATCGCTGATTCTCTGAATCAGCATCGAATCTTCAGACTCAGATTCAGATTCAGCCAAATCAAATCGGGGACAGTGATCCGAATCAACAAATCAAATCACTGTCCCCAATTTGGGGAAAATCTGAATCAAATATAACCCATTTCACACACCCCTAACTTGTGGTTACACTCCTCCCCAACCCCACAACTTTTCTTCTGTTCACCCAGCTATTCAAATTCGGGTGCTCTCTCCTGGTGCTGTCCCCAACAAATCTACATGGTATTCACTTTTTCCCCCTCCCATCGCTTTGGGGACTGCCGAAGTGACCAGTGGAGCCCCTAATTTGAAGACCAAAAGTAATTGTTGCCTGCTGGGTGAACCATCTTTGGATGCTTGCAGCGATCACCCTGGCCAGAGAAAGCCGGCGTGCCTGCTAGGGGACGTAGGGAACCAGGGGGACAAAGGTGGGGTGCTCTTTTTGAGAAATGTGAAAGGCTGGCTTGGCCAGCCCTCACCTCCAGCCTGGAGGGGAGCCCAGGCAGCCAACATAAGCAACCATAAACAGTTGGAGATGGGGGCACTTGGGCTGAGACATGGGGGTTTGAACACTCCTGTACAGGCCACTAATCACAACCCTGCAAAAGGAAAACTTTTCTGCTGGTCAGCGAGGCATTTTTGGGTGCCCTCCCCTGGTGCTCTCCCAGGTAAATCTACGTGGTATCCACTTTTTCTCCCTCCCATCACTTTGGGGACTGGTGGGGTAGCCAGTGTAGCCCTTAATTCAAAGACCAAAAGAAACTGTTGGCTGCTGGGCGAAGCGTCTTTGTAGGCTTGCAGCAATCACCCTGGGCAGAGAAAGCTGGGATGCATGGTATGGGGACCTCGGGGACGAGAGGCACAAAGGTGAGGTGCTGTTTTGGGGAAACATGAAAGGCTGGCTTGGCCAGCCCTCAACTCCAGCCTCAAGTGGAGCTCAGGCAGCCAGCATAAGTCACATGGGGAGGTGTGTGTGTGGGGGGGGGGATTGGGGTGAGATGTGGAGGGGGGTTTAGTTTGGACTCCCAACATACCCTCTTTTTCCCTCTCCCATAATTTCGAGGCCTGTTGGGGTGGCCAGTGGAGCCCCTAATTCAACGACTGAAAAAAATTGCTGGCTGCTGGGAAAAGCGACTTGGGATGCTTGCAGAGAAAGGCAACTTTGAAGGGAGCCCATGGGACACCGGTGAGGGAGAAAGATTTTCTAGCACTGAAAGAAGTTGGTTTTTTGGTTGGGTTTTTTTGGTTTCCACTTGGCCAAAGGTTGATGGTCCCCTGGGTGGACACCCCTGAATGTCCCACCAGTGCCCCAGTGGTGTGTGTTTGCCCCATCACTGCCCTAAATTGGGGAGGGGGACTACCTTTGCCTTCCATCACTTGGGGAACTCTTTGGGTGGCCAGGGGAGTCCCTAATTTGAAGACTGAAGAAAATTGTTGGCTGCTGGGTGAAGCAACTGTGGATGTTTGTAGAGAAAGGCAACATTGTAGGGAGCCCATGGGACATCCTACATCCATGAGGGAGAAACATTGTCTAGTGCTGAGAGAAGCTTGTTTCTGTGCTTTCAAAGAGGCACTTGGCCGAAGGTTGGTGGTCTCCTGGGTGAGCACCCCTCAAAGTCCCGACACTGCCCCAGTGGTGTGTGCTTGCACCAACAGTGCCCTGAAGCAGTGAGCTGTCAGCAAAGAGCGGGATTGGGGAGAGGTTCCTATCTCTTGCTGGGACCTTGGTGGTCCCATGGGTGCGCACGCCCCCCAAAGTCCCCCAAGTGCCTCAGTGTCGTGTGCTATGTACTAACTGGAAAAGGTTTCAGTCCAACAAAAAGTATTTTTAATTAACCTGAATCTTGAACTGCCTGACCCATAAAAATTTACATCCATTCCACCTGGTGTGTAGTGGCCGTGCACCAACAATTGCGTGGATTTCTGAGCGAGCCCAAGCAGCACCTGGTGGAGAAATCATGGCAGAACAGGCATAATGGCGGTTTTGCCTGTGCGTGAGAATACACGTTGCAAAACTACCACGATAAAAATAATCCTGCTGGAGCAATTGGCCATGCTAAAAATAGAACATGTTGGAGGCAGTTTAATTAACCGTGATAAACTGAAATCTACCACAATAAAAAGATGTCAACGTGTATTTTCACATGTGACTAAGCTAGTGAAATGGCGATTTTTGCTGCCATTTCATGAAGTGTATCTAAGCAACACATAACATATAGAAGGGCCCTGTAGCAGGGCACTAGGGTGCCTGCTACTGGTAACAGTAAAATGGGCTCAGCTGCCACTCACCAGGGCAGCACAGGTGGGGGTTTCTGAGGCAACCAATTGGGTCAGCTGACTGGAACGCGACAGCGCCTGGCCTTTTTAAACAGAGAAGGCTGAGGCCAGAGTCAGTTCCCCTCTGGCAGCCTAAGAAGCTGGAGCTCTACTGGAGCAAGCAGGGTGAGCAGAGCTCCACGGGCATAGTAAGGAAGCCGGATGGCTTGAGCAGTGTTGACATGATGATACGGGGGGGAGAGGACCCTGACAGGGATAAGGTTAGCCAGGTTGGCATAGGATTTATGTTATAGCCGAGGGGCTTTGCAGTTTCTGTTTTGGTTGTGATATTACACCGGAGGACTGGGCGAGGCTGTAGGGGTGGAGGAGGCCTCAAAGGGAGCTCCCCAGTAGTGGGGGGAGTTCCTGGCACCGGAGAGGGTGCTGTGTTTTGGGGGTGTCCCAACCCCAGCCCAGAGTGGGCAGCATTGGGAGGAGCCCAGTGTGGGTGCAGGTGAAATGCCCCAGTGGGGTGTACGACCCAAGGAGGCGGGTCTGGGGGCTAGGTAAGGCCAAGGCCACCTGAGACCCAATTCGGAGAAGCCCAGTGTGGGCACAAGCAAAAAGCCCCAGTGGGGCATAGGACCTAGAAAGAGGGTCTGGGGGCCAGGTAAGGCTGAGGCCGCCTCAGCCCCAATTCGGAGAAGCCCAGTGGGTGTAAGACCCAGGAAAGGGTTCTGGTGCCAGGTCAGGCTGAGGATGCCTGAGCCCCATTGTGAGAAGGCCCAAGTGCGGGCGGGGAGCGCAAGCACAGGCCCCAGCGTGGGCGGGCACAAACGCAGTGAGCGCGAGGAGACAGGCCCAGTGTCGCTGTCGGTGAGGGAAAAGCCCCGGAAGCGGGTGAGCTGTTTGAGAAGCCCGGGAGGGGGCACGTATCCAGGGAAGCCCCGGTGAGGGCGAGTGCGCAGTGAGCCCCGGGAGAGTGCATGTACGCAGTAAACTCCAGGGCGGGTGAACAGACCGAGCAGACCTGAGGGGGGAGCGAACATATCAGATAGAGACCTGGTGTAGTAAGGCAGGCCCCGTGCCAAGGAGGGCAGGAAGGCAGCCTCCCATTGATGATATAACAACAAGACGTGGCAGACGAGATAGAGGGTGCATTCAAGACCCAATTTGGCACGGTAGGTAGGGCACTAGGGGAGGTCACGGCACCCCAGGTCATCCTGCCACAGGCCCCTAGAGATTTGTTCACAAGAGAGGGCAATGTGGCCCTATTGCTATTTTTGTCAGTGGTCATGGATATCACATAACACAGAGCCCTTCAATTGATTCTTTTTATTGCGCTACTGTCCATTCCCCTTGTTAGACTCTTGGATGAATTGACTGCAGCTCTTGGCTTTGAGCCAATGCCTGTTGAAGTCAGAAAAAATGTCTTCTGATTTCACTGGGTTTTGGATCTGAACCCTGCACACTGATGTCTGCAAAGGTTTCAAATTGCTATGGTAGTTTAACATATAGGCATTTTTCCCTTCTGCAGTCAAGCATGCGTCAGACACTTTGTATTATAGGTTCGAATCATCTTCATCACTCTTGACCCCTGCTTCCCAAGAAAGCATATGGCCCACTGTGTTAAGACTTCATAAATCTACATTAGTTTAAAATATCTGAATATGAATCATTCTCTGAAGATTTTGGCTATAACAAAGAAGTCCAAGCTCTTTTCTGTGTCCTTTTGAATTTTGACATTATCATAACTGTGAACATAAAAAGCCATCAATGAATATTTAAGATGCATTATTCACTGCTTTTAGGGCAGTTCTTTCTGGGAATAAAGAGTCTCTCTAAAGTTTCTGCATATTTGTATCTCTTTTACTTTTGAACCTTCACGGACAAATAGCTTGTGAAGATTAGGTTCCCCAAAATAGCAGCACCATCACTTGAATCTAATTAAAACCATTTGTCAGAAACATATTTTAAAATTCAATGAGACCTGTAAAACCAGACTTGAGTTCAAACCACAATTATCTTGCCCTGGGTATAATTAGAATCAGAGGGATTAATGAGCACATACAATTACACTTATTTTTTCCCCACTCAGGTTTTTTATTTTAGAAAAGGAACGAAGGATGTCAAGCAGGGAGGAGGCAGGAAAACAAAAGAGGAAGAACTACATGTCAGATTACAACAAAATGAGACTGTGATTTTAAAGCTGTGAAGTTTACAAGATAAACAGCACAACACTGTTGGTGTGAGTGAAAGATCTAGCAACATTTTTGTTTGTGAAATATTCCAAATCATAGAAAACCTAAATGATCTTCCTGATGGTTATGCTTGTAAAGCAAAGATTTGTTTCATAAATTATTTGTGAGCATTGTAAATGCTTACTCATGTGAAAGGAGCCATTCAATAGAGTGCAGCAAAATGCTGCAGTCATACTGAAGGCTGGAAAATATATATGGAAAAGACACATCCCACCCCCATTCACAGTTAGTCTGTCCCTGTGGCAAATGCAGGCAAAGAGCATAAGAGATGTGGGGACAAAGACAACATTATACCACCTTTACACTCCTTGTATTGCACCACCCTTCAGCCAAAGGGAGCATCTGATAACAGCAAGTCTCATGGCTGCTCCAGCTTTACAATGTCCTTTGCTTTCCTCTGTTTCCAATGTGCTCTAGCCATAGCCTGTCCCTCCCAATGCAAGTTAGCATCCCACTTGATAGTCTTCTTACAGTAGGGACTGAAAGTGAACTGGAAATAATCTGCCTCAACAGCTTTATGTTGGAGAGGAAGCCTTCCTACACAGGGGATACCTTCAGTGGGCTGTTTTCTCTCACTTTACAGCCTCCAGAAAGGTATAAAGCAGTGATTCTCAACCAGGCCTGGGCCTGACAGACAAGTTACATTTACATTATGTAAAACATATATCAGAAAAAACATCTGAAAACAAAAAAGTTTAGCTGTCAGTAAAAAGTTTGCAGATTGTCAGTAAAAAAACCATGTTCTTGGGCTGACAACCCTGCATGAGGGGTGCGTTGAGTCTAAAAAGGTTGAGAACCACATACATAAAGGGTCCTGGTAGAGCAGAGACTCAGCCCAGTACATTCCCCTTGACCCCAGGATGAATGGTTCTCTGTCAGTTCCTCACGTTTTGTTTTAAATGTCTCAAGCAACAAGGCTTCCAGTGAAAAACAACCGCTCGTGTTCTGTTGTTTTGGGGCATGTTCGAAATTGCGGCAACACGCTCCTATAAAAGAGTCCCCTGGGGATGCTAGAGGATCCTGTAGAAACTGAAACAATAGCCTTGGCATTTTGAGTATGTATGGGGTCCTTCTGTGGACGGAGCTCCAGTTAATTTATTCCATCACAAGAACAATATTTGGGAAGAAAATCTAATTCCAGTCATTCTTTTTCCCCCAGTGGAGAAAAATCTTTGACAAAAAATAGAGGTCTGTTGTCATTCATGTTAATGGCAGGAAAGCCACATCTTTTTAAACTGTTATTCAGTTCATTGAAAACAGGCTGGCTCTCACCAGTAATTATGACTGAGTGAACCAAGCTTGTCCTCTAAAACAATAAGCTTTCTCACTTGGCGCTCTCCTTTTTTCTCCAGAGAACCCTCTGTGTCCCTGCCAGAGCATTGTGGATTTGTTCTTTAATCATAAAAATTAGAGGCATGAGCAATCTATTAGGTTCCTTAATGCACTGGGTTCAGACAATAGTTAGACAAAATAAACCTTGACCGCTCTTACTACCTCCTGGGGCCTGACTGTCCTCTCAGAGTGATACAACTCAGGAATGACTCCATTGAAGTCAGCTAGAGCTGAACCAGTAGAAAACCGGGGTAAGTGGAGGAAAAAAGAAGCCTTCAATGACAGCAAGAGTTGTGTTCATAGAATCATAAAAAGTAAAGCTAGAAGGGACCTCAGGAGGCTATATGGTCCTTCACATCCTGAGAGCACGGGTACTTCACTTTCAAATACGACTGAACCAACTCAACATCTAGGAAAATGACACTAGGTAATCTATGGGTCCTACTGTAAGATCCAAAGGGCTGGTACCAACATCCATCAATGAACTTGAAAACCGGGATCTAGCAGAAAGCAGTTCAGAAGATTTATAGGAAACCTACAGATAAAATAAGAGTCAGTGGAGAAAATAACTTACTCTGATTCCTTTCCTGCCCCATTTCTGATCCTGTGGGACCTTGAAGCTATAAAGGTTACCTCTTTCCATTAGCCTTTCCTTCAGGCCCTTGCCACATTACCCACAATTACTCGCATGTTTCTTGTTTTACAAACTGTGCTTTGCAGGAAATGCTGGGCAGGCCACTATTCAGAGAACACTATCACAATTTGCTGTGCTAATTGCTTTCAGCCTGTTTACTCAGCATCCTTCATTGTGCAGGTTGGTGAGGAAAGGCTCACTCTTCTGTGTGCCTGTCCAGAAGGACTTCAAACATTTACTAAAAACACCCAAACCCAACACAATTACTATTTTTATACTTTTACTGCCCCAAGTCCCCTGATCTAAATGATGACGGCTCTTCCATTTAGCTTTATCTCTGCTGTCTCCTCCACTACTTCTGTTTTACTCATTTTTGATTTAGTTCCTTTCAGTCTCTCCGCCCAACGGTGCGCCATTATTACCTCTGTATTCCACTCTTCTCCCCAGCTGCTGAAAATTATCATCCTTTCTTCCAGCACTTGCCTTCTTACCCTTTGATCCTTTTGCCTTCCTAGTAAGTCATCTGACCTTTTCATATCTCACCCACCCATTTTTCCCTCTTTGACTTCCTCCTCTTCATTCTCTGCTGCTTTCATCTCTTCTCATCTCTGTACACTGGCTCCCCAGTTTCTCTTCTCTTCAGCTAAAAATGTACAATTTTTCCCAATGCCTGGGAAAGCGCAGAAGCCAAAACTGTCACCTTTAATCTTTTTTCCAGTGTATATTCTGTTAAAATAGGGGTTTTTTCTCTAGAACATACTGACACAACATTATATGGGCTCCAATTACCCAGTTAGGATTTAAGGAATTAAAAAGCAAAAGTTAGTTCCTGTAAATTATTCTGCAGCATGAATATTTCAAGTTAGTCCCTGTAGGATAAATTTAGCTAAAATGGATGTGCATGTGTGGGTGAGTGGGTTGGTGGGTGGCTGCAAATCTTGGACTTGTCTCCGCCTGTACGTTTTCTTTCCGTACTGCTCTTTACCCTCTGGTCTCTTTTCTTTCCTGACACAGGGAGTGATTAAAGTGGATCAAAACAGGAGGTGAAGCTTACCATTTTCGATGGTTGTCTGTACACATTAGGCAGCAAATTGACATGCTGGGTGACTGGGACATGGCATAAAGAAGAAAACGGGGCAAAGGAGAAAACCAGATCTGTATACAAGTCTTCTGTCCTGAGGCACATTCAGAGCCAGCCTAACAGAAGTGCAGAGATATGCTACTCACATTGAAGGGTGGTTTGGTGCCTTCTGCGGACCACTGACTCCAAACCCCACAATAGGGTGCCAGGAGAGAAGACACCATAGCAAAGTTCCTTTTTCCACTGGAGGGAGAGAGACCAGGAGGAGGAGGACAGATCCTTCTCTTGTAGAAAGGAGGCAACCAGGTCACACCTAGCAAGATCACTTTAATTCTCCCATTAAATGCTGATTCTCCCAAATGTTGATGTTTCTCCAACTACTGGAGTGACACAAACTTCCCAGCCAGAGACTAGTTGCACTTCCTGCTGGTCTCACTCCAGAATTTCCCATTCAGCGAGTCCTGATTTCACCATTTAAGAAGCACGGAAGAAGAACTAAGTTCGCTAAACCCAGGAAAGGGAGGGGAAGGAACTCTTCTTGTGCTCTCACACCCTCCTCTTCAGCTTTATTCCTAGATTCATACATTGTCAGGGGCTGGAAGGGACCTTGGAAGATCATCAGGTCCAGCCCCCTGCACCAGGCAGGAAAGACATCTGGGGTCAAGTGACCCCAGCGAGGTGACCATCCAGTCTCCTTTTGAAGATTTCCAGGGTAAGCGATTGCACCACCTCCGGAGGGAGCTCATTCCACAGTGTGGACACCCCAACTGTGAAGTTTTTCCTAGTCGTGCAGGGCCTCTCTCACTTGCTGGAATTACATCAAGGCTTAAGCTGTCTTGCTAGGGACAGACATTACACATAAAGCAGTTTAAGTGATCAGAAACTGGTTTAAACCTGTAACAGAACATAAGTTCAGTGCACATAAATAAATTTCAAAATGGCTGAAACTGGTTTAAGATGAACCTGGTTGAATGTAATATCAAACTTAACTGATTTGGGTCAAACTGATTTATGAGACGAAGGCTTTGGTCTTAGGGTAGTTACTGACTGAACAGCAGTTAAAGCAGTCACAAAATAATTGGTAGCTTGCAGTTCTGTTGTACATGCTCATCATTCTTAATTAGTCATTATGATTACTGTAGGGCCTAAGGACCCCCGCCAGATTTGCCACCAAGGTGTGGTGTGAGATTGCGTAATCACAGATTGCAAACTGTATTTATGTGGCAAGATCCTTAGCCAGTATATGTAGGGCAATGCACAAGCATAGGGTTTGGGGCTGTGCAAGGCAGCGAGAGCCTGTCTCTTGGAAAAGATGTCTGTTGTGGAGTCTCTAGCATATTGTGGTGCCAACTTTTATTCAACACAGCACAAGTGTGCTACAGCTCAGGCAAGCACCGTTGGGTCTTTGCTGGTTAAGGCTCTAGGACCCTGTAACCTGGGGGGTTCCTGTGTTTGTCAGGGACTCGACTCAGGAAGGCCAGCTTGGGCCAAGCACCTCAGCAGCCATACCTGCAGTAAGCCTCAATTCATGAACTCAGCTCCGGTTTAGGAGCGGTGAGCGTCTTGAATGGCTACCGGGTACACCACCAATCCATTTAGCACCAGCTGGGGTCCTAGGTTTGCAGGCCAGTCAACGGTTCGGACCCAGCTCTGCTGTAGGTAACCCTCCCCTGCCACCCCCACCCCGGGGAGCCCATCATTTGACAGCTCATCCTTTCCCCTACCTGAGAATGAGACAGACTGTCAATAGTCAGCCCCTAACTTCTAAATCACATTATGTGCATCCCAGATAGGCTGCATGTGGGCTTATTTAAAGCCTGAAGTGCAGGGAAGTGTGCAGCTGGGTGGAGCTTCCCCCACACTGTGTGGGCCGCACAGGCAGTATTTAAAGCCTGTGGGGCCAGCACCTGTGTGGGGATGCTTCCTCAGCCCCAGTTCCTGGCTGCTGGGGTTTATAATCACTACCCCTGCCAACCAGCTGGGTAGAGGGTGGCATTTGAAATCCAGAGGCTGGGCACTGGGCTTAGGGACAGCTTCCCTGAGCCCAGTTCCTAATCCCCAGGAATCTTGCTCTGCTGCAAAACTGCCCAAACCTGGGCAGCCTTGCAGCTGTGGCACGGCTGACTCCTGCCCCCTGCATACTTCCCAATGCACTGGATGGGGGCTCTTCTCCCATGGTGGGAACCCTCCCAGGGCTTTGGGAGGAGAGCGCCCCCCTTCCTGGCAATCAGCTGACTGGTGGGATACGGGGCAGGGTTGCCCTAGCTGATCCTTGAGGTCTCCTTCAACCCTTGGATTGTGTTTCCCAGGACTTCCAGTCATGCTCACTATTTTTTACCTTTTTCGTGTGCGACATACTTCCATGCGCTGCAACACCAAGCCTTCACACGTCTCAATAAGCTAATTAAATAAGCAACTACTGAGTAAAGTTATAGACTGCATTGCATAGTGAGCAATTACCACAGCGAATTAAATATAAATAAACAGAATTAAGCTTGCTGAATAAGGCCACGTAAACTATTTGCTCCAACAGAAATAAAGCCAGGATCACAGCAGGCTGTTAAGGAAAGAGTATCTCTTGCTTTCTCGACAGTCATTTTGGATTCACTTTTTTTATTCTCCATAAATGTCTAGGTTTTGTTTCTGTCTTTAGGAAACAGCAGGAGAAAGTTATCCTGTGTCCATTTTCAATTGTACTTGTATCATCTCAGCAGTGATATAAATGTCATTAGCCTCCCAAGCCTGTTTGCCCATTACTTATGGGTTATTTTTATTTTTTCTTATGCCAAAAAAAAAAGAAAAAAGGAGGGGGAAATCACCAGAATGAAACATGCACAATTTTCTCAGGACATTTTGCTTTGCCAGGGAAGACAAAATGTGCTTTTGAACCACCTGCTAAAACCAGTTCAGGTAACAATAATCCCCTCTGTGCAGGTAATAAGGGTGCTACCATTCCTGCCCTTGCAAACAGTTCATATAAATGGCTCTTTGGAGTTGTAAGAGAAAGGGCAAGAAGAGGATGGCAACAGGAACATAAATCATTGCTCATGTCCTGTGGGGAGTCTGCACAAAGGACAAAAAGTCCTGCCTGTATTTTCATTTATGCAGAGCCCCTTATGCCTTTTAACTTGAACCGTGTTGCCAAGAATCCAGGAATGCAGCAGTCCATCTCCTGGACGGGTTCGTGTCTCTGGAACATCCTCCTGCATGATTCAGAGGCTGGGCCCTCCGTTTCCTCTGCAGAGTGTGGGTGGGGAAGAGCAGAACCAGCCTCCCCTTACTGGAGAAGCTACATGAAATTCAGTGGGGCCAACCTTGCAGAATTTGTCTTTCTCTAGGGCCAATCCTACAGTTTTCCCCACAAGACAATACAAGTTGACCCCTCCTAATCAAGAGGCCCATCCTCCTGTCTTCAGATACAGCAACCAAATTCTACGCTGAAGGTAGCGGGGGGGAAAGGGAAAACCATGCTGTTCCAAACAGCTGATGTTAACCCATTAGCAACAAATCTTGCATGAATCCTAATTGCTATTTCAGCTAGTTAGTAATTTGCAGTAACCGATATTCCAGTGTGAAAGCCTCACCAAGCAATCTCTGTGCAGTTGTTCTGCTAGTTTAATACAAAGCTCTGGCATACTTTGGTGACTGGAGTGATACTGCCATCAATTCACCTCCTTTGTGAAACAGCAGAATCTGCTTAGGAAAGAAGGACTGCATTTTCATTCTTTTGCTCTTACATGCAGTTTGGTATTTCATCTACTGTTCTCTGCCATTCAGACATATGGTTGCACTTTAAAGTGGGGGTGCAGGGAAAGGTGCAAATGTGAGTGAGCTGGAAGGAGTAAGAAATGTCTCTAATTTGTGGTGTAAATGCCACAGTAAAAAACACAGTCGACTTTGTATGGCAGTGACTCAGGGCACTCAGACAAAGTTTAGTGCAGTATATGAAAAGACCAGTTCCTATCAAAGATCACTGATGGATACAAAGGGTGATTACTGAAATTATAGCATTCTGAAGTCACTGCTAAATAAGAAATGATAATTTCAACCAGTTAGCATAACACACTCTATATATATACATGCACACAATATGTATATATTCTTTGCCAGACTTTTTCCCTGCCAACATTGATAAATGTCATTATTTTCAGGGGCATTTTTGCTCACATTTTTTCTGGAGAATGGATAATTTTAGACCTATTTTTCTTCTGATGGTAC
The DNA here is from genome assembly GCF_001723915.1 of Gavialis gangeticus. NCBI lineage: Eukaryota > Metazoa > Chordata > Crocodylia > Gavialidae > Gavialis > Gavialis gangeticus. Next base: position 31,006,823 of record NW_017729031.1, read on the forward strand.
AGGTCATGCTATTTGGCACCCATGCTTCATCCTTTAAAATGGAGCTTATTACTTAAGACATCCAAGCCAGTTTGCAAAGGCGATATGCAATTCAACAGGGTAAATACTTACAGCAGACTTGCGTGTTAACTTTTGGGTTAAAACCAAGTTTAGCATCAAGGACAAATGAAGAGGACCCAAGCCGTGGACCCACTCCTATTGCAACCTAGCACTTCCTGGGCTATCACTTAGGCTCAGATAGGATTCACTTACACCTGAATCATGTTTTCAACTTCTTTGCATCCATGAAGATTAAAGCACATAAAAAAATTAAAGCTGAGGTTTTGGTCTCATCTGTTGACTCCGGGAGCTGGAGCCCTAATCATCCCCGTAGAGCGCACTGCATGCTGGATGATCTTGCCTCCAGAGAGTCCCCTGCACACTGGAGGATATGGTGCTTTCAGGCTGATCTGCTTTCCCCACCCACAGCTTGTACAAGAGCCAGCATCTCCCTGAGCCACAGTCCTGGATAAGGGCAGCTGTAATCTGCCCCATTTACCTCAATCCAACTGGAAACCTCGCAACAAATCTCTCACGTGGCACACTTCCTGTTTTGCTTAGTTTGTGTATCCACTGCTGTAGGCCACGCATGGCCCGTTCCAAGTCCCTTTATTCACCAACTGCCTCTTTCCTTGGGAAGTTGGAGTCCTCCTCCGAAACCTGTCTGCTCCCTGACTGTCTCATGCAACTTTCAAGTCATCCCCAGACACAACGGAGCAGAAGTCCGCTCTTCTCTGAATGCTTCCCGCTCCCCTGAAAACAGAGTTCCTTTCTCCTGTGTTGCAAGCATCCCCCTCTCCTCCCCTGCTGGTCTCAAGGGCTCTTCGGAGTCACTCCCGGCTCCAAATGGTACCTGGTTTTGAATCCTCCACCATTTCTTGGCAGCCAGCGCATCTGACAGAACCAAGCCCTTTGTGAGGTGGCGTTGGTTGCTAGGACACGCCGGGCTGCAAGGAAACAAAAGGCCTGGCCCTGAATTCCTGCAGCCCCTACGTTGGGTGCCACCTGCGCTACGTCTCACAGTAGACCTGGGTCTGACTATCCTCAACCAAGCGCTGGCCGCGTTCCACGGAGAGGCTGAGATTCCTTAGCCTCGGGTAACGGGGGGAAATGGGGACGAACGGGGGATGGTGGGAGGAGGGCAGCCCTGTTAAGGTCATGAGTCTGAGTTCAATGACTTGGGATGGGGGACTACTGTCAATGCGAGGGGATGGTGATGGCACCAAGTGGGGTGGAGCAATTATCAATAGATGTCGAGAACTGGGAGGATGTTGTTGCGAAGGAAGTGAGAAAACAATTGTCAAGCGTTGGCCGTCACTTGGGGGAGGATCGTTTTCCAGTAGCGGTGCAATTGCGTGAAGGGGTATCTAAAGAATGGAGGGGCTTCTTCTCAGATTGGCATTGGCCAAAGAACGTGGAGTGCTACGTGAAGTCTTTTGGAGGGACATGAATTGTCAACGGCAAGGAGCTAATGTTTAAGGGTTAGGGGCAAATCATCCAAAGGTCTGTTGGGAGACATTGAAATGGGCATTTACTAACAGCGGAGTGAAGATGTGTGATAATGGTGGGTAGTTTCCAAAGGCTAAGGTTGGAGATGTTGATGACATGGAAATATTGGGGGTGAGTGTTATTGGTATGAAAGCCAAGGACCGTTTTTAACAGATATTTTTGGCTTTTGATTTTCCTAGCTTAAGTCCTAGGTATTTGCTGTCTAAATCAGTGGTGCTCAACACATTTGGCCCTGGAGGTGAGATAAGCGGCATGGGGCCAGTCCATGGGCTGGATCTGATGTACAAGATCAGTCCGTGTGTGCCATCCAGCACATAGGACCGCAAATGTGCCTATGCATGTGCAATAGACTTTTCCACCCAGAGAAATCTTAGTGTATTCTTATTTTGTTTTTAAGTCATGTGCACTTAGATTTTGCTCTGAAATTATAGACAGAGCCAGCAAACTGAACCACTTCACAAATTAAACCAGATCTTTCCAAAAGCACTGATAACTTTTCTAAGAAAATCTTGTCCTTTAATACTTTTACCCATTTCCAGCATAGACAGAGTATGTTATAAAATGGTTATTTTTTTCCCCATAGGTACAGTAATTATGCCGTATACAGATACGCACATAAGCATCCCGCCACAACTTCCAGAAATATTGAAACAATATACAAAAGGTGCTATCCGAAACCAGCCTCCAGATCTTCTACAATGGTCTGCTGAGTATGTTAAGACTTATTTTTTTCCTAACACATACTTAAAAAACCCCTGAGTAATTCTCAGTTACAAGGGACATACCAGGTACCATGGAAAAGTTAATTGCTTCAGTGGATCTATTCCCTGAAGTCAATTGAGTGCTGCCAGCTAAGGATTGGCCTCTTAGTACAAAAGAAACTGGTAACCTTACTGAGCACCTGCAACTCTGCGAAGTCAATGGGAACGATGAATGTTCACTTCCTGTCAAGGTTTGCCTTGTGCTGCTAATATTTGCTATAAGTACACTTTCACCTTCTCATCTTCCCCACTGTGCCTGGACATGTGGTAATTGTAAGTACCTCTACAGCTGGTACATCATTAGGATAATCAAGCCAAAGACTAAGATATGGGTAATCACTCTGCTCCCTACTCTAACTCATGGCGCTTCACAGAAACAGACATTCACTGTTGAGTCAGGGGTAGGGGGGATTGAGCTCCACTTTGGAGGTGATCCAGCGAAGGAGCTACAGCCTGCCTACAGCCTCTGTCCCCTAGCCAACCCCTCCCCCCCGTTCCAGTGCTGTCTGCAGGATGGGAGAGGGGAGAAGGGAGGGGAGGGAGCTCCAGACTGGGGTTTGCCCAGCCTGAGCTGGAGAGGGAGGGAGCTGGCGGGCCATGAGGCAGGGGTCTCCAATCCACCTTTCCCCCCTCCAGCTCAGGCTGGGCAAACCCCAGCCTGCAGCTCATTCCCCCTCTTTTCTCCCCCTGCCCTCCTACAGACAGCACTGGGGGGTGAAGCTGGGCTGATGCAGCACAGCCTCAACTGCACACAGAGACTGACAAAAGTTAATGAAGGTGCTCCACTTTTGAATGTCTTCATCTGAACACTCATTAGATAAGGGTTAATTTGTCAGATGATTGGGCACTTTTAAAGTGCTCTGCAGCCATGAACTTCTGTCAGGGCATGGCTGTAGAGCACTTTCAAGGGGCCGATCACATGACAAATATAACTTCTATGAGCACCCTCTGTGTCCTCAGATGTATAATTGCTGGCTTGAAATCAGAATGGTTTTAATTAAATTGTTCTGAAAAGCAAGTTTCTACCTATATTGAGCCCTTTAGTGAATTATATACATTTTAGAAGCACTGCTTTTTCACTCCAAATTCTTCACCATCCAGGAGCAAAGGGGGATAATGTTTGTTTCTTAAGTGCATTCATCTAGGGTAGCCAGTTAAGTTTTTGAAAACTGGTCAGGGATCATCAGATTGGGATCATCAAGTCAGTATAGGTACAGTGACTTCAGTGAAGGAAGCATATACAAACAGACCTATATGTGTATATATGCATGTATCTACATATATGCACTAAAGTCACTGTACCTGTGCAGATTTACGCTGAGTCAGGATATGGCCCTGTACCTCTACAACCCCACTACTCCCTTTGTTTACCTCCGAGTAACTCTCCAGTGGTCTCCTCTTCAGTGGATTAGTGGGTGACTTGATCTGAACCATGATGAGGATGACTTTTACATTATATTTACATACTCTATTGCAGGGGTTGGCAATGTTTTTGGGCAGAGGGGCCCGATCCTTGTTGTAGCAGTGCAGCCCCAGCCCCGGCCCCTATCCCAAGGCCCAAGTGCCAAGCAAAATGCCTTCATGTGCCATGCTCTGGCACACATGCCAAGGGTTGCTACCCCCTGCTCTATTACATTACAAGGCTTTGTTTTGCTTTGTGGTTGGGGTTTTTTTTACAAGTAATGTTTAACACAACGGCAATATCCAAAGCATGTTAGATTTTACTTGCTTGTTTTCAAATTTGCCAGCTATGGAGCCTAAATTACTATACAAAGAGTTTTCCTCAGGGCACATCAGTGCCTGGAGTAGCACTAACATTTAAACCAAGGGATCAGATTTATTTATAAGGCAACATGTCCTTTGTCTAATGAATATCCCTATTCTGAAATGTCAGCCTATCAGCTGATATTGACATATCTGGATAATAGATAGGGATAAAACTTTTATTAACTGAAGAAGGAAACAAATTGCTTTTGGTAAATGCACAGAACAATGGGCTTAAAAAATAACAGCCCTGTTCTCTTTCAGTGCTTTCAGTATGTTTGATGTATTATGTGTAAAGCGGGGCTATGTTCTGTCCAGTTTACTCATTTCCGGTAGCACAAAGATATTGCATCTTGAATGCAGTCTGGTTTGAGATTTAACAAAAAAGCCCAGTGATACCACTATCACTGTAGTGCTACTATCAGAAGCAGAGTTCTCCATCACCAGTTTGCTTTCTTGATATCACAGAGCTCAGGTCAGAGAAAACTGGGCTGGAAGGAGCAGCCTCTGGATCTGATCTAGTCCATCGTTTTAGCCCAGGAGGACTAGAGGCATCCATACTACAGTTTGTAAGAAACTCCATGGTTTCCTTAAAACTTGATTTTTTTATTTAAAGGCACTGTTTATTCATGAAGGGTACTTTTAAGTGTTTGTTAAAGTACTTTCCTAACTATGAATCAAATTTAGCATGCACTCAAGTGCTTTACTGAACTAGGCACAAAATATAACTCCTAAAGAAAAGGGCACTACGGGCCTGATTTAATGTCCACTGAATTTAGTGGAACAACTTCCACTAACTACAGTGAGGTTTGGATTAAGTCCTTCAATCCTATCTGTAGCAATCTTTGTGCAGGAGAAAAGGAAAAGATGTTTGGTAGTACAGTACTTTACACATAAAAACCAGTGCAACTTTAAACAAAAACTGCTGCCAGCAGACAGCAGAAAAGCAATTGTCTTCTATTTAGTAGCTATAAATTATACTAAACCTTCCTGTTTGATATCTGCTACTGTGAAATACATTTCAAAAGCAGCACTTCTCTGTCTTTTTATCTAGTTACTTTACAGCTGTTGCCCATGGTGATATTCCTCCAGTAAGGGAGCGAACGGAGAGGGCCCCTCTATCAAACTGGGCAGACCTCACTCCAGAGATCTTAAAGGTCTTACATCAAAGAGTAAGAAACACCTCGTTTACATTTTGGGGCAAGTACATAGCAGGTAGATGATTTGCATACATATGCTATTTTGCTTTGGTAATTATGATACAGTGACCACATTTTCTTTCTAAGGAAGTGTAATTGCTTTCAATGTTATGTCTGGAAATACTTGATTCAGTTAATTCAAGTAAATGTGTATGGAAAGTATTAATATATTACCTGGCAGCTTTGAAAAGCATGAAAGAACTAAGCACATGACCTTTAATATGACTTTTTGGCTGCCTGCAATAATACAAAATACACTATTCCTTAACTGGACTTCCTTTGGCCCTGATTGTGAATCTTTCTCATATTGGTGGGAATCTTTCTCATATTTATTGATGTGAATTCTCCTCATTGTAGCCAAAAGGAGAATTCACATCAATAAATACGTACTGGCAATTGGGACATTTGTAAAATTAAAGTTGCACCAGATGTAGCAGGAATAATTCTTGACCAGCAGGGGATTGGGACACACATCATCGATAGATTTCATGCTTCCCTTGTCACTCAAGTTCACAGCCTTGTGGGGCTCCTGGATCCTTTGTTGCACCTGGATCTTCAGGTGGCGGTAGTGGCTGGGAGAACCCTTCACCAGCTCCACTTGGTAAGAGGGCTGTGACTTTCTTTCAGCTTCAGATCTGATCACCATCCATGCTTTTGTAACCTTGAGACTAGACTGTATTCTACTATTACATGGGGCTGCCCTTGATAACTGTCTGGAAGCTGCAAGTGGTACACAGCGTAGCAGCTTGCCTTGTGATAAGAGTGCGTCTCCAGGAGCATATAAGCCCAATGCTGCCTTAGCTCCCAAAAGCTTTTGGACACAATTCAAGATGCTGGTTTTGATCTACAAGGCCCATAATAGTTTGGGTCCTACATATTTAAGGGGCTGGCTTCTGCCTATCTTGATTCCTAAGGTCAGCTGAGAGAAGCCTCTTGCAAGTGCCATGAGTGCACCCAGTTTGCTTTGTAAAAACACGAGAGGTCATTCATGGTAGTGACTCAGCTGTGGCACTCTCTCCCCACTGGGACTTGCCAGAGCCCAACCTCATCTTTTGGATATGCTATATCTTCTTGTTTGCAGAAGTGTTGAGCAAGGAAAGGAGGTTTTTTTCATAACTTACTCTAACAGTCTATCCGCTTTTTTTAGTTATTATGTTTCCTTTATTGTAAGCCTTTGTTGGGAAGAGTAGAACATTAGTAAGCAAATAATAAATAAGTTCCGTTATTTATACTGTTAATTTTACTTGTATTTACATAATTTGTGATTGACCCCCTCCAGTTTTTAGTTATATTTTCGATGCAAATCAGACTTACAATGAGCTTTTACCACTGTGCCTGCAAAATGGGTGTCAGGAATTAAATTACTCCTAAAGGCCCTTGGCATCATTAACATAATTTCAATCCAAAGTTACCCCAAATGACGTCAGAGCCAAATGTCTATACAGAGTCCTAATCAAGTTTCTCAAAGAGCCGTCATGGAGTACATTGTTGCATGATTAGGAAGATTCAGTATAGTGGGAGGGTCCAGCTACACCAAATATTCTGACACCACTTGTTTTTGGCATAACACTTTGGTGATAATTACTGTTCCTTGAAAAGTCCTTACCATTTAGTAAATGTAGCTCAAACACAGTGTTAAGAGCCCTTGAGCACTGAAGGGCCTCTGGCATTTTCTCTTCTGCACTGTGCAGCAAACGATCAAATCTATCTATGATGCTTACTAACAGGATGTTGGAGTTAATGAAATTCTGTTTTAAAGATCTGGAAAAGAAACCCCAGCTATGGAGACAAAAGGTATTCCTTTTCTCATGACAATCCCATGATATTGTTATATATGTTTCCAGGTGGGTGGGAGACTGATAGTCCATGCGGATGAACTGGCTCACTTATGGAAGGTGCTGAATCTCCCAATAGACTTATTCGAGAGCGTGATGAATGTAGGGCATTTTACTGAAGAAGTTGAATGGCTAAAGTTTTTAGCCCTGTCAAGTAGTTCTCTTGGAGTTGTAAGTATTTCCACACTTTTTATTCATGTGTATTTATATTCTTTAAATAGCTGATTTTGATTTTATATTTGGGTTGTGCCTGGAGTTTGCGCAAAAGGATATTTTAACCATGTTATGGACTGACCCACACCTCCTGGCTTTGAGCCATTATTTTTAACTATGCCACCTCAGGTATGAATGGAACCTGAATGTCCCTGTAAACTCCAACACAGCATGCTTTGCTTTCAGCTGATCCATCTATTGGTGCATTGTTAAGATTTGACAACAGGTTTTAGTTATCTATCCTTGTTTCACAGATCATCTGCAATTGCAGAAGTGTAAAATAAAACAGATAGAGTGACAGTGGCAGCAATGCTGGCTTCACCTGACTATAATTTATTTTTTTCTAAGCCCAATGCCATAGTTGTGAGGGCAGCACAGAAGAGATTCTTTATCTCTACCATAGTATCCCAAAATTACAGTTAGCAGATTTTGTCTGAGTAATGAATAACTTGGTGAATTCTGGCTTTCTTCACTCTGACTGGTTCACTTTTTCCCAATTTGAGGAAATGTTATTTTAAAAGAAAATCACTCAGACCTGGACAAAATATCATGCGTCTTTGGAGACAAGACAACATGGGATCATAAGAAAGTAGGGTTGGAAGGGACCTCACAAGATCATCTAGTCCAGCCCCATACTCAAGGCACGATCAACCTGACTCAACCAACCTAGTCAAATGTCTGTCCAACCTGCTCTTGAACGTTTGCAAGGATGGAGATTCCACGTCTTCTCTAGCCAGCCTGTTCCAGCGCTTGCCCACTCCTCCCCTCATCTTCAGCCTAAATTTCCTCAGCTGCAGCTTGAAGCCATTACTCCTAGTCTTGTCCCTTACAGCTACAGAGAAAAGTCCATCTCCATCCACTCTATAATCTCCCTTCCATTATGGGAATACTGCTATGAAATCCCCACCTCCCCTCAGTCTTCTTTTCTCCAGACTAAATAACCTTAGTTCTTCCTCATAAGTCTTATCTCCCAGGCCCCTGATAATTTCTGACACTCTGCTGGACTCTTCCCAAATTGTTCACATCCTTCTGGAAGTGTGAGACCCAAAACAGGACACAATGCTCCAGATGAGGCCTCACCAATGCTGAATAGAGCAGAAGAATCTCTGCTCTTGATTTTCCTGTCAATACAACCCAGCATGCTCTTGGCCTTTTTGTCAAAAAGAGTAAACTGGCATTGATGACCTCTACCTAACCCAGGAGGTCTATGGGCCAACTAGGAGAGAGGCATTGCTTGATGTGGTCCTGGCCAAAGGGGAGAACCTGGTAAGCGATCTGCGGATCGAGGGGAAGCTTGGTGACAGCAACCATGAATTCATAGATTTCATAGACACTAAGGCTGGAAGGGACCTTGGAAGATCATCGAGTCCAGCCCCCCGCCCAAAGGGCAGGAAGTCAGCTGGGGTCATAAGATCCCAGCAAGATTAGCATCCAAATTTCTCTTGAACCACCTCTGATGGCAGGCTGTTCCAGACCTCGGGGGCTCGGACAGTAAAGAAATTCTTCCTTATGTCCAGCCTGAAACGGTCTTGTAGTAGTTTATGACCGTTTGACCTCGTCATCCCTTGGGGCACTGTGGTGAACAAACGTTCCCCCAGATACTGGTGGTCACCCCTGATAAACTTATAGGTGGCCATCAGATCACCCCTGAGCCTGCACTTTTCCAGGCTAAAGAGCCCCATGGCTCTCAGCCTGTCATCGTAAGGTCTGTTTTCCTGACCTCTGATCATGCGCATGGCTCTTCTCTGCACTCTCGCAAGCTTCTCCACATCCTTTCTGAATTGTGGGGCCCAAAACTGGACGCAGTACTCCAGCTGCGGCCTCACCAAGGCCGAGTACGAGGGGAGGATGACGTCCCAGGATTTGCTTGAGAAGCATCTATGGATGCAAGCCA
>NW_017729031.1:31016135-31020922 GCF_001723915.1 Gavialis gangeticus
AGCTTGTGCATCGAGGATCATTCCCTTAGGGAGCAACCACTCTTCCTGAACTCCCCTCTCCCTGGGGTTGTGGTACCTTAGGGCCTCACTGACAAGCCTCTTCAGCTTGTCAAAGTCAGCTTTCCTGAAGTTAAGGACTTTCGTGTTGCTAACTGACTTGCCAGCTTTACGGCGGATAGCGAAGGTGATCAGCTCGTGGTTGCTTTCACCCAGCTTCCCATCGATCACTTGGTCGCTGATTAGGTCATCCCCAGTAGCCAGTACCAAGTCGAGCAGCGCTTTGTCACCTTCTTAATTCACCAAAGAGCAGGCAAACCCCTCAGCAAGACAGAAGTCCTCAGCTTTGGGAAGGCTGACTTTTGCAAACTGATAGAATTGGTCAGTCAGGCAATTAGAGGGCATGCCCCTCCCAGAAAAGGGAGTACACGAGGAATGGTCATCTCTCAAAAACAGAATCCTTGAAGCACAGGGCAAAGCCATACCATCTCACAAGAAATGCAGTCAATGGGCAAGGAAGACCCCATGGCTGAATAAACTGTTGAACCTCATTAAATTCAAAAGAGTAGCCTACATCAGCTGCAAAACAGGAAGCATTACCAAAGACAATTACTCTGTACTCGCCTGCGGTTGAGAAAAGCCAAGCTACAAACCGAACTTAGGCTTGCTACAGGGATCAAGGATAACAAAAGTCCTTCTTCAGGTATGTGGGAAATAGGAAAAAGAACAAGGACAGTATTGGGCCCCACAAGATCCAACAAGGCAACTGACATCTGATGCCCTAGAAAGGGCCAATCTCCTAAATTACGTTTTTGCATCGTTTTTCCACCTTCCCAGGAGGATCCCACTGTCAGGAACGACACAAACCAATCTGGGAGCAGGCAACGGGCCCAAAATCAATGTGGATCGGTGAAGGAACACCTTGAGAAACTAGACATTCACAAGTCAGCAGGGTCCAGACAGAATGCACCCAAGAGTCTTGAAGGAACTGGCAGACATCATTGCATCCCCCTTGGCATGGATATTTGAAAAATTGTGGCACTCAGTTGAGGTCCTGGATGACTGGAAAAGAGCCAGCGTGGTCCCTATCTACAAGAAAGGGAAGAGGGATGACCCGGGGAACCATAGACCAATCAATTTGACGTCCATCCCTGAAAAAATCCTGGAGAAAATTGTCAAGGGATCCATCAACACCAGACTAACAGAAGGCAAGCTTCTGAATGCCACCCAACATGGCTTTGTGACTGACAGGTCTTGCCTGACCAACCTCATCTCCTTCTATGACCGGGTAACATGTGCCCTGGACAATGGAGATGATGTGGACATCATATATCTGAACTTCAAGAAGGCCTTTGACCTAGTTCCCCATGACATCCTCATGGTTAAGCTGGGGAACTAATGGCCTTGATCATCATATGGTCTGATGGCTAGGTAACTGGCTACGGGGTCAGACCCAAAGAGTACTAGTTGAAGGGAGCAAATCAACGTGGTGCAGGGTTACCAGTGGAGTGCCTCAGAGCTTGGTACTTGGGCCGGTACTCTTTAACATCCTCATCAATGATCTGGATTCGGGAGTCAGATGTGAACTGGCCAAATTCGGACAATACCAAGTTATGGGGAAGGGCCATCACACCGCAGGACAGGCAAGGGATACAGGTCGACTTGGACATGCTCTTAAGGTGGGCCAACCAAAACCTGATGGCCTTCAATGCAGAGAAGTTCAAGGTGCTGCACCTCAGTAGGAAGAACTCCCAGCATGCTTACAGGCTTGGCAGTGCTACGCTCGTTAGCACCCTGACTGAAAGGGACTTGGGGGTCTTGATTGACCACAAGATGAATATGAGCCACCAACATGATGTGGTGGCTGGCAAAGCTAACCAAACTCTGGCGTGCATCCACCAGTGTATCTCAAGCAAAACCAGGAAAGTCATCCTCCCACTTTACTCGGCCCTGGTGAGACCACAGCTGCATCCAGTATTGGGCCCCCCACTTCAGGAAGGATGTGGAGAAGCTTGAGACAGTCCAGAGGAGAGCCACTCATATGATAGTCCAGAGGAGAGCCACTCATAAGGCCTCAAGGGAAGGCCATACAAGGAGAGGCTGAGGGACTTGGGACTCTTCAGTCTGGGGAAGAGAAGGCTCAGGAGGGACTTGGCAGCCTACAATTACATAAGAGGGATTGATACATCAGGACCTGGGAGAACACCTACTCACCAAGGGATAACAAGATCTAACAGCCATAAACTCCCCAAGGGATAACAAGATCTAACAGCCATAAACTCCAGGAAGGCCAATTTAGACTTGACATAAGAAAAAAGTTCTTTACAATGCGTGTGTTCAAGGTCTGGAACAAACTCCCCCCAGAGGTAGTGCAAGCACCTACTCTGGACTCCTTCAAAAAACAACTAGATTTATTTCTTGCTGGGGTTACTTGATCCCAGCTGACATCCCACCTATGGCGGCAGGGGCTGGACCCAATGATTTCATGAGGTCCCTTCCAGCCCCTAATGTCTATGAAATCTATGAAACTGATGGCTCATAATCAGCTTATGGCCTATTATCACCCTCAGATCCTTCTCTGCAGTTTGGCAACCTAGCCACTCTTTCCCGAGGCTATATGTGTGCATGAAATTAGCCCATCCCAAGTGCAAGACTGCAGTTGTCCTTCTTGAATTACATATGATTGCAGGTAATTCTGGATCCTACCCCTGTCTTGCACTGTCTTCACCTCCATCAAATTTGGTGTCAACTGCCAAGCATGCACTTGACCCCATTATCCAAATCATTAAGGAAGATGCTGAACAATAGCAGACTCAGGATAGACCCCTGCAGAACCCCACTTGACACCTTTACCCAGCTAGACATTGAGCCACTGACGATTCCTCGCTGAGCACTAGTTGCAAATGTTCCAACCAGTTATGTAACCAAGTTACAGCACTTCCATCTAGTCTGTATTTCCTTAACTTGTTAATGAGAATGCCATGGCAGACAGTGTCAAAACCTTCCTAAAGTCAAGGCATCCAGTGCTCTTCCCACATCCACAGAGCCTGTTACTTCCTCATGAAAGGAAATCTGGTTGGTCAGGCATGACTTGCTCTTGGTGAATCCATGCTGGCTGTTCCTGATCACCTTGTTCTCCTCTAAGTACTTCACAGTGGTTTCCTTGAGGACCTGCTCCATGATCTTTCCAGGTATTTGCAGTCAAGCTGATTGGTCTGTAATTCCCTGGATCCTCCTTCTTCCCTTTGCTAAAGACAGATGCTATATTTTCCCTTTTCCAGTCAGCCGAACCCTCACCCAACTTCCTTGAGTTCTCAAGGGGGATAGCTAATGGCTCTGGAATTACTTCAGCTGATTCCTTCAGTTCCCTAGGGTGCATCTCATCCAGCCCTGCTGACTTGAATGCATCTATCTTTTCTAGGTAACTCTTAAACCATTCATCTACTACACTAGTTTGTTTGCCTCCTTCCCTATCTCTGCTGCCAACCGCTCTTGTCATCTGGTACCCGCCCCAATTTGTGAAGAGTGAAGTAAAAAAGCATTAAATACTTCATCCTTCTCTGCATCACTGTGACCGATTGCCTTCTGCATTCCAGGAGGGACCTATGGGATCTTTGGTCTTTCTCTTACTTTTGACAGATTTGTAGAGTCCTTTTTATTGCATCTTGTCACTTCGGGCATTTTTACACATGCCAGCACCACAACGCCGGGCACTTTGAAAAGCACCCGGCACCGTGATGCTTGCAGTTGTATAAGCGGGGAAATGCATGTCAGCTCTGAGAAAATGGTGGTGACACGTTTTTGAACTAAAACATGTAGAAGGTGCTTTAGTTTAAAAGCACACTGCTGCCATTTTCTGCACGCTGACACTCATTTCACCACTCACACAACTGCACGCAGTGCAGCGCAGTGCACGTCAGCTCCTGTGCAGAGCAGACTCAATTAATCAAGTCTACTCCAAAGTGGCAGATCTCTGGCATGTCAAGGGACCAAAAAGTACGTGTAGAAATGCCTTTTGTTTCTAAGTTTCGGCCTTTGGTGCTCACTGAAGTTCTGCTACTATTAAAGGAAACTTGCATGTTGTAAATTCATTTTGTATGCCCCTGGTGAAGGCTAGAAGCCAGTGCTGACTGAGATTAACAATTCTCCCTTACAGAAAGAGGCTGCAGTCTTTCTCATAACTTAAAGGAGCTATAGTTTATGCTAACGGTTTAGCTAACTGCCATCTGGAATCTAATCTTTCCCCTGTAGTTAAGACATTTAGAACAGCAGCTAAATCTTTCAAATTTGTTTGACCGTTCTTTGCCTGGGTTATGATGCTTTATAGAGCAAAGAAACTGTGCTGGCTATATTACATTGTATTTGCTCAGTGGCAGATGAAAACCAAGTGACCGTGCCAATACGATTAGATGTATCTTCTGACTTTGATACTGCGGCTCTCTTGGCCCGTAGGGCAATAACTTTTCAACCCTGAACAAGCTTTTATTTGGCATGCCACCAGGTACTGTCTTGCTCCCACACCTATTAAACTTTAGGCAATTAGGAAGGTTATCAGAAACCCAAGGGTTGTGGGATTTCCATTAGGTTTATGAACCCAGCATAGAAGCCTTAACTTGTCTGAAAAACATGCACGTGAGGGAATAAAACAGAGGCTCAGTGAAGTCTTTTTTTAAATACATAGGGGGTAAAAAGAAGGTCCCAGGAAATGTGGGGCCCTTGCAGGACGCGTTGGGAAACTTGGTCGTCACACCAGACGACAAAGCTAACGTGTTTAACAATTTCTTTGCCTC
>NW_017729031.1:31021587-31027024 GCF_001723915.1 Gavialis gangeticus
TGACCCCAGTACTCTTTCCTGCCATGGCAGGGGGTCGGACTAGATGATCTTCTCAGGTCCCTTCCGACCCTAGAAACTATGAAACTATGAAGGCAAAACTGAGGTGCTGTTGGTAAGTCTGGGGAAGAAATTACAAGATAAATTATTGCTGAACCAGAAGTTATCAGTTTAAAGCAAAAATTATTGGTGAAATTTCCTACCCCGTGCTGGCAGATGGTCAGCGCAGATTATGATAATGATCTCTTGTGTCTTTAAAATCTATCACTCCACTTGTGAAACAACAAGAGTGATACAGATCTTACAGAGAGTTAATTAAAATCTTGATAAGGCATTATGTCATTGGTTCTGGTGGTCAATACAATCATTTCCAGTATTGATGACAACACTTGCCTTATCTTGAACACCTGCAAGTCTTGAAAACCAGTCCAATTTAGAGACAATTCTCTTCAGAGATCATATTTCCTGTATTTTCCTTCTCCTTCATTCATCATTTTGGTCATTTCCATTAAAATGGGATATTTCTGCTCAGAAATGCATGTTTTGCTGCAATTTATCTTGCAATGTCATAATATTTTAGTTGTGACATTAAAATTAGGTGTCCTGGGGATAAATATGATATCTCAGATAAATTTTTGACTTTCATTGAGCAATAAAGAACTGATCAAATATTAGACAACAAAATTACTGTGTCCATGTAACCCTCCCCATTAATGAAAAAGGTTTATATCAGCAGAACTGTTTCAAGACAGAGTTTTGATACAATCATCCATGGAATTCCAGTGGCTTTTTTAAATAAATAAAATATTTATATATGAACTTATTTTAGAGAAACAACGAAGGATCCTTTGTTAATTTAAGACCTGTAGGGCTGGTCATTGTACAATCATCTGGCACCATCTTGTGGACTACAGAAGATGCGCATGAAACTTTGCACTGCTATTAAAAGTGTCATCACTGGTTTATAAAGCTCAAAATATTGTGGGCCTTAATGATACTGTCCCCTAATGATGAGACAATCCACTATATTTTGATAAACTGAATAATCCTTAGTCTGATCCTATAATCCTGTTGGTCCTCAGTGGGATTTTATTGTCTTTAATATGAGCAGTATCCAGCCAAAACTGAACATGTTTGAAAATCCCAACCCATTTGCACATTAGGATGTCAGAATTCTAGCCATCCTTCTATAATAAAGGATTACCAGATAAGAATGTATCTGGGACCTGCATACTCATTTCAGCTTCACCAGAACTCTTGTGATTTCAAGACTCAGTTTTACAACCCCCAAAATTCATATAGCTGTCCTTCTCAGAACTGTTGTTTTAAGAAGTCAAGATTCTTGGCCAGGAGGATTTTAAATATCATTTTAGAAGTCTATCCTTTGAATCTAAAGTTAATTTTACAAAAGATGAACTCTAGGAGGTTTAAGCTGAGCATCAGGCACACCAGTGGAACATCATGATGCACCAAAATAAGGCATAAAGGCTCCTGCAGGCCTTTTAATGGTTAAACTGTACCTCACCTGAAGAATGCAGGGTAGAGCCCAAAACACACACAGCAGTCGCTATAAGAACAATCAAAAATAACAAGACATGCTTTACAATGTGGAGACAACATGCTTGCATCACGTTAATGCTTTCTACGTTTATGAAGTGCTGCTGCAACAGAACCAAGCACACCAGCAATTAGAAGTATTAGTGCGTGGCAGTGGTACTGCCTGTATTTTTAAATATACAACTTGCTTTCAAAAACGATTACTTGCTTAGTGGAAATGTTGGGTGGTGAGGGGTGTACACAGCTCACATTGGTGATGGTTGCTCACATTTAGATTCACAGATTTTTAAATGCCAGAACAGGCTCCTGTGATCCTTAAACTGATTCCCTGCATCACACAGGCCACAGCTTTTCTGTGAATTAATTCCTGCTTCAATTTCAATATATCTGACTGAATGCAAGTGCGACTTTTTGGTTTCCACTAATGGAAAACCCACCTCAACACTGTGTAAGTCTGTTCAGTGATTAATTGCCATCTCTTATTTCTTATCTAAATTTGTCTTGCTTCAGCTTCTTCTTTTGCCATTCTCTCTCAAATGGAAGATCTTTTTAACGAAAGTCTGTCCCCACATAGGTATTTTTACCTGAGATCAAGTCACCTCTTACCCTTTTTTCGATAAAGTAAATAGATTGGACTCCTGGCACATAAGTTAATAGGCATATTTTCTAGTTCTTTAATAATTCTTTTGAAACTTTCCCGACGAATACCTGGGCACTTCTGCCACAGTGGTGGCCAGGATGGCAACAGAAAGGCTGTTACTTGGGCACCGCTGGTGCCCCAATCACTCCTCCCTTCCCCCCTTTGCTACACTGCTTGACTTTTCCTGTACCTCATACAATTTTTAACAACATTTTTGAAAGGTGAACACTAGAACTGGACACCGTAATCTAGTTGCAATTGCACTGCTGCCAAATAGAGAGGTGATATAACCTCCCTCCTAGCACTCAGCACTCTCCTAATTATGTATCTGAAGTCTGCATTGACTCTTTTGGCTACAGCATGTCACTGGGGGTTCCTGTTTAGCTGCTAATCCACCCTGACCCCCAGATCTTTTTCAGGGCCTCTGTCTGCTGGGATAGCACCCTCCACCCCCCAGCCTCTAAATACAATCCACACTTTTTTGCTCCTAGAATTACTACCTGTCCTCTTTCATCATTTCACTCTCCCTAATCTTTACATCATAAGTAAACATTATACATAATGATGTTATGTTTTCTTCTTTGACATTACTACAAATGTTTAAAAATGTCCATTAGACTATTTGATCTGTTGACATGATTCCCTTTTTACAATTTTATGTGGAGGTCTATCAGTATGTCACTTTTTAATCCATTAAATTGGTATTGTGTTGATTCTGTATCATCTAGTTTTAAAGGTCATATCCTTGTAAAACAAATCCCATAAATCCTGATATATTATGGCAATACTATTACCTGCTTCAGCTAAACTTGCAATCTCATGAAAAAGATACCATTAGTAAGACAAAATGTTTTCCATTAATGCTATCACCTTTCTTTAATTTATTATTTGACTCTCATGTCAGCTATTCCAGTATTTTGTCTAGGATCAATGTTGTACTGACAGGTTTTACTACCTGATTAACATCTGCCCAAGTTACAGCTGGAAAGGAAAAGTATTTCATAATCACTGTAGGATCTAAAGACATCATTTGTTTTTCCCAACTATGGAAAAGAAATTTATACCAAACCCTTCTGCCTTCCTTGCATTATTGACAATTCTACCATTTCCATTGATTAATAGATCGATACGCCGTTAGGAATCTTTTTATTCCTAACTTACTTTTAAAAACTCTGTCTGTCCTTAATTCTGCTGGCCATGCTATTCTCCTTGCGTACTTTTGTTTCATTAATCCATGTTCCACAACTCCTGTTTTCTAACTAATACTAGTTACTATCGCCTCCTTTTTTCCATTTGTTATATACCTATGTTAGAGCTGTTGGAACTTCCCCTCTTCCTCAGGCAGGTTTTGTCTTATTTTATTGTTAATCAATTGTGGCTTTTTGGCTGTCTAGCACAGTGGTTCTCAACCAGGGTGCCACAGCCCTGGTGCCACCACAGCCACATGAAGCTCTCTGCAGTGCTGTCATATTTCTCTGCCACTACAGCAGGGAGCAGGGCCTGAAACAGTAGCTCCCCCAGGGGCTTCCTCTGTGCTGCCATGGAAGGACATAGCTCCAGCTGGTCACAGACCATTCCAGGCAGGGAAAGTGCCTAGGGAGGGATCCAGGAAGGGCTCACTTTGAATGAGGTCCCCTTCAGCAGCATAGGGAAGGATTCACAGGGAATTCACAGGGAAGGGAAAGATTCACAGCACTCATAGTCCAGAGGACTCTTCCTCCAGGCAGCAGCCCAGCCCAGCACAGCCCTCCACTAGTGGGGCTGATAGAGCTGCCCAGGAGGCAACCCAGGCCTCTGAGAGTGAGGAGGTTGTGGGCTTGGGGCCCATAGGGAGCCCTCTCCCGGCAGGATTCCCTATCATGCCAGGTCATGAGCAGCCAAATCTGGGGGTCATCCAGGGTCAGAAGAAGCAACCAAGATCCAAGGGGAGCATGCAGAGTCCAAGTATAGGGCAGCCAGGAAGCCAGAAGATGTCTGGGGAACCAAGTCATAGATCCAGAGGGCTGGGCACAGCACAGGGTCAGGAGGCCAGCAGAATCAGTTTTCTAGGAGATCAAACTGGAGTCAGGTTAGGGAGCCAAAGGAGATTTTTACACATGCTCTAGGTGTGGGGAGGGATGCTTTAATTAGAAAACTGCACTAATTAAAAGCCCACAAGCATCACTGAAAAATGCTGGCGGGGTGCTATGAACCGAAGCTTATCAAACGAGCTTGAATTCAAAGTGCCCTGACGCCATTTTTCAACACTTGGACACTGATACATGTGATGCTGGAGTCTGCTGGACAGCGTTTATTTCCAAGCTCCAGCAGACTCGCTTGATCGAATCTGCTCTGACGCACTGGATTTCCAGCGTGCCAGAGCTGGTTTCCTGCACATCTGTAGGAGTCCAAAGAGCCAGGCCAAACTCAGGATCAATAGGCAAGCCAAGCCAGGTAGCCAAAGACTCCGTCAGGGACCCAGTAAAGACAGAAGCCAAGCATGAGGCAATATGAGTACAAGATTGAGCCTTGCTGACCAGATACTTCCTCCTTCAGGTCAGGGGTTTTTTTATAGGAAGGGGTGAACAGTTACCTGAGAGGCGAAGGGTGGCTAGGCCCCTATATCAGGTTCTGTCCACCGATGTCTACCCCACTGCTCAACTGAGGAGGTGGCAGACTGGGATGAGCGGCTACCCCTGGCAGGCTGAGGCCCCAGCTTGACATTTCCCTAGAGATCCGATCTGACTTTTCTCATCATGCTGCACAGCCCTGCTTCCTGGCGTTAGACATCAGAAGAGTAGCACCCAACCAAATTCAGAGACGTGATGTAGGGGTGCCTTGGGTTAAAAAGGGTTAAGAACAACTGGTTTAGTAAAATGTTCTTAATTCCCAGAAGTCATTTACATTTTCCTGTTTAAATTATTTTCCCTAGCTCACTGAACTCATAATAGTTTTCAGCTTTGTGAAATTTGCCTTTTTAAAAGCCCACGAACACATATTACTGGTAGACTTAAATTTCCCGTGTGTAAACAGAATAATATAGAAAGGATTGGTTGCATTTAAGTAACAACTATTTGACTTCTACAGTCAGTTCCCCTCTCCTCTTAAAATCATGTTTCATTTAAAATAACCTTCATCATGTTGGCTGTAAGACTTTCTGCGTTAGGAAACTCATCTAAAACATTTGGGAATTTTAAGGATGTGTTAAATATTGTTAGCCTGAGACCCCAGGGGAGGTGCACCCAGGCCAAGGGTCAGGGAGGA
>NW_017729031.1:31028369-31034817 GCF_001723915.1 Gavialis gangeticus
TCAGGTCCCTTCCGACCCTACTAACTATGAAACTATGAGACACCCAGTCAGGTTGAAATCCCCGTGATAACTCAGCTTATTTTTTCCAACCTAGCTTCAATAGACCATCCTCTTCTGGTGTGATTTTGTGATCTGAAACTCTGCTTCTATCATCTCTGTTTCCTTCTTTTTATTTGCTTCCTGCACTTTTCTAAGGGAGACAACTTGGTTTCACCTGAGTTGCTGATAGCTGTCATACACTTTTAAGTTCCTAGCTCACAAGAATACATCATGCTGAACAGCAGTTATTCCTGCTTGATGTTTATACATTTTAAAATCTTGTTAACAGCTTTGTGGATCCATCTCTGATCTTTTCATATGCTTGGACTGTAAAATGTTTTGGCCGTCTTTTGGGTCTGTTTGTACAGTGCTTAGCACAGATGATTTAGTATTATGGGAGTAAATAATACTAACATAGTATTTTTATTATTCATAATGCCCCTAAACTTTTACTTTTTTACACACAGGCCAAGTACAGACATTGCACTTTTACCAGTGTAAGTGACTGGAAACTGGTTTCTGCCCATAACAGAACAGAAATTTGGCACACCAAACTGATTTAAAAATGGCATTACCCAGTCTAAAATTTTCTCTCTCCCCCACCACCAAAGAGTGAATGTGTCTTTTCACTACCAATCTCAACTATGCTGCTTACAAAAAACCATGTAACTGAGATCAATTCCAGCTGGGACTTTTTGAATGTCTGTACCTAGCCTTAAGCTTTTTCACTAGTGTTCTTTGAACCTTGTCTTATCAATTCATTCCTCTAGCCCTTAAATAATTTTTGTAACTATTATTTGAATTCATTCCAGTTTGTCAGCCTCTTCCTGTCACTAAGAACTTGAGACAGTGCTGACTCGTTCATTACAGTAGGATTCTTATACCTCTGATCTGTGATATATCTATGTATAGAGTCTGCATTCATCATGGGGTGTTTTCTGCTAATATATTCCATTATAAACTTTTACTAAGCTTGTTTTCCAGTTTGACAATACTGCAATTCAGATTTCTCCTTCTTGTTTATTAGTTGAGCTCTTTTCCCAAGAAGCTTAGTTTAGGATGAATGTCCAGGATGTATCTTATTTTGGTGTTTTCCTTCTCAAGACTGTTAACTCTTCAGGTCCTTTATGTTGCTCATTTGACTTTAATGTCAATTTGCTTGAATTAGGACTTTCTGTTTGCTTGAATGAGGACCTTGTACTTACAAGGTTTTTGGATTCACTCCCATACAAGGAACCTGAAACCCTCATTCACTCCTGCACAGATTATGCAGGCTTCAGTTCCAAGTGCACAGAAGTAGGTGGGTAATATGACTCCTTCCTAGACCAAATGGGTATGGAGGGACCAGGACGTGACATGCTAACTTGACTCCCTGGATGCACTAGACCAGTATAAAAGGGTCACAATTTGCTGCTGATACAGTCAAGAAACAAATTATTTCTCAGACTGAGTAAGGAGGAAGCAAGGAGGAAACTGAGGCTCAAAGACTGTGACTGATAGGGAATGGAACAGCTTAAAACCATAACTAGACTGTAGCCCTCAGTGATGGCTGTAAATTCAATGTACCATTTATCATATGAATAATAATGACACACATTTATTTGCAATGAAAGATGCTATTCTAATCCCAAAATCCTTGTTCTAGACCCTCAGTAAAGGTGCTAAATAAAACCCAAGCCTCAATTCAGACCCTAGAGATCCCCAGAAGTTCTCTCCCCTACCCCTTTCATTCAGACATTACCATAATGCTTTTTTTAGTTATATTTTTTTCACTAGGTTTCTGACAATCTTTCTCTCTGTATCTAGGAATATAGGATATTAACCCATCTATTAATAGTGGCAAATTGAGGCAGTTTCATTGTTTTATTCTGTTTACTAGAATATCACAAAAACTCTGAAGATCATATGTGAGGTTTTATCCAACGATGACAGTGGACCTGCACGTATTCCTTTTAGCACGTTCCAGTTTCTCTACACGTACATTGCAGAAGTGGATGGGGAGATATCATTATCCCACGTCAACAGAATGCTCAATTACATTGAACAGGAGATGTAAGTAAGCCTGTATCAATTGGCAACCACAGTTAAAGGTGCATTCATCAAAGATGTGTGTTTATACTGTAGATCTTAAATTACAGGGAGGCTGGGAAAACAGGCAAGGAGAAGGGGTAGAAGAAAAGGGAGAGGGAGGGTAGAGCAAGAAAATAGACTAGGGAAAAATTAAATTGGCAGAGAGGTGAAGGAGTAAGTCTGCAAAAGAAAGGACATCCAAGGTAATTTGGAGAAAGCAACAAAGGATATTCATAATGAGGGAATGAGAATAGGATGGGATTCAACACTGACAAGTGCAAAGTGATGCACCTGGGGAGGAAGAGCCGGCAGCATACCTACAGGCTGGGGAACTCCCTTCTCGTCAGTGCAGAGGCAGAAAAGGATCTTGGAGTCATCATTGATGCCAAGATGAACATGGACCAGCAGTGTGGGGATGCAGTCAGCAAGGCCAACCGCACCTTGTCACGCATCCACAGATGCATCTCGAGCAGGTCCAAGGAGGTGATCCTCCCCCTCTATGCAGCACTGGTCAGGCCGCAGCTGGAGTACTGCCTCCAGTTCTGGGCGCCGCACTTCAAGAGGGATGTGGACAACATGGAGAGGGTCCAAAGGAGGCCACTCGCATGATCAGGGGGCAGCAGGGCAGGCCCTACAAGAAGAGGCTACGGGACCTGAACCTGTTCAGCCTCCACAAGAGAAGGCTGAGGGGGGATCTAGTGGCCTGTTACAAACTAGTCAGAGGGGACCAGCAGGCATTGGGGAGTCCCTGTTCCCCCAAGCACTACCAGGAGTGACCAGGAATAATGGGCACAAGCTGGCAGAGGATAGATTCAGGCTAGGTATCAGCAGGCGCTACTTCACTGTTAGGGCGGCTAGGATCTGGAACCAACTTCCAAGCAAAGTGGTCCTGGCTCCTACCCTGGGGGTCTTTAAGAGGAGGCTAGACGAACACCTTGCTGGGGTCATTTGACCCCAGTACTCTTTCCTTCCATGGCAGGGGGTCGGACTTGATGGTCTGCTCAGGTCTCTTCCGACCCTAGAAACTATGAAAAGACAGGAGAAAGAAGAAGTGTGTAATTTGTTTTGTTCAATAGCACCAAAGGTGTACTAGATTCTTTGCAGCTGACAAAGACAGACAGTGTCCCAATGCCAGAATTTTACATTCCTGATAAAAACACAGGCCTCTCTCACTTCAACTTTAAACAATTATTATTACTATTTAGTATGTATATAGCGCAACTGTATACCCTACTGTGCTAAACAAGAAACAAGCCCTTACCCTATAGAACTTACATTTTAAGAGACATACCCTTAGCTGACATAAATTGCCATTACTGTCAATGATTTCCAAAAGGGATAACCTTTTCCAGAGGCTAGGGATTTGCCACTAAAGGAACAAATGTACAATACAAAGCAGTAGAAGAGCAAATAAATGTCCCCAAAGCATTGAATGATGCTTACAATAACGTTATAGAAGGGTAATGTCTGTATTTTTCTGTAAAGAAGGAAAGCACCTTGGTGTAACTTAATAAAATACTTGTTTTAAGTACAGGGAATGTTATGAAGAGGCATAATTTGGAGTCGAGGAAAGAGACAAAGTGCTCAATACATCTACGACCATCAAAGCAAGCATTTCACTGGTTTCCGTGGGAATTGGTGCAGGTCCAATTAATACAGTTTAGAGCAGTGGTGCTCAATCTTTTGGCCCCAGGACTCCCCACAAGTCAGGAAATTTAGCGGCAGGGAACAGCAATTAAAATGCTACCCTCACTCCCTCGCCACCACATTTCCAGATCTGTAGGGAGACCCACATGGCATCAGAGGCAGAGCAGCACTGTTTTAGAGAAAAACATGCCAAAGGTTTAGAGAGCAGAAAGTCAGTGACACTGGGGAAGTTTGTGCTGTATGCTCATGATCAAAATACAGGACTTAATGACTTCAGCTAACAAATCTGTATTTCATTCTTCACACAGCATTGGACCAGATGGTCTAATTAAGGTGAATGATTTTACCCAGAATCCTCAGGTCAAGCTGGAATAAGAGCAAAGCTTTCCAGCAGTATGATAGCAGGATAAATGAAGGAAGCTGCTGCTGAATAACTCTTACCAACTGGTCCTTCATTGACTTTTCTTCTGTCTGTTAATAAACAATTTGGCAAAGAATTCAATAAAAATGTGAGAGTGTGGTTTAAGAAAGAATGTTAGTGAAATGGAATCTTCTTACACACTAATAATTAGAGCATGTCATACATTTTGTGCAGGAAATTTTCCCCTGAAAATTCAATGTTTCTGAAACTGAAAATTTTGCCAGAAAATGTCACTTCCAAAAGACTTTTGTTTCTTCACAAAAAATTCAAAATGAAGAAAATAATTTTGAATCAATGTTTTGCAATAAAATGAAAAATGTTTATTTAAAATGTCATGCTATTTCTACACTGATTTCCCAGTGAATCTCAGATCTAGTTCAAGGTCTCAGATCATTTTAGATGTGTGTCATGGTTTGCCTTCAGTGAGTGTGCATGTGTGGCCTGCAATGCCTCAAAACTGTTTGAAGCACTGTAAACCGTGCACAGTGCATGCACACCCATTTGCTGCACTGCTAATTAGCAGCACAGCACCAAAATTTGACACCCGGAGATTCCTGAAATAAAAAAAACAAACAAACACTAGAGTAAAAAAAGTGGTGCGGTGCATGCAGCAGATGCGTGCAGTGCCAGAAATGGAGCCTGGCCAGCCAGAGCCACACTCTGATGCTGGCTGGGCTCTGACTGAGTGGCCAGATTGGTGCTGCTGCTGCCTCGGGAGGCCCCCAGGGCTTCAGGTAAGGCTGTTAGGGCCAGCACAGGTGCTGGCCCCAGCCTCTCCCACCCCATCCACGTCAAATTGCTACATGCCACAGTGTGCATGCAGGGGCATGCCCTGGGACAATAAGCAGAGGCACAAACACGTGCTGCCGCTATTTGCGCAATGGGAAATGCACACCTTGCATGTGTGCATTTATCTGGACACTCCCAGTATGTCTAAAAGACAGTCTATTGCTCCAGGATGAAACCTGTGGTCACGGGTATATTTTGAGAAGTGGGGTGCAGATGGTGTGGCATATCATCACATATAATGCAACGCAACTTTTTCTCCAGTTAAAGAAAAACACAAGCTTTACTAACACACCAGGTGGCCAGTACTATAGTATTCAATTTAAGATCAAAGCAAAAACATAACTACTGGACTGTGCACTGATTTCCTAGATTATATATACAGCTTTAAAGAGCATAACAAGCTGGCAAAAATGGTCAAAAGATATTGTTCCATTAGTCCTGTAGTCCTTATAGTTAAATATACTTCTATTATTCAGTTTCACAGGACTACATCTAGCCTTCCTGAACATCTTGACAGTCCCTCCAGCTTCACTGTCAATCAGTCAAAAGTTTTTCCTAATATCTAGCCTAAACTTCCCTTGCTGCAACATGAGCCCATTTCTCCTTGTTCTGTCATCTGCACCCACTGAGAACAGTCCAGCTCCGTCCTCTTTTCAACCCCCCTGCAGGGAGTTGAAGGCTGCTATTAAATCCCCACTCTGTCTTCTCTTCTCCAGACTAAACAAACCCAGTTCCCTCAGCCTCTCCTCAGAAGTCATGTGCCCCAGCCCCCAAACCATTTTCATTGCCCTCCGCTGAAATAGAAATGCCACTGCCTTTCCCAGGGTGTTGGTTTAAAATTTTGGGTGGAGCAGGAATAAACAAGGGTGCAACTGCACCACTGCACACACACTGGATCTGCCCCTGCCCCTGCCTGTGGTTGACATTTCAATCTTCTGGCACAATGGGAGTCTCCTACACCAAGGTTAAGACTCATATGCACAGGATACAGACCCTTTTCACGGATTCATCCAGGATTGTGGAATGAACTCACTCAAGAATAAGGGGCCATCACAAATCTTCTGTTTCAAGGACAAGGCACATTTCTTTGATCGTACCTCCTCTATTATAAGTATATAGCAACCTATACAGTTAATAATCAACGCAATCCAAAATCAGCTAACAACCAAAAACACAGATCAAAACTAAGAAAATGAAACATTCCACTGCATGGTCTTCAGCCATGGGGATAAAGTGAGAGAAAAAGCAATACGGAAGGCTCAATACACTACTAAAGGCATTCAGAGATACCACAGTGAAGGATATGGTAAAAGGAAAGGGAAAGGACAGAGGGGGTCTGATGGAGAAAATAGTGGATGGCTGGGTAATTAAAAACATAAAGCATATGCACAATGAGGTTGAAAATTACTCCAGTAACTATACTCCTGCCTTTTCCTAACCCGTGCATCAGTAGCATTGTGTCAGCACTGCTTCTACAGCCCA
>NW_017729031.1:31039817-31064385 GCF_001723915.1 Gavialis gangeticus
AATAGTGGATGGCTGGGTAATTAAAAACATAAAGCATATGCACAATGAGGTTGAAAATTACTCCAGTAACTATACTCCTGCCTTTTCCTAACCCGTGCATCAGTAGCATTGTGTCAGCACTGCTTCTACAGCCCAACTTTCTCTGCACCAGCGGTACTCACGCCTCTCCCCCCTCTATGTATCTAGTCCATCAATCTGACTGTGTCTGTAGAAATATTCAATTATGATTTCACTCCAAATCCAATCCCACGGGGTAGCACTGGTAGCTTATCTGAACAGCCTAGGCCCTCGGGTTGAGATGACAGCAAAATGTTCAGAGGCAACAAATTCTGGTATATATTAGTGGTTTGTGTACAAGGCCCCTGGCCCCTGGCGCAGAGCCACACAGGTTGCGCCCAACGGGAGGGTGGCCTACCCTCTGGGATTACCCTGCAGTCTCCAGGAATTAAGAGATAAATGTCCAAGAAACTGCTGAGAGTCACCCGGGAGATAAACGATAGGCCATTCATTAAATATCAGACGTTGAACCCAATTTATACAGTAGTCCAGCGGGTTTTTCAAATGTAATAGTCACGCGCATTTGCCTTCCTGACGTACAGTCCATGCACCATAATCCGTAACCGACACACGCATGC
This sequence comes from Gavialis gangeticus, assembly GCF_001723915.1. Classification (NCBI taxonomy): domain Eukaryota; kingdom Metazoa; phylum Chordata; order Crocodylia; family Gavialidae; genus Gavialis; species Gavialis gangeticus. The sequence continues at coordinate 31,040,453 of NW_017729031.1, forward strand.
ACTTCAGGGCGCAGACAAGTTGAAGAGAGTCTGGCCCACAGTAGTGAAGATGTCTTGGGGGCTGCAGCACATGATTTATGAGAAGTTGAGGGAACCAGGTTTATTTCATCTGCAGAAGAGAAGACTAAGGGGAGACTCGATAGCAGTCAGGGGGTTTGACAGGGGACAGAGCTGGACTGCTCTCGGAGAGGACAGGACAAGGAGCAATGGTGTGAAGTTGCAGCAAGGGAGGAAAAGACATCTCACAAGGAGGGTGGGGAACCATTTTGGTTGTTCTCTAATGGACTCTCTCCCGCCAGAGGTCCCCGGCCCAGCCTCGAGGATCCACGAGCGCCTGCCTCAGGCGGGACTGCACTAGGGGAGGCCCCTCCCGGCCCTGCCTGTCCTCAGCCTGCCCTGGGTGGCAACAAGCCCGGGCTCCGGGCCGTGCCCCCCCGCGCTCAGGCCGAGCAGGAGGCCGCGAGGAGCCTGCACCACCCCGCTGCACGGACACCCCCCACCGCAGCGCTGAGAGCTAACCCCACCAACCGCGCATGTGCACCGCGAACCCCGCCAGCCTGAGCCAAGGTGGGAGGAACAGGCAGCGCCCGGCGGGCCCGTGTGGCCACGCCCTCTTCCTGCTATTGGCTCCCGCCGCTCTGCTTCCACCAATCCAAGCCCTCAGCTTCCTAACTCCGCCCCCTCCTCCCTCCCGCCGCGGTTGCCGCCGCTCGGAAAGCGGCCGTTGGGGCCGGTCGCAAAATGGCGGCGTAACCCCGCCCCCTCCGGCTGCGGGCTTGGGTATGGCGCGGCCGGGCGCCCCACGCCACAAGGTACCGCGGGTTGGGGGCTCCTGGGCAGCCCCGGGGTTGTCGGGGGTTGGTCTGCCGCGGGCGCGAGGTGCGCTTATCTTGGCTGTGACGTCAGCTGCGCGCTCACCTAGGTTGTGGTGTCAGCTGTGATCTCGGTTGTGACGTCAGATGTGAGCACACGTCAGCCGTGCGCTCACCTGGGCTCTGACGTCGCATGTGACTAATGCTGCGAGGGCAGGGCTGGGCCGGGCCTGTGCTTGGGACCCCTTTTGCTTATGTTGACATGTCGTAGAGTCAGGACTTTGCTGCGGGGGCAGGCTCAGGCGTGAGGTCTTGTGTCCGGGGTGATGGTCGTTCTGCAAAGAATTTGGGCACTGGGTTTGTATAGGGATGATCCTGCCTCGGCGGGGCTTGGACGAGATGTGACAGGTCTGGGTGTAAACTACAAATAGTTTAGATGATAAATTGTACAGGATGGTTCAGGATACGGATGATCCTGCCCCTGGCAGGGAGTTGGACTAGATCAGTGGTTCCCAACCTTTTTGGACCGCAGACCGGACATGACTGCAAACCAGAAGTGACTGACATACCACAGACTGGTGGCCAACCCTTTTCTATACTGAGTATAACCAGCAGCCAACCCTCTTTTATCCTGAGTTGGCTGCCAGTCCGCAGTATGCCAATCACTTCCAGACGTCCAGTCCAGCAGCCAACCCTCCTGTGGACCAGCAGCCAACCCCTCACAGCATGATACCGGGCCACGGCCCAAGGGTTGGGAACCTCTGGACTAGATGACCTCTGGAGGTCCCTTCAAGCCCTACTTCTTGGTGATTTTTTTGTGATTCAAATGGCTTAAAATCAGGCCATAAATGCACTGATATGTGGCCACACGTGAGCCTTACCAAGCTCTTTGGATGTGCTGCAGCTGCAAAGAGTGCTGCTGAAGGTCCCGCACATCCATAAATGGGAGAATTGAGCCCATAGTGTTGCTTGCTGCATCACTTTCTCTAATTTCAGCATGTTATCTCAGGCTTAATTCATTGATACACCTCTATGATACTGTTCCTTTAAAATTAATCAAAGAACTTGTTATAAATATACTTTTTATGTAATCTACAGGTTCTTTCGTCAGGAAGGCTAACAGGAACAGCCAAACTGACAAATGGAAGAAAACAGTAAGAACTTCTCATTTTCTAATAGTGCACCTGTCTGCATTTAAAACACCCACATACATCACAACCTAGTAGTTTGTTAACCATTCTTTATGTGTCTGTAATAAGTTTCTGCTGAAAGGTAGTATAAGTTCCTTACCCTGTGAGCTGTCAGACAGACAAGACTTCAGTTGAATCTAATAGAATTTATGCTTGTAGAAGGAATACAGAATTATCCCCTTTAATAACCAACACCATCAATTCCGTGGTACACTTGCATATTAAATTCACCAAGTTAGTGAACATAATTACTAATCTCACGTAAACTTGCTTGATCAAGGTCAAATCCTGCTCTGACTTGCTGTTGATATATGCAAGAGTTGAATTATCTTATCTCAATGCAGAATTTGTCCCTTATCTTAAAGTGTAGCTCATTGCAAATGTGGTTGTGTGGCGTTTCAGGTAAGATATTAAATACTGAGCTGTGGAGGGATTCATACTTTCTCTCTATATGTTAAGAGGATATAAAAAGTGAATCTCTCTTTCAGGATTGGGTTAAGAAAAGCATGCCATTCTGATGTGGACTCTGGATATTCTCTCTACTCGACTGACTCGGAGGATCAGGTATTTGAGGACTTTTTAATGCGAGTAAGAACATAACAGACATTATTTGAAACATGTAATCCACTAAATGAAGGTTCATGCAGCAACACAATTATAGCAAAGCAATAACAAATGTAATATATTTTCACTGATGACATGTAAATTAATCTTAACTGTGACTAACCTGGGGAACAATGCCCTCAAAATAGAACTTTGTTTCATTGTACTGTACCTGCATGTTGGACAAAAATGAGTACCTATATTTTGACTGTAACTCTTGTTTTGTAGGTTGCAACTATAAATAATGGGCTTGATCGTTGTGCAGCTTTACTGCAGGGCATCTTGCAAAATGAGGCGACAGGTACCTTTTATAAATTAAGTTAAATCTTAATTTCTGTAACGTTGTTTTAATTGGTTTTGTTGAATGGCCTTTGTTTCAACTAAATTTTAGGAAAAGAAACTGTATGTCAGAAACCAGGGAGAGCAACTTCTGTTAAGGCTACTTCTAGACCATTAGTTACCAGAGGAAATACTTCAAAAAGGAAAGGACTAAAGAAGAATCTTTTTGCAGCCCCTGTGCATAAAGAAGTTGGTAAGCCATTTTTCTTCCTTTGCCCTTCACCTAAAAGTTTGATTTCCTTCTTTAAATGGTTGTTGATCGCTAACTTATCCACAGAGTTAATTAACTTTGTTATAATAATCTGCAACTTCCTATCTTGTTTTTAAATGCTAGTTTAGTAATATAAACAACTAAGTTCCACTAATTTTTGTAGATTGTATTTAAATCAATGAATTGAAATAGTATCCTTCACCGTATGCACCAGACGATAATTTTATGAATGATTGTTCTTTTGAATGAGAATTGAGAGCTAGATTCACAAAAGGATTCTGGTGCTACAGTGTTCAGCAACTCTTGGAGCCTGTACGTGCCTTGCTCCTGGTGGCATCCCCCCTTGTCTCTGAACACAATGCACGGGAAGAGTTTGGTGCATAAAAGGGACATGCAGCAGCATAAGCAAAGATCCACCTAAGGTAGCCATTAAGAAAGGAGAGGAATTAGGCCTATGCCCCTTTCCTATAGGCAGTGACATACATTGCAGGATTCATTGTCTCTGCCCTCAGGCACGTGAGTGATTAAGTGGGGGTTTTATGATTTGTTCTTCAGTTCCTGGATTCCAACGCATAAGTGCTTTTTTTGGGATGGTCCTAAGATACTAGAGGGTATCACAGTGAGCCCCTTGGGATGATGAATAATTTTTAAACTTTATACAGTAAAAGCCCTGGTATCTGGCATGAGTGAGGAATGGGGGTGCCAGGTATCTAAAATCCCAGTTACCTGAGACCGGCTGTTTTTCGACTGGATGTGGCAGGGGGGCCGGATATGGAGTGGCAGCAGTGCAAGGTGGCGGTGGTGGCTGCCGCATATGAGTTTTCCCCTCGCCTTATGTCCAGCCGGATTGAATTCCAGTTAATAGGTATTCCAGTTAGGAAAATGCCAAATAACGGCTTTTATTCTAGTTTGATTTTTTTCTAGTTTTTTTTTGTTTTGTTTTTTTTTGTGTTGTAAATAATCCTCATTGTGTAATACGGATAAAAAAATACTGACTGGCTCCTCAGTCAGTGAACATTGTCCATTCTGTGCACTGATTGAGACAGTAGCCTGTAAAAAAAACAAAAACAAAAAAAACCAAACAAACCACCCAGCATGTAATCAGGTAAACATATTTACAAGGTATCACAGGTTTGTTTGTTTCCAGTGTCACTTCTGGGGATGTGTTGTTTGTTTTGTAACTTAAATTTCATTAATGGGACTCTAAAAATAAAGAATGGAATGTGGAACTGTAGCTTGTGAAGCCATCTAATTGTTTGTGGGGTAAAGAGACAGTTGAGCACAGTTTTGATGATCATAGCTATCACAAACCTATGATCAGAGCTGACCCTAGGGGGGTGCAGGGGCTGGGACAGATCGGCCTGTGTGGGGCCCCCTTAACACTGGATAGGGCCATGGGACTTGCACAAAGGTTGGGGGGTCTCCGTGCTTCTTCTGCAGCACGGGGCTGAGCCACCAGCTCCAGGTGGGCCCTGTGGGAGGGGCCACAACCACTCTGCCCAGCTGCACGGGGCCCCCCCCAAAGCTTGGGTCCTGGGCCATTCACCCCAATTTGCTGTACTCTAGAGATGGCTCTGCCTATGATAGTTGATAAAAACATAGACCCAAAGCCTTGGTTTTACAGTAAGACTACTTCAAGTGCTGTGGTCTATTGCTTCATTAGGAGCCTAAAAGTCCAGTAGGATTCAATTTTTTCCCTTTTTTTTTTTTGTAATTGGTTAGATGTTTACATCTCTGAAACTCGAGATCATAAACTGTATTTCTTTTACTTGGGGAGCTGTACTGGGTACATGTAAACAATTGGGTTTTGTAGAGAAGTAAAAGAAAAATAACTTTCAGCTTTTATTTCATAGTGCCAGGATTGAATAGGAAACTCACCTCAAGTGCCAGACCTGCTGAAAAAGAGGGAGAACTTTCCAGCAGAGTACAAAATCAGTCTGTTCAGCCAATTCATGTGCCTTTCAGTCAGCCCTCTCCTGTGATGCATCAAAAACTGTGTGAGCATGTGCAAACTCAAATGGCTCTAATAACGGGTCAGACTTCACAGAGCTATAATGGAATTTCTGCAGTACCTCCTTGTCCCATGTCAGATCCTGGTTAGTATGAATTTGTCCTTATAACTAGACAACTCTTTGTTTTTTACTTGCATTTGTTTTCACCAAAAATTACCCTAACATTTAACAATACTTTTTGTTCCAGGATATCAAAATGTTACAGCTTTTAATTATCGCTTACCTACCTCAACACCAGCTCTGTCCCCACAACATTCAGCCAATCCTTTGACTATTCAGTCTGTAAGTACATTTGTTTTAAATTATAAACAAAGATTTTAAGTTCATGTTGTCACCTGTTTCATTCTATGATTTTTTTTTTTCTATTTGTACTAAATGTATATGCTTTTTAGATGTTAACTGGAATGTTTTCATAAGGAAAAAATAGCTGCAATGTGTGGCTCACTAAATCCACTGGAGTGAAAGTATAGCTCTAGTGGTGTTACTAATAAAAAAAAAAAAATTAAATTAGATGATCAGGTTCACTGGTAAGCTAAAAATCGCCTAAAGTCCTGCATAGACTCAAAAATTGTTTTGCAGCTAAATGTATTATTTCAATTAAGAAAATTGATAAAGTCTGTAGGGGGTGATTTCCTTTGAAGGTTATGCTAAAAGGATTGAGAGGAAAATAGGAGATGAACCTCTTGCAGGAGAGAGAGAAAGAAAGGGGAGAAAACAATGATATAAAGGTGTTGTGCAAAGAACATGGTTGCAAGCATTGCTACTTAATGTAGTACGTCTCCTTTAGATACCAAGAAAAAATGTAAAGGGCATAGCTCACTTCTGCTGGCTGAGACTTGTATGTTTGTATAGTGAATTCTATAATGAATGACTAGATCCAAAAATTGACTTAAGTCCTTAAGTCCAAAATTGCAATCCAAAAAATCCTTCGGCAGTAGTTGTCTAACTCTGCAGGTGTCTAAATTCGCTATACAGGCAGTCCTCAGACTTACGACACAATTGGTTCCTGAAACCCACGTCTTAAGTCGAAACATTGCAACTTGGAACCAATTTTTCCCATAGGAAACAATGTTATAAATGGCGGATTCGTTTCTGAACCCAGGCCCAATACCCTATTTTCACCAAAAATAACCCAGAATTTTGTACTCAATTATAAATGAGTAATATAGCTACGTTGATGTATTTATATTGCAAATAGCAATCATATGGATTGGAAGGACTTCTTTCAGGTGACTTTGCCGGACTTTTTGAAGGGCTCTTGGCTGGAGTCTTCTCAGGCTGCAAGTTTTCTGGAGTCTTGTCTGCTTTCTTAAAGAAAGTGTCCAAGGAAGTTTGGACAGGTGTTCTCCAGGGAGGTGGGTGATGCAGTGAACTTGTTCGCTGGCATGGTGTGGCATCGAATCAAGCATTGTAAAGTTCAGAAAGTTGAAACAGGGTATCCGCTTATCAACATTGTAAGTGTGAAATGTGGCAAGTCAAGGACTGCCTTATACACCATCCTTTTTGACCTGAAAGTTCCTCAGGTACCTGCAGAAGTGGGTATATGTGTGTGCACGCACACATGCATCCACTGAGAATTTAATATACAATCCACAACCACTTCAAGGAGAAGGAACTGGATAAAAAGTTTTCCCCCTTCTCAGCTGAGCATCCTGACCACAGGCTTATGAAGTCAGGTTCCCTCTTGACCTCATGAATCTTATGTTTTGGCCACAGTGGCTGAAGCTCAGCAAAAGGTTTTGGGCATGCGCTCACACTGTCTAGCCTGTAATGTTGTGGTTAGGATACTGTCCTGAGAGATGGGAAATTAAGGGAATTCAAGCCCTGGTTTGAGAGAGCCTATAACTCATTCAGGCCTCCCTCTGCCTGGGTGAAGAGGCTTTAACTTCCAGGTTATTGTGTAATAACATGGGTAACTCTCATACCAGCTCCTCTTTTGTTGTGATTTTTAAAAGTGAGCCCTACTTGCTTTCAAAGAATATTTGCTGCCTTAACACACTTCTGAGCTGTGGGGAGAGGTGGGTACATTCTTGAGAACTTGCACTGCAAGTCAACAAGTCTTTAGTGACCTTAACTCGGTTTGCCTTTTAATTACTCCTGAGCACAGTGGAAGGTTAGACTGTGCAGGCTGAATAGATTTGCCACTTATTACTTGCAATATAAAAATAGCCCAAAAGTGAACAAGATCACATTAGCTTTTAAGCATTAAAAGAAAGCAGGCCGCTACATTTTTTTTTGTTTGTTTAATTAGTATATATTTTTGCTTAGGGTCTTCCTCCTGATGGTTGCAACCAGTGTGTATCACAGATAGGAGGAACTGTGTTTTTCCCAGGAGTTTCTGCAGCTGCTCCTACAGCCCAGGTGCAGTCTGTCACCACTGGTCCTGGGATGATGCCTTGTGTACCTCCAGCCATGTCAAGTAATCCCCCAGCACCTCTGTTCCTTCCCTCATCTGGTAACGAGATGTTGCCAAGCCAAGGAAACCAGGAACAACGAGCAAAGGAGGCAGACTTGATAAGATGCATACAAGCTCACCTGACTCTGTTACAGCCACATGAGGCAGAAAATAACAAGGGTGATGAGAACCACCAGAATCTTGGTCCAGCACCATCCCAAAACTTGGATCCCAGAGAAGAGGAAACTGCTGCAGAATACAGTGAGGGCACCACCAGTGAAGAAGAGGACTTGAACATACTGGATATAGCACCAGTAAGAGATACCAGCTGTCAGACAAGTTTTAAGAAGAAAGTTTTCAAACCTAAAAAAGCAAGCCCAGAAAAAACAGCCCAGAAAGTTAAAACAGTAAAGTATCTTTTGGGAGAGCTCAAGGCACTGGTGGCAGATCAAGGTAAAGATTGTTTCATCAGTACATATTTATAACCCTGTGTGCTATGGTATGTGGGTGGGGGTGAACTGTTAGAAATCCATAATATACCAATACTAATGCAGGATTGACTACTGAATTTCAGTTGTTACAAAATTACAATTCAGAATGATTTTTTTATAAGCACTGTCTGTAAAGGAGCTATAGGCTTTGGTGTGAAGAAGTTAAATGTGAGTTTAACATCTTGGACAACAATGGAAAAACTAGAGTATTTTTAATCTATAGACATTAAAGCATTTTCCTTGAGAAGGGAGCAGAGAATAGTGTGATCAGAATGTGGAGGAAGTCCCATGGAGGGCTCAAAAAGAAGGTTAATGCTGTAATTTGAGGGATCTGGAGCATATATAGTTCTTGAAGTGCAAATGGTGCTGGGCAATTTAATGATATGCTAATGTTGGAGGGCAGTAGAGTTTGCATTCAGACACTGCAGAAATAAATGTGTGTAAATGCGTAGTGCATATTGCTATTCATGTTACTTTTTTCTTAAAGATGATTCAGAAATGTTGAGGCTGATAAGTGAAATTGATGGCTGCGTGTCATTGCTGCCAGCAGTAGTTGGAAGTACAAATGTACAAGCTGAAATAGCACTTGCTATACAGCCTCTCAGAAGTGAAAATGCCCAGTTGCGGAGGTTAGTAGCCAAGTTCAAAACCGTGTGTGATGTTGCTAATTAACTTCACAGTTCTTAACTGTACATTGTAGAATAGTTCTGTGGAATTCCAGGCTCATGTCATTCTTGTCCACCTGGCATTCATATGAAGGGCTTTTGTTTATACATGTATAGGTTGCTGTATTATATATTTTTTTTTAATCACTTATTTACATTTAACTGAGCACAAATTTTATTACTCTTTATGTGGTGTCTCATATATCACTATTTCATTTCATGCAATTTGAATAAGAATCCTACTACACATGAATAGTGATGCTTTTATTCCTCTGTTTTTTTTCCAAATGAAATTGTAGTCTGCTAAAATATGTCTACACGGCATATCTGTGTAATGCTAAGCAAAGATGCCCGAGCCATCTCTGAATGAGTTAATTTAGGAAACAGTGTAGCAGCATTAGTGCAGCTCAGCTGGGCTGAGTAGCCCTGCTGCGCAGAACTGCCATGCTAATAGAACTAAATTATTTCTGATACCTGAGCTACCTCTGGTAATTTCTGCATAGTGCTTCATGGTGCCACATGCATGTGTGTATCTTTTAGTTGAAAGCACAGAACAGGACAAGAACCATGACTCAGATCTCAGCCTTGGACTTGAGGTAAAGCCAGAGAGCAATTACTGTATTTTCTCACATACAGCACGCACCCAAAAAGATAAGCACTTTGTATTTGAAAGGCAGAATTAAGTAAAAAGATCTTTCCTTGAAAGTAATACTAAGTAGTTGTAACTGAGTAACAGCAGGTAGGGAGCCCCCTTGTGCTCATAGGGCAGAAACTACTATTACCATATTTCCTCACTTACAGTGTGCCCTCTGCCCCACAAAAATTCCTAGCAGCTGATTTTTTTGGGGAAAAGTATGTTCTATACAAGAAAATATGGTGCTTAACCCACTTGGGTCTCCGATTTCATGTATTCATTTTACAGCTAGGTATGTACTGCCTGTATAAAACATCATAAAGTTTAACTTCACATCATTCAGACATGAGCAGAGGCTCTCATCGCAAGTTAATTTTAATAGAGATAGGCTAGATGTTCTGGAGGATGCTTGGTGTAAGCTGTGAATTTTTTTTTTGTGTGTTTGAGCTTGAGTATAAGGGGTGGAATTTCAGAAATGGGGAACCCAGTTGTAGTTGAAAATCAGTTTGAAAGAAGCAGGCATGCAAACAGCTAGTTTCTGCATCTAGTTAGTAGTAGCCTGCAAGTTTTAATGCTCATTTTTTTTACCTATATTTGAGAACTTAGAATCCTGTTATGTTATCTTTTGGGGGAAAACAAAAGGAGGAGCATAATTTTTAAGGATTCTCTTTGTTGAATAAGCTTTATTCCAAGAAGCAATCCACCTTCAAAATATAGTGCTAAATAGTTATACTAGTATGTAAAGGTGTGATAAGGTCTTAGACAACTTACTCTTGAATGCTGAAAATAACTTACTTCAGAAGAAATACAAATGAACCTCTTCTCCCCTGTCAAACTGGAGTGAGGTTGCCAGGTTTGAAAATGGCTCATTTGGTGTAAAGAAAGGTACACGTGCCTTGTTTGAGAACTTGATTCATTAAAACGTTTTTCCTGTCTAAGTCTAATAATGTATTGTTGGTTTCCTTTTTTAATTAAGTTAGCAAATTTGTTGCATACAAACCCATTCTGAAATACAGTTTCTTTTGAACTTGTTCTGTACTTGGACTTTCTCCACAATTTGCATTTAGGAGAGTAAGAATACTGAACCAGCAGCTCAGGGAACGAGAGCGAGCTGAGAAGGAATCCAGCCAGGATTGCCACTTTGAATGCAAGTACTAGTGGGCCTTGGATAATGTTCGGGGAATACATATAAAGATTTTGTTTAAAATATGTTGAAAATGGTATCTGTAAAGAGCTAATCTTTCTTTTTCTTTTCACCTTTGGCTGATAGTGGCACTCAGGAAAGAGGCTATGGTCTGAATCTTGCACTCAGACCCACATAAATGGGTTGTTATGCCTATTTAGAGCTCTGCTGAAGTTATTGGGGGGTCTGTCACAGACATTAGGGTCCTGTTGGGGATGATAGATAGATGATTTACCAGACCACTGGCGTGCATAGAATGCAAGTGCCTATTATATTTCTGTAAGCAAAGGTATCTTACTAGGAGTTTTGAACTACTTTATGCACCAGGCATCTGAGCTTACAGCTGACCTTAAAGGAGAAATGCAGTCTTCCTCTTATCTTTTTGGGGAGCTGGGCAAAAAAACCAAACAAACCCTAAATTGACAGTATGTGACTTTAAAACAGTTAATCTCTTCCCAGTTAGTATAATGGTGGGTAATGTTACTTGAACAGCAGTCAGAATATTCCAGTATCTTGAGAAGAGAAATAATGTTACTTGTAAAATTTGAAGTTTAGTACTGTACTTAAAAGCAAAGCACCGGTACAGAAGTAAATAATTGATTCAACAGTACTTTGAGAATATGAAACATCACTATACATTCTTTCTTTGTGACAGGGGGAAGCATGTTCGTACAGACTTACAAGTTTAGGCTGTATCAAGCCATGTACAGGGATATTGTCCCTAGTCTTTTGTAGGGCTTCTCCTGTTTTCATTGCACCCTGTAGCACAGGGGTGTCCAACCTTTTTGAATGTGGGGCCAGATCATGAACTTTTTGTCACCTAGTGGGCTGGCAAACCATATTCAAAGACCTCACAGGAAGTGGTATCACATCAGGAAGTGATGTCACGTAACCTTTGACACCAATGAAGCTGCAGGAAGTGACAATGAAATGGGTCTGGAAATGTAGTTTAAAATCCAAAATAAAAACAATATAAAGCAACAATGAAATAATACCAAACATTTGACTAAAAGAAACACTTTTGCTTCTACTCGCTTCTCAATGAATGAAAGAAGCATAATGCAAGTTGACAGATCAAATGTGGGAAAGATATCAGCCGGAGTGGAAACTAATCAAAGCAACAAAATATGGGTATTTTTGAGAATAATCTTCAAGAAGATCTACTTTTATTGAATTAATAACTTGTTAGTAACACATCTTTAACAAGTTGAACCCCCAGTCCCACACAAAGAGAAACAGAAGCAAACACAATCCAAACACTGGACAATATTTTTACAAAGATTTTTACCTGTTCCAAATTTACTTCGGAGCCCAGATCATTCATGCTCTATTCTTGAGCATATTGTTCAGTCTTAAACGAGCATACAACACAGCTGCGGGGGCTCAGCCACAGCTTTCACTCCCTGGTGCAGCCCTGCCAGCCCATCCCATCCCCTGTCAAGCGGTAGCTTCCCCACGTGCTGCTGCATTTTCCCCCTACCTGCGCCAGCTGGTCCCAAAAGGCAGGAGGCTCCACCGCTGCTTCTGCTGGCCAGTGCCAACCCAGCCGGTCATCCCCAGCAGCATGTGGGAAGCCAGCTTCAGCCACATGCTGCCCTGGATGGGATGGGCCTAGCTGGGTCGGCACCGGCCAGGAAAAGCAGCATGCAGCTGAAGCAGGCCTCCCACGTGCTGCTGGGGACAGGAGGAGGCCAGCCAGGTCAGCACCGGCCAGCAGAAGCGATGGTGGAGCTGTGTCCCGCTCAGGACTGACCAGTACTAGAAGGGGGAAAATGCAGCTGAGCCCCTGCCGCTCCGGCCAGGCTCATCCCATCCTGAGCGGCACACAGCTTCACTGCCGCTTCTGGTGGCTGGTGCAGACCCGACTGGGCTCCTCCCATCCCCAGCAGCTTGTGGGAAGCTGCTTCAGCCACATGCTGCTCCGGATGGGACGAACCCAGCCAGGTCAGCACCGGCCAGGAAAAGGGCTCTGCCAGCCTCGCCTCGCCTCGCCGCTGCCCCGCCACCACCACCATGGGGCGTGGGGCAGGCACCAGGACTCCTCACCTGTCCTGAGCAAGGGACCTCAGGCCAGAGAAAATTGCTTGGCGGGCCACATGTTGGACAAGCCTGTTGTAGCAGTATGCTTTAAAAGGGAGTAAATTTGTCCTTTAAATACATTATTGTAAATACATATCCTGCATCATAAGAAAAGATTTTTAGTGGAAATCAACAACAGTGTCTTTAATGGCTGCTATCTCAACAGGATTATATTCTTTAAAGATTTGGGGCTAATGGAAAAATAAAAAATTGTCAAGCATCAGATGGTAGAGAACAAGAATTGCGTCGCTAAAATTTGATTTATGCTTACATTTTACATGAGATTGTTGCTTTGTAATAGAATTGCTGTAATCATTTATTCTTTATAATTTCTTAAAAATCTGGATCCTCTCTTAAATTTTAATAGTTACAAATCATGTCACTTTGGGGCATTGAAATGAAACTTTTAAAAAAATGGCTGCGTCTTTTTATTTCCTGTAGTAGTTTCCCTACAATCCCTGAATACAACACTCCAGAGTCAACTGAAGGAATCTCTGAAAGGCCTCGAATCACTTCAGAATAAAAATGAAGAACTCCTTAAAATAATAGAAAGCCAGAAAGAAGAAAACAAGCAGTTTGCAAAAATTATTCAAGAGAAAGATAAAGACTTGCTTGAAAATAAACAGCAGTTTGATATTCAAGCTACAAAGCTCAAAATTGGTATGTTTGGAACTCAGTTGTAACACAGTGCTTTTAAATGGAACCCCCCCCCAATGATTAAACAAAATTCTACTTTCAATTTTAGAAGTGGATGAGGCATTGGGAAATGTGAAGAACTTCCAGTTTAAATTGGAAGCCTCAGAGAGAGAAAATCAGATCTTGGGTATAACGTTACGTCAGCGGGATGCAGAAGTGAACAGACTGCGTGAACTGACCAGGTAATTTTGGCCACAGTTTGTCCCTTTGCCATTTCTTCCTTACTTAAGGTTATTGAAAAGTAATCCTACAGGCTTCCCTACTTTGTACTCGGATCCTATTAATAGGTTTTTAAGTTATTTTGTAAATGTGTTTTTGTGTGTTGGGATAGTAGTTGGAAATCACTGTCAAGGGGGCCCCCTGATACTGTCTGCCCAATAAAAAAGGCAGGTCTCTGAGTCAGGAATGTATAGGGCTCAAAGTACGCAACCAGTGAACAGGATGAGTTGCACAGGAGGGGCTGTACCTGCATGAAGATACCAATAAAACTGGCAAGGTTTATGGTGTGCTCCACTTGTATACTGATGTGGGGTGTGCGTATAATTCACTTAACTGCAGAATAAAATGGTAGTCCCAGATTGTTGCCTACTGCTTATGTTGCAACACACTCAGGTTATTTGAGTAGCTGTTAAATGCACAAACTACTTAAGTGCATAGCAGTTTTGAGCCCCCCCAGTCTACTTTGTAACTTAATTGTACTCTGGCTAACTGTATCATAACAGACCTATCAACTTAGTATCTTGTTGTACTCCATCTTATTGTCTCAGAAACCATAGAGAGGAAGTGCCTTTTAAAGGGCCCCTGTTAGAAGCCTGGAAAATGAAAGCTGACAAAATCATAGGAAACATCAGAAAGAACTTCTTCACAGTTAGGGTGGCCAGAATCTGGAATGGGCTCCAAGGGAGGTGGTGCTCTCCCCTACCCTGGAGGACTTCAAGAGGAGACTGGGCAAGCACCTGGCTGGGGTCACATGACCCCAGCACTTTCTCCTGCCACTGGTAGGGGGGTGGACTTGATGATCCTTCGAGGTCCTTTCTGACCCTAGCATCTATGAATCTATGAAAGTAGAGCTAGAAGGGACCTCATGAGTCCAGCTCAAGGCAGGATCATCCCTGACGAAACGAAACTAAGTGACATGAAACCGACTAACTCCTGTCTCCTAATTTTCAAGGTTTCTTGCAGCTATTACTACTGAAGCTGCTGAAAGCCTTGAAGACTAGTCATTTGGGGATTTGCTACATTGTGTGCTGTCAGTGCCATGGTATTAGCAACTCTCTTCATTTTCAAGGTTACTAAAAGCAGTTACTGTAAGACACCATCAAAATGAAGGGAGCTACTCGGGTTTGGGGTTGCTCATACCACACAACTGACAGTGCTGTGCTCAGTGCTGTGTCCTTACTGAGCAGAGATTGTTTTACAGTAAGTGCACACTCCAGTGCGCTAAGTGTGTAGCCTTTTTTCAATCCAAAGATATGCAGCTAAATGAAGTAACAGTAGTAAAAGAGCAGAAAAGTTTACCAGATTTTGGCCACCCTAACTGTGAAGAAGTTCTTTCTGATGTTTCCTATGATTTTGTCAGCTTTCATTTTCCAGGCTTCTAACAGGGGCCCTTTAAAAGGGCTGTTGGCATGGTTTCTGAGACAATAAGATAGAGTACAACAAGATACTAACAACAGCAAGAAAAGCTGTCTAACCAGCACTAGCCAGGATTGGCTTCTAGCTACCATGGCAGATCTAGGTTAATAGGGCACCTGCTATATGCATGGCGGGCCCCAAAGACACAGAACTAGGGGAGGCCATGGTCCTGACCAGCTGGAGTTAATTCCTTGAAATATGCAAGGTTTAGGAACTAGTTCTGCAGCCTGTTCAACAAGAAAAGTCTCCTTTCTCTTGTGAAAAGGGAGAAAGTAGGAAAAAAATGTCCTTAAAAAGAACCTGGCAGAGACTTCCTCCCTTCAGGAAGTGAAGTAGAATGAGTGCTTACCCTATCCCATCAGTTGGGGGAATGACTAAAATATAATCAATGACTTTTTGGACAATGCTGTTTACTTACGTGCACTGGCGTGTTGATTCTGGTTGTCCAAAATTCAGAGTATTTGCCCAATATAGCATATGTCAACCTTTACTGATAATTGTGTCAGACTTGTAAGAAGTAAGATTTGTGAGGTGAAGTAATATCTTTTTATTGGACCCACATGCATAGTCAGGAGAGATAAGGGACAGGTTTTTTGGCTTCATACAGCCTTCCCCAGACCTGAAAAAGAAGCAGTCACTGTGTCTAAATCAGGGGTTCCCAACATTTGTGCCCAAGGGCGCATTGGAATTTAAAAGTGGGCACCAATATGAATTCAGCCAGTCTGTCTCTCATGGCCGACTCAAGGTAAATTCATGGTTTTGTTTGGAGAGGGAGTAGTAAGCACCACTCCATCGCTGCGTCAGTCAGACTGACAGTCCCAGTTTGGCAGCTGTGTTGTGCACAGCCTGTGAAAAAAATTTGAAGTGTTGCTGTTCTGAGCAGTCGGCAATGACAGCATTTTTTGTTGGAATAATGATTTTTACTGATTGTGAAAATGCGTGCAGGCACCTAAATCTGGGGGGGCGCGCCCGTGAGCACTGTGTTGGGAACCGCTAGTCTAAATCATAGACTTTTATTATTGAACTTCTAGAGAACATGCTTTTCTGTGACTCTTTACTATTGGCCGCCAGGTGGTGATATCGTAATATCTTATTACGTGTGAGCATATTGCAAATCTTCCTGTCTGTTGGCACAGAAGGCAGAAAATGAGGAGTAACAGTGACTAACTTGTGTATGTCTATATTTAAATATTTTATTTTCTAGACAAAGCTTAAGAAGGACTTCTTTCCACTTTTTCCAAGCTCAAAAGCAGATCCCACACCTTAACAAAAACATTGAACATTAATGAGATGCTGTATCTTACGCTTTACAGAAAGGTGACATTCTCTTGCCAGAAAGCTATTTATTTCTGATCCATTCACCCCGGCAAGCAGGAAATTAATCTCAAGACCTACACTCTTTGTTCTTCTCATTACTCACTTGGTAGACAGGTTTCACTGAACCGAAGACTGGAGTTTAGTGGAGTTTGAATAAGTTAATGCTTGTATCAGTCTTGTGCTGTTGTAGAGAAAATGCAAATTAGTAGTAACTGGTCAGTGCGATCTGTTAAAATTTTAAACATTTTAGTATAAAATGTCTGTGAAAAGATCCATTAAGTACAAATGACTAATTTAATAAATTGCTCTCCACAGAACTTTGCAGGGCAGCATGGCCAAGCTTCTCTCTGACCTCACTGTAGACAATGTGAGACACCGACCAGGTAAAGGTCTTACAAAGTCTCTTCTGGAAGACTATGAGAAACAGATGCAAACCAACCCCTTCCCTGTGAGTACTTCGATAATGAGTTACCTTAAAAAGTTAGAAACTGATTGTGTTTGGACAAATGAGGAACCTCAGTTTTCACATAAAATTGGAGAATTGGAAATGCTACGGCTAGCCCATGAAAAGCTTTCTCCTGATGGGTCCCCTAAAAAAACTACAGTCTTTGGAGAGGAAATACCAGCCCCAAGGATTCTACCTCCCCTATCAAAAGAAGATGGTGAAACTATTAGTGATTCTGGGACTTTAATAGAGGAAGAGCACAAAGTGGATGAAACTATTTATATTCCTTTGACCAGCAGTGCCTCTAAAAAACAGCCATTAGTAACTGAAAAAAGAATTTGTACCCAGCACCAAGTGAATGCAGCTTCCAAGAAGTTGGACTACAGCTGTGGGCTCTCTGACTTTAAGAAGCAGAACGACTTTGGGAGTTTGGATGATGCAAAGATTTTTGATAAGTTCACCGGTGGTTACGATTTGAAAAAGACTGCAGAAAATGCATCTGAGGCCACGAGGAATTCAACCAGGCTGGAAGGAGATCGGCTCCAAATATGGCCAAAAGAAATAATGGTTGGAGCTGCCAAAGGGTTTACAGATGAGCCAGACAGACCTCAGTCTGACAAACACCCGTACGCTCCTATGCCACACAACAAAGAAAATTTTCAGAAAACAGGCAGTGAAATATCTGCCGACTCTAGTTTTTCTGTTTTTGATTGTATGGCGGGGAAGTCTGAATGGAGTGTGTCTTCCTTCTCAACATTTACTTCACGAGATGAAGAGGACTTTAAAAATGGGTTAGCAGCCCTGGATGCCAACATAGCTAGATTACAAAGGACTTTGCACAACAGTATGCTGAAACAATGACTATGAGGAAATTAAATGAGCTGTACTGGTCCAGATAATTTTGCTACTTTTTTAATATTTTAATTAGTACAGTTTTTGGAATGTCTGTTTTTATTGCGATTTATATGCAAATGTTTGGTACCTAACAGAGTTTAAATTATGTATGGAACTTAGTTAAATAAATTAAGGTGCTATGTTTCTTGTAATCAGTGCAAATAATCTTATTTAATTGGAGGCACTTTACACTTTACTATTAGTACTGTCTTGTCTCATCACTGTATGTGGTCATTTTAAAGAAACTTACACTGTGTGGTGTTCTGGCGTGAACTTTTAATTAAATGATGGATGAAACATTCTCATTTGGCTTCAATGTGCTTTTCAAAATAGGATTAGAAAGAATTGTTTAGTCAGTAGATATCAGCAGAGATGGGCTCTTATACTTCTGGAATTGAGAACAGAATTTGGTCCCAAACCTTTATTATGAGGACAGCATTATGTATGTGACTTAGGAATGCTCCTTTGATTTTTGCAGAAGTCATAGCATGCCTGAATTGCAAGTCATTCATGTCCAGGATCAGTAGCAATAGGTTTTTATGTTGGCTGTTATCATTCAGTTTTGATAGTATCTAGAAGTGTGTGGGCTTTTTTTAGTCTGCCTGGTCACATTTGTGGTTTAGAGATGTAGAAATAAAGCATTTGAGGTATGTATGAAAGCAAAGGAATTAAAAAGAATGTAGAGACTTGTGTTATAGTTAAACATGCTTTTCTTATACCAGTATAAACAAAAACTTTATCGCTTCACTAGTAATATGATTTGCAATTTACTTATTTATGGTGGCTGACATGCATGAACTTGCGTATTACCCAGAACAGTTGGTCAGTCTGTCTCTCAACATAATTCAGTGCAAACTCAATAATTATAATAGACAAAGCCTATCAGAGGCTGAGGGTTTTTGATTTTTTTATTAGAAGTAATTCTTATCGTTGGAGTATTGAATTTCATGGGAAATATACCAACTCCAATAGAAACAAAAACTTAATGAGCAATGTGGGCAATTCAGTGAAGATGATGGAAGCCATTGTTCATTAAGTAATAAGACACTAATACTAATAAATAGATTGTTTAAAAAATTAAGTTAAAAACTAAATCTGTGCCTTCTAGTTCATTCTCACTGCATGGCTTCTAGTGCAAATGAAGTGTCTGCTGCTTAATAAAATAAACTAAAAAATACTGAGTTTGAAGGCTTCATGGAGCAGAGTTGAAGCAAAAGCTGTGAAGCCTAGGGTTGCCTACTCTGACTCAAGCTATTCCGGGAGATTTTTTTTTTTCCAACATGATTTAATGTCATTAATTGTACTCTCCAACCCATTCACAATATCCATCTCCCAGATCACTTTCAGTTGTCACTGGGAGATCATTGCCAATTCTGGTAGACTCCCTGCCAATCTGGGAGGGCTAGCAAGGCTAGTAAAGCCTTGTGAGCATAAAGAAATCTGCACCCAAATTATGGTCTTGGGTAGCTTCAACATCATGCTAGGGCCAGCTCTTCAGTGCTGGAGCAGGACTTCATCCCCTCCACACATACCATGCGGCTATCCCAGGTAGTAACTGAGCCAACACATGAGATGAGGCCCACATTGGACCTAATGTTTTGTACCTACCAGGAAACAGACCCCATTTATCAGGGGGTAGACCCCACTTATCTGTCATTGTTGGACTGCTACCTTCTAGCAGCACAGATATCTGTTCTAAGACGGTCTGCCCTCAGGGAGCTAGTAGGATTGCAAAACTCTGGGGACCATGCCTATCGACCTTGACAGCTACTCTGTTGCTGACCTGATCAATTTGTGGAATAGCGCACTGGCCTTGGCCACAGACAGTGGCATGCAGGTGTCCATTTCCCCTGTAGTAGTAGCAGCAGCAGTAGTACAGGTTTCCCCTGAGCCAGTTAAAACAGAAATGAGTAGGTGAATGCCTCTACCTCTGCCAAAACCAATGAACTTCAGCATAGATTCTTTTTAAAGGCCTTACGGTATGACAATAGCAGCAGTGAAAGACCTTTTTTTTTCCCTCCAGTACCATCATATATGCCAAGTGTCATCCAGTACAACAGTTCCAGGTAGTTAATTTTGGTTAATCTGGTTTATTTTGGCTGTCTCTATTCAGAATTTCAGTCTTCTGCAGTCTACAAGGATATGTTTGCTGCTTATTTTATAGACAAAATTCCCTGTGTTTGGCCTAGCCAGGGACCACAATATGTGCTGCAGAGTCAAAGTTTGGGGTTGGGAAGGTTCTGTCTTGTCCAGTTCATATGAATGAGTTTCAGTTACTGTTGCCCAGTGACACAGAGAATATGCCTGGCAAGATGTGGACAGCCAACTGTAGACTTGGTCTGTGTCCTTGTAAAAGCCAGTCAGGGATGAACAGGGCTGTTACTGGCAGGGGTTATCTGTGCTTCCCTTTGGGAGAGAGAGATACCAAATCATCTTTTGCTTGCAACTATACAACTTCCTACTTGAGAAACCAACACTTGATGCTGACTCCTCAGCAAGCTATCACCCTTCCCATTTTGGGGAAGTTCAGGTGGTTATCTGACAACTCTTAAGTACTTCTGGATGCTGTTGGATTCCTGTTATTAGTCTAGCATTTGCCTTGGATAGCACTGAGATTGCATTTGTGTCCTTGGTCAATGATCTTCACCTGAAGATGCAGTTGACCATCCTGTGGTGATAAAGCATTTATATGTCCAAGTGGGTATTTCTGGGACTACTCTTAATAGTGTTGCCCTGAGAGGTCAGGCCAACTCTCAGGATCCCAATATTATGCTGTTAGACAGGAGGTTGACACAAGTGCACACATACAAACACACAGATCAGTTAGGTGCATACACATGGACACTACCAGCTCAGGCACATACACATTCAAACCAGCCTAGGCACATGCATACTTATCACCAATTCAAGCACATACACACTACACACACCAAATTTAGACTGAATCAGTTACTAGTTACTAACACCTGCACATCCGATACACATACATGGATTACTAATTCATATACCCCACACACAATGATATCTATATATGTATGTGTGTGTGTGTGTGTGTGTGTGTATATATATATATATATATATATATATGTGTGTGTGTGTGTGTGTGTGTGTGTGTGTGTGTGTGTATTCACTATTTCACACACATACCACCCACCTACACACAGGTGAGTTCCTAAGTGTAGGGAGTGAAAGTTACCAGGACCAGGATTAGAACCAGTGGACTACAGGGGCCTGAACTGAAGAACTGAGGCTTGGGGGTAACTTTAGGTTAATTGATCTTAATTGATTAAAAGACAATGCCCAAAGCCTGCAGAACAGGGAAGCGAAGCTAGCACAGAGGCTGAGGCTGGGACTGGAGCCAGAGCTACAGGGGAGCTGAAAAGGTAGGTGGGGAGAGGGAAAATAGGACTAAGGGAAAGTGTGAGTGTTAAAGAGGGGCTCTGGATGTGGGGAGACAGAGGATGGCTCCTGGGAAGCTAGAGAAGTTGCAGGGAGTGACAGTAGGTGCTGGGAGTTGGAGAAACGCTCCAGCTGCTGGAGAAAACTGCAGGACAGCCATGAGGAGCTGGGAAGCTGAGGGGGATGAGTACAGAAGGTGTGGGGGAAGCCTGAAAAACAGAGAGACGGACAGCAGAAAAAAAATCACAGGAGAAGTAGCAGGAGATACTGAAAGGCAGCAGGGGCAACAGGAAAGCAGAGAAAGGCAGCAGAAAGTCACAGGGAAAAGGCAGTAGGAATTGAGAGATGGGGAAACTAGTGGAGAGGGGTGGGGGCTAGAGCTGAGAGAGAGAAAATGAGGCTGGAATTTAAGATAAGGAAGGGGCTGGGATTTAGTAAAACATGACCCAACTGGGGGTTGCAAATGACAGTGGTTTTATTGAACAGGGAGATGGTGACACAATGTCTTATTGGTTCCCTTGCACCAACACACACCCACAATGGCAGCAGGGGTTAGAGAGGCTTGGTGCAGGGGCTGAAGTCCACAAGGAGAGAGAGAGTCCAAATTGTAGAAGGTGGTGTGTAGGTAATATCTACCTATCCAGGCTGGAAAGGAGTCCTTGTCCAGAGGATATGTCACTGGCAGGGCCTGAGTGGATAGGTAGTATGGCATAGTGATGGTCCAGATGGAGAGGGTGTCCCACTGGGTCTGTCTTCACTGCCCCTTTTTACAGGGACAGACCTTGTGTGACCCTAGTGACAGGAGGCATGCCCAGACAAGAGTCAGCCCCTGGTGTACTAAGCATGTGTGCTCTATGCAGGGATGTGCAGTTTCAGGAGTCTGTAATGGTGAGAGTTGCTGGTTCTGTGAGGTCTTTTGTCTTTCAAATGCTGAGTTCTTGTCTCTGTTCCTGGGTGAGGGCTGTGGTTCCTGGATGAATAAATGCAAGGTGATGGCCCAGTCGTTACAGGCCATTCAGTAGAGGCCTGCTACCATTGTATTTCAATCATTCCCATTCATCGGGGAACCAATTTACATGGGAAGGGTACAATGAATAATATTGTTGCAACATGGGATGCCCAGGCAGAGGACACAAGATGGAGGCTTGACATATAAAATGGAAACTTGACATGACTTTGGTTCACTTAAACACAGGCCTAAACCATACAACATCCATATGAAACAATAAAAATCAATACAAGAATGATAATGATACAATATACAACAGTAAAAATTAATACAAACCTAAAATTATACAGTATAAAACAGTGGATATCCAAAACCAAAAACTTGCTACCAAAATAAAAGTGTTTAAAGCTTATCTGAGGTCACTTATACTTATCTATAGGGAATAGAGAGGGAGAGAAAAAGTCAGAAATACTTGAGGAAGGGGAGGGAATGCTTTTTCAAAAAAAGAAAAGGAAAACTGGGGGTTTTGTTACAATAGATCTTACTTGTTCCTAGTAGGGAGGTGTCAGGAAGGTAGCACTTAAGAGCGCATCATCCCTGTCAGAGCTTCCTGGTAGGAGCCCCCAGGACTCCATCTTTTCACCCCTCCTGTTCAAAATGTTCATGAAGCTGCTAGGCAAGATCATACAGAGACTTGGAGTGGGGTGCCTTCAATATGACACCTAGTTCTTTCTTTTTTTAGATGATCAGGACTCCATATTCTCCCTTTTCCCACCACCTGGCTTGAGTGGAGGATTGGAGTTCATGTTGAATCCAGATAGGATAGGAGTGATGGCGATGGGGAGTCCACATGACCGGGGGGGGGGCTTGGGCTATCCATCAGCAATGAAGTGCAGCCTCCCCTGGCCACTCACATTTGCAGCCTTGAGAGTTCCTGGATCTTCTGCTGCACTTGAATCTCAAGGTGACAGTGGTGGCTGTAGGAGAGGCCAACTGGCTCTCCTGACACAAAAAAAGAGAAGTCTAAATAGTGATGTCAGTCATTCAGAATGCTTTTAAGGCTTGGCTGAGTTTCCTGGCATGCCATAACATTGTTTGTACTCTAATTTCAAGTGTAAGGTGGATAGTACGAGTACAAAATAAGAAATTTGTTTACAAGCAATTTGACTGTTCTCTGCACGAGAAGTGAGTTTGGGGCAACCAACAGACGAGCACTAGCCGACCACCCCCTGAACTTAGTTCTGAGTAAGTTTGCTAGCAGAGGATAGATCAGAGATGAGCAAAATATGGCCCTGGAGCCAAATGCAGCCTGCGGTTGTTCCCTCAGTCCCCTGGCCCATGCACAGTCCAGCTGTGGTGCATCCGGCAGGGCTGGGGTAGCTCTGCACCTAGATTGCCTTTCTAGGCAGGCCAGGTGGCAGGCAGCGCCTTCTAGCTGCTGCTGCCACTGCCACCCCCCCACACACACACACAGTATGAGCAGGGCCCAGTGCTGCACAGCCCCAACCCCCATGTGCCCCACACCTGCTCTGGGCTCACCTGCCCAGGCTCAGCAGCAGCAGCACCAGATAGATGCTGTTGCTCGGTGCAGGGTAAGAGCATGTCCTCCCCATCAGCAATTCACCCCTACAGCCACCCAGAGCTGTCCTGCATCTGCTCTGCGGTGCCACTGCTGCCCCATGCAGCAGGCCAGAGGTGGCTGTGACAGCAGTGGACAGGCAGGGTAGTCCTGCTCAGGCTCTAGGTGGGTACAGCAGGGAACTGCTGGCAAGGGAAGGCAGAGGGGGCTCTCCCCCCACCCCCATGCTGCACAGCCCTGACCCTGCACACTCCACAACTGCTCCAGGGTCGCCCAGCCAGGATCAGCAGCGGTGGTGCAGGACAAAAGCTCTTGGTCAGCACTGAGTAAAAGTAGCAGCAGGAAGCTGCTGCCTGTAGGAGGGGGAGGGGCTGCTTTTACTCTATGCCAAGCAACAGCCTTCCC
>NW_017729031.1:31064445-31065168 GCF_001723915.1 Gavialis gangeticus
GGGGGGGGCGCTCTTTTTACTCTACCCAAGCAACCCCCCTCCCCCCCCCCCCCACCACACCACTGCTGAACCTGGGTGGGCAAGACCAGAACAGGTGCATGAGGCTGTGCTGCATGGGTCCCTGCCAGTATGATAGAGCTGGGGCCAGTGGCAGCAGCTGCCAGAAGGAGTGGCCCCCCCTGTGCTGCCTAGAAAGGCAGTCCTGCTGCAGAGCCATCGCGCTGTGGGCCCAGGGGGTGGCAGGACATGATGTGGGCGAGTGGCACTGGGTCAGGGCTGCGCCCAGGTTCCAGCTGATCTGCTCTGGTGAGGGCAATTCTGCAGCAGGCACGGGGCACGCTGGGGATATGCACTGGTGGCAGTGGCAGGGAGGTGCTGCAGGGCACATGGGCTCTGGCCTGTTGCCAAGTAGGGCCTGACCGTTGGGGGTGTCTCCCATACATGCCCTACTCTACCCACCACCACCCTCCCAAACTACTCACACCCCTGTGCCTTGGGGGTATCCCCACTCACTTATGGGCACACCGTCTCTACATTTACCCATCCACCAGCTATCCTCCCCCTCCACCCACCCCACAAACCCCGTACCTACAAGCACTCCCCCACCACCCAAAAACCTCTTACACCCACACACACACCCTTCCACATCCTGTTACAATACACAAGAGTAAAGAGTAAGACCTAATTTTGAACCATTATGCAATCACCTCTAGGTGCACCACA
>NW_017729031.1:31070168-31081555 GCF_001723915.1 Gavialis gangeticus
GGGGGAAGGGGAGGGACTTCTAGTCCCAAGACTGCAACCAGGGTGGGGCACCAGCCAAGGAGGAGCTACCCTTGCAGCCCTCTACAGCTCACCCAAAAACTCATTAAGTGGTCCTCCAGCTGAAATAGTTGCCCACCTTTTCATATAGATACATAAAAAACACAAGAGAAGCCAGGTTGGTTGTACAAATACTGGAACATTTTAATCAATCAAGATGTGGTTGGTTTAAAACTCACACCATTTTCCCTTGGACAAATAGAAAGCTGTTTAAAGAGGGGGTCAATATGCTTGCCAGTTGTGATAGCTTCTCTTCGCAGCTGAGTAGTCATAAATTTGAGGGCACTGGTATTCACTGTTGCACACCAAACAAGGGAGTTTTTAGTTACGTTAAAAAGATTGTACAAACATTAGATAAGGCCCATGTAGATAAAGATATCCTTTCCTGTAAATGTGTTACTATGCTACAGTAATGGCTTCACTTCCAATCCTGTCGGAAGGAATTTCTTCTTGCAAGCAAATAGAGCCGTCCCTACAAGGAAAGCAAATTTTCTCCCCCCACTCAGACAAAGAGAATAGTCTAGTTTGAGCTACTGCTTTGTTTGATAAATTAGAATCTCGGACGCAAGCGTTAGAAGAACTTAAATGAGTGGCAAAAGTTAGAATATTCCTCAACTTGGAATCACATCCATTACCAGTTCTGGCATTACGACATGGGTCCCCTCCAGCTCCATCCACCTTCCATCCTAAAAGGCGGCAATAAAGGCTTTATAAGAAGCCCACACTTTTGCTCACTCATAAAGAAGCTGGCACTGTAGCCGAGAAGCATCTACAGCTTCGTGTGGGAAGTCAGTCAGTTCATTGTTTAAACACCTTCAAGCAACATCGGTCTTCTTAAAAGTAGCATCAAAACAGACCAGGAAAACCCATAAAAATCCACACATTGTTTCATGCGCCTTTTGATGGCTCACAAGTTCGCGTAGTCTTCTTTAAGCACTCTCAGCAGCACATAGCAAAGGAAGACCCCAAGTATCTGAGAAGGAGGTGAAAACAGGGAGTAAGTAGCTTGATTGTATCTCAGAAGGTTTTAATAAAAGTTCCTGAGTTTTAATGGACATCTATAGTGACAAGAAGAGAACCTAGCTTTTTTACTAAAAAATTTACTTCAGCTACACCAGTAGTGCTTGGAGCACTTGAGCTGATAGTATGCTGAAGTGCCTGTAGTTGGAGGTTCAATTGTAGTGGTTTAAAACAAGGGTACATTAGGATGCCTTCCACCCCTCTTGGATAATTACCAGTCAATAAGTTTGAGTACTAATTTGCCTCTTTTCCTTCCATCTTATTCCACCTCTTTGATACCAAATGAGATCTGTTACTGCCCTCCCACCACCTGCCATTAAAAGGGCTGTAATCTTTACTTTGCAAGCTGGACTTTTTACCTGTGCAAATCCAATACTTATGCCAACAGCTCCAATAAATACAATATGGTCTTCAGTCCATTTCTTCAGCTTTTCAACACATCCCTAGAAAGGAGAGATTACTGCTAACCACTCAATCTGGTACAAGTGTTAGCATCTGTACACATTCTGGGGAAATGATGAGTTGCAATAGGCTGGGGGGAGGGGAAAGGAGAAGAAATCATTCAAGTTTTGTTTCAGTTCCAAATTCTGTTAACAAAATAAAACACCCCACACAGAACTTTAGATATGGCTTTCAAGAGACAAAGATGACCAAGACTGCGTATTTCAAATATACGTATTTGTGGTTTATCTAGAATTTCACTACTGTTCTTACAGAAGAAAAAAAAAAGAGTTTAAAAGAGGGAAAGAGATTTTCTACATAGCAAAAAGAATCATAGACCTGACCCAGAGCTGAGGAATCTGACAGAACGTGACCTGCTGTGATGCTTAATATCTTTTAGCCAAAAGCAATGGGTGGAGTAGCATGACTAGTAGTAGCTTAAACAGACATGCAAGATTGTTGGACTTGGTCTAAGGTGAGATCCAAGACTGAAATAATGAAGTACCAAAAGAGATGAAAAGGATATGAAATTGCAAGAAAAAAAAAGGGTTTGGAAGATTTTTTTTTTCTTTAAGAATAGAGAGAGAGAGAGAGAGGATCAACGTATTTCTTGTTCTCATTCAGCTTTCATAGCTAGAATAGTTAACAAAGTGGCAGAGACAGGATGATGCCCAATTAGGGCAGGCAACCAACTTGTAAGCATAGCTTTACAGGGAGTAGGCGTGTTATTATATCCCGACAAGTGTTCCAGGAGCTAGAACAGAAAAGGTTTTCAGCTCATTCTCCATACAATCCAAGGATGTCATGCTTGAAAGTTGTAATATGCATGGAGGAAATGAAACGAATGCGAGTTAATGCCCCCCACCCCAGCAAGGGATAGCCGTGTCTGAGCATGGCATTTTTGCTGTTGTAGTGGAAAATAGAAATATTCAAAGTCAGGGGTGTCAAACAGCTTGTGGGCCAGAGCATCTTGCCCACAGGTTTGCAGACTCTGGCCATGATGGGACCTTTCTGTGGCCACAGCCAAGTGCCAGGGCACTAGAGCAGGCTGGTTCCCACAACAGCGACCAAGTGCCCGTGATGCCAGGCTTCTTCCTACAGTGTTGTTGGGGCTCTGGCACCTCTGCTCTCACCCAGCTGCGGTACTTTTTCCTGCAACCAAACACCTCTCACTAATTTGGCTGCCAAGTACCTGGGAGGAAACAGCAGTCCTGGAGCTCCAGCAGCACCACAGCAAGCAGTTCGACACTGAAGCTTGTTCCCACAATGGCAACCAAGAATCAGGGATGCCTGGCCTCTTGCTGCCAGGTCTCAAAACTAGCTACTAAATGTGCTGGATTCAATATGGGAGGAGGAATATATATGGACCCAGTCCAGCCCATGGGGCTAGCCCCAGGCCATTTCATCCAGCCCATGGGACTGGTTGTACACTACATATCCAGCTTGCAGGACCACACAAGTTAGATACCCCTGCTTTAGATACCTGCAGTCATTAGTCGTTCTGCGACATAGCATATACATATTATCCAAGCAAGGGCATTTTAAAAGGAAAGGAGCCTGCTGAGGTCCTGAGAGCAGTCTAGCTGCAGCAGCACAGGGTTTGCTGTTGGCTTATTTACATTTCTTAGATAGGTTTTTGTAGCACATGCCACTTAGGTATCAACGGCAAGTCTAGCTAAGCTAGCCAGTCTGCCAAGCAGACGTAACTTTAGAGAGGACTATTTTGGAAAAGGGCTCATCTATAAATCAATTAGCCAGAAGGCAAATACCACAGATTCAAGTCACTTAGGCAGCAAGCACTAACTGCAGTGTCAGCTACTCAGTAGGGGAGATTAACAAGAGAAGGGTAAGACTTGAATAGTGAGGAAAACCACAAAAACCTGTTGATTAATGTTAGAAGCGTCTTTGCTTAGATTCCTTCCACAGTTTCTCGTTACAGCCTTGCAGCAGCTACTTGGAACAGCAGAATTGAGATATCCATACGTAGTGTTGAGCCAGTCAGTGTAGTTCTGGGCACCACAGCACTGAAACTAGAAGTGGCATAGATTCAGGTGAATTAGTGGCATTTTAAGTAGAAGGCAAGAATTCTTGTGGGTAATTTCTTTTATCGGATTAAGTGTATAGTTGGTATAGACACAGGCAACCTTATCATAGTACCTTTCCTCAACCCTCCCCGCTAGACAGAAGGAGACACAGCAGAGCTAAATAGCAGGAGGAACAAAGCGTTGTTAAATAGGGTCATTATCAGCTGTGAAGTGCAGGGGTTAGGGAGCATCAAAAAGATTATAATGAACCATGAAGTCATAGTCTAACCTCAACTCCTTGGTGCTTAGTGTTCAATAGGCAGCAGTCCATTCTACTATAGAGCAATCTTTTCAGAAAGAAGCAGAGACTTGGCTCTTGGAAAGCCTTTCTTGATTAATTCAGATTTGTCCTGGAAGTCTAGATCACTTTAGATAGATGGTCTAAAATTCATAGTCTGTCATACCATGGTCAGGTTGACCAAGCAAGACTAATCCAGAGATTTTGGTAGACATTAGTACTTGCATCCCCTTGTAAATTAATTTCCTGGGATGCCCCTGGTTTTGCAAGGAATTCAGTAGAAATGCAATCCAAATCAATTTTAGTTTCTTTAAAGATGCCCATTCAACCAGCTCCATAAGCTGTTCAATCTTTACCAGTTAAAACTGCATTGGAAGCAGGATTCTTGCCAACAGATGGCATCTCATTTGCCATTGATTTCAAACATATTTGAACTCCCAAATCTTAGATTCCACCTCGCCCCCAACCCCTCTCCCAATCAGCAAAGTTAGGAGGGGTCAGCACCCTGCAAAGCTACTCCTATTTATTTAAAGCTCAAGTTAGAGCTGTGCTAAATTAGAGTAGGATCTCTTTCGAGCGTTTTTAGTCAATCGAGTCATCCTGCTTGGTCAGTCCCCAGGGAGAAAGGTTCTCCAGCTCATCAGAATTTATTTCTAGTTTACCAGCAACCCTCCACCCTACCCAGCATAGAAGATCCAGCTGCTTTGCAGTCTCCAGCTAAACATGCCTTTAATACAAGTCAGAGAAACCACACAAGGATTTGTCTCGAGACATCTGAAGGTTCCCAGAAGTCATAGTCCGTTTTCATTATCCATTGAGAGAATATGCTGTAACTGCTCTCTCATTACCAGAAGGCAGAGCAGAGACTACTTACATTCCTCTGTAGGTCATCCACACCTCGGGTTATTTGGGATTCTCTGTCATATTCGTCAAGGGTCTTCAGGACACTTCCCAGTAGGTTACGGTGCAACTACAAGTAA
Organism: Gavialis gangeticus; assembly: GCF_001723915.1. Classification (NCBI taxonomy): domain Eukaryota; kingdom Metazoa; phylum Chordata; order Crocodylia; family Gavialidae; genus Gavialis; species Gavialis gangeticus. Next base: position 31,074,989 of record NW_017729031.1, read on the forward strand.
AGTTTGTTATATTTTTGTGCCAAAAAAAACACCTATCTGTTTTCATATCAAAAAGTTCCTTCACATTCCCTTTCAAAATACTAGGTCAGCACAGGGTCTCTTTTTTAAATAGAAGTAGAAGCTTTAAATAAGAGAGGATGTATAGAGCAACTGAGCTATACCCTCTTCCTGTATTGGAAAGTAGTATAGAAGTGGCCAAGCACTGGAACAGATTACCTGGGAAGTCTGCAGACCCTCCATCGCTGAGCATTTAAATGCCCATTAGACAAACATTCATCTGAAATGGTTTAGGCTGGGGAGGGAGTCCGACTCATCCAGCCCCATAAGGCCAGGCAAGTGGCCCAGGACCAGACCACAGGACCTTGCCTCAGATGGCCTTAGTGGGTCAGGTGCCCTCAGCATTGCCATCCCAGACTGGTCAGAGGCCCCACTGCCAGCAAGAGCTGGTACAATGGAGGAAGAGGGTGGTCCCCAATGGCCCCACACAGGACCAGCACCAGGGCTGAATGATATGGCTCTACAGGGCAGATGCAGCCCACAGGCTGCATCTCTGGCCTCCCTGCTTTAGGCGGAGTGGCCCTGCATCAAGGAGGGGTTGGACCCAATGACCTCCTGAGGTCCCTGCCAGCCTCATTTTTCCATGATTCAAAAATCAAAACCATGTAGTCTTTAGCACATGCATGTGAAGCTTTCCCCATGCAATTCTAGAGTCCAGTAATCAAGTTGAGCCATTAAGACAACAGACACCCACATTCTAGAGTTAGACTTGGTTCAAATACAAGGTTTCTTGCCCAAGGCTTCCATTAGAGCAGGGACGGGCAATCATTTTGGGTGGAGGGCTGCGTACCGAGTTTTGGCAAGCCATCAAGGGCTGCACGACAGGCAGCCAGGGGCAGATAAATATGTATTTTCTAAAAATTTTTAGGGGCCCCATGGGCCAGATACAATGGCATGGCAGGCTGCATTTTGCCCACCACTGCATTAGACCTTTCTGCTATAGAAAAAAAAAAAAAAAAAAAAAAAGCTTTGCTTAAGTAGATAGGCACATTGAGTCATTAGTAACACTAACAGCATAGCTGGTTTAGTTTCTGCTAGGGGCTGCTGGGAACAACTACCTTTGCCTCATTTCTTCAATCCAGTTGAAACTCCAAGTTCTGCTCTAGAGAACAGTGCTAAAAACAGCTGCATTTCTGTCTAGGAAGATAGCAACTTCTCCTTGAACTAGCAGTGATGTAGTAGCCATTAGTATTGCAGTTAATGGTAGGTTTATACTCTTGGAAAGCATTTCCAAACAAATATAGCCTGGAGACCACAGCTCCTTTTAAGACTTCTGGTTTTGCTCAAGCACCTAATGAATTCTGGCTACTTAACTGCTGCAATAATACAGCCAAAGCATATATTTTCTTACTGCTTCCTCTAGACTTTATTCTGTATTTAGAAGTTAGCAGTGGCAGTTTTGGACTTATAGTTCTGATGTTGAACTAAGTGCAAAAATATTTTCCTTGGCAGAAGACAATTTCATGTTAGACAAGTTTGGATTCAGGCCTTCTTTGCACCCCCTGTGAATGCCAGTTCTGTTTAATACCAGCTCCAAGACTAAGATCACCCCCAACAATGCACTTTCCCCCAAGCTCCTCTTTCCAAAATGACACAAGAGAAACCTGCTTAAGCATTCTTAGGGGATAAGCAGAGGTCAGCCAATACAAAATTATTGCTTTGTGCAGCCTTATTTCTGCATCCTGTAACCCACAGCTGAGGAGAGCAAGCAGCAAGCCATGCCAAGTGCTCCCCAATTTAGTAAGAGTTCTGCATTTCTGCTCAATAAGTTTTTCCACCATAACATATGGCTTCTATTGGATCAAGGCTCAACATCTAGGCCTACTCATTTCTACCTCTTTTGTAAGAAGGGGCTCTGGCACAATGGCATGCTACTACACAGCCTGGCTAGCTTGCCAGCCAGTTTAAGAATATTGAACTTTTGTCAGAGAGACTAGTGAAGCCATCTTGTAGGTTATAATGCTAGGGACTGGAAAAAAAAAGACAACAAAAGAGACACCGCAGGAATAGCAATGGTGACTACTGCTTGAGGACCAGCTCATCCTTAAGTGGAAGATTTTCTGAGCATCTTGTTTAAAGCAGGATTGTATCTTCCAAAATACTTGCATCTGTTATGAAGTTCTCATTCACTAATTAGCTTAGTTCATCTACCTGGCTACTTATCCAATCAAATTCAACCTGGGGTAAAGTCTAGCTTCAAGTTCATGTTTGAACATCAAAAGTTTTTGCATTCAAAACAAGCTTCAGTACTGCCTAATGTATACCAGCACTAAAAAAAAAAACAAAAAAACAAAAACAAAAACTGTAAGTTTGTCTGAGAAGAGGAGTAGTTTCACCCAAGTAGTGAATGTGGTTTCTTAGCCATAAGAACGCAGGGCTGAAAGGGACCTCAAAGTCATCTAGTCCAGCCCACAAGGCATTAAACCCCTTAAGCAGAGAAACCAGGAGATACCAGACAAAGATCCCTGAAAGGACTTTGCAACTTGCAATGTCTTAGTAGTAGAAGCATAGCATGCTATTTAAGGCATTTCACACACACCTACCTTTTCTCTGTAAGCATAGGCAGAGATGCCAACTACAATTTCAATCAAGATGATAATTAGCAGCATGCCTGTAAACTAGAAAATAGTTTTAGATTACATGCATATAGCCATTATGCTCTCTTACTACATGCATATGTATTAGATTAATCCAGCCAATATCAAGCGTCATGGGAGCCTTTATCTTCATCTGCCTCCCCCATCTCAGAACTCTTCTCGACTTTCCAAAATGGGCATAATCAGAGAGTCAGACTCGGTACTCTTCTATGGTCATCAGTTCTGCTAGTATACAGCTACAATGGCTGACAAGGGATTAAGTCATGGTCACAAGGAGCCAGGTCAAAGTGGTGCAGACCTTTTTCTACAGATTGCGTCAATGTACAAATGGTAAAAACTGCTGCTGTTAGCATACCTCAGCAAGTGTTCCTGGGAACATGCAATTGTTTAGCAACTTTTTTAGCAACTGCAGTCAATTAAGTGTTGCAACATGGGCAAGATGTTATTGCAAGTGGCTCAAATAGTTTTAGAAAGTTACGCCATGTTTTTCCTCCCTCCTTTGTTACTTTCATCCCCCAAAGGACCCAGAACAATGGTTCAGATCTCTGCTCTGAAGCAGAAAAGTTTGAGTAAGGGCCTCAACATTACTGTTAGCCATGTCCCTTCATTGGATGGAGGTGCCCCCCCCCACAGTTAAACATGGAGGGGCCAGGGGCATAGTGTCCGAACGCTCCAGGTGGAGTCTTCAGGAGCCTCCTGTGCCAACCCAATTCTGCTCCCACCAAAGTCAGTTTTGGGTGCTTTCAAAAGTACCATTTTACATAGCTTTAATAGAAGCCCGTTGCTTTCCTCCAACACTAACAGTTGCAAAGGGAGGCAGAACAGTTGTTGGCATTTGGTCAAATCTTGCAAGAGATGGTATATTTAAGAAAAAGTCACTGGACATTTGGATGCCAGTATTCCAGGCACCAGGAAGTGACATCTTAAGCCAGCTCTAGGAAATATTTTGCTCTACAAGTATGAATTTTTGGTGGACTGCTCTATAAATCCAATGACCCTTCCTTAGCCATCTCCTACATTGGGGCTCTTATTTTGATCCCAAAAATCAAGGAGGCAACAGTTAATCCATATATTGAAGGGGGGGGGGGGGGGAGGAATGCCTAAACCCAGCTCAGAAAGGTTTTTCCAAGTTTCCAAGAAATCTCTAGACGAGACGTTTTATAGTCCTTAGGTCTGTTCCAAATCAGCAACTGCTCTAGAGTCCAGTAGAGCAAATCCATCTTTGGGAGAAGTGGCATTAACAAAGGTTCACGTCCTAAGTCAGAAGGCTTAGGGCTGATCATGTTCCCATTAAAATACTGCAAAATTGTAATGTATGTTTTACAGACTTGATGTTTGTAGTTTCGCAGATTTTTACTCTAGATAAATTATTCTGACCGTTGCTTGAAAGGATCATTAAAGATTAACTGTTCCCACTCATTTCTTCCAGATACTGCCAATTAAACCCAGATATAAGCATTCCTTTTATTGTTGTACTGTTCCTCCTGGTTGATCAAGTCTGGCGACACTGTCCCTACAGTATAATCTGCTTGACCATCTGAAGTGTCAAAGCAGATTTTGGAAGCGTTCCATAGCCTGTAGTTGGACTCTTGTGGCTTTACACCCACAAGTCTTATTAGCTTCTCCCTTTCCTTCCTTCCCTCTTGTGCCTCAAATATCTTCTTGGGAGGGGTACCATTTCCTGCTTACTTCTAGCATCCTTTGCAGTAAGGCAATGCAACTGTCACTAAAACAAAAGTCTCTTGTTACCCACCACCGCAGTCAAATAATCTGTGCTCCAATGGCATTTGGAAACCCAGCAATAGTTTGGTTAGCCCATTGTTATTTGCTAGAGCCTCCATTTCCCAGTCACATTGTCCAAAGTTGGCTAGACTCTCTCTGCCCCATTTGAGATCAGATCTGGGCCACAAATGCCTGTGAAAGTGCTCCCAGTCTCGGACACCAAAACAAATTAACAAAAAGATAGATGTCCAAGATTTTTAAAACTGCTGACCCCAGCAGTACCAAGCAGTTTGCACTCTGTACTGCCAAGTTGCTCCTCATTAGCTACATACAGCAGAGTTTCAAATTTAGTAGCTGAAATTAGTTTAGTTTGTCCTATCTCCATCCCCAAGCCAGAAAGTAGGCTTTCAATTTATTCTGCTATTTACTCAAGAACTTTGTTCAGATGCTTTTAGAATTGCTGTCAGTTTCCAAATCCTAGAAAAGGATGGCAAGTGGTGCTTAGGCACCCTGTAGTACTTCGGAGAGAACAGATCTTTTCATATTCAGGAAGCAAAGTAAACCCAGAAGGTCAAGAGTGAGGACTCATGGAGAACAAGCAATGTTTTTGCTACAAGTACTCAGCGTTTGAGAGCAAGGGCCACACCAGTCTGTGAAAGCCGTTGCGAGTGCCGATCCCAGGCAGGACTGCACGTGAAATTCCATGGAAAGCTTCAAGCCATCCCCAGGTGTCAAAGCCAACACTTGGTGCACAAAAAGCTTCCCTGCAAAACAGGATTCATCTAAGCAAGCTGAAAGGCTTTGCCTAGATGTGGACTTGGGAATTCAGTGATCCAGTCTACCAGGTAGCCAAAATTGGCAGGTAGCCATCGCCCCCAATGGAGGGTGCAAATCCTCAGCACTTAAGTCAAAACACACACAATTCCCTACCCTCTCCTCCCACCAAGGACACATTTGCCACAGAGATGCCTTAGTAGCTCAGTTCAAGGATCCAGGTTAGGGGGAAAAAAGATGAACACAAATAAGAGTAGACAAATAAAATAGCTACCATTTTGCATGCATTCCTCCCAAATGCACGTGTTAGAATAGGGAGCATCTACTTAAGCATTTCATATTTAAACAGTTAACTATCTGGGCTGCCCCTGCAATGGGCAATAGGGGTGTTCACATGTACTCCCCAGTAATTGGCCCAGTGAGTTATAAGCAGAAACTACTACGTTCACAGACATGTTAGTTTGAGGTAAAGCACTTTACTTTTCGTTTCTCACATGTAATGCATATCCCTTAGGGAAGCCAGTGCCAGACAGAAGGCAAACTACATGGGGCCAATCAGACTCTTCATACACAGGCACCATCCCCACCCTTTTGGTTTAAGAAGACTACTTCTCCCACCACAATTTGCACTGTTAAGACTCTATAAGAGATTAAACGCTGCCAGATACAGACAGTTTACCACTTTGATCATTGCATGATTGGACTTCATAAGAGCAATTGCACCAAAACTAGAGATGGACACAACGATGACTCCAACGAAGGTGATGATCACAGGAACACCAGAGGAAGCTTCGTTGATCACCACAAAAGTGTCACGGAGTTTTGTTTGGGCAGAAATCCCTATGCACATCAGCACAACTCCAGTGATCTGGAAGAGGTACAAAAGGAATTTAGGTCAATCTCATCCGAAGATCAAGTTCAACAAATTGAACATCCTGCTTTAAAAAAGGAAAGAAAAAAAAAAAAGCAGTAGAGAGCCACAGGAAGGTTGCAGCACTAGAGAACACACATAGAAAGAGTCCTCACTCAACAAATGGGTTCCTACCAAGGTGCAATGGGAAAGAATCAAAATCGATACCCAAATATAGGTGCATCTTCACTACAGATGTAGCTGGAGATAGAGGTAGTTAGCCATGTTAAGCTGAAATTAGATGGAAGGGAAAAAAGGTAGAGATGCAATTTATAACATTAACTAAACTGGAGATGCGCAAGCTTTGAGTGCAAGTCCTCACTTCAGGAGATGCGCAAGCTTTTTTGTAAGAGCTCATTACTAGCATCTCCAGTTCACTTAGTTTATAACAGGGGTCCCCAATGTTTGGGTACCCAAGGGCACATTCAAGCTTAAGAGAAAAAAAACACACCGCGGGCACCACTATGAACATCCGAGTGTAGAATCCTGGATCTGCGCATGGGTTCG
>NW_017729031.1:31081609-31082112 GCF_001723915.1 Gavialis gangeticus
ATGGTGCCCACAGGCACCACTAGTCTATAAAAAGGTGCATCTCTACCTTGCCTTCTGGAGACAATTGCTCTTAAAATAGCCTCACTGCAGTGAAAGTAGCTGATTGCATTAGCCACTGAGAAAATTGTCCTTCTGGGACTTGCTAACTCAAGCTAAAGGCACCACCACATTTGAGTTAAGCACTTTCCATATATGTGGGTAGATTTGAGTTGGGGCAATACCCAAGTTAGCTTCGTAGCCAAAACAAACCTCAAAAGCAAGCTGAAAGTACAGCCGTGCTGCTGCCTCAAGCATACAAAAGGCCATGCCTGGTCTTGCTGAGAATTAAAGCCTGGTAGACTCAAACCAAGAGGAAGCCGGTTTGAGAGTAGTGAGCATGCTTTCACCTATGTAGATGGGGCACAGGCAGAGACAAGCAGGTACACAACAACAGGATCTAGTCAGGGGTTACCCCACTCTGAAGGAACTCCTTACAATCTCAAAATTGGGGGGGGGGGGGGGGG
>NW_017729031.1:31082139-31093223 GCF_001723915.1 Gavialis gangeticus
GGGGGGGGGGGGGGGTTCTGGCAGTCCTATCCCCTCTTTCAACTTGCATATTACCATGGAGTTTTCCTAGCTAGTTACTGTTTAAAAAGTGAGATATTACATGCTTCTTCAGCCATTATACAAAACTAAACCAAACCCCACGCACTTTTCACATAAGCAAGTAGCTATTTGCCAACACCAAGTTGTAGCAACACAATTTAAGTAGTGTTTACCAACTAAAAACTTGTGTAGATACTCTGGCTACCACACACAGTTTGAGGGACTTAATCTTCCTTTCTGCCCTTCTTTCACAGCACTAAAAAGAAAGCAGCAAGTTCACAGCAGTCCTCCCTAGTCTCCTTGCGCTTAGGAGAAGGGGTGGTTGATATGGGCTGTGTATTCTTTTAGCAACAGGTCACAAGAGGGAGAGAACTAGAAGGGTTCACTTGCAAAACTAGCCAGAAACCCAAGACAGATACACCTTAGAGTAGACACTAGTTAGAGTTCTTTTAGATCCATTATTTCTATTCAGATTCCTGCTGTAGGATGCTAAGACTCAAAATAACAGAGCCTTACAACAAAAGATAGAAACACAATCATCCAGCCCTACCGTCCAAACACTTCCCAGGGTAACAGTTAACTAACACAAACAGGAAGAGGGAGCCAAGTGCAATGGACCTTCAGGATAAGAATACCCTATTACATTGAACTAGGGAAAAGGAAGAAGAGAAATTAAGAGTCATTTAGTATCCATCTTTATAGGTTTAAAAATGAAACATTAAGAGGATCTTATGCGCTAGCAGTCATTTAGAAATTTAACATCGTTAAAGCCATGTAACAGAGAATTATACCAGGGTAATTAGTAGTTTTGCCTAAATGACATTAAAAAAAAAGTAATCAAGGCTCAAAATACAATTTGACAAAACAAATAGCTTGAAAAGTTAATTTAAAAAAAAAACTTACCCAATAAAACAAATCAATCAAGTACAAGCAAGTTTTAATTACTGCTAACTTATTTCTAGTTGTTATTCTCCTCATCTTGCTTGATAGCCACTGACCTATTCCTCCTAAGCACACAGCAGTAAAGACAAAAATATTGGCTACTGCATGAGTTTCTAATCACTATGCTCATCAGCTATTTATGACAAACACTGCTCCAATTGGCACATTTTAACTAATTTAAGGAGCCACAGGTTAATTATTAAAGGGTGGTTTCTGACAGTTTTAGTTGTACCTTCCTTCTGGAGTGATCCCAGTGATTCCAATGAGAGAAAAGTTATCAGAAGCTTGCTTCATTTACTAGTTACATATTGAAAAGAAAAGTGAGCTCCAATCAACAAGAGGTATTTATATCTTAAAGGAAATGTGTTTTTCTCCGCTTAAGTGGGTTACTATCTATACATTTGAATATAGCATATACTTTCTTAACAAGCTGGTCATTTTTTTATTTTTTATTTTTGGAAAACACTGATGTGCACCTGCAGTTGTGCTAAGTGGAGATTGCTATGGTCCCCTTTAATTTCCCTCTCCTGTTGGGTGCCATGATACCAGCAGTATTAAATGCAGAGTTCTGAAGTGGCTGCAAAGTGGTATGAAGCAGTGTGAACCTGCTCCTGGGGTTCTCCAGCTGTTTTGGGTCATACAGCTCGTAATCAGTTCAATATGCTGCTGTGTACCCTGTTATTATGTGTTATGATATGACCAACCTAACAGTAATACTTTGTCACTGCAACAATGCAAACTGATTAAGAAGAAAGATTTTCACAGGCTAAAGTAACCTAAACTGTAGATACTCAATAGGATTAAGGAACTTGAAAAGTGATTAAAGATGAAGCAGGTCCAAGGAGGTCCATGGCCATGGGTCAGACTTGATGATCTGCTCAGGTCCCTTCCGACCCTACTGACTATGAAGCAGATGACCTCAAGCAGTCCTAGTTGGCAGTATAAGGCAGAGGTGTCAAACTCGCCCTGTGCGGCAGGCTGGATCCAGACTACAGGGCTCTTTCTTTGCAGGGCCATTGGCAGTGCCAGCAAGCCAAGCAGTCTGTCTGCACAACCCTTGCTCTCCCTACCGTTGCCAACCACTCTTTTCAGCAGGGCTCTGTTCCCAAATTCCCTGGTCCACCAGGAGCCCCACAGGCCAGATGGAGTGACTCTGCAAGACAGATCTAGCCTATAGCTTGAACATTTGACACCCCTCAGATAAGGGATGTGACTTCTGATGTGATATGGAAACAAGATGGAAAGAAACACCAGTGTAACTTGGGGCTTTTTTCATAAAGGTATTACATCACAGCACAAGGAAGTAGTTGTCCTCTCTATGGCTCTGGGGTGGCTACATCTGGAATACGGTTTTTAGTTGTAGGCGTCTCATTAACCGCAAATATACTGACATTTTGGAAGTAGATCAAAGAAAAAATTATCAAGAGAAATGCACAGGGGAATAACAACAGAAGTGAATTATAAGAAAAGATTAAAGGAGCTGGTTATGCAATAGTAGCTGGTTACTCAAGCTAATGGCGTAATCCAATGGCCATTAGCAACCATTACTGAACACTTAAATAACACTTATTGGGTGGTATTTTCCAAAACACTCAGCGCTGACAACTCTGCTCCCACAGATCTCAATATTTAGGAGGCTCAAACCAGTTCAGAATGCTATGATGCATTTCCTTACCGGCACAGGCTACCATGGGCATATTAAATGTGTCCTCTGCTTTCCACTTTGGCTTCCCATAGTCTTTTGAATCACATTCAAGGGCTCAATGCTTATCTTCAAGGCATTTTGTGGTCTGGGTCCAGGATATCTAAAAGGCTACCTGCAGCTCCAGGATGAAGTCTTGTTGACCATTCTTCTCGTTATCACAAGAGTTCTCATCATGAAGGGTAGAGGGGGTCTGGGCAGGAGAACAAACTTCATAGAGGCTGGCCCAAAAACAGTTTCCCGACAGACCTAATTGCCATTGCCACCTTCTGCTCCAATATGAGGTGCATTTCTTTCATCCCGGAAGGACATTTAGATCATGAAAGAAGCTAAGTGATTTAATCCAGGTTCCTTCTTATGAATAAGATTTTCATTAGGAGACTAACCACAGGGTAGCTCAGGATGATTTTTCTGAAACTCGGCTTCACTGTTTTCTTCTCCCTCAGTTTAGCCCAGAATGCTGGTAATATAAACTATACATTTATGTTTTCAGAGGCATTTAGAAACCTGAAAGTGCAAATATCTGCCTTTTTTTTTTTGAAGGATTCAGATATCTACCCACCTTTGTAAATCCCACTGGACATCACTTATTCAGTTTGCATCCACCATACGACATAATTTCGTCTTGATGGTATTGGAGGAATTACTCAAGTAATTTGGTGAAGCCCATTGCTGAGCATACTACCCATGGGCTCCAGAGAAGTATTGCTTGCATGTACACTTTCATCCAAGGAATACAAAGGACTTTTATGGCAAGCTCCAAATAGTCCCTGTGAGAGATCAACTCCATTATTTCTCAGTCGTCAGTGTTTTTTGTAGCCATTCCCACTAGAATTAAATCACTGAATGCAAATAATTACTTCTATACACCACCTGCAAATAGTGAAAATGTTAAACAACACATACCAAACCAAACCAAATCCCTGTACTACCTTACCACATGCATCTGGTCTACCACTGTTTGCCGGTACTTCTGGTTCATTGTCTGTTAGATGATTTTCAGTTCTCATGCAATGTTTGTATGCAGCTAACAGTAGGCCCTGAACCAGGGGATGGCAACCTTTTTGGAGCAACAAGCTGAAATAATGCATTGTGGTCTGAGGTGGCCTGGCAACTCTGACTCAGCTGCTCCAGAAACCCCCCAGTGCTGAATTGCTGCCTTTGTGGACAAGATGAACCACTTGGACTAGGGACAGACCTTCAAAACGCCAGAGCCTGAACTGATTCAATCTTTGCAGGTTAGTCTAGCCTGCCTAGGCTGAACTGGCTTTGTAACAGCGCTCTGGACAGAGGAAATGCAGACACATGACTGCAGTTGCTCAGGCCAGGCAGCAGGGGGCACTAGAGCATGCCCTTGGCTGCAGGGAAACTGTGCTGGGACAGGGGCATAGCCAGCCTGGGCTGAACTGGCCAGAGAGGGGTTTAATTCCCCCCTCCCTATCCCACCAGCAGGGACCTGAGCCAGGTCTGCTAGGCACTCCCCCACTCACAGCTGCAGCAGCAGGGCAGCATGGCGCCTGGGACAAAGGGGACAAGGAGGGGGGTTATTTCCCCTCTACCCCCACTGCTTCCAGGGGACCGCAGCTGGGTCTGCCCAGCCCAATCACCATTGCTGCTCACTCCCTGCTTGGCAAGCGGTGGACTAACTCCTCTGCTGCCCACCCTGCCACATGCTGGCAGGAGGGGGTAAGATGGGGCTTATTCTGCTGCTTGCCCCAGGCGGAGAGTGATCAGCAGCAGCTGGGATAGGTAATCCCTGCTGTGGTGCCCTGGGGGTACCCCACTCCCTGCCCCCCCCCCCACCACCAAGAAGCCCTGCCAGCTGGCATCTGCCCTTGTCCCTGCCTGGCCACTGAAGCGGCAAGGGGGGAGTGACTGTGACAGGGGCAGCACCCCCTGTCATGGCTTCCCCAAGTGTGAGCTTCTTCTGGCAGTGGGCCATGTTGCAGGGTGAGGAAATCTGCTGTGCAGCATGGCAGTGGTGCTGTGGGCAGCTCTGGCCCCCTCCAAATCCCGGCTGCTGTGCGCAGTCTGCTGCAGCTCTGCCAGCCCTGCAGCAGGGCCCCCTGCCGGGAAGGGGCTCATCCTCCCTGACACTGTGACAGGGGCTGCTGCCCCCATCAAAGGCTCTGCCCCCTCGCTGCTGCAGCGGCTGGGTGGGGGCACAACCAGACACCAGCCAGCAGGGGCAGGGATTATTCCGCCTCTCTCTAGCATCTGGCAGATAGGGCTTATTCCACTGCTTGCCCCAAGCAGGGAGCAAGTGGCTGTGGTCAGGGCGGGCAGACCCAGCTGCAGCCCCCCAGGGGTAGAGCAGGGAATAACCCCCCCCTCCTTACCCCCTCTGCCTGAGGGGCCATGCTGGCGCACCGCTGCAACAGTGAGGGGGGAGAGCCTGGCAGACCCAGCTCAGGTCCCTGCTGGTGGGACAGGGAGGGGAAAATTAAACCCCTCCCTCACCAGACCCCTGCCCCTGCCTGTCCCTGCTCTGGCTCAGGAGCAGAGGGGCAGAGCCAGCCCTGCTCTACTGGAGCAGAGAGCTGGTCCCAGACAGGATGCTGGGATGCTAGAGTACTCTGATTTAACTTAAACCAGGAAGGGTTTTGGGACAGACATTGCATAAACCAGTGTGAGTTCAATCAGTTAAGTCTCATACTACATTCAGCCAGGCTTATCTCAAACTGGTTTTGGCCATTTTGAAACTGGTTTATGTGCACTGCTGTTACAGGTTTAAACCAGTTTCTGATCACTTAAACTGGTTTATGTGTAACATCTGTACCTAGCCCTGGATGGTCCAGATTTGGGCCTTGGGTCATCAGTTTCTAACACTTGCTGTGAACCATGTAGGAAACTTTACATTATATAATGCAGCTGAGGATATCCCAATTATTCCTATAAATGGTTAATTCTTCTTTTGAATCCAGCTGTGTTCTTGACCTCTGTAGTATTCTGTAACAGTGAGTTATGCAGGTTAATTATATGCTATATTTCCCTAAGTCAGTTCTAAGCATGCTATCTTGCAGTTCCTGATTAGAAGTCAGGAAAAAAGGACAGCTTGATTCATCTGTTTTGTGCCATACAATATTGTATAGTCGTTGTGTGACTTTTTGTATTTCCTCTAAACCCTGCGGATGCACGTGCACACACACACAGAGAAACATTAAAAGCAGATGATTTTAATTGTATAGAAAATGCTAAGGTTTGTCATTCAGTTTTATTGAAGCCAAATGAGCTTCTAGAGAGAACCACTGCCTGGAATGAAAGATGAAGTGTGAGAAGGAGAAGGGCTTCCTAGTAACTATGGAAAAATTTAAAACCTCAAACTATATTATCAACAGTCAAGCCATTAATACATTGCCAGGTTTCAAAATGCAATGAAAACAAGAAAACTTTATGCCTAGCATGTGCTTTTAGATCTGAATGATCAATCACTGCTTTTAGTCTGTTGTTAAATTTGCCGTACCAATATTCGCTTATTAAATGTCATATTTCTATGGACAAAATAACTCACTCAAATACTTAGTCCTCTAGCCACAAGAAAGCCAGTACATTGGAGTAACTTTGGGGAGCTGGTTTTAGAAGTTTGTTGCAATTTCTTTGGGGCCTTAATGACACCTGTTTCCTTGAATGGGAGTTTGGTCTGGCTCTCAGTTGGCGAGTCACTGTATTCTATTACTTCATCACTTCTTAATTCGTGTTATGGTAGAACTTCCCAGTCCCAGCCAAACTCACAACCCTGCTATGCTCAGGTATACTGACACTCACCACAATGTAAATATAACTTTGAGACCCAGTGACCATGCCAGCTTGGATACTCCAAGCTTATTCAGAAAACTGCCCTTGGAAATAACTTTCAGATGTTGACAGCGATGTTGCAGTAGCCAGTTGCACCCTTTTAGAGGCCACAGGCAGCCTGAATGCCTTTACCAGACTGAATCATAAGGATCCATTGTGTTCATTAAGTGCAAGATAGAACCTTGTACCAGATTTGCCTAAATACTAGTGACAAAATATGTAGGTCCAAAAGAAGCTAAACCCCTAAATGTGATATTTTGGCATATTATGTTAATCTTCACTGTGAATGATGAAGTATTTACAGCTGCTTTCTGCTCCAGCCTGCACATCTTTCCCAACGCTGGATTCCAGCCTCTCCAGAGGGGTTTATACTCAAAGTCCTGATGAATGCCAGGTCCAAAATATCTACCTACAGCTGCCTTCCTTCCCCAGCTATAACAGCTTGTGTTGGAGCTGCATCAAAGCGGGTTGCGAGCACAGCAAACTGTGCACCTGCATAGAGTAATTACTGTGGCTAGTGCCAGTGTCTATTAGCTTCAGTGCTCTTGTGAGAAAGTATGGATTAGTCACAGCTTCAGTTTTATTACAGCTGCCTCAGTGCATATCCAGGCTTTTATGGGCATTAATAGAGTAATAACCATCTCTTCAAGCTGCTCATTTAATTTCTGGTGAATGAGCCCTCTTTCCTTTGTTCCCTCCATCATGGACTGCTTCAGAGCAACAACCTTGGATTATTTATGTGATTTATATGCTGTCCTTCCCAGAAAGGCCCAGGGCACCTTACAGTAAGAGAAACAGACCAACTTAAGGCAGCAACTAGAATAAATAAAACAAAATACCAAAAAAACCCAAAATAGACACCAACTAAAAAGTATTTCAGCCTAGCTTCCGTTCCTAAATGCCTGCCCAAGCAGAAAGGTTTTGCAGCACTTCTGAAACATGTCCAGATGGACCTCAAGAGGGAGGGAGCTGAGGAGCAATGGCAGAGACCATCCTCGCACATGTTTCTGCCAAGCAGACTTGGCATACTGATGATACTTGCAGGAGATTGCTCTCAGCTGACCTTAGGGATCATGATGGGGCATAGAGGAGAAGGTGATCCCTTAGGTATGTAGGTCCCAGACCATTTTGGGCTTTATACGCCAAAACTTGTATCTTTCATTGTGCCAGGAAGGCTACCGGGAGCCAGTGCGGATGCTGGAGCACTGGAGTTGTATGCTCCTGATGACCTACCCCTGTCAGAAGGTGGATTGCCATGTTCTGCACCAGCTGCAGCCTCTGGATAGCTTTCAAGGGCAGCCCCATCTAGAAGGCTCTGCAGTAGTCTGGCCTTGAGGTTACAAAGGCATGGAGGATGGTGGCCAGATTCGAGTTTGTAGATACTTAGGTGAAGATCACTGACCAAGGTCACAAGTGCAGCCTCTGTGCTATATCCATTCTTTCACTGCTTGCTAAGCACTGGTCCACACTTCTCTTCTGATGAATCGCTGCTCTCCATTTCCCTCTACAACCAGCCTGTCTGGGGATATGAAACAGCTTTCTCGTACTGATTATTCCAGAGCAGGTTTCTTCTCCGTCTGGAGGGATCATTGAGAAGGTAACTAAGTCCCCATGGGTGATTCCGTATTTGATCCCTCTGCTAAGATTTAGAATATGCTTGTCAACCAGCACTGATTGTGGAGGATGCTTGTGCAATGGGAACTGAACTCAGATGATTAATTCATGTCCCAGAAATCAATAAAGATGACTTTTGCTGGCTGCTGTCCTAGGTCAGATTAAATCCAGTGATGTGCCCTCACCAAGCCTCTACTCTGTCCAGACTCCCACTATACTCCAGAGCACTGGAAAGCATAGCATTTTTATAACGGAATCTGTCTTGCCTAGATCTTAAGATTTCTCAGATAGAGACCACATTTTTTTTCCTGTTGTACAATGCTGAACATGTCAGGACTTGGAAAACAAGGCATGGTAATAGTTAATACTATGCAGTGAACACTGTTGTAAACGTTAAATCCTGATCCCTATTCCTTGGCCAAAACAAGCTGAGCTCTGTGCAGGGCAAGGGGGAGAGCAAAGGCTTTGCTGCTATTTATGTTCATCCAGTCCAGAGGTTAGAGGGCTGCAATTTCAGTGGACTTCAAGGCACCATTAAGCTGCATAAAGGGTCTGGAAGCACAGCGCTTTTTATCACAGGGATCAGTTGCGTTTAGGTGGCAGTGGCTGAGGAGCCATTCTGGCAATCGGGATTTCCAGGGCAATAAAACAGCTCTGACAATGCTCCGTTCGGTGTTGCCCTGGACACCTGCTCCCTGGAGCGGCAGTAGCTTCGAGTTGACAAGCCAACTCCATGACATCAGGGGATTCCCCTTACACAATAAGGCTAGGTATGCTCTATAAAGCCCCGCTTTTTTTGCAAGGGCAATGCACAAAGAACAAATCTGGAGCAGTGCTGAAATCTACAGCTGCAATTTCAGCTCAAGGTGACATTAAAGCAGTTGACACTGGGCGTGTGGAGATGCAGGTACCCACAGGGTGGGCTGGGCTGGGCTCTGAGGGGAGGAGAGCTAGGCCCAGAACAGCATAAGGTAGGTTTGATATTTTCATTACACTTCTCTCTCTTTGGCCTGTGCTTCTCTGGCCTGCGACTTGTCTTTATGCTTAATCTCCTGACCCCTCTTTAGCTGGGAAGTTCAGGGTCATTCTGAAGTCACTTTGTACTTTGCTGAGGGCTGAACATGTGGTGAAATCAGCTGCTTGTTATCCTCTCTTCCCTTTGTTCCTTGTAGAATTGAGGCACTAGTAGGAGGAGGCGAGCGCCCTACCTGTGGGAATGGGAAAACAGATCTCCGGTGATCTCAAACTCAGCTCTGCATTTCTTGATGGCTGCTGTGCCAGCCTGGCAGGCAGAGACGCTCATCCCAGAGAGAGATGTTTCCCAGGCAAAAATGGTAGCTGTTTCCTTTGCGACCACTAAAGAGACGTAATAATGGCAGTGCAAAGAGTGGTGATCATTTTTCTTCATTGTGAATCTGCATGCAGCAATGAAAATTGGTACAACTTCCTGTCAACCAGCTGAGGTGGATGCCTCATAGGAAGCAATCTAGGCACTGACCTTACTTAGTCACAGTATAAGCAATTCATTTCTATTTTTAATAGCAAGTGAGTGCTTACCCGTCTAGCACTCTCCATCATCCTCAGAGCACTCTGCCAATGTAATTTAATGAATCTTAATAGGCTGCCTGGGAGATAACGATACATCATCATCACTGTGGCAGTCACTAGACAGTACTTTTATGCATAATCATCTATGTTTTCTTTCTTAGCATGGAAAGCAGTTTTTGAAAAAATGTTGTTACTGTCAGGTCTGTGATGTTATTTCTCTTTGGGGGACCAGCAAAAAAATCTGCTTTTAATCTTAACCATCAGTGAATTTTCGGGGCCAAGCTGCTTCCTGAGAACTGGACGTTCATGCTTTGGGTGAAATGTCTTTAAAAAGAAGACCCTCTGTTCACCAGTTGGGATTCCTCTATGTAAAGCCCTGCTATCTGCCGCCACCCATTAGAAAGGGGACTATATTATTCTCACTCTTACAAATTAAGTGATTCTCCCCCCCCCCATGGCCCCCATACTGAAGACTGGTGAGTTTAGAACTTAGGTTTTCATGCCTCTCAGTCCTGCTTGTGCCCATAGAGAGGCTGCCTATGCTTAAATTTTCCTGGGAGGCAGAGGAATTTGTGTGGTCAAAAACTGAATGTGTCAGGTAAATGGTCAGCGGTGCTAGTCTGAAGTCAGGTAGAAGGTAGGGCAGGGTGGGGACTAGTTAGCCTCTAATCATCTCATCACACAGGACACTTAGCACAAATGTTATTTAGATTGTAGTAAGCATTATTATGACTTAGAAAGTTTTCTGATGAGTAGTCACACAGTAATGCTTACTACAATCTAAATAAAACAGCTGTGTGCGTGTCCTGGCCTCTGCAGCGCACAGAATCTCCTATTTGCATTATTTCCAGGGAGCCATCAAACATAAGCTCAACACATGTTGGGTAAGACAATCTGGAGATAGGACTTCTCTGGCAAGGCAACTAACTTTGTTACTTTATGATGGTACTTAGCACATGTTTACTGCTTGAAGGATCAGAGGCTAGCATTTTAACTGCAGTTAACACTTGAACACTAAGTGTAACATGTGACAAGGCCCTAAGGCATGATTCTCAACTCTTCTAGATTTAAGGCACACCTCAGAAAATCCCAGCTCTTAGGTCATGTGTAGACAAAATGAGGGGCATGTGTGCATGGCACTTTAAAGCAGGCTAAATGCTTTTGCACCGCTTTAATGGTGGTGTTTGCACACATTGGCACCGTATTGCACAGTAATTCCAGCCACTCTAGTGAATTCGGCTCCTTAAATTACTTGGGGCGCAGCAAACTAAAACTCCTCTGAGGAGTTCTAGTTTGCTGCCCTACAGCTGTGAAGCAAAGCACCAGGCTCTGTGCAGCTATGTGGCTCTGCAGGAAGCCCTGTAGGCAGCCTGGCAGCAGCCGGGGAAGGCAGGCTCTGCCCTAGGGAGAAAAAAGTGGTGAGCCTGATCTTTTTTTTTTTTTT
>NW_017729031.1:31093283-31100342 GCF_001723915.1 Gavialis gangeticus
TCCCCCCCCCCCCCCCTTGCACCTGCCTGAGCTGTGCGGGGGCCTGGTGCTTCCCTCCATGGCTGTGGTGCCTCCCAGGACTACCCGAGCTGGGTGCCTGTGGGTGGGCACTTCCTGCAGGGGGGTCACCGCTGCCGCAGAGGGAAGCACCATTCCCCTCTGCATCCCAGGGACTGCTCCACCCACCAGCAGCTCACCCTCCCCTCCCTGCCAACGGAGAGGCAGGTAAGTTTGCAAGTGTGTACGACACGGGGGTTTAAAGGGCCCTAAATTAAAGCAGTGTTTTTAAAAACCCCACTTCAATTTAGGGCCCCCATTTCGCCTACACATGCCGTTAGTTTTCACTCTTCTTTTCTACAGTCAAAAAAAAAAAAGCAATTCTACTGTGGCAAAGAAATCAGAAAGACCACAGCAGGTCAGACTGTTTTAACACTGTGGATTCCCATGTGAAAATCTGGGCTTATCCTGTGAATCATGTCTGCACACTTAACAGTGCTAACATTGCACTGCAACCTTGGAAGGCTCTTAAGTCACCCCACCTTGTCCTGGCTGAGAATCACTGCTCTATGATGACATCCTGCCATTCCTTCTGCCTGAATTACACCAGTTTGCAGGCCATGATTTTTACATTACCTCTTTTTAATTTCATTAAATGAGAAGTGGCAAAATGGTATCCTGCATGCTGTTATAATACTTTTCTACACCACTTGAGGTTAAGCTGTAGAACTCATCACTGCAGAAACCTGAGACCCAGAATTTAGCAAGACTCAAAAAAGGATTAGATGTTTACATGGATGTGAAGGTTATCCAGAGTTATCGTAAGTAATTGCAATACACTTTTGGAGAGATATTAATGCCTAAGCCTCAGGGCTTAAGGTGATTCCCATCTCTAAAAGATCAAAACGGGGCAGGTTGTCACTTATTTCCCTACCAGCACGTTCTTTCACCACCATCTGAAACATCTGGTTCTGGCCACTCCAGTAGGGAGGATACTGGACTGGATGGGCGGCTGCTCTCATCCAGGATGGGGTTCCTGGGTTCTTATTTGAACTACCCACTTTGTAAGAAGTGTACCTAAAGCCCGGGGGTGAAACAACCCTCTCTCCTGCCCCCATCTCTCCCGCCAACATGCAGTAATGCCAGAAAGGCCATACCTGTGTTAAATGGGAACATAGGGATTTCTGTTCAAAATAACAGCAATCCCTGCCATTTGTCAGCTCCTAAAGCGTTGCTGATGTGACTCCAGAGTGGAGGCCACTTTGTAGGGCTGTGCAAAGCTTCAGTCCCTAATTTGATTCGGTGGCTGAATCTCCAAATCCGAATTGAATCGGAGGACCCTTTAATCCCTCTGAATCAAATCGGAACCCTCCAAATCGATTTGGAGAGATTCAGCAATTCAGACATAGACACAGCTTTAAATGTTTTTTCTACATACATCTAGGTAGCCGGCGGCTTGTCAGTGCTGCAATACTGGGGCACGTGGAGTGTCCCACAGAAGCGTGGGGGGCTTCCCAGCACACTTGGCAGCAGACCCCGAAGTGGACCAGAAGCACTTCTGATCTACTTCTGGTTCTGCTGGAGAGCGTGCAGCCCCCCTCCCTCCCCCCACAGCTCAGTGACTGGTGCCTCCTGGGCCTGGGGGGGACACCCGGGGTCCCCCCATGGCTGATTGCCAAGCCAGGGGGGCGCAAGGGCCCCCCTCCCCCGCACACTCCCTGGAGGACCCGGAAGTGGACTGGAAGTACTTCCAGTCCACTTCCATGTTTGCCGCCAAGCATGTGGAGGCCCCCCCTGTGGGACGCTCCATGCGTCCCAGCATTGCAGCGTTCAGAAGCCACGCTGGTACCCGGAGGTACGTAGAAAAAACATTTAAAGCTGTGTCTGTCTGAACCGCTGATTATCCGAATTGGCATCAAATCTTCAGATTTGGATTTGACGGAATTGAATTGGGGACAGTGATCCGAATCAATGAATCGAATCACTGTCCCTGATTTCTGACTGAATATGAATCCAAATTGAATAGGGCTCGCTTCACACATCCTTACCATTTTGGACCTCCTACGCTAAACAAAATGCATGCTACACACGGAAGACTTGAGTACTGTGCACCTTGCTCCCCTTGTGCTGCAAAACAAGGAATGTAAGTTGGTCAGATGAATGTACTTGTTTAACAGTTTCATGTGGGCTTCCTGTTTTTAATTCCTCATTGTGAGGAGTCATAACATATGGCAGGATCCAAATGCCTGAATTCTTAAACATTATTTGAAACCTTGCCAAGTGCAAGCTGGATATCCAAAGCTGTCTTGTAAAAGCTACTTAGCACTTCTTCAAAACAAATTGGTTGTGACGTGAGCTAATCCATTTTTGCTAGACTGCAATATAAAAAAATGTTTTGAAAGGAAGTGCTTTGCACAGTAACGTAGCCAAACCTTGGGCAAGCATGTACTATTTGAATGTCTGTTGCTTGATGAAGCCTCCTTGTCTTGGCACTGTGTAAAAGGCTGATTAAAGATGGTGCCTGAAGAAGTGGGGAATGTGTGATGTTGTTCCCTGAAGCTACAGTTTGGAAGTGACAGTTTGACACGGTCATCTTTAACTAATGAATTCTACAGGTCTGAGTTCACTGCTTCTACCACAGGCTCACCGTGGAGGAATCGTTTATTCTGTGTTCAACACTGATGAAGATGCTTCTTGTCTGTCTTGGCTATATGCTGACCTCTTAATGAATGAGGGCCATCTTTACTATGTGTTTTTTCACAACAGCTAGTATGATGCGGCTCTGATCTCGGTGCTTCTGGAACCATAGTTAACTACCTCTTGTTAGTTTTTCTTAAGTAAACTTGGAAATATTATTTTATTCTTGAAAAATAATATGGTACTTTTGGAAACCAAACTTGCATATCATCTCTATTTTTGTTTAAAACCATTGCATGCAAATTCAAGAATGTCAACAGTTCATAGTCCAAATTCCCACATCAGATTTCTTAGATAAATTACTCTTTTTTTAAGATTAAGCCATTCCATAATAAACAAATGAATTTGGGTACCATAGCAGAATTGTTACATTGACCATTAACCATTTATCTATAAACATAGGGCTGCTTGTTAAGTTTCAAAAGTGTGAAATGACTTCAGATTCTGAATTTGAGATGTCTAAATCTTATTATCCCAGATATACTTTAATACAACCTTGTTTTAGTAGGATGCATCCTGAAGATCTTTCATGGTCAGAAATCCTGTGGGTTAACTTAAAAATGTCAAACCAGTTAACAGGGGGAACATAAGTCACTGAAAGCATTTCCAATACTGCACTTGGCATATTTTAATTAGACCTTATGACTGAGCATTATGATCATCTACAGATCAGCATTCCAGTGAACTCCCAGTCATGTTCTGTTTATTAAATATTCCCTTTTTTGGTCTTAAGTGTGAAGGTTTGGAACAATGTTAAAGCTAATACCACCCACCAGACCTCAATGGCATGTGTTTAAAAAGAAAAAATGTGGAAGTCACTGAAAACTCTAATTTTGGTTTTGGAGAAAAACAGAGTTCAAGTCAATGCTATAGCTAGGCTGCAACCTATCTACAGCTTTAAAAGAAAAAGACTCCACTGAATCCTTTATCCAGAAGAAGCAAAGGAATTCCAGGTAAAGAGGAACTGAGCATGGTTTTAACTGGTGCCTAAAACACATTTCTTTCACAAAAGCCTAGCTTTACCCTGAATGAAGTCCTGCCTAGCTAATCTGTTTGATTTCATTTTCACTTTAAATACAGATAGATATAACATATCATACAGGCTTATGGTTCTTAACTGTAGTAGAATTTGCTGACAATGTTCTCAGCTAGGATATCAGTAAAACAGGATTGGTTTGCACTCTGCACTGGGATTTTCACTGTGCTGTTTTTTATTAACAACAATGTATGATTTTATAAAGTCTAAATCTCTCTCATACAGTGATTTAATATATTTATCTTTACTCCTTCCCTCCAGTAACTTGGCACCGGTTGCATGGCAGTTGCTAATAGCAAGGTTCAACGTGTAACATATAAACAGACTGACTACTTTTAATTCCACACTTTAATTTCCAATGGCTGGTTGCTGCTTTTAAATTTTAGTCTTTTAAAAGCGAGTGCCCAAAGATCTCACACATTTCTGTGATCATGCTGCAGCCATTGCCAGTTCTCTTTCCTCTGGGTTGATAATTGAAATCAGAAGTTGATGATTTTTTTTCATTAATTTCCTGTACAGGGAAGAGTTCAGGTAACAATATAGGCAAAGATGAAGTTTAGCATGTAAGAGAAATATCAGATACCAAAAGCTTCTTAACTTCAACAGCTGTCTTTATTGATACAGAAACTTATAGATCACATTTTAGGGTTAAACCAGTCTCAGTCAATAGCTGTTCTTGCCTTGCTTCTTTTTGCAAAACAGACACTAATTGTTTCCTTCATGCAACATGGCATGCTCTGCTAATTCCCTTAATTCACCAAGATCTTCAGAAATTTTCTTTTTTAAATTTTGCTTCTAAAAGTGGTAATGTTCTGCAATTACTAATAGCTTTGGATAGATCATTTTGAAGAATTGCAATCATCTGCTCAACTGTTTGTCTGATGGTTTAATAGTAGCTCTTAAGCTGTGCAACCGCTCGTTACAAATCTTAGCCCTCATTACACTGCAAAGCCATCACCTTTTTCTCATCACTTACGCTATTAAACAGTACATCATATTCCAGTCTCTCAATATGGTTGGATCAGTCCTCTACTATCAAAACTATTTTTCCCAGTCAGATGTATTTAACTGTTTGCTTCATGAACGATCAACTCAACCACAGTCTGTTTTTCTGGAGTAGCGTCACGTATTTATTTAGCACTTGTTGGAAAAACACTGGAAGAGTATTTTCCTCTAGGAAATATGACACTATTGATAGTTCAATGTGTCTTAAAATTCTGTGGATTTTCCAGAAAATGTAATTTTAGGGAGGAAAAGAAGGGGGGAAGTTCTGACAGAATCAAAATGCCCATTAACATTTCCAGAATGATATTTTCACATACACTCTCTTTAAAAAAAAAAAAAAAAGAAAAGTAATTTTATCAAAACAATTGATCCAAAATAATATTCAGTTTTCTTTCGTGAAGAAATGCAATATTGTGTAGTTTTGTTCTAAATAGGAATGCAAACGAATTTCAGTTTCAAAATCCTCTGCAAAACAGAATTGCTGTTCTCTTCAGAGCTCAGATTTTACTGTAATCTTGATTGGGTTCAGTTTCACGAATTACATGTGGTAGAGGTACAAAAAACACAAGGCGTAGCCATGGTTCTCTGGTTGTTTTCCAAAATGTAGAACGTAGTGCTACAGAGAGCTCAAACCATCTTAAGAAATGTTTTACAATACTTGTACACTAGGGCTAGGTACAGACATTCAAAAAGCCTGAGGCAGAATTGATCGCAGTTGCATGGTTTTCTGTAGGCGGTGTATTTTAGATCAGTAGCAAATGGAATCCTTCGGTGTGGGGGAGCAAATCTTAGACCGGGTTCCACCTTTTCTAAACTAATCTGTGTCAAATTTCTATTCTGTTACAGAAATAGACTGGTTTCTGATCACCGATACCGGTAAAAGTGTAATGTCTGTACCTGGCCCAAAGGACCCCCTACTTCATCAACCTTTATCAAAACAGTAACCTCATAGATATTCTGCCCCAATACTGAGTTCACCTAAATGGTTTCTGAATTAAAAGTGCAAGTCTGAAGTTTTGTGGAGATCACTATTAAGGTGTTGTGTAGAGTGTAGTTTCGATGGCACTTCCTGCCTCTGCACACTACTTTGAAACCTCCTAACTGCTGCAGGCAGCAGCAATGATATCTTCTCTCAGAGCCCTTCTAGTTGCAAAGGGGAGAAAGAGGCCTCTCTACACTCCACCCATTCCTCCATCCTTCTCCAAGGTCCCCTTCTCCTGGTATCATCTCCAATACTGAAAAACAGCAATATGAAACTAAGACTTCTTGGCAAAATTATTAACAGGCTATCTGCAGATTGAGGAAGACAGCACTGCATCGCTTCTCTTTTGGAAGATTAGCTTTATAGTTCCAAAAGCTTAAAATTGCTTTGCTTTTTTTAAATACAGTTTTAAAGTCTGCAGGAAAAGATGGCTTAGGTACTTGCACTCACTGGAGAGATCCCACCCTGTTGGCTCTAGTGCCTGAACAAATGAATTTTTTTTAACCCTGAGCACAAAGCTTTATAGATAGCTTGTTGCCTGATAGATTTTACCACACTTTCTCAGCTCTAATCATTGGCTATACCAAGAAATAATCGTATTCCTCAATACCTTCCAGAGCAGATGTTCATGTAGAAGGGAGAGAATATTGCAGTCCCATTGTCCCTGAATGCATGTATTTAGGTATTGCTACAATCATACCAACAAAGGAGTCTAGAAGTTTCTGCAGAAGCATCCCACACCAGTATAAGAACACCTCACCCTCCCCTTCCCCAGTGCTACACTTGCTGCAGCACTCCTTAGGCTCCTCCCAGTCACCTGATAATCATCTGACCTGCAGCATTTACCATTCAACTTTAATCAGTAATTTTTCCAAAGATTTCCCTTGGGTAAGTTCAGCCTCCTTGTTTCCCAAGCCTTGCTCCACAGAAGCTGTGAGAGCTCTCCAAGGGATGGGCTGGTTACGATCCATAGCTCATATGTTGCAGAAATATAAGTATTAGGTCAACATGCTTTGACAACTTTTAAATCCATCCAACTGCTGTTTCCTAAATATCTCCCTAGAGCAGCTGCATGTAAGATGTTTACAACTAAAAAAGCTCAAGAAAAGAGTTAAGAGCAGTAGAGAATTACTCTACCAGGCACTATTAATTACATATATTTGAAAATTCATTTTCACAGGCACAAGCTGAGTTATTAAAGCCAGAAAAAGAAGCAATATTTATTTCCAGTACCTCTTGGGGTACTTTTCACCACCCAAGCTAAAAGATGCATGAATCCAGCAGGGGCTCTGACAGACCATAAGATCATAGAAGTAGGGTCAGAAGGGACCTTGTAGATCTT
>NW_017729031.1:31100550-31101828 GCF_001723915.1 Gavialis gangeticus
TGAAACGCATCCTGTTTATGTCAGCCCACTCCTGTAACCTGGCCAGGTCTTGTTGCAGTCTTTCCCTCCCTAGATGGGAACATACAGAAATACGGGGCCAGCAGCAATGCTGGGAAAGGTTCATCCTACTTTCTCTTCTGATAAGAACCAGTTCCAACGGCCAACAAAAAGATAGGGAAGGGAGATGCCACTAGTTTTCCCCTCGCAATCTAACCTGAGAAATCAGAAGGGCCACAGGGATACCTCCGTGGAGCCCAGCAAGTACTGCTGGTTATGGGGCTAAGTGGCTTTCATCCTCTCTCTAGTAACTAACTAGTGCTCCTCTCTTTGCTGGAGGTAGATGCTGCTTCATCCATTTCACTTGGGTCTTTTTTTGTTGTTCTTGCAAACGTGAGGGCTAGACGCATCTTTTTTTAATGATTGCATTGATTATGCTACTGTTGCCTCACAATTATGAGAGCTTTATGCCAGGGCATGTCTACTGTATTTTTGCCTGGATCCATCTCTGACCCCTGTATACCTAAAACCCACTGAAGCAGAACCAAGCTCGAGAGGCTTAGCAGAGCATGTATGATCATGTTCTGAACAGCTGCATAATCTGCTGGGAGAAGAGGCTCCTTTTGGCACCCCCAGAAGGAAGAACTTTGCTGAATCACATCCCTTTTTATCCCTAGGCTTGAGCCATGGCAGGGAAATTGCTTCATGGTTTCCTAGTGCCTTTGGAGAGGGGAGCACCAAAAGTTGTGTTGTGCTATGCTTACATGAACTTGTCCTTCCCGAGGAAAAACAGCTGCAACTCAGGAATCAGAGAAGCATGAGGGGACAGAGCAGTGTCTGCACCTGGTGAAATGGGTTGGGCAAAGTGAGGCTCCCTCCCCAGAGTCCTGCCATGAAAGCGATTGATCAGCTGACACAAGATGAACACTAAGGGAGTAAGGGGCAAGCTTATGCCCAGCTCTGTAAGGGTGGATGAGAAGGTTGAGAATCTCCCTCTCTTGCACTAAACAAGTTGCTGTGTGGACAAGGGAGGGGTGCTGCTTCCTTTTCCTGTAGATGTGTGGATACCCTTTCTGCCTGAGCAGCTGTTGTGTGCCAACACCCTGGAGATTGTGGAGTCTGGGATCTGCATTGCTATGCTCTTGCTTCTAGATGAGGATTCAAAATAGCCGAAGAATGGGTCTACTCTTAGCAGAACCCTGCACTCCATCCTCGGAAACCTCAGAACAACAGGGGAGTCTCCCTGTGCCTGAAGAAGGGTGCTTGTGCCTGAAAGCTTGC
>NW_017729031.1:31101839-31103111 GCF_001723915.1 Gavialis gangeticus
CAGGCTTTGTTCAGAGAAATAAGGATATGAATAACACACAGGCTGTGTTCACTTACCAGAGCAAGTACAGAACAGTTTGTTTAATTCACCAGAGGTAATTCACATGTATGGTTTAATTCACCATTGTTCCAGTTCCCTGCCAGCACTCTCCTTTGCTCAGTTATCAAATCCTGATGATTAGTCATTATAAACCAATTCATCATTAACTGCATGATCCTTGGAGAGCCAAATTAACCAGTTTACTGTATGTTTAGCGCTGGTTCTCTCTGGCACGTGACTATCTGTGATGCAAGCTAACTAATACCTGCCTTCCCTTCTTATTTTCCTCAGGCCATAAATCTTCTTTTCTTCGTGGCCTCTTTTTTTTTTTTTTTTAAATGCTCCTAAACTCAAACATTTTTATATAAAAAAAGTAACTCTGAGGAAAGAATTTTGCTGCAGTCAGCAGGAGCTGCAAGTGCTCTGACCTTCTGAGAAGAGCCAAGGAGCCCTGCTGTAGTGACCTATGACCGAAAGTGTTGCCTTCCTAGGTTTTTCTAATCTGATAGATATTTCCTATGTATCATACATATGAAGAAGCATGTTGTGTTCTTGATGCTAAGACCACTTAGTGTGTGGGAGAATAATATAGGTATTACTGCCACATCCTTTACAGGTTACAGACTACTTCCTCAGTGACAAACACACACAGTCAAATCTCTTTTGAAACTAAATCCAGTAGAGAGAGCCGAAAGTTTGGCTAGCATTGTTTACAGGGTAGTTCTGTTACTTGCCAGCAAACTTACACTTGAGAGGGAGAAATGAAGTACCAGTAAAAATCCATATCCAACACTGCCCTCTTGTAAAAGATGTTCAGTGTTGCAGTTCTTAGGCTAAATTAATTCCTGGATTACAACAAGGAGGGCTTAAATCCCTGTTGTTGACATCACTCAGAAATCACACACAGATTTGGGGGCTTGTTGCTTTCCAAGACTAATTTTTGTGCAATTGTGTGCGAGTCTGCCAGCATTTAAAGAAAGCCAGGGAGAAAAGCAAATTTATAGCCTAGACTGATTTGTATCGGAACACACAAGTACACTTCTGGGAAGGCAAGTCTTCTTCAGCATTTCCTCTTCCTCTCTTTTTTTTTTTTTCCTCTCAAAATTAAGAGCTAATATTGGCATAACACAGGTATGAATTCATAGATTGTAAGAGGCTGGAAGGGGCCTTGGAAGATCATCGGGTCCAGCCCCCTGCACCAGGCAGGAAAGGTAACTGGGGTCAAGTGACCCC
>NW_017729031.1:31108111-31125088 GCF_001723915.1 Gavialis gangeticus
TTTTTTTTTTTTCCTCTCAAAATTAAGAGCTAATATTGGCATAACACAGGTATGAATTCATAGATTGTAAGAGGCTGGAAGGGGCCTTGGAAGATCATCGGGTCCAGCCCCCTGCACCAGGCAGGAAAGGTAACTGGGGTCAAGTGACCCCAGCGGGGTGACCATCCAGTCTCCTCTTGAAGATTTCCAGGGTAAGCGATTGCACCACCTCTGGAGGGAGCTTATTCCACAGTGTGGACCCCCTAGTTGTGAAGAAGTTTTTCCTGATGTTTAGCCAGAAACAGTCTTCCATGAGTTTGTGACCATTCCTCCTGGTTTTCCCCGTGGGTGCCCTGGTGAACAGTTGTTTGCTGAGCCCTCTCCTGACGTAGCGGTGAGCTGCTACTAGCAGCTGACCAGCAGTTAGTTGAAAATCCCCTCTCAACTTTCTTGTTTTTAGACTGAAGAGACCCAAGTCCCTCAACCTTTCCTTGTATGGCTCTGATCATATGGGTGGACTCTCTTGAGGTTTTCCATGTTCCTGTTGAAGTGTGGTGCCCAGGACTGGATGCAGCCCTCCAGCTGCATCTCACCAGTGCTGAGTAAAGCTGAAGAATCACCTCCTGGGTTTTGAGATGCATCGATTGACGCACGCCAGGGTATTATTTGCCCTGCTAGCTACAGCATCCAACTGTTGGCTCGTGTTCATAGTCAGCCCAACTATAACCCCCAGCTCCCTTTTGTTCAGAGATTTCACAGGGCTGGAAGAGACCTCGGAAGATCACCGGGTCCAGCCCCCTGCCCAAGTCAGCTGGGGTCGAAGGATTTGTGGTGCTAGTGCTGCCAGGCCTGCAGCCATCTCGGACGTAGCAGCACATGGCACTTCTCAAACTTCATGTGGTTTTGATCCTCCCAACTCACCACGCTAGGTCAGGCCGCGGATACGGACGGTCTTCCAGTTCCCCCTTTGTCTGCAAAGTTGGCCCACCAGTGCCGCACCGCAAAACTGTTGGTAACAACGTTGGAAAACATCTGCAAAGAGTCTGCCATGGCCGGGCCTACACCTCCCCGAGGGGATTCAGAGCCACCCGGCGGACATCCCATCCTGACAGACTTTGCTGCATAGAGAAGAGGGTAGAAAGCGGCCATTCAACCTCCTGACAGGCCAGCCTCTAAACCCCACCAGGGCTGACCCCGACCGCGACCCCCCCCTCAGGGCTGAGGGAAAGGGCGGGCAGAGCCGAGGCCCCGCCCTCAGGGCTGGCCCCGGGCTGAGGGAAAGGGCGGGCAGAGCCGAGGCCCCACCCCCCGGGCGGCCGTTGTCAAACCGCCGTTGCCCCGCACACGCGGCGGGTGTCGCGGACACGCCTCTGGGCGGATGGTGCTGGGTCCTTGCGGCGGTGAGTGAGCGCGTGCGAGCCCCCGCGTATGCGGGTTTGGGGAGGGAGAGGCCTGGCCTGGGGCTGCCACGCGAGGACCAGGGATGGGCAGACCCCGATCTCCTGAGGTGCCGAGCTCGTGTCCAGCCCGGCCGGGTGCGGGGGGACCCGCGGGGAGAGCTGCTCCTCTCACAGCGGAGTTGCTCCGAGCAAGTGGCTGGAGGAGACGGGCAACGGGGGGGTTTCTCCGCTTTCCGCCGAAATGCTGCGAGCAACCCCTTGATGGGCACTGCGCCCCCTGAGAGCCGCGGGAGTCGGGGCAGACCTGGCTCTGGAAGTCCAGCTGGAGGAGGATGTTTACTGTCCCTCATCTCTTTTTTTATTTTGTATTTTTTACCGCCCCCGCCATCATTTTGCCAGACCTGTGACATGCCTTGCGCCACAAACCTTGCGGTCTCCATTCCTTAACCCCAAATCAGGAGTAACCAGTGAAGTTGCAGGAGTGCCCCGCGAGGAGAGAGGGATGTATTCGGTAACTGTGCTGGTTCGAGATGGAAAGAAATGCAAAACTCGCTAGAGCTCTTGGTCCGGAGATGATAAAAAGACTGTAAAAAAAAATAAAATAAAAATAAAAATAAAAAAAAAAATAAAAAAATGTATCTTTTCCTACTAGCTTTCGGGCACATGGCCGTGCTCGGGCTCAGGGAGAATTTTAAAGAGTCCCCATGGGTAAAAAACAAACTTGGTTTTTGCACAGGGGAAGCTATCGTCACCTTAACAGTATATTGTTAAGGTGGAAGTCTGTTCCTCTGGGCAGGGCCTTCTTCTGCAAAATCAAAAGTGGTTTCTAGTAATGCTGTTGTATGGTATTTTTTTTTCAATATTATTCAGTTTAATCCCCCCCTCCGACCCAACGTTGTGCCTGCTTTTTCATCGTTCTGCAGTTCTCCCTGCATAAAGGTGGAAACCACCACTTAATACATCTCAGTTTCTCTGTTGAAAGGGCACTGAGCTTTCTTAATTAATCCTTGCATCCGTGGCTGGTTGTGAGGGAGCTTTCATCTCAACGGTGCGGCTCTCTACCACTTGAGCTATGGGAGTAGCTAGCGAGCAGCAGTACTAGGCTGTTTGCCGCTCATTGACCCTAAAGGGGGATATGCAGTACATCCCTTTGGTAGTGTAATTTATGTCGGTGTGTTTTGACTTCTTCAGATGGGACTCAAGCATATCACAGGTAGGAGGTTGTGTCCGGGAGAGACTTTCGTCTAATCCTTATTGGTTTTGCAGGGAAATCTCAAACACATTATGTGTAAGAAGTTTGAAATTTGATCTTAGATTAAGGAAATGCTGACCATGGATTCTGGTGTGTTTTGCCCTTTACCTCCCTTCAAAAGATTTTAATATTTTTTGGTTCTTTTTTGAACAACACTTGTGCTTTTAAAGTCAATTAAGAGCCTCACCAAATTCTGCATGTTAAACTATATTAGAGACTAAACCAGCAATTAGATTATTTTCAGAGTCCTCCTGAAACTAATGGCTGATACAATTAAGATTGGGTTTTTGGGGCAGTTTTGAACATACTGCTGCTGAGGGTGGCTGGATTAACAGGCACTTAAAACCAGTGCTGATGAGGACTAGACAACATCTTGATGGGTAGGGGTAAAGTTTTGGGTTTAGTTCATTAGAGTTTGGTATAAGGATTTGTGCTTGGACTATCTTGCTTCTTTCTCCAAGCTAGAGGTGGTTTCAGGTCTGGGCATGTGGCTTGTTAAGAATGAAAGGAACCCCCAGGCTATGAGGCCAACTCTCCTGCTATAATAGGTCATACCATCTCATGCATAAAGTGATCAGGCTCCATCTTAAAACTAATTAGATTTTCTTTTTAAATCCTCACTGCTCTTATCAGCAGACTGTTCCACTGTCTCACTGGTCGGGTGATTAGTAACATTTTTCTGAATTTCCAACTTGGTGGGTAGTATATGTACTAGCCACAAAGCACATGTTCTTGTGTCAGCATTGTTCTTCAGCTTTTGAGGTGTCTATCTTCCCAAGCAAGCCTTCCCCTTTCACTCTCCACATTGGTAGGCTGTAAGATCAGTTCTCCATTCCTGTGATCATCTGTGCAGCCTTCCTCTGTACCCGTTTTAGTATGTGTACAAGTCTGCCCAACCATCTCTAAGAAAACTGTATACGGTGTTCCAGATGACATCTTTCCAGTGCCTTTCCAAATGAAAATCTCTCCTGATATGTTTGCCTTCTGAATCTAAATTGGCAGACAAGAAGTGAGATAAATCTGTATCGAATGTGATAGTTTCAATGAAGTCTGCTGGACTTCAATAGGAATCTTTACTCCTAGACAAATAAAGTGCAATGTGTGCTGTCTTCACAAATAGAACAAAATATGAATTATGACTTTGTATCCGGGGCTAGACTGAAAATACACTCAATTGCATGATAAAATTGCTGTAGTTAATGAATGCAAACTGGAAAGAAATATTTATGGCCTTTCTTACAAGGTACTGACTGAATTTGATTAAGGGCTTTACCTTTGAAAGGAAATTAGAACTTGCATTGCATAGTATTGGGAATTCTGTCTAAGTAAGTAGTCTGGGTTTCTATACCAACTGCACCTACCTCAAAAGATTCTTGGGGGCTGCTGTTTTCTCTCTGGGATATACGTCTGAAATCAGTGGAGTTGCCTTGGTGTGAGAGGAGAATCAAGTTTCATATCCTCTTTTCAGCTGAGGACCTGATTCTGCGAGAGTAGAGGTCACTGGGAAATGTGGCTGCTTAGGACCAGTGAAAAACAAACCCTGAACCATTGAAATAAACTTAACTTGCACTTTCTGCATAGAGCAATGCTTTTGTGAGAAACTCTGCCATTTTCTCAGTGATTTATTGACTGAGGCCTTTCAGGTTTACTTGAATTTATCATGTGAGTCTAATCTACCTTTTGTTCACCCAGTTTGCAGGATTTAAGGTTTAAGAGGGTCTATGCATGCCCCTCCTCCAAGCTCCTCATTTAATTGAAGAAGCTTGGTGTGCTATTTACATCTGAATCCCCATCTACTAGGAACAGTGGTTTAGGGATAAGCATATTGAAAGCTATCTGATGAATGCTTTTATGCAAGTGGAGTCAGGGAAAGAAATGGAAACCGGGGACATAAATTTCCACGGTGAGATGACTTTGAGAGTTATGGGCACCCCAGCACCTCTGAAGATCAGGCTCCCAAAACAGGGAGGAATTTGGCTTAGCAGCCCCAAGTTCATTATTACTGGCTTTCATGGGAGCTCTTCAGAGCAAGCTGTTTGAGGGGTAGGCCCCAACATGGTGATATATTGTGTTTTTTTGGATGTGGGGTGTTGGGGTTTTTGGGGGGGGGTTTTGTGGGGAGGCATTTTATGTGGGTTTTGTTTTTTTGCTTAATTTAATGAAATACAGTGTGGTGACTGCAGTTGCCTTGCCTAATTCTTCCCTGCCCCAATTGTTATAATTACAAGCATCAAATTGCAGATAAAGCAACTTCTGGGTGAGATCAACAGGCTTCATCTTTTTGCCAAATGAAGTTAAGTGCTTAGCATTGCAGTGTACATTGCAAAGTACTTTCACTGAATCCCTTCCCCTTCTTTTTGCTGGCAGGAACCAATTTGCTGGCACACGTTTTTGTTATAATGACCCCAAGTGTTGCTACATTTCACTGCAGCATGTCAGCTTTCTTTGAGCTCTATAAATAAGGCCAGCAAGCTGCAGTGTCTCTGTGTTGGAGTACAAACTCACTACTGTTCCATCAGTAGCAGTTGGCTGGGCCTCATCCCCTCTTCTGCAGTAGGATTAAACAGCCTTGCTTGCCAGATATATAGCAAACTTTATGGCATATTAATTCTTCAGACATAAAAGCCTTTTGTGTGCATGAAGACTGTCTGGTTCTGAGTGCCAAAGGTGTTTTCAAGGTGACTGTGTGGTATCTGGCAATTATAATTGATGTATCAGAGGATATATAATGTTCATTAGTTGCTGTTTCAACAATTTGTTTCATTAAGCCATATTTTCTGCCATACAGATATATGAGGAAGAATACATCTTCTAGTTTGAACTCATAGACTCTCTCTGTTTCTCTCTGTCTCTCACAGCCTGCCCGTGCTGGAGAAGTGGTTGGCGGTGTGGAGCAGGACAACACCTGCCTAAGGTGGATTGCAGCCTGCCCTGTTCAGCTGGGTCATGGCAATGAGTCTTTCCTGACTATACTTCCTTATGGTGTCTTCTGGTCCTAGGTCACCTGTGGAGCTTTAGGTGACCAAGGTGATATAGGAAGTATGTGGCAGAGAAACAGAAGCTCTCTTCCCTCACAGCTAACCTGTGCGTTAGCCCTGGGACCTTCTTATACACCCGGTCTTGGAATAAATTGAACTACAAGTGAAAAAATGTTTGAGTAATAAAATCCCACCTATGTGGCTGCTGGCACTGCTTTGTGTTCTTCCTTGGCAGCTCCAGAAAGAAGCCAAACACTGAATGGCTCGTGAAGGTGCGCAAGTCAGGACTTGGGCAGGGCGTCTAGGCTGCTGTAGCTACTGCCCATCCTGGATAAAAAAATTAATCCTATCTCTTGCATCATCAGTGCTTGTGCATATCAGATTCATGTAGGTTCCTCTTGCCTACTTCTAGGGCACCTGAGAGGGGTAAATATTGTTAATATTTTGGAGACACCATGAGCATAAGGAAGAAATGAAGCCACCAGGCCCTGAGTTATGTTCTAGGCACTGTAGCACATGCACCGCTTCTTTTAAAGTTGTCTCATTCACTTATGCCAAAATTGTCTAATTCTCTTAAATACTTATGGTACCATATTGTGTGGCAGCTTGGCTAAGTGTTTATATGAGGGGCAGAGACCTGTGTTCAGTGTCAAATGTCTGGCCTATTTTTGGGTACTGTATAAACAGTGGCAATGCAATAAGAGGACTTTGATTTAAGAAAACAATTGCATTATTTATGTTACTCTAATAATGCTTGCCACGAGGCTAACCATTGTACAGCTGAAATTTTAGTGCAATGCCCAGTGTTGTGCCCAATAAAGCTGTTAAGACTCCAGGAAAGTGTTACTCAGTTGAACCTTTCATTATATGGAACGCACAAGCCTACTTGCTGCTGAGGAAATCAGCAAAAGGATCAGGTGTCTGACTGGGCGGAGATGGAAAGAATGAAGGTAAATTTAATTTCTAAAGGTGTATGAGGTCTTTACTGAGTCCAGGTCAAGCTTGCAGCCTGTGAGTGACTTCCACTGACCTCTTAGTTATTCAAGCAAAGTAGCAAACCTGAAGCTAGAAGCAGTAGAGTCTATGCTTAAGATATACAGGAAAGGGAAGTGTCGGACCATTGGCTTTACACAGAGTACTGGTGTTTTTTCCT
This sequence comes from Gavialis gangeticus, assembly GCF_001723915.1. Taxonomy (NCBI): domain Eukaryota; kingdom Metazoa; phylum Chordata; order Crocodylia; family Gavialidae; genus Gavialis; species Gavialis gangeticus. The sequence continues at coordinate 31,114,874 of NW_017729031.1, forward strand.
GTGTTACCACTCTTGTTCTGTGCAAGGAAAGGGTGAGATAACTGAACAAAATATTTCACAGATTTCATAGATATTCGGGCTGGAAGGGACCTTGGAAGATTGTTGAGTCCAGCCCCCTGCCCAAAGGGCAGGAAGTCAGCTGGGGTCATAGGATAAACATCCAAGGATCCAGCAAGATAAGCATCCAAATTTCTCTTGAAGGCATTCAATGTAGGTGCTTGAACCACCTCCGGTGGCAGGCTATTCCACCTTGGGGGCTCAGATAGTAAAGAAATTCTTTCTTATGTCCAACCTGAAACGGTCTTGCAATAGCTTATAACCGTTCGACCTTGTCATCCCTTGGGGCACTCCGGTGAACAGTTGTTCCCCCAGATCCTGGTGGTCACACCTGATAAACTTATAGGTGGTCATCAGATCACCCCTGAGCCTGCGCTTTTCCAGGCTAAAGAGCCCCATGGCTCTCAGCCTGTCATCGTAAGGTCTGTTTTCCTGACTTGATCATGTGCTTAGCTCTTCTCTGGACTTGCTCAAGCTTCTCCACATCCTTTTTGAATTGTGGAGCACAAAACTGGATGCAGTACTCCAGCTGCAGCCACACCAAGGCCGAGTATAAGGGGAGAATGATGTCCCAGGATTTGCTTGAAGCATCTATGGATGCAAGCCAGGGTTTTGCTCGCTTTACTAGCAGCAGCATCACATTGAAGTCTCGTGTTCATCTTGTGGTCAGTCATGACCCCCAAGTCCCTGCTAGCCAGTATAGCACTGCCGAGCCTATAAGGATGCTGCAGGTTTTTCCTCCCAAGGTGGAGAACCTTGCATTTTTTGGTGTTAAACAGCATCAGGTTCTCGTCTGCCCGTTTCCTGAGCCTGTCAAGGTCAGCCTGGATTGCCGTCCTGTCCTCAGGTGTGGATGCTTTACCCCAGAGTTTGGTATCGTCGGCAAACTTGGCCAGTCTGCTTCTGACTCCAGTGTCCACATCATTAATGAAGATGTTGAACAATAGGGGTCCAAGGACAGACCCTTTGGGGACCCCCACTGGTCACAGGGCACCATGACGATTGACTTCCGTCAACCACCACCCTCCTGGTCCGACCACGGAGCCAGTTCCCCAGCCAGTGGATCGTGGTGGACCCAAGACAGCAGTTGGCCAGTTTTGCCAAGAGGTGATCATGGGATACCCGATCGAAAGCTTTTTTAAAGTCAAGATATATGATTTCAGTCTCCTCTCCCTGTCCCATAATGGGCCATTTCATTTGATTCTGAAGAGTGGTCTTCAGTTCTTTATATTTGAGTCCAGCTAGTTTAGTTCCCTGAGCCTTCCACCAAAGCCAGAAACTTTTGGTGGGGTAATGTGAGGCACCCTGATCTGCTTGTACACACACTGACTGAATCCTGCCCATACTCGGGCACTGAGGTTATGGGCTGTTGTATGCCTGAAAATGCGAGGCACTGGGCCTAGAGCAATGCACTTCCATTTGCGTCAGCAGAATTGTAGTGCTCCTGACTTTAGCTGTGGTTGGGGGAAGAACTGGGCCCAATCATCTTTGGTCTGGTTTATTTAGGAGCTCTTTTTCTATGCGATCTCCAAGTCAATATGAGCCACTTTCCACAACTGGCATGAAATAAAGTACTGTCTTCTCCAAGTCACTAGACCTTACACAAACCATCGCAATTGCATTAAAACAGGCTTAATAATACTGTCCAGCACCTTTGTGAAGATTCCTGCAGTGGGTGCATATTTCTTCACTTTCCAAGGTTTCTTATCATTGGTTAGTCTGAATTTTGGGCTATGGAATTCACAGCATCGCACAGTCTTGCCCAAGTTGTGCCTCCAGGTTTGTCAGTTCTAGGATGAGTTAAGCACCTCACATACAAATCATGTTGGTAGTGGCAGTTTCTATAAAATATCCCTGACCTGCCTGTAAACTCAGCCAATTGTAATAACATTGCTTTGTTGTAGTGTAGCATATGTAGGGATAATTACCCTGTGCTGTAAATGGCTGAATTTTAAGGGAATCCAAGATCATTCCAGAACAATCATACTGGTTTGGTCTTAGACCAGGGGTGGGCAAAGTCCGGCCCCTGGGCCCGATCAGGCCTGCGGCCGACTCCATTTCCAAGCATCCCCTGCCTGTTGCTGCAGCCGGTTTCTGCAGAGACCCCAGCAGCAGTGGGGCCGTGACAGCACGGGGCCAGGGTTTTCATGGAGACCAGCCACTGCAGTGCTGGCAGGACAGGCAGCTGGGCAGGGAGGTCCTCTGGGGCTGAGATCTTGTGGCAGTGACAGCGTGGTCCAGAACAGGCCAGAGCTGTGATCTGCTGCCTGCACACCATGGGCAGGCAGTAGATCGGAGCTGTGTCCTGGCTGCGGACCACAGTGTCACCACTGCAAGATCCGAGCTGCAGAGCCCCTTCCAGCCCAGCCGCGTGCCCTGCCAGCACCGCTGGAGCTGGTCTCCATGGAAACCCTGGTCCCATGCTGTCATGGCACCACTGCTGCTGGAGTCCCCATGGAAACCAGTGCAGGGAAGCAGGCAAAAGCTGCTGGGAAATGGAGTTGTGCCACTGAGCTGATCCACCGTTTTGCACACTCCTGTCTTAGACTGTGAAGCACATTGCAGAGGAGGAGATGAAGCACTTTACAGAAGAGAAGTATCAGTTGCTTCCTTTCCACACTGGAAAGCTTCCTTTACTTCTCCCTGCCTCAGTTTCCACTTGGAGGAAACTGAGGCAGGGAGCTGTGGAAAGGAAAGTGAGCTGCCAAAGATCAGTAGCTACAGAGGTGACACTAGAACCCAAATCTCTTAAATGCCAGTCTCCTGCCTATCCAGTGGACTGAAGCGCCTTCCACTATACACAAATCAAGTGGCTCATCTAAGCATCAAGAGAATTTAGACTGCAGAGAGCTGGAGACTGAAAAGAAAAGGTTGTGGGGTACAGCAGAAAAACAAGCTAGCAGGCTCCCTTCCTTCCTGTACACGTGCTGTTCTGTCTTATCAAGTATTACCTGAAAAGCACCTAGATGTGCTTACTTGGAAGGTGTTTATTGTTACCTCCCTATGTTCACTTTTGAGAACACCTTTTAGTGCTTTCACTTCATTTTGCTTATATAACTTAGCTTTCTATCATCTTTCCATAAAATCATGATCAGAGTGCTTTTTCCCTTACTCAACATCACCCCTTTCTTTATTTGAATGAACTCTTAAGTTGCTTAACTGCTAAAGTTCAGCCAGATTGTTCTTTCATGCCTTGTTTTGTGTACAACTTGCAGGTGGTTTGATGCTGGAGTCAGCTGGGGTCTGTTCTTGTGATTCCAGGATGCTGCCTTGTGCTTTCATCTTCAGTGATGCATGCCATGTTGGGAATCTGTTGTAATAATTCCCAGTTGCTTTTGGCCTCTGTTCCTTGTACATCCTGCTGATTTAAGACTCAAAGTATATTCTTAACCCTGCTTGCATTCCCCCCTGTCCCTTGATGTCTGTGTTTTATCCTTTGTTAGCTGTATGTGTATATTCATGGTTTCGGTTAGAAGCAGGATTTGTTTGATAGTATTTCTTATTGGAGTAACTATGTAGATGGGATACTGCTAGAAGTCTTCAGGAAGGCCTTTTTTGCCTCAAAGTTTGTCTAATGTCTGGGAGAAATATATAACGGTTTCAGTAAAAGATACTACCAAACACAATCTGCTTCTTACCCTGGCCCATCAAGGCTGCAACAATGCTACTACATGGCTTTGGTTAAACTGTGTACTATCAACACACACATAACACAGGTGAGGATTTACACTTTCAGCTTGTTACCTTGTGTATGATCTGTCCAGGGGTAGTAGTTTGATTCTGAGAGGTGTTTAGCTTGTCAGATCTAGTTGTTGCCTATCTCTCTTCTGTTTTGCCTGGTGCTACTTCCAGTGCTCCTAGTGATAGTAATACTGGCATTGCTAGCAGCAAGGTGCACTAGTATCTTGACATCAAGTATGACTTTGTTACTAATACCTTCTGTATTTGTCTTTCCATTCAGTGATGGCTTGCCATGTGCTGGCACTTTCTTTTACAGTCACCTTTAATCGAATTTCAGTATTTTTAACAGCTTGTTCAGCTTTGTCATCTGGCTGTGATGCGATGGGACTTTTGACTTCCCGATTTCACGCAGCTGTATTCAGTGTCTCTCTTTTCTCTCATTTTATGCCAGAGACTGCAACATTGACTCTCTTCCTTTCCACCCAAATGCCATGCTGTCCCCTCAAGTATTTCTTGAGTAGTTCTCAGAGTTTCTATACTCACTCATATCGCAGTCCCTCCTAGTTGGAAGCTACGTGTGATGCTGTTGTAATTCCATTTTATATTAAAACAGTTGGTGCTGTTGGAGGAAAAATATGCATGTAACCTACATAATTTCTCTTACGACCAGTAAATTGTCAAGGATGCATCCATTCTTGTTTTGATCTTGATTTTGCTGTCTATGATAGATAGAAGCATATTGTAACTCTTCAGTGTTTGTCGCTTTCTAGATAGTTTTGTTGTGTGGGAAATGTGAGCTGATGTAAAGTTGTGAGCGATACACTTTAAGTGCTGATACTACAGACTTTTTTGTTAAACCTAGCATGCACACAGCTTGCTGTCTCTCATACGATAGGGTTTATTTCAGGAGTTCAAGGAATACAAAAAGGCTTTCTTCCACGACTGCAAAAGATATCAGCTAGTATGAAGCTAAATACAGGCATGAGACAAAGTCTTCATTGTCTTAATGAGGAATTCACTCTAATTGAAGTTTCTTGTGCAGTCTTCCCCCACCCCTCCCTTTGTTTCCAGCTTATATTACATCCTGCAGGACAGGAAATGCAGCTATATGGTAACTGTGTAACTTCCTGTCCTAGGAGATAATTCTAGTCATATGTATCTGAAACTAAGTGGTGCAAACCCTGTAAGAACTGACTTCAGCTCCTGTTTTCATGGGATGTTAGTGGAATCACACACTGATGTTTGTGCTGCTTAAATCTCTTTGTTTAGTCTTGTTTTAGCTGGACCTCTGACATCCATGTCAAGTAGTTAATGGCTGTCTTCTATGGCACCAAATAACTATATAATCCTACTTTGGGAAGGTGTATTTGCTTTCTTTGGTTTCCTTCCTCATATTCATTTATTTGCCCTCCATCCAGTTGCTCATTTTCTTAGTCTACAATAAAAATGTGTTTTTAAAAAATTGCATCCAGATTCTGTAGGAGAGAGAAATCCAAACACATGTCTCTGAAAGTAGGCTGATTTATACACAGCTATCAGTAGACCTTCAGAGACATTGCAGAGACAGCTGAATTACCTTGTCTGTACAAAGAAGTTAATCTGTGTACTCTTGTGGCAAACCATGCAATGGCGCTTAGTTTGACTGCCGAACTGGCAGGTGGTCCCTCCTGGAAACCTTGATGGGTCTTGGCAGTAGCTGAATCTCATGAAAAGTTGCCATCTATAGGAATGTTTAGCCTAACAAAGAAGTAGGTATCCCTACAGTATCCACTGTTGCTCACTAGATCACCTCGCAAATTCTCTAAATAGCTTTCAGCATCCAAGTCTTGTTCTATTGCTTGTTATGTAATACGAAGCTTTAGACCCTCCCAAAAGAGGGGAGAAGCAGGTGAAGATTGAGAAGGTGCTGTACATATTATGCATTGTTAGTGCAAGGCAGTTGCTGATTAGTATGGTAATTACGTGTAAAAACTACAGACAGCCTTACACAGACTTGGGCATGCAGTGATAACATGCATTCTCTTCTGGGCATGTGCAGGACACTATAAATAATATTTTGCACTTATGTACAGAGGTGGAAATGGAGGCAAAAAGTGGATCCCCTGAGGTCACACAAGCAGTCTCCCAACAGAGCTGCAAGTAGAGCTCCCAACAGAGCTCCCAGCAGTCCCTATGCAGTAATCGGAAGAAATGTGTTTATACCGGGGGTCGGCAATGTTTTTGGGCCGAGTGCCAAAACCCCTGGCAATGTGGACCTGGAAGATGTTTGTGTGCCTGAGGTGGATGGTGGGGGAGCTGCCAGGGGTCCAATCCTTATTATGGCAGCATAGCCTTGGCCCCTTCCCTGCTGTGCTACCTGAGGTGCACATGCAGCTGCTGCCATCAATGAAACAGGCTGGGGCTCTTGACCTCGGTGCAGCTGCTTGTAGCCTTGTGGCTACCTGGTACAAGCAGCTCTAAGAAAAGGAGAAGAAAGAGATGCTGGCTCCCTGCCATGCTGATGATTTTAAAAAGGTCAGGAGGGGATGTGTGGTGCCGATGGTTTCCCAGGCTTCTTCAAGGTGCCCCCAGAGGCACCTTTCCTTGGGGTTCTCAGCTCAGCAGGACAATGCTGCTGTGGTGGTGGTGCCTCCCTCAGCACCCACTTATAGGGTATGGGGCACCCCCCGAGTGCCCACTGCTTCCAGAGCTCTGTGAGACAGAGCGCTTCCAGGCAGGGGGCCAGCCCCTGCCAGGCACCCGCAGTGGACCAGGCATGGTGGTGGGTGAGCTTGGCTGGGGCTATGTACCCTGGTGCAGCTGTTTGCAGCCTGCCTGCCTGTGCTATGCTAGGCCCCACCCCTGACATCTGCCAAGAAGTGTGTGTGCAGCTGCTGCCAGGTGCCAGGGCTCCAGAGCCTAGTGTAGCTGTTTGCAGCCTCCCAGCTGCCTGCCATAGCCAGCCCAGGCTCTATGGCAGCCCACTCTCCTGCCATGGAGCATGGGCTGCCTGCAGCAGAGCTTGCAGCCTCCCGGTCACGCGTTGCGAGCAGCTCGGGCCCTGTGGTCAGTGGCGTCTGCCCAGAGCCTGGGCCAGCTGTGGCGTGCCGAGCAAAATGGCATCACGTGCTGTGCTTTGGCACACTTGTCAGGGGTTGCTGATCCTTGGCTTATACTGAAGATGATAGAATTAATCAAGAGCCATAAATAACTATTTATCTGGCATAAACACATGGAGATGATGCATCTGTGTTAGATTCCTTATTGTGTTGGGAGAAGACATTCAAAATGAATTATAGTTCAGGGAATCCGCAAGATGAGTCCAGGTAGACGATGTGGCTCAGCTAGGCACTGCTAGCATTCACCAGCCGCATTGCAACAGCTGAGTAACCTTATTCGGTGGTCTCTTCAGTGTTTTACTTGCATTGCTGTTTTGTCTTTATTTTGACCACAGGACAGGATGGGACCTCCTTGGTGTTCTGCCCTTTGCTTTCCATGGGAACCACCTTACATTTTGTAAACTTCTCTGGTAACACTGTGGTTGGCTGACCCTGCTCTGATTCCTGGCTACTTTTTGTTCCTAATCGTGTTTTGTAAACTATTTTGGTATGTTAGAACTGCCAATACCAGGCCTCAGATCAGTGCTTGGAAACTGTCCCTAGTGCTTTTGGTATCTTTGTAGAGAAAACCCAAGTTCTGTATTGTCCATTCTAAACATGCAATTCTTGATTCTGCCATGTGGCATATTAAAAAAGCTGTTAAGGGGAACAAACAGTTACTTTGCCAATAACATTGCTTTGGTCTTGGGCAGGGGTTGTCACCTGGGGGTAATTGGGAAGGCTCTAGGGGTACATGCGGGTGGGTGGGGAAGGAGCGCTGCCACCCACAGCCCCACACTGCCACCTCCCTGGAGCAAGGCTGGAGGGGAGGCAAGGGCAGCGACACCGCTGTGCCGCACAGGCTCTGCCTGGCCAGCTGGACACAGGGGTGGGGAGAAGCTTGCATATGGCGGTGGGTGTACAATGATCTCAAAGCACTTTATAAACACAGTTGGTATCATTATTTCCATTCTACAGATCTGGGCACTAACGTAGAGAGGGGGAAAAGTGACTTGCGTGTGTTCACCCAGCAGGCCAGTAACAGTGTCATGGGTAGAACCCAGGTCCGTTGAGTCCATGTTCAAGTTCACTGTCCATTAAGCCATGCTGTTCTGGCAAGGACCTGAACTACAAGCTGTCATCTCCCCAAGTGCAAAATAGGCTGGAAATAAAGAAAAAAGTATATTGAATTAAGAGCATTCCTGAGTCAGAAAATAAATCCTAGCCAGATACAATAGCTCTGTGTTTTCCGCTAAAAAAGCAAATTTTTGGTGAGGTGTGAGGCATTCTGTCACCATGTGCAAGATAATATATGGCTTCCCTCATATTCTTTTCTGTCAGTTTATTTCAACAAAGGAAATGGCTTTTCCAAATCAGAAGCAATCATGGTCATGTAGTCTGACCTTTCTCATAACACAGGCCACAGGCTGGTATCCAGTGAACCTTGATCTTATTGTGGTTGAAATGGGGAATATTTTAATAAAGAAAACCAAAAGAGCTTGTCTTGATTTAAAGCACCTAAGTGATGCTTGCCCTTGGTAAGATGTTATGGTGATAAAATGCTCTCTCTATTAAGAAGCAATCCTTTATTTCCTGTTTTGAAATTTGCTGACTTCAACTTTCGGTGGATTTTGCTTTGCCACCTTCTACTAAATTAAAGAGTCCCTTGTTGGTTATCTTGCCTCTTGGCTAGCAAGAGGGGAATTGCCCTCAGTCTGTCATATTCTTGTGTGGGGAAATACTATTATCCTAATTTCTCAGGTGATCAACTGAGGCACAGACAGATGCAACAAGTATCACTACCAAATGACACTAAAAGCTATTTTAATGTACTTCATGTCTATATGCTCCTGTAGGGATGAACATTTAGCACAACCATTGCAATGTTAACTCTGTGTCTTTCAGAAATAAATTTACAGTGATTTGGCTAACTTGTAAAACTACAGGAGCACACCAGACGTAACGGTTATGTTAGAACAACTACTGCACACTCACAAGTGCAGGTTTCCTCTTCCATAGTTTAAGATGCAAGGATTTATAAAAGTAGTTAGGCACCTGTTGTGACTTCAAATGATTCATTTGGGGTTAGGTCAATCTAAGTGCTGATTTGTACAGGCTTTTAGGGAGCTTAGACTAGGCAAAAAATGGACCAGCCTTATCTAAATAGGTTTATCTCTTCAAGTAAACTACTGCACATGGTTGGATATGGGACCAGGAAAGCCCAGCCACTTGCTCAAATCCAGGGCTGTGCTCTTCCTACCCACTTCCCCCTGAGCAGGCTATTTTCTTGCCCCCCCAGATGGACAAGCCTTCCTCCCCCCATGGCAGATTTAAGCCACACAATTATAGATGGGGTATGTCAGGCATCTGCATGAACCCTGAGCACACGGCCAGGAACTCCTTCCAGGTTTTACTTAGGATCGTGCAAAGTAGGGCTGGAAGGGCCCTCATGAAGTCATCTTCATCCCTGACTAACCATTCCAGCCAAGTGTCTGTCCAACCTGCTCTTGAAAATCTCTAGGGATGAAGAGTCCATAGCTCCTCTAGGTAGTTTATCTAGATAGCCTTATCCACCCTTACAGTGAAAAAGTTCCTCCTAATCTCCCACCTAAATTCCCTCTGCTGCTGCTTGAGAGCATTGTTCCTAGTCGTGTCTCCTATGGCCACAGACAGTAGTCTGTTTCTGTTCTCTAGAATCACCCTTCAGGTATTTGAAGATGATTATCAAAACCTCCTCAGTCTTCTCTTTTCTTCTTTTCAGATTAAATAACCCTAGCTCATTTAACATTTCTTCATAAGTCATGCTTCCTAGGCCTCTAATCATTTTTGTCACTCTCCACTGGACTTTGCCCACTTTCTTCACATCCTTCTTGAAGTATGGGGCTCCAAACTGGACATACTTTGCCAGGTGAGGCCTCACTAGTGCCAACTAGAGCAGCAAAGTTGCTTCCCTTTATTTGCAAGAGATGCTTCTGTTAATACAAACCAGAATGTTGTTAGCTCTTATTCAGCTTTATGGTCCACTGTAACCCCCAGGTGGACCATACAGTACTTCTCTGCAGTACTGTAACCTAGCTAGTAATTCCCCAGGATGTATTTGTGCATGTCATTATTCCATCCCAAATACAGGACTTTGCATTTGTCCTTGTTAAACTGAGTCTAATTAAATCCTTCTGTGAAGAACATCTTGGAATATATAAGAAATTCCCTGCTCAGGGTGTAATGAAGGCAGATGTTTCGCAGATGAACTTTGGGATGTGACACCCAAAGGCCCTCAAGACCCCTTGTTTTTCTTGGGGATTTGTCAGTGAGGTTGTGCATTCCCAACAGCTCCAGGCCTCCTTAGATTTCACAGATTTCATAGACATTAGGACTGGAAGGGACCTTGGAAGATCATCGA
>NW_017729031.1:31126104-31126371 GCF_001723915.1 Gavialis gangeticus
GATTGGTCAAGCAAGACCTACTCACAACAAACCTGTGCTGGCTATTCCTCAGGATGTTGGCATTGGCCAGTCTGTTAAGGATGGCCTCTTTAGTAAACTTTCTAAGACTTTGCCCAGGATAGAGGTCAGGCTGATGGGCCTGTACTTTGCTGGATCCACTTTCTTCCCTTTCTTGAAGACAGGCATCACATTGGCTTTCTTCCAGTCTTTGGACACTTCACCAGAGTGCCTGGAGTTCTCAAAGATCCATGCCTGAGGCTGGGCTAT
>NW_017729031.1:31131371-31180845 GCF_001723915.1 Gavialis gangeticus
TCCTTAAGGAGCAACCACTCTTCCTGAACTCCCCTCCCTCTGGGGTTGTGGTCCCTTAGGGCCTCACTGACAAACCTCCTGAGCTTGTCAAAGTCGGCTTCCCTGAAGTCAAAGACTCCAGTGTTGCTGACTGACTTACCAGCTTTACGGCAGATGGTGAAGGTGATCAGCTCATGGTCACTGTCACCCAGCTTCCCATTGATCACTAGGCCGCCGATTAGGTTGTCCCCAGTTGCCAGTACCAGGTCGAGCAGCGCTTTACCTCTCGTTGGCTCGTAGACTTCATGAGTCAGGTAGAGGTCATCCACGCACGATAGGAAGGTTTGCAACTGCTCGGATTTTGCTGAGTGATCCTCCCATGAGATGTCTGGGTAGTTGCAGTCACCCATGACAACCATGGTCCTGGAGCATGTGGTCTCAGCCAGTTCCTGGGCAAACTCCTGGTCAAGCTCTTGACTTTGGGTGGGAGGTCTGTAGTAGACTCCCACTGTTGTGTCTCCTGTGCCGTGTTCCCCACAAATTTTAACTTGGAGGGTCTCCAGTCATCCACCCTGGTCACCAATATCAGCTTGCAGGGGTGGGTAGCTTTCTTTAACAGAGAGAGCTACACCCCTGCCCCTTTTATCTACTCAATCTCTCCTATACAGGGTATAGCTGTCTATACCCGTGGTCCACTCATGGGTGGAATCCCACCAGGTCTCCATTATCCCTATGACACAGTAATTATTTATGTTAAGCAGGAGAACGAGTTCCAGGATTGTTACAGTAGAACCAGGTCGTGTCACACATGCTGTCCAAGGTGATTGTCAGTGAGGTTTATGTGGAAGGGCTCCTCCCTGGGGTCTGTACTACCATGTGGAATGGAAATGGAAAACCATGGGCATCCTTAGTGGGAGAACAACTCTAAAAAAACATTTAAAACACTCGAGTTTGAGGGACCAGAAAATCTCGGTTCCGGCCATTCTCCAGGCAAGTGAAATTTCAATCCCAAGGCTAAGGAGTCTAAGTCAGGGGTAGTGTTATGCCTGTATAATAGCAAACACAGTATTGAGTTGGAGAAGGACAGATGGGGGGTAATGGTGTAATAAACAGGGTTGGTGCCTGGGGCAAACCCTGCAGGGGAAAGATGCAGCTCTGCGAGCAGGGGGAGAGCATGCAGAGTCCAACAGAGTTAGGAGGGTGGTGGGGAGAATCTGGGTACCAGGGGTGGGGGACAGCAGTGGTGTTCATGCTGGGAACTCCTAAAGAGTCCCTGGCTGAGCTGCTGCTGCTGTCACCTGTGTTCTCTTTGCCCCAGCTGTTGCTCTTAAAGCAGCAGCAACTGGCAACTGTTTAGGACTTCCTGGTACAGGTAGGCTGCTAAGGCATAGACTCTGCAGTGCTGGAGGGTGAATGATGTTGAGACAGTATCTATAGATAAACTTAGGTTGAAAATTGGGCAGTTTCTAATCAACTAATTTAGGTTCTAGCACAGACATCCCATAGAAGTCGTGGGGGCAAAAGCATAGACTTTGCAGGGCTGAGGGGTGATTCTGGCACCCCTTCTAACTTGCTGTTCAGGGCAGGTGACCCTCTTGCCCATCCCTGGTTATTCTGGTTTGGGAGTCAGGGGAATGATTGGAACAAACTGCAGAGCCATTAGTTTGACATTAAAAGTATAAAAGCTTTTAGAACAAATTCTGAAAGGAAAAGAATGAAAATATGGCAGTAGCTGGATAATAGAATGAAATGCGACAAGGGTTTACCAATAGTACTTTTTGCCAAAGTAACCTCATACTTCCTTTTAATAAAATAATTGATTTTTAAGGTTTGGGGAATGCAGATATAATCTGTTTGAACTTCAGTGAAGCACTTGATGCAATTTTACATAGGAAGTAGATTAAATAAATGTGAATAGATGGGTTTCAGGGTGAAACTGTAAGGTGGATAAGGAACAGGCTAAAAGGGAGATGACAGCAGGTTGCTTTGAAAAAAAAGAACTATTAAGATCCAGGAAAGTCACTGGTGGAGTGGAGTACTGCAGGAGTCATTATGGAAAGTGATCTTATCAAATAATACCTCTCTCTTATCAAACAATGTCATTAACAACCTTGGAACAAAAAGTAAGAGAGTAATAATAACACAATCTACTTGTTATACACAATTGCGTGCTGCCAATACAGAGGAGGAGCATATTTTAACCAGGTCATCTTATGGATTGGAGAAAAGAAATGGGTTAAAAGTAAATGTGTGACGTCCCACAATTTTGAGGAAATAAGGAGCATTTCTGTTATAAGCTGGGAGCTCAACAATTTGGAAGCAACAGGGGAAGGAAAAGGCTTGAGTGGGTTGAACTTAGGATGAGTCTGAGCCACCACTGTGATGGGGACATGAAAAAGGCAAATGCAGGCAAGCTATTTTTAGCAGAAATACAGAAATATTCATGTTCTTATACATGGTGTAGATGAGACCTCACTTTCGACATGCAAACTGGAAGCAAGTGGCTGAGGTGTATTTCTTGGCAATGGTTTTAGGGCTTCATAGACCATATAGACATGCCCTAAAATGGTTTGTTTGTTCAGCCTACCAAAATGAAACCTGAGAGAGTCCAGCACTACTTTTTTAAACAGGTGAAGTAAATGCCATAGTGAGACCTACTTAAGCTAAAGAAGGATATTGTATCAACATCAATAAATAAACTTGGGTTGGAAATGGGGAGGTTTCTAATTGGCTAAGTGAAGTTCTAGAACAGCTTTCCTGTAAAAGCTGTGGGGGCCAAAAGTCACAACTAGCTTTAAAATGGAGCTTAACTGGTTTATATGATGTGGGTACCTGGGAGATGAAGGGACTAGGCTTGATGGCTTGGCCTGGGGTGGTGCTTTTCCTATGTCATGGCCATGTAGTAAAGAGAAGTGGCAGTAGCCAGGTCCTAGCACTGACCTGACTTGGACCTGAGCGGGGTCATTCCTCCTTACTGCCACAAAACATTGCTAACTGCTGCACTAGGCTACACAGCTTTGCCCATAACACTCTCATATTGTTTGATTGCAGAAAACCCTTTTGTTTAATTTTGCTATAACTTTTGTGTATTCTACACAGAGGGGCACTTCTTAGTGTGAAGTTAGAATTACTGGGAAGGTCTCTGTTGGAGAGTCAGCATTGTACAGGCCTAAACCTGGTCTGGGGTAATGAACAAGCTGAGCTTACTGTCCCTTGCTGCCTTTCCAATCCAATTAATGCTTGTTGCAAGTCACCTCTCATTCAGCTGGCTCCTTTTCAGTTCAGTTAGGCATAGGTATGAACGTGTCTGGTGGAACCAGGAGGTTACTATAGCAAAGTCCTGTGTAACTATTTAGTATGCAATAACACCTGAGCTAGAATGGTTACCTGGCTGGGAGAGCAGCAGTGAAGAATATTGCCTCAGGCCCAAGGGAGAGGCAAAAAAAAAAAATCTGTTGGGCTTGGTGATCCCAACTATAGCTTGATTTTGGTGCCTTCCATTATAAAACATTGCCCAGGAGAGAGAGGCTGGAACGGAGGAGAGGAGCAGTCTTGGGCTATTTAAACACAAGGGGCCTTTGTACACACCACAAAATTGGCCTTTAAACTGCTTAAATGCCTTTTATCATCGCTTTAAGGGTGGTGCTGCTTTCACACTTGGCGGTGTATTCCACTTCAAATGACTTTGGTACATAGCAAGATAAAACACTTTGGAGGTGTTTTTAGTTTGCTACTTAACAAAGTGCAGCAGTGCACATGGGGGTGCTGGAAGCTGACATGCCTGGGCCTTGGCAGGCCCTGTGCTGCTCAGGGGTGTGGGACCTGGCGGCAGCCCATGCTTCGGAGGGGGAGGGGGGCTGGTCCTTCCCTCTGTGGCTGGCTGTGATGCCCCCCCAGGACCACCTGGGCTGGGTGCCAGTGGGAAGGTATTGCCTGAAGGGCCCCTGTGCAGCTCAGGAACCACTCAGCCTTCTGGCAGGTTCCCCCCACCCCGCTGAAGAGGCAGGTAAGGATCGGGACCCCACCCTTGTGTACATGCCATGGGGGTTTAGTTTGGTTTAATTCTCCCTAAATTGAAGCGGTGTTTTTAACCCACCATTTCAATTTAGGGAGAACTAAACTGAATTAAACCCCTGCGGCATGTACAAGCAGCCAAAGTTGCGCTCGCATGACTAAATCAGTTTAAAAGTTGATTTAACTGAACCTGGTGTCAGAACTTCCCAAGCTTAAAATTTTATGCTGTCCAGGCTCTTTCTAAATCAATTCCTTGCTGTGCTCAACAAAATCTGTACAGTTTACTTTAAACCAACTTAAGAGTGTTCACATACAGGGGTTGAACAAGTTTAAAACTGTTTCAGTTTAATGGGTTAGACTTTGAGTGTAGACCAGTCTTTGGGTGGATGGGGGGGGCAACCTTTCTGGCAGGCATGCTACAAATTAAGTCCTGTGCCCTCCCTGAGTGACACTCTGATTCCCTTCCTGTGCCCAATCTGCTGCTCTGCTTTCTGCTCACTGCCATATCTGCTGCTTTGCTGCCTCCCCTGAACCCAATATACCACATACCGCAATGGAGATTGTTTGTAGGGTGTCCACCTTTGCAAAATGCAAAAGTGGGACACATGCCATTTAAAAAAAATTGGGGGTATTGTATGACTGGTACCACCTGGAGGAGTTCTACAACAGTTGAGTGGGGGAGGGGGATGTAAGGCATTTGGCAGGGGCAGCTGGAGGATTTCATGGACATTGGAAACTGGAAGGGACCTCATGAGATCCCTGGGTCCAGCCCCGCCCCACCATAGGCGGGAAGTCAGCTGGGATCAAGTGACTCCAGCAAGAAATAAATCCAGCTGTTTTTTGAAGGAGTCCAGAGTAGGTGCTTGACCACCTCTGGGGGGAGTTTGTTCCAGACCCTGAACACCTGCATCATAAAGAACTTTTTCTTATGTCAAGTCTAAATTGGCCTTCCTGGAGTTTATGGCCATTAGACCTTGTTATCCCTTGGGGAGCTCTGGTGAGTAAGTGTTCTCCCAGGTCCTGATGTATCAATCCCTCTTATGTAATCATAGGCTGCCACCAAGTCCCTTTTGAGCCTTCTCTTCCCCAGACTGAAGAGTCCCAAGTCCCTCAGCCTCTCCTCATACAGCCTTCCTTCCAGGCCCTGGATCATATGAGTGGCTCTCCTGTGGACTGTCTCAAGCTTCTCCACATCCTTCCTGCCCAATACCGGATGCAGTACTTCAGCTGTGGTCTCACCAGGGCTGAGTAAAGCGGGAGGATGACTTCCCTGGTTTTGCTTGAGATGCATTAGTGGATGAACGCCAGAGTTTGGTTAGCATTGCCTGCCACCGCATCATACCGGTGGCTTATATTCATCTTGTGGTCAATCAAGACCCCCAAGTCCCTTTCGGTCATGGTGCTAGCGAGCATAGCGCTGCTGAGCCTATAAGCATGCTGGGGGTTCTTCCTACTGAGGTGCAGCACCTTGCACTTCTCTGCATTGAAGGCCATCAGGTTTTGGTTGGCCCACTTTGAGAGCATGTCCAAGTCAGCCCATATTCCCAGCCTGTCCTGCGGTGTGATGGCCCTCCCCCATAATTTGGTATTGTCCGCGAACTTGGCCAGTTCACATCTGACTCTCGCATCTAGATCGTTGATGAGGATGTTAAAGAGTACCGGCCCAAGTACCAAGCCCTGAGGCACTCCACTGGTAACCCTGCACCACGTTGATTTGCTCCCTTCAACTAGTACTCTTTGGGTCCGACCCCATAGCTAGTTACCTGGCCATCAGACCATATGATGATCAAGGCCATTAGTTCCCCAGCTTAACCATGAGGACATCATGGGGATCTATGTCAAAGGCCTTCTTGAAGTTCAGATATGATGTCCACATCATCTCCCTTGTTGAGGGCACATGTCACCTGGTCATAGAAGGAGATGAGGTTGGTCAGGCAAGACCTGCCAGTCACAAAGCCATGTTGGGTAGCATTCAGAAGCCTGCCTTCCGTTAGTCTGGTGTTGATGGATCCCTTGACAATTTTATGCAGGATTTTTCCAGGGACGGACGTCGGATTGATTGGTCTATAGTTCCCCAGGTAATCTCTCCTCCCTTTCTTGTAGATAGGGACCACGTTGGCTCTTTTCCAGTCATCTGGGACCTTGCCCAAGTGCCCCGATTTTTCAAATATCCCTGCCAAGGGGGATGCAGTGATGTCTGCCAGTTCCTGCAAGACTCTCGGGTGCATTCTGTCTGGGCCCTGCTGACTGACTTGTGAATGTCTAGTTTCTCAAGGTGTTCTCTTACCTGATCCACATCGGGTTGTTTTATTTGTTTGTTTTGTTTTTGGTGGGGTTTTTTTTTGTTTGGCTCATCACCTGCTCCCAAATTGGTTTGTGCCATTTCTGGCAGTGTGATCCTTGTGGGAGGGTGAAAAACTGATGCAAAAATATAATTTAGGAAAGTAGCCTTTTCTTGGGCATCTGATGTCAGTTGCCCCATTGGATCTCTCAGGGGCCCAATACTGTCCTAGTTCTTTTTCCTACTTCCCACATATCTAAAGAAGGACTTTTTTGTTGTTCTTGATTCCCATAGCTAGCCTAAATTTGGTTTATGTCTTGGCTTTTCTTGACCGCTCTCTGCAGGTGCAGGAGAGTGCAGAGTAATCGTCTTTTTGGTAATGCTTCCTGTTTTCCAGCTGGTGTAGGCTACTCTCTTGAGCTTAGTGAGTTTCTTATTAAGCTATAGGGGCTTCCTTGCTTGTTGACTGACTGCATTTTGTTGCGAGAAGGGATGGCTTTGCTCTGTGCTTTTAAGGATTGTTTTTAAGCAATGACCATTCCTCATGTACTCCCTTTTCTGGGGGGTTATGGCCTCTAATTGCCTGACTGATGAGAAGTGGATGCCCCCTATCCCCCATGTCCCCAGCCCTGCGCATGTACACATGATAGGAGGGAGGTGAACACTGCTCTTCCCTGGGGGGGATGTTCTAAGGGTGGGTTTGCCTTTTCTGAAGCACACTGGGTGGTTTGCCTATGGACCTTGTGGCATCTGAATGACACATGCAGCCAGGGAGACGGTCCCCAGAGGCTGGTGGGGGAGGGGGTGACCCATGGGAACTGTCTTGGGGAGGTGGGGTGGGGGACAGGACTGGGACAAATGCTGCCCTGAGTCATTCAGCCCAGGACTGGGACTTGATGTTTACATTTCACGACTGTCCGGCCCAATTAGAGATGGGTGGGAGCCCTAGTTGGTCATGCCACTTTTGATATGTAGGTTGGCCCACCCCTGCCTTGGCTAACAGCAGTAATTAGCCCCCTTTCTCCTCACTCCTCAATGCCATCTCTCTCTTAAATGTAAAGATTCTTCTGCTACTCTCTCTTCCCAAAGTATGTTTTTCTCATTTGTAGTGTCTGGGTTCTCTGGAGAGAGAGTTTTGAAAGTGGAATGCAAGGTGTAAACTGTTGGGTTTGGAACACGGAGTCTATCCTTTGCTTCACTATTGCAGATTTACAGTGGTGTAGTTCTGTTGACTCAACTGGATTAGTGGGGTAGAAAAATATTTGAGTTTGGCAAGCCAGAGAGGAATAACTGCGTGGAGAGGAAGAGAATAAACTGAGATTTAACTGGGACTTTATGAGCAGCCAGAAGAGGGAGAGCTCCAGCTTTGGTTCCACAGACACTCTACTCATGACTGTAGAGCATACTGTCTAGAGAGCAAACTGTTGCTAGCTACTGATAAACTCAGATGCGATGCTGTTGCTACTGTAACTGTTGATATTCTGAGACAGGAGGCTAGCGTTAGCTGCTGCTGGTAACTAAAGCCTTATGCTAACTTACCTTTTCAGGCTTTGAATTCATCATGCAGCCCCAGGCATCAGACCTTTCCAATTGACCATATGATGTTGTTTTTTTGGGGGGGGGGTTATTTCCTTCCTCTTCAAGTGAGTAAATCCTCTGCAGGAAGATTAAGTCTGGAATCTGTTGAACAAAAATGAGGGGAGTGGCAGAAACTAAGCCTTGGAGCACTAGGAAAGCTAACCAGCTTTGACAAACCTTTGGGTAGACATGGCATGAGTTTTTACATCAGTGGCAGAAACTGAATCTAAGCAAATTCTGTTTTCAACCAACCCTGAAGACTTAAAGCCTGAAGAGTGCTAGCTGGAACCACTTCAATATGAGGAGTCTCTTAGTGTTTGCATTATGATAGTGTCTGAAGGCTGCAGCTAGAATTGGGTTCCTGTTATGTTTAGTAGTCTACAAATGTCTAACACTAGGGACAGAAATGGTGCATAAACTGGTATAAGTGATTGGAAACTGGTTCAGATCTGTAATGGAACAGAAGTTCTGTGCACATAAACCACTTTTCAAATAGCTGAGATGGGTTTAAGATAAATCCAGATGGATGTAGTATCAGGCTTCACTGAATTTGGTTAAATTGGTTTATTGAACTTCTGTCCCAGATCTCTTCCAGATTCAAGTTAACTTACAGTCCTCCAGCATCACAGGATGCTTTGTACTTCCCCCTCAATCCAAGCCTCCTACTCCTCATGGGGTGGGCAGGCCCAAGCTGTCTGTTCCAGCCAACCCAGGAGGCCTGCTCTAGTGCCTGCCCCTCCCTTCCCATCCTGGCTTCTGACCTGGGCCACTGATTCCAGAAATGGAGCCACAGGCCTGCAAAAGTGAATATCCATTCACTTGCTTATTGGCTCAATCTATGCAGTTTAGACTAACCTGCAAATATTTAATTGATCCAGATTCTGGCTTTTTTACTGTCTGTACTTAGCCAAAGAAAACGCGGTCTTGTCCCAAAGAATTTATAGCCTTACACAAGGAACAGTTGTTTATTTTGTGTGGCAGATCACATCGTGTAGACCTGTATTCTGTCGCCTGTACTCTGGCTGAGCAGCATTTCTTCCATAACTAGGCATTATTTCAAGAGGTGTGTGTATCGGGTACTGCTCTGTGTTAAGTGGAGATGGAGATTGACTTGTGGGTTCTTTACACTCTGGTTTGCTAACCTGTTGGTCTGCACACACTTGGTTCTCATAAACCATTTCAGCATGCACCAGACTTAACTGGGCTGAGTAATTGTACACTGACTCCTTAGCTGTTTCATTTCAGTTCTCATTTCTTTGATTTCATCCAGAGCAATGGTTTTCAGCCTTTTTTCATTTGCGGACCCCTAAAAAATTCTAATGGAGGTGCAGGCCTCTTTGAATTGTAAGTGTGGGTATTCACATACTTTTGATTATAGTCATCTTTTGCAGACCCCTTGGACATAGTCTGCAGACCCTTAGGGGTCCGCAGGTTGAAAACCACTGATTTTAGAGTTTTTTTTAGTTTTTCAGGATTCGTGTTTAACATAAGCTGTCAAAGTGAAAAGGCTGCGTCTTTGAGGTTGTATCCGGCAGCACCGCGGGACACACCCCTGAGCCTGGGAGGTTGCAGCAGCCGCCGTCCTCCCCAGTGCCAGGGATTTCACGCAGTCAAGCCTGGGGGATGGCGGCTGCTGCCGCCCTCTCAGCTGAGGGGGCTCCCAGCTGCTTGAGCTTGCTTCTTGTTGGTGCAGGGGGAAGCCCAAGATCAGGCTTCCTCTGCACTGGTAATAAGGCATGATGGGATCTGTTGCACGGTTTCATAATTACACCTCCTGCCACGCATGTGTGGCCTGCTAGAAGTCTTGATTATGTAGATCATGCATTAGATCCCATTGCACCTTTACCTGCACACATGGGGGGTGGGGGGGGCAAACCAGCAGTACTTCAGACACTTCCTGTTGGGGGTTTTCTTGATTTGCACGTGCATAAGGCCATGTTAAGGCCATGTTTGGAGGCTGTTAAGGCATCCTGTGTTGCCCCACCAAGGACAGGCTGAAGCATTCTGTTGATGCTTACCTCTGAATGATGGGATTTGGTTGTTTAAAGGTACAGCTGGTATTTGCTGGACCATCAGTTAGAAATGCATCTATTTTTATCTCGTTGCATGTGTCTGCATGAAACCAAACCATTCCCCAACCCTCTTCCAAAATCCCAATTACCTCCATTTTTTTTATATATAAGGAAGAGGCGAGGGGAAACATGAGACTTCTGTGGATGTTGCTGTGGGTTAAGAGTACTGTTGATGAAAGGTAAATATCTATCTATAGGGGAATGGATGTATCCTTTTTAAGTGTCAAATTAGTTTGAGAAGCTGGATTAATTTAGTAAATAATATTTTTAAAAATGTGTTAATGCATCCAAGTGGATTTGTGTTGCAAAAAAGTCACTAGTGAGGCTTAATAATTTTTTTAACAAATAGAGATCTTAAGACATTTATTCTAATCACCTGCAATATCCAAGACCCTTAAACTTTACTCAGTTGCCTGTGTGATGAGACTAGTAATTTATGTTTAAGGTCTATCTTTTGGATGTTTTGGAAGCATTTCATTTTCATCTGAGGATACCAAGAAGCAGAGAATCCACTGTCCCCCTCTGTAATTAATTGCAATAGTTAATCGCTGGTTTTGGTGGTTTTTAAAGTGCATTTTATTTCTAATTTGAATTCACTAAGTTTCAGTTTCCAGCCACTAGTTCTTGCTGTGCCTTTTCCAAATTAAGGAACCTATTAGTTCTTTGTATTCTCTCCTCATTGAAGTTATGTAGACACCATATAAGTTCCTCCTTAATCTTCCAGATGATAAGGTAACCAGATCAAGCTCTTTAAATCTCTTGCTGTGAACTGTTTTTCTCCCAGTCCTCAAATCATTTTTGTGGCTCTTCTGTATCCTCTCCAGATTTTTCCAATGCCCTTTTAAGGGATTAAATGGAGATCTCTGGTCAAGCCCTAAATTCCTGCCATTTCTCACATGTATGAGAGGAATTAGTTATTTGCTGAGAGGAAGCAGCAAATAGGTTTATGTTCTCTTTGTCAAATATATTGTAATATTTGCTGCTGCGTTATGTGCATCTCCAAAATGATGAGTTAAATCCAAACGTCAAAAGAAAAATGTGGATGTTGGATGTTTTCTGTATTGTTTAAAAAACTAAGTGGGCCTGTGGGGTTGATCCCACTTGTACATTATTACCACAGCCCTACCTCTTCTAGTTTGCAAAGATGCTTGCAGCTTTTGAACTCTGACAATCTGATTTAATATGTTGGGGGTATGCCTGTAGACTGTAGTGGTGATATTGTTTCCAGCTGGTCTCCTGGCAGGCAGATTGGCAGAGAGACACAATCTTTGTGGTGAGGGGAGAGGCAGATAAAGTGGTTTATTATGGAGCTTGTCTCAGCAAATGAGTACCAGTCCGAGGGTCACCCTTGCTGAAAAACAGTAGCCTTGTGGTAAGAGGAGTTCTGTAGATTTATAGCATATAATGGAATATGGCAAAATAACATGATTCCCATGTTGTTAAGGGAGACTAAAGCCATGGTGGAATACATGCTCATCTTTCAGTGAGCATGGATCTGCCTCTTCCTGCATTCAGCATAACCTCTGCATGTGAAAGGCTTCTGTTCCTATTGGGAACCTTCCCTGTGACGAATAGAGGACTTTGCAGAACTGTAATTCAGCACGTCTTAATTCAGCTGGCACATCTGGCAACAGCTGTGTCAATGTGGTCTCTCAAGGAATTCCTTTTGGCTCCTGGTCTTTCTGGAAGGTACATTTTAATTTAACACAAATTATATTAGGTTCAGTATGTGGGTGAAATTTAAAGACTGGTGTTATACAGAAGATTAAATTAGATGAGCTAATGGTCATTTTTGGTCTTGAATCTAAGACACCTAGTTCAGTGGCCTATCTGCTGCTCCATGCTTCTTAAACGGCCAGTCTTTAGTAACGGCACTATGTAGTTTGCATTTTGGCCACAAGTACAGTCACTTTCTTTTAACCCACAATATTATAGTGTGAGCTATAAAGTGAAGAGAAATGGTGCTCTGTTTCGCTCTTCCTATTATACAAATAATGTGATTCACACTTTCTCTTTTCTTGGCCTGAGGAAAGTTGCTTTTCCTCCCTCAGTGTCTGAAGTGAGGACTTGGGAATCAGAAGTCGGGTTTGTAGCAGGAAAATTTCTGGGGAATTTCTGTAGAGGTTGGCCGCCTCGGTAGTTAGGAGTTGGAGGATGACAGCAGCTTGAGAGAGGGGGAGAAGTACTCTAGCTGGGAGTCTCATCTTTTTGGGTGGGTTTTGTAGCCTGTTACTGCAGTGTTGGCAAATCCCATGCAACAGGATTTATTGGTTTAAAACAAGGGGAGGAAAATCCAGGGATGACTCCTTCTCCTCTTACCAGACCTTCTCATGTTGCACCCACACGATCAGAGGCTGCTTATGGACCAGCTTGGAGACGTAAACCTCTGCCAGTGTTTTCTTCCCCTGTCTCTCTCATTCCTTACTGCTCTGTTCCCTCACTGCAGGATGATGTGGCACTTTTGTCTTGTGATACTGAGATCCAAAGAACTGGTGACCTCCAGTTTTTGATCTAATTAAATGTTTAAGAAAGGACACTTGCAGGGCTCTGAAAAGAGAGAGTGTATCAAACTGTTCCCTAGTGAGCTGCTAACAGATGTCAGATCTAACTGGAAATTCTCTCTCCTCTTGCTTTGATCAAGTGTGGATGTCTGTTCTGGTACTAGTCTTACAGGCCAAGGGAGTTGGAGGGCTTTGGGGAAGGTGGGTCTAGGAGAGAGAGGCCACATTTCTGCACCGTTACTTTGCATGCTTTCATATACAACAGAATGTGCCTTTGACATTTATTCTTGATGCGCATTCCTTAGTGGTGGGGAAAGATGATGAATACCTAGAGAAAGAAAGGTCTTGGCCACAACTTACATCTCTAATAGCAGGTTTTGCTGCAAAAGGAAGCTCTGAGATTGCAGTGGTTCTGGGCCAGGCAGTGCTATCCATCTGCATGATACTGGAGAGAACTCAATAGTAATGTTGCCTAAGGTTAGGTTTTTCGTACAGCAGATGTGGTTGCTATTGCAGTATCTCACATCCTTCCAAGGGGGTTGGCAACAGACTCCTCTACCCATGAGCCAGCTCAGCTGTCACTCCAACAACCCTCACTCCCTGGAGGGGCTGCCTGATGCTGCTCTCTAGTGCGAGGTTCCCATTTCTCTTGGGACCACAATGCTCTGCCTAAGCTGTGCGCACTGTTGCTCTTGTGTATGTGGCATTCTTGCCAGCAGAAATGCTTTAAAAATGACGGGTAATATGCATCTGAAATAAAAGAAGAAAAAATCAACCATCCTACCAATATGATAGCTGGTTACAAAAATTCTAGGTTTTTAAATTCCTGATGCAGTTCCCTGTTGACTTGAGTAACCCACTGTATCCTTGTATGGTATCCTCTTAAGTGCTCAATCCCAACGCTGATCCCACTTGCCTTCAGTGAGGGAAATCTTTCCCATATCCACCTTGTCACTTGAAATGTGTTTGGGGCAGGGCAGGGGAAGGGGAGAGGTGGTGGGAGACCCACAGTAGTTTAGGGAGTTCAGGAAAGCATGCAAACCTTTGGGCTGCTGAGCTAACCTGGATTATTGGATGTAGCTGGTCACTGACCTGTGGTGGGGGAAGCCTGGGGCAGTTTCCTCTGTGACTATTGTCTATGGCTGGAGGAGTGAATGGGAGGGACTTAATGCCCTAGCTGGGTTGTCAGGGGGGAAAAAAAGCTATTAAAATATGGCTTGATCCATCTAGTCTAGGAAATCCAAACATGAGGCTGACACTGCATACTTCGTTCTTACCATTATGGGCGAGGAGGAGGAAGGGAAAGGGTATTCAGTAGGTGGAGGTTCAAAGCCAAGGGCCCACATCTGTCCTCAGAAATATAAGCACAGCTTTGAATCATTTCAAAGGGAATTGCACAGCTTGGTGTGAGGGCAAATTGGAGCTTCAGGCAAATAGTAGGGAATAGAACAGGTAGGGAGGGAGCTCCTGGGTTACAAAATTTTAGTTCTTCTCCTGTCCCAGGCACGTGCCTCATCTGCCCCCTTTCATAAAAAATATCTAGCACCATCTTGAAAGCAGTGAGGTTTCTTTTCTCTGCTATTCCTATTTGAAAGCTGTTCTAAAACTTCTCCCTGCCTGGATATCTTGTGATTTCCAGTCTGTGTTTATTTGTGGCTAGGTGATACTCATGAATCATTACTCTCTTGGTAGCTTAACCTGGACCGGTGCTATTCAGAGCAGTTTCTTTGCCTATAATTATCTGTTAAGGGTTTTTTTATTGTTAATCCTGTTAATATGCTAATAAGGGATGGAAATAAACACAGCTGCAGACAGTCAGCAAGGTCTGTTTCTTGAGCAACATTTGAGGATGAGGAACAAAATCAATAAACCAGTAAAATATAAACAGAAAGTTCCCTAATTTGGGCCAGCCCCAAAGCATCTGCCAGAGCAGCCAGTCTTAATGACCTATTACTGTGCTACCCATGACAGGAGCTGACCTGATGGTCTCGTGTACAGGGTACTGCTGGCACCATGGCACTGATCTTTGGCAAGGAACCAAGGAAGAATTGTGCTAGCTGACCCAGGGTTGCATTAATTTTGTATTGCCTCTTAAGTCCCTGGAAATGTGTGTGGTGTTTGCTTTCTTGCTGCTGAGGACTCATGCAGAGCAATAGTTGACAGCTATCTTGGAATGAAGACGAGTTCTTCATTTGAGAAACAAGACGTGAACATATAATATCTCCTATTTTGTGTTTTGATTTTTAGCAGCTCCTGGAAATATTTAAGTTGTGCTAAAAAGAAGAAAATTGAAAGGATGTACCATTTGGACCCTGTTTCCAGATCTTTGTGGGTAATTTTCATGTGGTCCCAATGAAAGTAAATTTGGGCATTTTTAGTTACTTAACATGTTTTCAGAGGACCCTATGGGCTGAAGAAGTGCTGTCTTTCAGCCCTGATATTGTAGTCTCTTGTGCATGTGCTTCCCTTTCAGTGCCATCTTGCACTGTTGACGCTGATGAAACTTTTCCTACTGACATTATTGAGAGTAGGTCAAGCATGCAGGAGCTCCCATTGAATCCAATAGGACTGCTAGTGTCTATGCTTGCTTCCAGGAAAGGTCCTTAGTGTTTGGGCTGGGGTGACTGGAAGCACTAAGTTATTGTCTTGAGGAACAAATAGGATAAATGTTCCTGAGTGAACTAACAGGTTCTGTAAAATGGGCATAAAATACTTAGTGAGACCTGTTGTAAACTTTAATATTGTCCCACCGCATCTGGCCAGTGCGTTTATAGGCCAAGAATAAATAAATGAGGGGAACTTTACATTTGTAACAGAATCAGCATGAAGAAAAGAAACTTGGCTTTGACACTCAAAAAATCCAAACTCATTTCTTTGTGAGCCCTAGTGAGATGATAAATCCTTTTCCTTTCTAGATCTTTTCTGTATCTCAGACTTTCTTGTGTTGCAGCTCAGAAATAATTTGATGCTCAAAAATGACACAAGGTGGCGGGGTTTATATTGCCCTCTCCTCCTTTAGAGCATTTCTGTTCTATCTGCCATTTGGGGTGGGAACAGTGGTGAGGCACCTGATTATAATTCCTTTGGTGTTCATATTAGTACATCCTAGATTCTTTGATAGCCAGGATGTGACACCAGCTATGGGTACAAAATGTATCCCTGAAATAAATTGGGGGTGAAAAAAGAAAGTAATAAAATATCTGAAAATAATAAAAAATGGGGCATGAAATAAACAACTTGAAACAAATCATAGGATTGGAAGGGCCCTTGAGAGTCCCTAAAAGGTAAATTAATAAAATCCCCAAATAAAGCCAGTTTTTTCCTGGCTAGAGATTTTTATATTGGCAAGTGTCCCATAAAATGATTTAGCACTCTTGTGCTTGCTATCCATTTTACAGAGAAAGTGCTCAGATACTGCAGTGATGGGTAGCTATATAAAAGTCTAAAATGGCTAAATAAAGAGGCTTGGCTCCCTTCCGTTTAGATGCGAAGTGATGACTCCAGGCCATGTGTCATAAGCTCATAGCAAATGCCATGGTATTCTCCTGGGTCAGTAGGTAAGAAATTGTATCTGGTATAAGTGCAGCACTAGGAATTCATTATTCCTTTTGGGTGCAGTCAGCTGCATGATATCTAAGACAAACCCAGGCTGCTCTCCTCCTGCTTGCAGAGAGAGACCTCGAAGGCAGGAACTCTCTTATCCAAAGATCAGTAACTAGGATTTGGCGAGCATCTGGAATTGATAACAAGCTGCCTGGATTACAGAGAAGACTCTGCAACTTTCTGTCTCTCTGACCTAGGAATCCTCCTGTGGGGGGGAACGACACACATCTGATATAGATAGGGATAGATTAATTCCTAGTAGTTGAAGGCAAAACAAAAAGACCAGCTGTTTGAATTCACATTGAAAACAATGTCACTTTTATATACTCCATTTGGTAATAAATATTGTTTTAAAGATTTGGAGCTAAGACCTGAAGAGCTGCGAGACAAACAAGCCTATTTGTGCTGCTGTGGGGAGAACCTTTTGGTAGGCAGAGGGGTTGAGGATCATAAGAAAAAAAAAAAACAAAACAAAAAAACAACCCCCATCTGAATCTTAGATTAGTTGAGGTTCAGTGAGTGGCTTTGTTCAAGTTTCAAGAAGAGAATTTAACTAGAGAAGTGCTGATAAGATGCAGGGCATCACAGATCTGTTTCCATAGTGACATTGTTCAAACAGAGGCCT
The DNA here is from genome assembly GCF_001723915.1 of Gavialis gangeticus. Taxonomy (NCBI): domain Eukaryota; kingdom Metazoa; phylum Chordata; order Crocodylia; family Gavialidae; genus Gavialis; species Gavialis gangeticus. The sequence continues at coordinate 31,148,025 of NW_017729031.1, forward strand.
AAAAGAATGTGAATACCATCTCTGTCCAGTTCTGTAGACGATACCGCTCTTCCAATGGGGATGCTAGCTATTGTTTGGCTGATGGATTTCCTTGCTAGATGGATAGGCAGCAGACAAATAGTTGGCTTGAATGAGTGCACTTCTTCAGTCCACTGACTGCTCCCCCCACCCCTTCATGCACAAGCGCACATTTCTCAACTGGCACAGAATTCTTAAGAGATGTCTTCATTGGGCAAAGGTGGCTTGTATTTAAAGAAAGAAATAGGAGGTTTGGGAGAAGCACCTTTTATTTTTCCCTTGCATCTATATTCTTTATAGGCACACTTTCACATCAAATCAAAGGGACTACTCATTGAAAGGTAGGTGGAGTTTGATTGTAGCTAGTAACCTTTCCACTCTATGGTTTCCCAGTTGCCAAAATACTCGGGTATGATGGAAGCACTCCCCCATAAGCCTCCTTCATGTAAGGAGTCAATGCAGGATGAGGCCATTACAAAGGCTGTTTCAGGTTATAGACATTGTCAAAACTGCAGGACCGCAGATTTCTTTTGCCTCCAAAAGTGTGCTCTGAAAATAATCATAAAACCATTAAGTTATAACTATACCCTGGTTATTTTAAGATGAAAAGCATACCAGGAATGTCCATGCCTAAAAGCAACATAGTTGTATTTTTTTTTTTTTTTTAACTCAGCTTCCTCATTTATTAAAAGGGCTAGAGCAGCCCTTACACTTGCATTTTTTATTAGGGGCTGAATGAGAAACCTAGTAAGACAGGAGATTGGTTTAGTCATGGGTGTGGGTGAGAGTGATCTTATGTAAAACTTCTGTCCTGTTCTTTAGGAGATTTAAGTTAAACTTCAGGGCTTAAAAAGGCTTTGAAATACTGCAGGAACACAGAAAGAACCACATGGCACTCTTCTTGGTTGCACAGCCCCTGCTCTTATTCAGATCCATGTTTGTCTGTAGGCAGACTGGTTTCTTTGCTGCTAGGCATTTTCGTGACTTTTCTTTGCAAATGATTAGAGCATGACTGGAGTCACTCCTAGTATGAATTTTGGTCCTTGTCACCTGTGATCATAAATACTTTGAAGCAAGCAACCTGTTTATTAGGCTGTTGAACTTGTCTTTCTGCAAGGCAGATTACTGCACTGGAAACACTTGATAGGGAGATTCTGGTTTTACTAAAATTAATGGAAATTTTATCATTAACAGGGGCCAGTACTCTGCTTCTAAACTCTCTCTGCTGCAGAGACGTTTAAAATTAAGCACTTTCCTACAAAAAACTGTTGTTGGAGAAGATATTTGGGACCAGAGGGAAGAAATACTTTTTGGAAGTGCAATGTTTTGGCATGTATCTGCTGTCAAAGGAAAAGATCAAAATATTCCACCCCTATTTTGCTTTGTTTTAGGAAACACCTTGCAAAATCATCAAAAATCTACTTGGCTGACCTCTACAAAGGTGAAGTTAAAAGGACTTGCTGCAATGTGTTTGATACAATACTACTGCAAAAAAAAATGATTTTTTTGTGATTAGAATTGTAAAATGAAAAGCTTCTCTCATTTTTAATTTTCTTTATTCATCCTTAGCCATTTAGTGGCAAAATTATGCAGGTGATAAAACAAAAATGACAATATAAACTCCGGTGAGGGAGAAGAAAATTCAGGTAAATGAAAAATGGCTCATCTTCAGAAACGGAAAGGAAGGTGAAACTTTTTGTGAAATGTCACTTATTTAAGATTTATTTTTAATGATTATATAAAATCCTGGTGGAAAGAGAACTCTCTCATTGGTTGACTGCACAAATAAAATCAGCTCTTTTTTTATCCCACTGCTTTCCAAAGATGTCACCAGTCGGGAGTATCCTCCTGATATCTCCTATACGGAAGAACCTGTGCCTTAAGTCAGCTCGGCTCTCCTCCATCGCCTAAAAAACAAAAAACAAAAAACCCCCCACACTTTTCAGCAAAGCTTGCAAGCAAATGAAAGATGTTGTGGGTTAGTTTGGTGGCTTGTTTTTTTTTTTTTTCCATTGGAAGTGTTCATCTGGCCTCTGTGTGATAAGGGTGGGGCAGGGGGAGGAAAGAATTAATATCAGGTCTGCTTGATGCTCACGTTGAGCCTTGTTGATGTCAGCAGTGTTCTATGCAGGTAAAAATATATCTGCATGTGAATAAATATCAGAAAATATGGTATAAAATGATGCAGTATCCCGGCAATCTGTTACCACTTAGTCACAGATTTTTTTTTTTTTTTTTTTTTAAGGCCAGAAGCAGCCATTAGGAGGATTTAGTCTGACTTCTGCATAATGCAGACCATAGACCTTCATGTTTCAGTTTAGCACCTGGTAGCTGAACTTGAGCTTATCTCCTATGGATGACTCCCAGGCAAGGGCTTTCAAAAGAGCCTCTTTCAACAGTCAGGAGGACTTTCAGGGGAATGGGCACCAAACTTCCTCTGAAATGTTTTGACCTACACTACACTAGACCCCCACATGCTCCATTTAAGAGTGAAGCCCCATTGTGAGGAGCTGTACAAATACATGGGAAGAGAAACTATCCTTGCTGCAGAAGATGCACATCGCAATGTGGGTTGGCTGTCACTCCCACCCCCATGGAAAGAACGGTGTGCTGCTTTTACCATAAATCACCAAAAAAACCTTTAGCGGATAACAATTTGCATTCATCACCAAAAAGCCATGCTTCTCATGTAATTATTTTTTGTTGGACCCAGTGGCTAGATACAGATGTTCAAAAAGCCTGAGGTGGAATCAATCTACCTTGCATGGTTTTCTGTAAATGGTGTCGTTTAGATTGGTAGTGAACAGAACACGCATCCATCCTTTTTTGATGGGGGGCCAAATCTTAGATTGTTTTTCACCATTTTTAAACCACTTTGTGTATACTGAGCTTCTATTCTGTTATGGGTGTAGACCAGTTTGCGATCACTTTTTACTGGTAGAAGTGAAATGTCTATCCCTGGCCAGTGTCTAGACTAGTAACTGTATATATCGTTGGTCCACTAACAGGTTGCCAAAAAGCCTTGCTGCTTGCATGTTTCTTGGCTCATCACAGCTATAACAATACTCCAGTCCTAGTACTTGCTACCTGCTTGGACAAGATTTGTTCTGCTGACTATACCCAATTATCTGTCTCTGGAGTGACCCAGTGCATCTGGTTCAGATGCTGAATACAGAAATCTGGGAGGCTGTCATGGGCTGATGTATATCTATCTATCTTGAATCCCTCTTGAAGACTTACTGCACAGTCACTTGTTTTTAAAAAAAATGTGTTGACAGTCAGTATTTGTCAGGGTTAGCACAGAAACTCTTGTAGTGCACTTCCAAAAGAATGTGCATTGGCATCACTTGTTACAGTTGCTTGAAGTAAGAACATGACCTTCCTTCACAGTATGATATTTTTCTTTCTTGCAGACATTAAATACAATGAATAATTCTGTGAAGGAAACAGCTTTGCTAAGAGATCTGACACCCAAATACTTTTAATTTTTGTTTTTAGATTTTTTTTTGAGGGAGAAGAATTGGTGTTTGTACGTGACGTGGAAAATGTTAATGCCAAAATATAGCAGATGAAATCCTGATGAATGTGGGAATCGTTTCTTTCAAACAGGAGAATTGGAAGGCAGCTGTTTTTCATCTCCTGTTAACTTTTGAGAGAGAAATTAAAAGAACAATCGCTGACCCTATTTTTTTACATCCCCATGGTTGTGCCCTTGAAGAGGGACTCAACTCCGCTTGAGTGCCACGTGGAAGACCGAAGTATGCAGTGTTGTTTTAGAATTATAATCAGAAACTGTCTTTTCAGAAATGGAGTAGAATCTTTTCACAGGGTCCTATCTTTCTCCATTTAAGTAAATGACAAAGCACCTCTTTCCTATGCTGCAGATGATTAATCCTTAATGATGAAAGCATATTTACAGATCAGCTTCAAGCTAAGTGGAGGTTTGGCTAGACATGGGATTGGAGTTTGGAAGTTGCAATGCAAGGACAGAATTCAGGGCTTCCCCTCACAAGAAAAGGAGTGGTGCTGAGCTTGATGTCTAGGTCAAGCCTGTCCAACTGACTGTCTTATTGTGTCATTTCTTTAAACTTAATAAGTACAAGTAGAGAGTCTTTAATCACTCTCAGGCAGCTAATCAAAACTGCTGACAAAGGGAAAGTAGACATCCAAAGTGTGAAAAAACAGTTGCATCTTTTTTATACCATTGTTATACATTGAATCATTATAGCAATTGGTCACTTCAATAATCACGTAAGAAAACCATTTGCCAGTTACCATGGAGATAGGGTATTTCATTACTTTCCTGTATGTTCCAATTAGTTGTCCCCCTCATTGTTGAAATGCCCTTCAGAGTTTTCCGGAATCATAGAATCATGGAAGCTGTCAGTTGTCACAGGTATGTTGTACAGGGGCTTTGAAACTCCTCATTCACTATATTTTTTGGCAGCCCAGTCAAGCCTGATCAACTTCCAAGAATGCAGAGGGAAGGAGGGAACCTGGTTAAAAGGTAAGACCCTGTTAGGAGACAAGTAGGTGAAGGTGGAGGAAGCCTTGCTAGAAACTGAGGTCATGCTGAGCTGGAGCCTTAGCAAGACAATGTCAGGGCTACAGGTCCTCTAGTCTAGTGGTTTTCAACCTGTGATTTGCAGACCCCTGGGGATCCGCAAACTGTCTAACGGGTCCGTGAAAGAAGATTATGATCAATCAAAAGTATGTGAATACCCACACTTACAATTCAAAGGGGTTCATGCCTCCATTCAAATTTTGTAGGGGTCTGTAGGTGAAAAAAAGGTTGAAAACCACTGCTCTAGTCTGTCCAGCAGCCTTTAACTCTCATTATGCCCTTTTTCTGGAAGATTAAAGGCCCCCACTGCTTACACATTGTAATCAAGTCCCCTCTTGATGCTTTATAAACTAAACAGATTGAGGTCTTTGAATCTCTCACTAAAAGACATTTTCTTTCAGTCTTTGAATAATTTCTTTGGTACACTCAGCTTCCTCGTCAAAATGTGGGCACATGAAGTGTGCACAACATTTCAGTATTTTTCTCACCAGCATCACATGCTGAGTGAGGTAAGATTGCTCTCCCACTCTTATTCTCTACTCCCTTGTTGCTACCTCTAGGGTTGTGTTAGTTGCTGCTGATTTGCATCTCCCTAGGACCCCTAAATCCTTTTCAAATCTTTCAAATCAAGGATGGAATATTGAAAAGCTTTGGATCTATTACTCTCTAGGGTAAAACCCACTAGAAACGCTTTGTATTCAGTGCTTGTTCCCCAGGTACAAATATATTTTAAAGTTAGTCTATTAGCTAGTTCTTTAGATATTTCATGTGTGCAGTATTGATGCTGTACTATATTAAATTTTAACCGGTGCCGTTCAGTATTAAATCAGATGCCTTACAAAAGTTATAGTTCATCTGAACAGTTGCCTTTCCTCAACCATATTTGAAGTTCTGTTCCCTGGACATATTTTCCATAAAATCGTATAACCAGCATTAATTATATTACTTGTTATTCATTGAATCCTATTATTTTCAGGCTATGCAGTCTATAGTTATGTGGGTAATGCAGCTAACCCTTTTTGAATATGAACACAACATTAACATTGTTCCAGTGTTCTGAAGCTTCCTGGTATTTCATTCAAAACGGACATCAGCAAGCCAGAGAATCCCTTCAACTGGCTCTTTTAGGACATATGGGTGCTAGTTATCCAGGTGTATTGTTACAAATATTTATCCTGCCTGCTGTCATTCCATACGCAGGTCCAGGGGCCCGCACCCCTGGGAGGAGCACTGCCCCACAGCCCTCCCGTGAGCACAGGGCCCCCAGATCTGTGCGTGGGATGACAGGAGGCTGCCACTGCTGCCTAGGGCCAGTGGCAGCAGCAGTCTTCCTGGCACCAAGCACAGGCGGCATCCAGCACCAATCCCAGGCAGCAGCAGCAGCCGCCTCCTGTCATCCCGCACGCAGATCCAGGCCCTGTGCCCCTGGGAGAGCTGTGGGACTGTGCTGGACTCCTTCCAGGGGTGTGGGCCCCAGATCTGACAGGAGGCTGCTGCTGCAGGCAGGCAGCATCTGCCATTCCTGGGGCTACAGCAGGGGTGGCACTGGGCTCTTCCCAGCACTTGGTGGCAGCACTGGGAGGGCAGATTGAGCTCTGTGGGGCTGGTGGAGCCACTCAGACTGCAGTCCTATCTCTCCCCACCTCCCACCGCCGGGCCGCACTACAAGCAGCTCTGCCAGCCCCAGGGAGCTGTCTGGTGGCGGGAGGCAGTGGAGGGCCATGTCTGTGCACCAAGCAGCTCCGCCACTGGCTCTCTGCCGCCAGGCTCAGCTCTGTGGGGCTGCAGAGCTGCCAGCTGCCAGGCTGTGCTCCAAATGGCTCTGTCAGCCCTGTGGAGCTCCTCCCAGCAGGAGGAGAACTAGTGGCAGAGCTGCTCGGAGCACTGCCCTGGCAGGTGCAGTCTGGTGGAGGAAGGCTCTGCAGCCCCACGGAGCTGAGCCTGGTGGCGGAGGCAGGGAAGAGCCACTGGCCAGGGCTGCGCTCAGATCCGTGGCTGCACTTGGAGTGGCTCTGCCACTGGCTGTCCCGCCGCCTCCTGCCACCGGGCTGAGCTCCATGGGGCTGGCGGAGCCACTCAGAGCACAGCCCTGGCTGTCCCCTGCCTCCCGCCACTGGGCTGCTTCGAAACTCAAAACGTTCTGAAACTTTTTAAAAGTTTTGAATGCTCTCATTTCGTTTCAAAGCCTTTTGTTTCATTGCAGTTTTGCTGTTTCAAGCTCAAAATGTGTCGAATAAGCTTTGAAACAGAACACCCATTGAAATTTTTGCACAGCCCTACTTCCTAGTGTACGTGAAGCCAAACGTACTTGAAGTAGAGAGGGGGGTGGAAAAAAGACTAGCCAAAGACAAGGAACTTTGTACATCTCTGTGGGTTACTGTTTAGTTCCTTGAAGGCACAACATACTGCCGTTGACTTGTGTAACCAGTGTTGGACCCTGGCTTTCCTTGGTTGGCTTTGGAAATGCCTAGTTAAGTAGCTCTTATTTTGCAACTTCTGCAATAGCGGGTCTGCAGGAGGTAAGAATCTTTAACCTTGACAATGGGTTGAAGCAAAGAGCTACAAGCTTAGCTTTGTTCCAGCTTGCTGAGCAAAAATCTTATTAGATGGAAGGCAGGAAAAGAAGATGGACATTGGGGAAATAAAGCAAGAGTGGAAATTAATATCTTATGGAGGGAGCGTTAGTGTGGAATCTAGGGGTCACAGTAGAGGTGGCAATAGAAGGTAGAATAGTGTCGTCCTCTTATTAGAGTCACTTTGGGAAATGGTGATTTGATACTATTAACTGGCTGATTTCACTAAAAGGAGATCCATTTTTGTTTTTTGTGGGTTTTTTTAAAAGAATACAGATACTCACTCCTCCCCCACCCACAGTACCCCTGGCCCCCCAGTCCTGCCGGAGGGGGCTCCCAGCTGCCAGGGCTATGGGGCCCAGGACCTGGGTGTGTAGCCCCCTTCCCCCACCAGGAGGTGGCAGCTGCTGCGGCAGAGAGGAGGCCGGCTCCCCACCTGCTGCTGCCCACTGGGCTCAGGCGCAGGGGATGGGGCCAGCTCCCTGGTATGGTGTGTACTCCCAGAGGGGCAGGGGGAACCCACACTCCCCCAGATCTGTGCATGGGGCAGGCATGGGTGCAGGCAGTGAGGGTAGCAGCGTAGGGCCCCTTAAAGCTACCATCCACACAGAGGGTGCGTTACCAGTGAGCCCAGCCTCCAAAAGAGCCACCCACAGCCCGGTCCCACTCCCCACTGGCACCCCAGCCCTGCCCAAGTCCCTCCCTATGGCTCAGTTTCTCCCCCCTGCCCTCCATCACCACTTACCTGTGGGAGCTGCTCTCCAGGCTGCCTGAGGCCATGTACGTGCACGTGGCACGCCTCTGCCTGACTGCCCTCCTCCTGCTCTTTCCCAGCCCCCTGCAGGCTGCAACTCGGCCCACCTGCAGAGGGCTCCTCACAAAACTGCAAGATCCCCTGGTTCTCTGCTAAACTGATTCCAAAAACCACAAATTGTGATTCTAATGTACATGTAAAATCACTCACCATAATAATATACAAATGGTTTTGGTTTCCCCATATTGATTCAAATAAGTGGCAGATTCTATTAACCAGTGATTCTGTAAAACGCAATCCACTGTAATTCCCTTTCTTTGTCTTGTCCCATTAGGGACTTTTAAGATCCAGAAAAGGCCTGGCACTGTCATGGTAAGTCTCCACTGCACCGATCAGACTGCTGCTAATTACTGTCAAGTACCAGCCTCACAATTTGTCACAAGTTCTCAGGAAAAATTTTGCCATGGATGGGTGACCATCTTGTTCCAGTAGATTGTCCATTTGTGGGTGCTTCCTCTCATCTTAAGATAATGATCTACCGCTGCACCAATTCTTGTAACCTTATGAGAAACTGTAAGAGCTTCTAATCAGTAATACTCTAGTCTAAGCAGATGTTGTTCACACCATCTCCTGGACCCCATTGCACATGTAGTTGAAACTGCACGAGCCTCTCCCAAAGCTGTATCACATTACACGCTCCAACCTTGGGCACGGTCATTTGCACCTTCTCTGAATCTTTTTCAATATTTCTACTTCCTGTTTCAGTCGCACATTTTCAAGTTGGAACGTGCTGAGTCCTTCCAACCTCTAGGGCCCTTTGTAGTGCATTTCCTTGCCCTAGCAGCTTTTAAAGGTCCTTGGGATTTTTGTGATGAAAATAACACAAGCGTAAAGTCCTGTGTCATGACTGTTTTTCCTACAAATTGTAGCTTCACTCCATCAACGTTTTACTGAAAGCTACTTCCTCTGTAAATCCCCTTTAAAAACTGATAGGCAGCTGTAGTTCACACAGGCAAACACACATGGGTTTGGGTTTCTTTTTCAAACACACTCATTTTAAATGGGGCAGACTTCAAGGCAACATCAGCATCAGATTATAACAAGCTCATGCAGGATGCAAGTTTCTCAACACCTCTGTTTGGGAGTGCTCTGAAAGTTGTATCCCTGTTTCTCTCCCTCCTAGGAAACAGAGGCTGGGAACTTGCAAGTTTCAAAATACTAGATCTGCCCCTGTTACAGTAGCAGAGAAAACCTTTGGAGTCTGGCACAAGTATAACTGATGCAGAAGCGTCTGCTGACATTTGTAGAGAACCTAAAACAACAAACTCTGAGGTGTGAGCTTCCACAGTTCCTTCCATTGATACCTAATTCAGAAGCCTCTGACAATGCTTTCAAGGTCAACACTTACATTGCCAGGGTTCATGGAGCACATGGGGAATGGATGATCTGCAGTTTGTCTTTTTGATGACACAATTTGAGGAGGATGGTGGGGAGTGGGGTGTCTCAGTTTTCAAAAATCTGGAAAAAGCTGTGTGAAAGGCACAATTTTCCCCTTAAAAGTTTGCTAGCGATGTAATTATACAGGGCAGAATGGGATGGCTGAAGGCCCATGGCAAGAGTCAATGAGAGAAAATGTGAGAGCATGAGAGAGAGCCTGCATGGATTTCCTTTCTTCCCTAAAATGTTTCAGTTGGAGTCAGTCATGCGCTTTTTCATTGGCCCACTTCAAGGTCTCTGAACTCTTGGCCACTCTTCGAGGCATTCTTAACATTTTGTCTCTTTGCCGGACTTGCTGTGGGTACCTAGGTAGTGAGGTGGCGGGGAGGGGGTGCAGTTACTTGAGGAAGAATGGGCTTTAAAAGAAGTGGGGGAAGGGCATGTGCCATGTTTAGTCTTTGCTGAGGACCACAAAGAGGAGGGGGTTTATCTTCACTTTGAAGGGACAGATTGCTACTTTCCAGTTCTGCTCAGGGAAGTTTGGATTGACTTGCCCTTTAAAAAATGGCTTTGTGCTCATTTTAAATATATAGAACATTGAAGAAATCACTTGTAGAAGTTCATATTTCAATAAAGCTCCAGCTGCTTAATTACCATCTTGAAAGGCTGAAATGTACCAAGAATCTTATTCTTCCTCTTTCTCCATCTCGAACAGGCCTCAAGCCTTGGTTGCTTTAATTACAAATGGCATGTAATAATGCCAGCTTTGCTATATAGTTAGAGGACCTTAGGTTTACAATTTGGGAAAATGGCTGATTTAAAAAGTGTTTTGGTTTGGAATCAAGAGGCACTGGAGTATAGCAGTTGAAGGCATGCAGTGTGGAAAGAGAAAATGCTAGCTGTCCAAGGAAAATATATATTTGATGAGAGCAAAAACAAATTGCATGTAAAAGCAAAAAAAAAAAAAAAAAGCCCTGGAGACTGCTGAGATTATAGAAGTTAGTGATAGCAAAATTCTGTTATACTGAGTCATCCCCTTATGAGAGCAGGATATGCAGTCCCCTATACAGAGTGTATATTGGATATTGATCTGATACTGTGGTGGTCTTAGCTCACAATGTAAAAGGCCAGCTCATAGACCTGATCTGAAGTCCAAGTAACCGAATAGCAAGATTTAGATTGACTCGTGGGTTTTTGCATCAGGCCCACAGTTCCCACAGAGGGTTTGAGCCATTGAGATAATTCTGGCATTTTCTTTCCCCTTATCTATTTTCTTAATGTGTTTTCCTTGTCTTGGGGCTTCATATGACTGTCCTTTGATCAACAATTGTTCTTCTAGTTAAGTGTCTTTCTCTCATTTCTCTGCAGGCTGTACCTCCAGTCTTCTATTATGGCCTATTTGGCTCCTGTTTTCAGTACATAAGGAAGCTAAAAAGGCAAAATACTTAAGCAAATACCCACACAACACAGCTTTGCCATTGTGCAGAGCCAGGCTTGAACCATGCTGAAGCCACGCTCCATTCTAATTTGATATGGGTCCTGGGTTCAGCTGCTTCTGCCTGGAATAGCTTGGGCAGAACTGATCCTTCCCTTTAATGGGCTGTTGGACTACATAACTTTCTGCAGTCCCTTCCAGTCTTATTTTTCTCCAGTTCCATTATTACCCCTTAACTAATGCATTTTATACAGCTTCAAAAGGAAGGGATGTATGTAATACCATATTTTCTTGCATACTCCTGCACTTTTTTCTCAAAAGCTAGCTAATGGAAATTGTAGTGCATGTATATGTGAGAAATATGGTAAGACCAGTTTCTGCCAGTACCGGGTAAAAGCAAAAGTAAAATGCACAAACTAGCATAGAGCGGAAAGATGAACAGGTTCAGCTCTTGCTTCTCAATAACTTACTACAAGGAAAGATCTCTTGTTCTTCATTCTGCCTTTCAAACACAAGATGCATATTTTATTTCAGGGTGTGCTGTATGCAAGATAATATATTAAAACACTGGAAAGATTTAAAATCTAAGTACTGTTGTAGTTTCAGGTCCCTTCTTTATTTGCTAGCTTTCTTCATGAGATCTCATGGGTTCTCCCGAGGCTGTCCCTCACTGCTAGATTCCTCCTTACCTCCTTTTCTTGACCTCCCTGCAGTGGGTTACATCTGCTTGGTTGTTTTCTGGGATACTTTAATCTTGCAGGTGACCTACCTCTCCTTCAAGCTGTGGAACACTGATGATGTGTAAGGACTGGTGGTCTTGTCATCCCATTTGAAAGAGTTGGGTATTAGTCATCTGGCTAAATTCTTTGAAGAGCAGATCCCTGATCCTGTAACTAGATTGCATATCACCTTTTGTTGTGTGTTGCTAAAGCAGTTGCATCTTATTCCACTAGTGGCTGCATTTTGCTGTTGGGCATGACCATTCACATTCGTAAATTATAATACTTGTAAAACAGTTGAGGTGAAGGGTCATATCAATGTAACATGCTATAGTACCATTGTTTCTAGATGCTGTAGTATCTTCCCAGTGGACCAGACTTAAAGATCAGCTTTGTTTTCCAGTGACTGAATCCAAGGCCTTTCATATCCAATTTCTGGGAACTACTGAAATGGATTGTTTTAAAGTTTAATACACAATTCCCTATTACCAAGAAGGATGCATTCATTGCCAGCATGGTAAGGGTTCTGAAAGTGGATTACATTAGCCTTTTGTTTGAAATCAATTGAGTTTACAACTCCACTTGAAAGTCTTTACAGCTTTAGAATAGAGCTAGCAGAAACTGTTTAACAAGTCAGTGCTTCCATGGGATTTGCAGTATTCTGTCTTTCTGTATGGGAGGAAAGATTGCATTTTGTTGTGCTTTCAGTTTACTGAAGGAAGGCATTACAGAGCATTTAAGAGCCTATTCAGTTTTCTCTTGGAACAGGTTAGATAGCTTTCATCCAGGTACACCTGCCACTTTACATAATTAGTGGTAGCTTCTTCATAAGCCTCCAGGGCATTCTTGTGTTAAAGATTTATCTGACATTTGATGGCTTTATCTGGACGTGCCAAGGATTAATTCATTCTTGACACCATTGTCTAACAGAAACATAGGAAAATGGATTTGCAGGGCATCTTAAGAGGCCATCTAATCCAAATACGTACTCCAAGCTTATTTCAGTTTTCTTTTTAATATCTATGTAAGGCAGAGCAGTCCTTTATATTTTGCACCTTGGACTAGATGTGGCCCATGGGGCTTTTCATGGGCTAAATGCCCCCCGGGGTGGGAGGGGCGTGTGGCATCTGCATGGCTACCAGAGGCACTGCATTAGCACAGCTCCAGAACCCAGGGGAGGGGAAGTCACCCCTGCTTGGCCTCAGCCCTTTTCCCACAGCCACCAATTTGAGTCACCAGCACTGACTGAAAACCCTGAATTTGGTGGTGGGCAAGGGAATAGCGGGCAAGGGGATATGATCAGTGACATTGTTCACCCCTTGCATTTTGGAGCTGTGCTGAGGAGCCCTGTTGGCTTCAATTTAACTCCTCACAGGCCACAAGTGGCCTGAGGGCTGCCACTTGGACAGCCCTACTATAAAGATTTGTGTGCTCTATCATGCTTAGCCAGAGCAGATTTTCAGACAGTTAGTCTTTCCACTTGAAGGTATTAGTAATAGTAGCAGTATTTGCTTTCTGGAATAAGAGAGCACATTCTCCCTGGGAAAAGTGAGGTGGCATTGGATTTAGGCAGTTTTGTGCACTTTTACACTCGCTGTATGATCACCGAAGGGCTTACCTCCTCCCATTGCAGAATCCTCCTGTCCTGAAGGACTTTGTTTTTCTTGATCATTTGCATTGCTTTTACTGAAACTGGCAAACCAGGGAGTCTCAGTTTAAAGCCAGTTCAGTTCTACTGAAAAAATGAATGAGTTGTACAGGCTTGCTTTTTTACCAGTACTTGTGATGAAAAGGCTTCTGTTGACAGGAGGAGGCAGAAGAAGAAGAGAGATGTGGGTGGGTAAGTGCCATTGTTTGACTAAATCTTTTCATCTTGGCCACCTCATTCATAGTTCATGAGTGGAGAGTGGTACAGCGGTGCTCCATATTGAACAGGGGTCTGCAACGTTTTTGGGCACAGTGCCAGAAACACCCCAGCATCGACATGTAAGATGTTGGTGTGCCAGGGGCAGATAGTGGGGAGCCACAAGGGGCCTGATCTTTGTGGCAGTGCAGCCCCAGCCCCTTCCCTGCCATCACGACAAGGATTGGGCCTCTCAGAGCTCCTCCACTGTCCGCCCAGACGTGCATGCACCCACCGCTGTGGGGCTCTGCAAACCTTGGGGAAGCACCTTGCAGCCTCCTGGCCACCTGCCACAGCTCCAGCAGGGAGGCTGCAATCAGCTGCATGGAGGTCTGCAGAGCCCTGGCCTGGCTCATGGCTGGCAGCCGGTGCCTGGGCACCTCTGGGCAGATGGTGTGGGAGCTGCAAGTGGCCCCATCCATGTTGTAGCAGTGCAGCCCTGGTTCCTTCCCCATTGTCCACCCTGAGGTGTGCATGGTGAGCAAAATGCCTTTTGGGTGCCATACTGCCACACTCTGGCACACATGCCAGAGGTTGCTGATCCCTGGTATAGAGCTTACAGTTTCTTTACCAGAGAAGGAGGAGTCCTTTTCACTCTCAACCTGTGCACTGGCTTGCTAGAGGAAATCTGTTCAGTATAGGTATTTCTGAAGTCAGGAACAGAGGCAGCACATCAGGGCTCCCTTTGCATGGGCAATGCAATAAATTGGGTCTGTAGAAATGCTAATCGTAACTCTTCCACATTTAGGTTAGGAAATCGGACTCATTCCTAGTTTGTACTCCAGGGCAAGGCCTGTTTAGGGATACTGGTATCAGGGTGCCAGAGCCTCTCTCAACTTTTCTGTGCATTTAGTAGAGAATAAGGAACAAGATACTACTAGATTCTTTTTTAACTTCCCAACAGAATATAAATATTGTCAAAATAGATTCATAGCTTTTTCAGGCTGCCCTTTCTTCTGTTGGGCTCTTCTACAATTCTCATCTACAATGGCATCCAAAAACATCAGTCCAGTTTCCTATCTGTCACAAACAATTTTGAGCCTGCCATTAGTTTTCCTTAGATGGTGGTCTGTTTGCTGGGCACGGGTATCCAACCAGTTATTTGAACAGATGGGTGACACAAATTGCCCTTGAAAGTTGTCAGCACCAAAAGGTAGATTTTAGAAATTTGACCTTTAAACCTTTTGCACCTGAGCACTCGTGGTCAGGCTGCTGGGGGTGGGGATCAAACCTGGGATCTCTTGATCTGAAAGCAGTCTGTTATTCCCTGAACTGAAGACTTAACTTGTGATCCTATTCTACCCCATAGGCTTCTAAGTGATGTTAAAGTCACTAAACTAATGCTTAGACAAACCAGCTTGAGTCCCTGAAAAAAAACATTAGTGCCAAAAGTGTGTGCATGTGTATGTGACTGGGGGGGCCCTTCTCAGACCTTTTCATGACTTAGTCTTAATGCTAAGATGAAGGGGTGTTACAGGAATGGATGCATTAGCAGTTTTTCATGGATTGCACTAAGACATCTAAGTACCACTTAGATCTTTAATAGGTAGAAAATAAGATGTCTTCCCACTTTACTCGGCCTTGGTGAGACCACCACTGGAATACTGTGTCCAGTTCTGGGCTCCGCAATTCCAAAAGGACGTGGAGAAGCTCGAGAGAGGACAGCCATGTGAGTGATTTGAGGACAAGAGAGCAGGCCTTATGAGGGCAGGTTGGGAGACATGGCACTCTTCAGCCTGAAGAAGTGTAGGCTTGGGGGTGACTTGGTGGCAGCCTATAAGTATATAAGGGGTGTGCACTGGGAACTGGGAGCACCCCAAAGGAAGACAAGGTCCAACGGTCAAAAACTCTTGGAAGGCTATTTTAGACTGGATGTAAAGAAAAACTTCGTTACTGTCTGAGTCCCCAGGGCCTGCAATAGACTCCCCCCAGAGGTGGTGCAGGCAACTACTCTGGATTCCTTTAAGAAACACTTGGGTGCCTATCTTGCTCAGATAATTTGACCCCTACTGCCTGCCTGCCCTTTGGGCAGGGGCTGAACCCGATGATTTTGCGAGGTCCCTTCCAGCCCTAATGTCTATGTAATCTATGTGGTCCCCGGGCATTTCAGTTGAAGGCTGTAGCAGTCTTGTACCTAGGTTGCTCAGCCATGAGAGGAGGCCAGAGGTGCCCTGTATAAACAACAGTTGCACATTGAATCCTGGTTTGCTTTAAAATCCAAACACTAGTTTAGACAAAAATATTCCCACGGCTGATATATCCCTTATACATCTCTCCCATCAGCTACTTTATACATTCTTGGATAGCTCTCCAAAGTTGATACCTGCTTCCTAGCACTAGGGTCAGCCACTGGGACCACAAGGGAAGTGTCACATGCTGAATGACCAGCATTGCATCCTTGCACATATAATAGTTCCTTGCAGCCTTCCATCCAAATCCTATCCCAGATCATGCCTTCTTACCATGTGAAACCTAAAAAGTGTAACACAGCAGTCCCCAAACTTGGGTCACAACCCAAATGAGGCTTGCAGGGACAATGCCAGCAGCACTGCACACACAGGATGAGCTGTACCGCACCACGTGCTGAGAGCTCCCTGCCGCTGCACTTCGCTCCCAGCAGTGGGTCACGCGGGTGGGGAAAAAAAGATTGGGAACCACTGGTATAACAGGACTAAGGATGTTTGGCTGCAGCCTGTACTTGTTCCCCACCAGACTGTGACAGTTCAGCTTTGGTTTTGAATGTGAGTATACTTTATGGCTGTCGTTTTGTTAGCTGAGATTCATGTTTAGGAAGTTTTCAACCTCATTCATAGAGCTTAGGAGAAGTTTTGTAAATATTGCAGAGTACCTTTGCTTGGCTGACTCAGTCCTTTGAGTGAAGATTTCTTTATCTTGCATGCCTTTCTTTGAAATACATTGATCTAACCACTAAAGAGTAGGATGGAGAGAGAACTCTGGGCCACCTGGCAGTGAGGCTGAGATTACTGTAATTGAATGCCCCAGCAGAGGCTCTGATCAGTGTACAGCAGGTGTGCCCATGTCATTCACTGAAGATTTAGCTGGGCTTCTAGTGAAATTTTGACCCATTTGTATTTTAGCCTCCCCATGATAATCACTTCAGAAGCTTAGTATGGAAGTACAATTTTTAACCCATCTGTATTTGTAATGTGTTCTCCTGGGTGTCAGCTACAGGATTAAGCCTCACAGATATAGCTCCATAGTAGATGTGCACTGAGATATCGGTTGCGCATCGTATCGGCACTAGATAAAAGGAAAACTTAACATTATTGGCTTTTTTGGTGGGTGTAGCCAGTAATGTCATGATTAAATATAATATGCCTTCTGGCTGTGGTCCCCAGATGTCATATGCATGTGCACAGCTGCACGCGTGCATGTGTCCAGGAACAGCTGGACAGCATGCATGTCCTGCACACATGCACTGTGGACAGCAGTGTCCTGCAGGTAAATCTGTGGAGGGAGTGGGGCGGGGGCTGGGGGTGCTGCCCAGCCCAAGGCAGTGAATGGGACCTGGGGCAGGGAGCAGGATGGAGCCATGGGCAGCTTGTCCAGGAGGTGCAGGGGGGCAGCACCCCACCACTGTACACACACCCTGAAGGTGGCATGGGGGGCATGTGCCCCCCCAGATTTGTGCACGGGGCAGGTGCGGGCTGTGGGCTCAGGGCTCTCTGCTCTGCTGCCTTGCCTTTGGGAGCCCTGTGCTGGCTACACATTCCCTTCCTGCCCAGCAGCAGTGGGGGCAGCGAGTTGTGCCTTCTGCTGCTGGGCGGGCAGGGGACATGTGGCTGATGCAGGGCCGACAGTGGGCAGCCTGCATCCTCCTTCACCTCACTTGGCTATGCTCTGGTTTAAAAGCATCCCCGCGCTTAAAAATGGTTGCAGCGGTGCTTGAACTAAAGCTCATTTGACCAACTTTAGTTCAAGTGCTCCCTGCTGCCATTTTTAAGTGTTGGGATGCTGATTCCCTGGACAAGCTCCCTGTGGATCTATCGTGTTCCCTTCCCTGGCCCTGGGTCCTGTTCACTGCCCTGTTTGGGTAGCGGCCCCAGCCTCTGCTCCTGCCCCTGCCCCACTCCCTCCCTCACCATGGGGGCTGTGATCTGCCCCTTCCTTCCCCCATGCATGGCCTTATTTGCAGGGAGCTTCTTTCTTCACTGCCCAGCTGCATTCCTGTAAAGCAGTCATCAGATCTGTACCTGCCAATATGGCTGGGTAATAATCGGCTGTTGGTATTGGCCAAGAAGATCTTTATTGGTGCACCCCTGCTCCATGCAGTGAGTTAGTCATTACCACCACTGGAATGGCCCATTTGGATCTAGGTGGACAACAGCTCTTCTGTTCTGCAAAAACTGATGAGACTTCAAAATGTTCCCATTCTGCTTTGGGTTTAATGCAAGACCTTTTGAGAGGTTTTTTTTCCTTTCTTTTTTAATGGGAGACTGCACATATCCCCACAGAATAGCTACAACCTCAGTGGATAGAGCACTTACTTAGGTTTTGAGTAGGGGTGAACTGATAGAGATTTGGGGGGCTGATATTGATAGCTGTTTTTTAAGGAGGCATGTCAGGCACCCTTTCCCTCCCACATCCCAAGCATGCAGTTCTGGGGCATGTGAAGATCTTTTTCACACCTTGTAGTTGTGCCCAGAAATTCTGTCCTTGTTAAAACTGGAATGTATGTTATACAGAAATGGTTGGTTTTGACAAATGGACTAGTTTTTGAACAAATACCACAATCCCCTGAGGGATCTGCTCAGGTTGTTCCTTTTTGTATTGTCTCTGATAATTAAAGCAAGGTTCGGCTTTGTGGTCCCATATGGAAACGCCCATTCTCTGTGGACTGTACTAAAGCCTTGGACTGCTTGGTCAGTCGTCATTGCACAGAATTGCCTGGCTTCTATATTATGAGGTTAAGACATCATTGACAATGCCCAATTGAATCATACTTTAAATATAGTGAGGGGACACTTGTATTACAAGCAGGTAACCTGGTCCCTGCTACAGAGCTGTACTTGGAAGATCTGTTCTTACAACCCCTTCCCAATGGTGGTAGTGGGAGAGAATAACATTGTGTGAACCAGCCTATGTTGGATTTTTCATTCTGGATGTGTAACTTCTGGTTATGATATCTTGGCTGCTTTAAAGTGCACAAGTGCTGAAATCTACTGTGTAGCTTGTTAGAAATAGGGCATTTGTTTTGGCCTTTGATTGAAGCTGTGTAACAAGGAAAGAGCCAGAATAAACACAGGCCTGTGCCGCCTGTAGAATGAACATCCTGATGCACATTTGTAGGTGTTATTGTTGCAAAAATCATCCCAAGTGATTTCTAAACGCTTCCTCCCTTCTGCCATGCAATGTATCTTCTAAAAACAAGCTCTTCTGTCATAGGCGTTGGGTTCCCCACTTTTTCAGAAGGAAGAAAAAGGTTTAATGCTATTTGTTCGAGCCAGCCGGCAACCTACTGTTTATAATCTGAAATATCCTAAAATATGTTCCCAATTACCCTGTGCATATTTTTAAAGAATTAAATTTCCATCAAAGGATTTTGTGAGCTCTTTGATCTTACTGTGTCTAAAGAGCCTAATCTGACTGGAGATAATTTTGTCTGAGCACATATGGCAGACTGTAACAAATGTGGCCTTTGTGGGGGTGTGACTTCTAAGAGATTCAGTCTGTCTGTTAGCATAGTAAGTGTTGGCTTCCAGTGACGGTGTAGAGTGAGCAACCATGCACTGGAGCTGAAGAAAGAGTTTGGGTTCTTTGTCCTGCATGATGTGCATTTTTCCCCTGTCGGCTTTATATTCAAAATGTTTAGCATCTCTGGATAGATTGTGTGCTCTGCGACCCAGGCATGTTATAAGAACCAGAAGTCAGGGGAACTGATGGTGGTGATGGTATTATTTGTAGTAGGTCATTAGAGACTGTAGCTAAGATTGGCACCTCGTTGTGCTTGATGCGTGTGTGTGTGTGGCAAGAGGCTGTCCTGCACCAAAAATCTTGCAGTCTCCATTGACAAAGGCAAAGGGGGCTTGGAAGGAGAAAGGGGCAGGAAGGTGAAGCGACTTGTCTGTGGTTACACAGCAAGTCAGTAGCTGAGCTAGAACTAGAACCTGGGTCTTCAGATTCTTAGGCTAGGGACAGAAGTTGCACATAAACTGGTTTAAGTAATCAGAAAGTGGTTCTAACTTGTAACAGAACAGAAGTTCAGTGCACATAAACCAGTTTCAAAATGGCTGAAATTAGTTTAAGATGGACCTGGTTGAATGTAGCATCAAACTTAACTGTTTTGGGTCAAACCAGTTTATGAAACTTCTGTCCCAGACTCTTTCCCAGTTCAAGTTAAATCAAAGTCCCCCAGTATCCCAGCATGCTTTCCAGCCCTGGACTGGGCTGTGCTGGCTGCTCCAGCAGAGAAGGGTTGGTCGAGGGAGGAGACCAGGCAAACTGAGGTTGGGGCCAGGGAGGGGGGTTAAACTTCCCTTCCCCCGAGTACAGAGCTGCCCTGCCCTGCTATAAAAACTTGCTGCTGGCTGTAACTCTGGACTACAAATCCTAGAGGCATCTGGCAGCAGGAAGAGGAAGTGATGAGTAACTTTGCACAATCCTGCCCCTGTGGGCCTGGACTGCAAATCCCAGAGACCTCAGGGGCAGCAGGAAAAGGAAGCAAACACATAGCTCATGCTGGCTACATGCCTGATAGCTGTGCAGGAGCGCCCCCTGGCCTGAGCCACTGCAGGCATATGGCTGCATTTCCTGAATCAAAAGTGAATGTCTGTCCAGTTCTTTCTCAGTTCTATCTCACCAGTTTAGACTAACCTGCAAAGGCTGAATCAATTCAGCCTCAGGCTTTTTGACTGCCTGTACTTGGCCTTAGTTCATAACTCCACCTACTAAAGCAGTGATGCTCCATTTGTGGGCTACAGGCCAGCTGACTTCCACATCCCCTTTCCCCCCCGGGATGCATCAGAGCTGTCTTAGTGCAGGGTTCCAGGCAGGCTAGCTGACCCTGCTGCGACCCAGGCACAGTGCCATGAAGAGGCAGCCTTACCGTTTCCAATACTAGAGGTAGCACCAATGGATCAGCCTAACACCAAGAACAGTTTTTACTGGGGAGAGGTACAGGGGGAAGGTGTTGGGCCATGAGAGCAGTAGTCTGTGGTGGTGTGCATGTGGATGGGAGGTGCAGAGGCTGAAGGTGGGCTGCAAGGTGATGGTGCAGAGAGGTGGATCAGGAGGGCTGAGAACTACCGAACTAGATCAGGCTACCTCCAGAAAGTAGGAGATACAATATTGATACTTGAGAGACTTCTTACTTTTCCTGACAGCCTTGAGAACATGCAGTCTTTAGCCCTCAAATAGACAGAGGCTTTTCTCATTCTCCATAGAGTGCTTTTTCATGGAAGTTGGTGAGTAAAATGATGCTCCAGATGCACTATTGTACACATTGCATCATGGTTCTCTTTGCCCTTCATTCTTTACCTCTGTGGACTCTTGTGTGGAAGCAAAATTTTCCTCTCTTCAGCTTTCCATACACTCCCAGGGTTTCTTCCACATTTAAAATCAACCATAATCTTCTGTTTGTTTGACTGATAACTGCATGCAGAAGTAATACCAAGTGCAGGTTCCCTCCACCTATTCAGACTGAACCAGTGCAGATGGCAGTGCTCTCCTAGAAATGCAAATTAACCTGCACTAAATGAACTACTCTAAAAGCATACTGTGCTAAATTAACGTAAAGAAATCTTAAATTAGGAACCTGGGATTACATGGATTTGCACGGCAGTTTAAATACCAAGACGTTGCTGAGACTATATAATTGGTTGTTGAGGAAATGTCCATGATGTCACAAACAGGTGTTGGGTGGAAGATAAGCAGCAGTTGAAGTATTCAGAAACCAAGATTTTTTTTTTCCCCCTGAAAATATCCTCTGCGTTGAAGCACAAAGGGAGAAAAAGCCAGATGCTCTGTACAGTGAAATAGAATTGTGTCTAAACAGAGCGGGCCTTATTTTTCCAGACTTTCCAAGCACTGATAATGCGGGCGGTAATGAGATACAGAACCACTTTCCAGCCCGATTTGCCAATCTGGTGCCAAAAAAGATGACAAGTAAGTTTCCATTTATGAGCTTTTTGAAAGAAAACAGCTTTTGTGCAACTCTTGCTTTTTTCTTGATCATTTTCATTTCCTTGCTGCAATATTTGTTACCTGTCTGACTCTGTCTTTAGCATGAAGCAATGGAAGATTGCATGAAACAATGACAGCTATGGAAAATTCCTAAATCATGGGCTGGCTGTTTATTAATATTCCTGGAATGGGAAAGCAGTGACATCCTCAGGGATGGTGTTTTCTATCAACTGGACCTTTGTTAGCATAATTAACAAGCTAAATGGCCCAAATTCATTCCACATAGGCATCTGAGTTTTACCATTGATGAATTTAACACTCATTTCTCAATATGTCAATAATGATCTAGATGGCACAAGTTTCCAAGAGGTCATCAATCGAGTTAGCACAGATTTTAATTTATACCCACATGTTTCAGCCAGGATCTGCTGCAAGGGCCATGTGAAATGCAGACAGTCTCAGAAGACCTTGATTCTACTGAAAGTTTTTGAATATTGCCTGATATAAAAGACGCATGATTTACATGCCATGTTCTAGTCTAGCTCTATAGGCTTGTATGGATGGGTTCAATATCTCTAGCAATGATCTGAAGCACTCTGCTGGCAAAATATCAGAAGACACCAGAAATTGAAGGGGGCTCGGCTGTTTATACAAACCAGTCTGAATGACTTGGTGAAGTGGCCTTATTTGCACAACATTCTTCAAGCTGGAAACGTATAAGCTCTCATGTCAAAGACTGCATCCTTCGTAAAGATGGAAAACTATATCCTGGAGACCAGTGACTGAAGGATTTGGGGATATTACATGGATAGAGCAGGGGTGGGCAATTTTGACTTGCCTAACAAGTTTTGGTGAGCTGTTGAGGGCTGCAAGGGTAGCCCTGCCCCCTGATAGGTGTCCCGGCCCCTGGTTGCCATCTTGGGACTGGAAGTCCCACCCCTAACCCCAAAGGGACTTTTATGCCACTGGAAGTCCCTCCCTTTGCCCCCAAAAGTACTCCTTTTGGCAAGGGGGTTTGCTATCTTGGAACCAGAAAAAAAACCAAATTATATACTAAAAATCAAACCTTTAGAATAACATTTTAATTTTAGTTCAAAAATATTTTTGTCCTGACTTGTGTGTTTTGTCATGTGCCTAGAGCTGACTGCATACAAGCTCAAAATAAAGTCTTACTCTTGTTTATTGTGGAGGGGTGTGGGGGTGGAGGGCTATGGGGGGTGGATATAGGATTTGAGAGAGGGTGGGTGTGGGGGTTTTGTGGGGGCTATGGTGTTGGGGTGTGTGGAGGGGCAGGGTGCCTGAGCAGGTGTGTGGGGTGTGCATGAGGGATGTTGGGGTGTGTGTACAGTGGGGTCTGCATGTGAGACCCCCTTCCACAAACCTGCCCCACACCCCATTGCACACAGCCCGCTACCAGTGGGAGAAGCAGGCAGCAGATCCTTGGGACACTCATGGCCCACAGCAGGTGGAGCCCCCCACCTGCACACGGTTCCAGTGAGCCCCAGGACTGTATGTGGCTGGGCCGCTGGCCACTTGGGGCTCCTTGCAGAGATGTGCAGCTCTGGCAGAGAACCCGGGAACTGCATGCAAGGCCAGGGCGTCCTGCACGATGGAGCCAGATGGACACTATGCCCCTGCCAGCCCAGGCTCTGTGCTCCATGCTCCTGCAACCCCACCCTGGGCCATGCTGTCCCTGTCCCTGGGGCACCTGTGCAAGCTTTGCACTCTTGCCTGTTGACTACCCCCCACCCCTCCCCACTGCCCCTTCTGCCCTTCCTCTGCCTTGCCTGCCACTGCCTTTCATCTATACCCACCTGTGCCCACCACTGCTTCCCACCTGCAGGTGTACTGCTCCCTCACATAGAGCTACCCCTCCACCTTTTCTCCCAGCTTGGTCCCTTCTGTGCAGGGTGTAACCCTCTGTGGCTACCCTCCAGTTATGCAAGGAGTCCTACTAGGTCTCTGTGATCCCTACCAGGTCATATTGCCCACTAGAGAGTGGGAGGGCTAGCTCCTCCTGCTTCTTCCCTATGCTCCTGCCATTGGTATACAGGCAGCTGAGGTCCCCAACTGCCACTCTTGATTTCCTGAGACTGCGTGGGAGAGCCGTTCCATTAACTGTTTTTGAAAATGCTATCTTAGTGTCTTTCACGTGGGAGCTTTCCTGTGTGCCAGTCCCTAGGCATGCTCTACTTGGAGTTTCCCCATCCCCCAGCAAAGTCATAAATCAGTGGAAAAGTTAACTAAATAAAGCCATAGAGAAGTTAACGTTCAGTCTCTGACAGGTCTTCTCCTCTTCCCCCTCCCACTGAGGGCACCATCTGTGATCATATTTTTTCTGACAGATGCATCTTCTGAAAAAAGTTAAGTTACTAACATACAACATGTGGACCTTCAGATGATATAGAGTACCCCCATATAAAAGAACTGTAATTTGAAGGCCTGGCCTGAATTCAAACTAGTGACCCAGAAGTGTGAAATTTTTAGACCTGAAGAAGTTATTACAGTTATCTAGTCAGACCTCCTGCATGACAGCCCACAGAATCACAAGTGGTCATTTCTGAGGTAGCTACAGTGACCAACATTTCAGGAGCAAAACCTTGGACTCTGACCAGACCACTTCAGAGACCTCCAGAGCTGGAAGGAGTTTACACCACTTCTGGTTCCAGTTATTATAGTCACCATAGTACAATGCTGTGGACAGGCTCAATAGAACAAATTGTTCCACCCATCTCCTAAACCGGAAACTGCATAGCCACATTCATACAGCACCCTGCCCAAGCCAATTAGTCTAAACTCTTAGCTTATTAGTATGGCCACATGCACACAGCACAGGGAGGCAGAGCTAATAAACTGGCATGGGCACAATGTCCCATGAATGATTCAGATGGTGACCTATTGCTACCTCGCAACTGGGAAGCAGCATAGGTGCATGCCCACAGTTTCAGTGCCAAGCAGTTTCAGTGTCAGCATGCTGCCTAATGCTGATCTGGGACCATTTTTTCAAATTCAGGCCCAGTCCCATTCATAGAAACCTTGGGGTTACATGTCTGAAAACTGGGACTCCTGGAAAGCCCCAGGTATCGCCTCACTTTTAGAGTTAAGCCCCTGACTTCCATCTGAGGCACAGTAAGGCTTTTGGAAAGACATCCTGTCAAGCTTAATTTAAAAGTTTCTAAAGTGATCTCAGTCTAACACAACCCTAGATGCATTTTTTCCAAAGATTTGTCTTCCTCAATTTACACATCTGCACTTTTATTTTTTTTTTTAATTTGAATTTATCTAGCCACAGTTTCCATCTATTGGGTGTCTCTGCAGCCTTTTCTCTTCTCTATGCAGGTGCCTGCAAACATTCACCCTTTAACCTTTCTGCAAAGCTAGATACATTGAGCTCCTTTGTTCTCTTCCTACAAGGGATGTTGCCAGGTATTGGACAGTTCTCATACTTCCTTCCTGAACCCTTTCCAATGGTTACACATCCTTTATCAAGTGCTGACACTAGAACACATCTCAACTGTAATTGAGGAGCTCTTTCTGACCCAGGAAGTGCAAGGGCCAACCAGAGGTACTGCTCTCCTACACTAGATCTTGGTCAAAGGAGATGATCTGGTGTGTGGCTTGAACACTGAGGGTAGCCTGGGTGACAGCGACTATGAGCTGATCAGGTTCACTGCCTGCCGCAACGTTGACAAATCAGCTAGCAGGATTCAAGTCCTGGACTTCAGAAATGCTGACTTCAACAGGCTCAGGGCATTAGCAGGGGAGGTGATGCGGGACCAGGAATGGAAGGCAAATAGGGTGCGCAAAGAGTGGTTGTTCTTCAAGGACATGATCCTCAAAGCACAAAAGAAAACTGTTCCCATGAAGAGGAAAGGTAGCAGAAGGGCTGGCAAGCCCTCCTGGCTCAGTAGGGACATTGTGGTCCTCTTGAGAGAGAAAAAAAGAGGCGCCTTAAGGGGGAGTATACAACAGTGGCCTGCACTTGTAGGGGAAGGATTAGGACAGCTAAGGCGGTGACTGAGTTTAAGTTATACAAGGGAGTCAAGGACAATAAGAAGTCCTTTAGGTATGTAGGGAGCAGAAGGAAAATGAATGGAAGCGTGGGTACTTAACACCTCAGGACAGCTGGTAATGGACACTGAGGAAAAAACAACTCCTGAATGCCCACTTTGCTTTGGTATTTCACCAGACCGAGGGGAAAGATGAGCGAGATAAGGATCACAGGGGGCATGGTGGGAATGATAGCCTTCCCCTGGCAAAACTCTTTCCGAAATCGTGGCATGCAGGGGAGGTCCCTGAGGATTGGAAGAGGGCCAACATTGTGCCCATCTTCTAGAAGGGGAAGAGGGAGGACTCAGGCAACTTTAGGCCAGTCAGCCTAATCTCCACCCCAGGGGAAATCCTGTAAAAACTCATTAAAGAATCTATGTCCGATGTGCTCGTTGAAGGTAAGATTCTGAACGACAGTCACGCTGGCTTTGTGGGTAGGTCTTGTCTTACCAATCTCATCTCCTTCTATGAACAGGTCTCTTGCCACCTGGACACGGGAGAGAAGGTGAACATTATATACCTAGACTTCCAAAAGGCTTTTGATCTAGTATCCCATGATATCCATATGGAAAAACTGGAAGAGTGTGGGATTAACTGCTCACCAGTTCAGTGGGTGGAAAACTGGCTGCCTGGTAGGACCCAGAGAGTTCTCATGAACGGATCTGTGTTGTCCTGGCAAGAAGTGGCCAGTTGTGTCTCTCTGGGGTCCGTGCTTGGACCGGTGCTTTTCATCATCTTTATTGCTGATTTGGATGTGGGGATGAAAAGCTTGCTGGGCAAGTTTGTAGACGACACTAAGTTATGGGGGAGTGTGATCATGCCAGAAGATAGGTTGCAGATACAGGCGGACCTGGATAGGTTGGAGAGCTGGGTGAACCAGAACCAGATGAGGTTCAACACTCAGAAGTTAAGGTGCTTCATCTGGGGGTAAACAATCCTCAACATGCCTATGGGCTTCGTGGTGACAATTTGACTTGTACCACATCCAAAAGGGACCTGGGGATAGTGATCAACCATCTCATGAACATGAGCCGACAGTGAGATGCTGTGGCCAGCAGGGCAGACACCACGCTGGCATGCATTAACTGTTGCATCTCATGCAAAACTAAGGAAGTGATACTCCCACTGTACTCTGCACTGGTGAGACCACAGCTGGAGTACTGCATCCAGTTCTGGGTGCTGCACTTCAACAAGGACGTGGAAAAACTTGAGAGAGTCCAGAGAAGAGCTCCCTGTGTGATTAGGGACTTGAAAAACAAGCCATATGAGGAGAGGCTGAGGCACTTGGGCCTCTTCAGCCTGCAGAAGAGAAGGCTGAGAGGGGACTTGGTAGCAGCTTGCCGCTGCATCAGGGGAGTACATCAAGAACATGGTGAACAGCTGTTCACTGGGGCACCCCTGGGGAAGACCAGGAGCAATGGCTACAAACTCCTGGAAGGCTGCTTCAGGCTCAATTCCAGGAAAAACTGCTTTGCAGTCAGGGTGTCTAGACTGTGGAATAAACTCCCTGTAGAGGTAGTGCAGTTGCCTACCCTAGAAATCTTCAAAAGGAGACTTGACAGTCACCTCGCTGGGATCACTTGATCCCAGATGTCTTTTCCTGTCTAATGCAGGGAGACTGAACTCGATGATCTGCAAGGTCCCTTCCAGCCCCTAACAATCTATGAATCTGTGTAAGGTCTTTCTTCAAGTATATGTTCAGATGCAGCACACTGGATGAGGCCTTGGGTATCCATTCACTTGTATTGGTATAAATTGGAAGTAAGTCCATTGAAGGTAAAGGAGGTAAGCTGGAGTAAAACTCACGTGAGGAAGATGAGGCCTACAGTTGAACTTTGAACCCAGGGTTGAGACAGCTCCTGAATTCTAACTCCCTCTCTCTTTCAACAAGTCACTTCTGTCTAAAATTTTACAAGTGAGCCCACAAAATTGTCTGACCAAAGCATACAAGATTGAGGTCTTCAAAGACATATACATGGGAGAAGGGTGTCAGTATGTGTGCATTTAACTTTAACTTTGGTGCCTGTGTGTGTTTTGTTTGCCTGTCTTTGCGCCACTTCGAAATAATAGCCAAAGGAGGTATCGGTGTTGTCAGGTGTTGAGAGATGTTGCCTGATGCCACAAGCTTTGTGTGAAGGCTGGTGAGGCTTAAAAAAATTCACTCTTGTCTGAACTTTAGAGTAAAAAAAAGCTTCCCCAAATCCCCAGTGTGTTGGGGGATAACCCTTGAGAGTAAATGCATTTGATATATTGTAATGAGAACAACTTTAATTAGAAGTCATTTTGTCAGCTGATGCTTATAGTATATAGACAACTTAATGCAAACAAAATACAGTCAGTATTGAAAAATGTTGGTCTAATAGCTTAGAGTATGCAAAGCATATTACTTTTGAATCAGTTAAAAAGTTGAGTATATTCAGTACGTCGTCAGCATCGTATTGATTTGAGCTGAAGACAAAGACTTGTAAAGTGACCAGATTTCCTAAGCAGAGTTTTTGCTTAAAAACAGGGCAGTATTTCAGCATTCAGGCAAAAAAATTGGCCCAATCTACTGCTTTCCATAAAGGTTTTTTGTTTTTTTTCCAAGTAATGGTATTTCACAAGACTTATTCCAAACACACCCCCCCCACCCCCATACTGGGTGAAAGCTATAAACTTTGTTTTCTCTGATTTATGCAGGTTGGAAATGGCTTCAATCCCAGTCCAGCTCATAGAAAGCAAATAGGCTAGTAGTTGTGGCAAGCAGAAGTAAAAGTTAAATGGAGAGACTTTGCAAGAACCTTGGCCCTTCTTTTGCCCATTCCAAGTGTCTGTGAGTATCTGAAGAGGCAAATGTTTTGTGAAGTGGTGTCATGTAGCTTCTTTTCTAGGAGTCTCACAAGGCCTACTTCACTGGACAGCAGTTGGTGTATGCAACTTGGGTGTATACATAACTTTGCCAAGCAAGGCAGTCTTCAAATATCTGAAAGGCTGCTGTAAAAGAGAGAACATCTGTTCTCTCCCGCTGTAGAGGGCAGGATGTGAAATAATGGTTTTAAATTGCAGCCGAGTAGATCTAGATTGGATCTTGGGGAAAAACGTCATTACTTTTAGAACAGTAAGGCAGTGGAACAGAAGTAGCTGTCAGGTGAGTCCTTCCTTGGAGCTGTGCCTCGGATCCTTTTGTGGCTGGACCCTGGTAATACTCTAATTAAGGAGATTAAGAAATGAAGTAGGTTACTTGCCCTGTCACAGGATCAGGATATTTCCCTTCCTCCCCAAAGAGAAGCTCTGTTCTGGTGCCTCAATTTCATTTTTAGATTCCCTGTTGAGAAAACTGATTCACCAGTGCCAGAAGGCTTCAGAGATCTGTTATCATTGGTTTCTGAAGAACTGGTAAGACTGTTTTCATACTTTGGTGGGGATCCAGTGTCATGCTTTGGCAGATCCCATCAAAGAAGTGGCTGAAACTACCTTCTGCTTTGGGTTCAGTTTTGGGAAACTGGAGAGTCCCAGCACTGCTGTACCCAGAAAAGAGATGAAAAGCGAAAACATTCTGCTGTGGTTTATATAGTCTCAAGGTGGATCCATTGGAAGCCTAAACATTCCCCCCATGAAGAGTGATTTGGCCATCTGATGTTGCTGCCTAGGAAAGTAATTTCCTGTGTATCAGTCAGTAATCGTTGATGTTTATTTATCTGCTTTTTAAGGATGGGTTAGACCAACTCTTGCTGGGGTGGTTTAGATGTGGATGATCCTACCTTAAGCAGGGTGTTGGATTATGTGGCCTGTGAGGGCTCTTCTATCCTTCTTTTCTATGGGTAGAAACAGACATCACCTTTTGTCACCTTTGTGCCACCAGAAAAATTGATCAGTTGATTGGTGGCCCCAGCACTGAGACCACACTGGAGAGTTGAACTTGCTAATTGGCGGCTCAAGTCCTAGACCATCAAACTTGCTCAAGTGTGGTCTGAGGGCTAAGACTGCCAATCAGCCGATTGGTGGCCCCAACCCCAGGACCATGTTACCACACTGGATTGTCCCAGCTTTCCCCATTTCCTCTTGTGGGCCTGTTTGTCCTGCAAGATGAACAGGCAGGACAGCAAGAGACATGTGTTTTGCCCAGTGAAGCAGATCAGCTATGCCGGGATATATCCAGTACAGCTGATCTGCTTCTTTTGGCGACGTGTTTCTAAACCATGACTTTATGGGCATGGTCAAATGGCACATGTTTAGTGTAATTTATATCTACTTCCATGAGCCTGTACTGTCTCTGCTCTCGTCAGATGGTATGTATCCTGTTCTTTTACCCTTCATCTCACTCTGTTTAGGCTATAATGCTTTAGAGCCAGGGTCGTGGCTTTATTTGTTGATAAGCGCATGATTATGGGAGCAACTGCAATACAGACAGTAACTCAGTTTGTGAGAAGACACATTTTAGTAGGTGGATGTCTTTGTACCAGGACCAGTCTGAAAACAAACATTATCCTCCATGGTTTCAGTAGAATGAACTTACACAGCCGTAACTGAAAGTGATGAAGAATATGCTGAGTTTTATAAGAGATGAATGAGTTATTCAGCCTCCTTTTTATTTTCTATATAGACAATTAGCAGTTCAACACCATATACAAACTATTCAATCTGGCACATTCTTACAGGCCAACGTCTCTCTCACCTGCACAAGTATGGAAGAAACAAAGTGGAAAGAGCCACCTTCATTTTTCTCTATCCAGTGGTTAGGGCACAACTGGCATTCTTGTTCTGCTTGGTTAAATGACACAAATGGCAGGAAAAGCATAGATGTGGCCCTGTATCACTTCTATGTGGGACATCTCTGAGAAGGACACTTTCTATACTTTCTTATAGGGTGTTGTACCAGGCACATACTGAGACCAGGCCTATAAAAATCTCAGTTTAAAACATCTGAGCAAGTGGGATAGGTAGGGCCCAAATGGCTGAGTAATGGGACTCAACCTTTATTCTGGTTATCTGTGCACACTATAATGTGCCGGTTGAACCATTACATTTGGTTCATATGTATTTGAACATAAAAACAACAGGAAGGGAGAAAAGGTTCTCCTGAGGATAGACTTTACTGTTAAAAATGGAAAACATACATTATCACAGAGCTTTACAAAACAAGGGAAATAAAATGTTCCTTGGGGAGATGGACTTGTAAGGAAACAATTTTCTGTTGTTTCTTGAGAACCACTCAGGGGAAAAATACTAAAGTTGGTTTCATTACAGGGAGATGTCTGGCACAGCCCAGCTCTCATTAAACTTCTGATAACCTAAGCTCGGGTATGTCCTCTGTACTATCTACACCTTTGTTCTGGATTCCATGCACCTGGAGCTGAGCAGAGTGAATGCCTGAATGGGACCAAGCTAAATGAACCATAACCTCCTCTAACAGCTGATGCAATAGTCTTTTGTAATCCTCCCAACCTGCTCTCTTGAAATGTCTTTCTTGAACAGTTTTGAGTATCCCCTGAGAACTTAAGATAAATAGGATTATGCAGTCCATTAAAAGAGAGAGAAAATTGTTCTGAACATTAAAAGCAAGAAGTATAAACTAAAAACCTCCTTGCAAATTATAGACTTTATCAGTTTTTAAACTCCCTTAAGGCCTTTTTTATTTCTTTTCCCCATGAGAGATGAGTTTAATCTGGTACTGCCCTGTTTGAAATGAAGGCCTCTCAATAATTGTGTTTTCCAGCATTCCTGTCCCCACTGGACTGCTAAGTAATGTTTGTGTAAAGCCCATAAAGGCAGTAGCCCTGCTGCTACAGTTTGATTAATTCAGTACAGTTTGTTTGGATCCTTGGCCCCTTGAAGGGCTCTGGTTTTAAAGGGCAGTGAATTTCCATTTTCTCTATTCTTGCATGATGTCATTGTGGGCACAAGGAAGGAACGTGAATGGAGCTGGAGCCGTCAAGATTCATAGAGCAGGAAATCTGTGAATTACTGGGTTTGGATTACAGGATGGTTCCACAGAGCTCAGTATATTTTTCCAGTGTTTAAAACAAATAGGTTTTTATTTTAGTTTTATCTTCCCCTTGTTTTTAGAGCTAGTGAAAAGTCAGGGGCCAACAGCAGCTGATCAGCTGATAGGCAGGTGCATCAAAATCTTCTTTATCTGGCTGTGTTGTAGCACTTCAGTCCTGGCCTGCAGTGTTCGCACTGCAGGGCCATGCCTTAAAAAAATACGTATGGCAGTGTTAAGATGAGCATGGCTTTACAGTATTTGGTGCAGCAGACACACTACACATTCAAGGTTCCCTGTGCTGCTACCTTGCAGTGCAGAGCGGGGTGGGTTTTTTTGATCCCGGGAGATCCTATGATCAAAAAAACCCATGAAGAAAAAAAGTGGGGTGGCAGCATATGCTGCCCAAAACTGGAGCCTGGCCAGCTGAAGCCATGCTGCACCTGCTGCCCAGGTTCCTAGCTGCAGGAACACCACAGCTGCAGCTTCCCCTCCCCCCAAGGCCCCAGGTTACCCAGCACAGCAGGGTACCTGCTACCCCACCCAGAGTAACCCACTGCATGCCAGAGCACGTGTGGCATAGGCATTCCCTAGACACAAGTAGCAGCAGCACAAGTGTGCTGCTGCTACTTGTCCCCAGGAAACCAAACGCCCGCACTCATCTGGACATGGCATATGTGACCAAGTGCAGGGAGGGTTTTCTTTCAGCCTTTCAGAAATTTCAAAATCCCTGCTGACTCTTTGAGTTTGCTCCTGAGAGCCAAGTCTGCTGCCTCAGTTGCTTTGGAAACTTCAGTGCTTCGTCTGGTATCAAACAATCCAGGGTTTGTTACCAAGTGACAAATCTGCCTTTTTTGGTGTGAAAAAAAACCTGGATTTACACTGAGTGACTCCAAATTGATGTGTTTGTGTGATTGGTGTTCTGGGATGATTCAGCAGTTTGTGTGCATGTGTTATCTGCCCCCTTGGCCCATTTAGCAGGGAACATAGGTATTGCAGTGCTAGTTCAAGGTGCACTGATACATTGGTCCGATATTGGATCTGTACCAATATAAAGAAAATCGGCTGTATTGGAAGTCGGTCCAATGTGGCCAATAATTCAGCCGATAAATGCCTGTGCATGTGCACAGCCACAGTGCAGTACTCAGGCCACAAGCAGGAGGAGCACAGCCCTGCAGTGTGGAGAGCTGCATGCAGCTGGTAAGACTGTTGTGGTGGAAGGGGAGAGGGGAGGGAAGGGGCTTGGAGGCGGGGCAGATCAATG
>NW_017729031.1:31181056-31185264 GCF_001723915.1 Gavialis gangeticus
CCCCCCCCCCCCGTGGTGAGGGAGGGAGGGGCCAGAGGCAGGTGCTGTCCAGCTGGGGTGGGGTGCATGGTGGAGCTGTAGCTTATCTTCCGGATGTAGCGAGGGCAGCTCCTGCTGCTGCATGCACCCTGGGAGGGCATTGGGAGGCGTGTGCCCTCGGATCTGGGTGGGGTGGGGCATGCGGGCTGCAGCTGTGAGCTACAGCCAGGGCTGCACCCGGCTTTTCTCAGCGGGGGCTATGGAGGGGGCTTCAGCCACCCCAAATTTCGCCGTAGCCCTGCTTCCAGCACCGCTGCCATGTGCCAAGCACAACGCTGGCTCTTCCCAGCTCAATCCCCGCCTCCCCCTGTGCGCCAGAAAGAGCTGAGGCTGTGCTGGGCACATGGCGGCAGCGCTAGGAGTGAGGCTATGGTGAAATTTGGGGTGGCTGCAGCCCCTTCCATATCTGCCTGCCCCGAGCCCAGCACCCACCAAGAAGAGCCTGGTGCAGCCCCAGCTCCAACTTGCAGCTGCACCCAGCCCATCCCCTTCCTGCACAGATCTGGGGGCATCCCTCCTGGGCCCTCCTGGGGTGCATGCAGTGGCAGGAGCCACCCCCCCTTCCAAGCCACAGCTACGTCCTGCGCCCTGCCCCGGCTGGGCAGTGCCTGCCCCAGTGCCTCCCACAGGAGGGGCATTGATCTGCCCCCCTCATGTCCCTTCCCTCCCACCTCCCTCCCCTTCCACCACAATGGACTTACCAGCTGCACGCAGCTCTCCATGCTGTATTGGAAATTGGATTGGTATAGACTGATATGCCTCCTTAAAAATCGGCTGTCAGTATTGGCCTCCAAAATCTCTATTGGTTCACCCCAAGTGCTAGCTGTACAGAGAGCTGGACTCTTCAGCTCAGGTGGTAGTGTCTCCTCCTTTTAGGTGCTGAAGGTCCCTGGTTTAGTGCCTGATGATGGCAGTCATGTAAGGAGCTTTAGATATGCATTGTTCCTTGGAGAGTCTATAGCCCGAGTAAGAGGATTATCCCTGTTTTACCATTGGAGGAGGCGAGGTAGCAGCTGAGGCACAAACACTTGCTCAAAGTCACCTTGGAACTTAGTGACAGAGCTGAGGATGGAACCCACTGTCACCTTTTAAAGTGACAGTGCCACACGTGAATAACTACTATGAATTATTGCAGCATGAGGGGAGGGAAGGGAACCATTAAATTCTCTAATGATGAGCTGTTGATTTAAAATGGAAATGGTTCATTTCAGCCCTGTTCCTGTGGGACAGAGGCTGACATCCAGCATCAGGACCACGGCAGCCATCCTTGTGTGTAGGGGACAAAAAACCTGAATGGCCACAGAGACAGGGCTGGTCTTTCTACCTTAGTGCAGTGATTCTCAGTCAGATGGGCAGTGCAGTACCATGCACCTTTGCCCATGCTAGGCTTACAGCATATTCAGTGCCTACCTTTGAGCACTAATGACTTCAGTTTTTTTTGTCTGACATGCCGTTGTTACCTGCAAGATCAGGGGACTTGACTTCTTTTATCCAGGAAATCTCGGCCCAGTCCTATGCCCGGTGGTAGTCCACGGAAGTTGCAGATATTCCACCTCACCTCACCTGGAAGACCAGGACATTTTCATTTGGGTGCATTAACAGTGATTTAACAACAAATGTCAGTATCCCAAGTTTGACAATTTTGGCCGTGTCTCCTATGTTTTCTGATATGCTGGCTGCCGAGATTGGTGTAGCTCATCAATGATCATATAGGTCTACTGTCACAAGCAACTGTATTTGGGATATTATCATTTCTTTGCTGAGTTGGACTCAAAACAGAAATGTGGAGCAGGAGAGGAAAATTAGTAATTGGAGAATGAAGTGTTTGGGTGAAATCCTGACCCGTTGGAAGTCTATGAAAAATTTTACAACCGATCTCAGTGGGTCAAGGAACTTCACATTTTGCCACCACAGTGATGGCCTGAATCCTCTCAGGTTAGTAGTGGCTGAATGTTGTTTGACACCTAGTAGCTGTTTGTGACATACATGAAGCTGGTTAGTGATCTAGGGGTAGTGGCTGGTGGGCAGGTTTACATATCACTGAAAATTATTCCTGTCATCTCTTGCAGACAGGTAAGAGACTGCATGACCCTATGCATGAATCCTTCAGACCTTGGCTGACACCCCTTGTCAGGTAAACTTGTGGTGACTCTTGAGAGGTCTGAACCTGTTCTATAGGAAATCTGTTCTCCAAGGCTAAGTACAGACAGTCAACAAGGCCAAGGCTGAATCAGTTCAATCTTTGTAGGTTAGTCTAGGCTGCATAGACTGAACCAATAAGCAAGTGAACAGACATTTTCTGTTGATTCTGGAATGCAGCCTCCTGCCTGCAGTGGTCCAGGCCAGAAGCCATGGAGCTCCCTGCTTGTCTGGAGCAGATAACCTGAGCCAAGGCTAGCCCACCTACCCTGAGAGGTGAGATTTACAGGTGAGGTACAAAGCATTCTGGGATGCTGGGGGACTGCTAGTTAACTTGAATCTGGAGGGGATCTGGAACAGAAGTTCAATAAACTGATTTAACCTAAATCAGTTAAACCTGGATGGCTGTAGAATCAGACCTATCTTAAACCAGTTTTGGCCATTTTGAAAACAGTTTGCGTGCACTGAAGTTTTTGTTGTGCTACAGATCTGAGCCAGTTTCTGATCACTTATACTGATTTATGTGTCATTTCTGTCCCTAGCCCATGGCTGTCAGCCCATCTTTTGCACAAGCCATGGAAAGCCAGGCTGGGTCTAGAAGCTGCGTTGTTCAAGGCTGGGAACTGAATGCTGAAAAACTGTTTTGGAATCAGTCAAAATCCTAAACAGACATTCAAGCATGCTGATTTCTCTTGGTTGTTTATATGACCTCTAGGAAATAAATTGGAAAGATAATTTAAGCTTTGACTTTTATGTCTGTCTGGGTTGAATGCACGCAGATTTTCTTGTCTAGGCTTAAGCCATTAAGCTGAAAGGCTGATGGTGCTTTTGAGTCCCCTTTTACTTGACGCATATGTTGTGGTAAAAATACCTTGTGGCATCACACGGACCGGAGCGGAAGTGGGCTGGTATCACTGATGTTCTTCTTTAAGTGTGGTCAGAATGAAAAACTGCACGAAACAAAACAGATGACCCTAAGGAGAGAGCTTAACAGGAAAATTGTCTGCCATGCTAGGACTTTTCAGCTGTAAATCTAGTTTATATTTTAAATCTCTTTCTCAGACTCCCATAGACATGTGTTTTGGGCTTTAAAACTACTGAGACACGATGCTCTAGAGTCCTTACACCAAGTTGTATGTTTTTATTGTAGATTAATAAATTTTGCTTCTGATATTTTTAAAATAGCAGGAACTTCTCAATCAGTTAAATAGTTTTTGATTCCTGAAAGTCCAGTATATTGGCAAACATGTGGCCAAAATTATGTTCTTGTCTGTTGCTAGGAAACTGGCCTCCCTCTAGAATATAATTTAAAAATGATCTGTGCAGGATTTGCAGAAAAAAAAGTAAATGCAAACAATATAGAGCCCCTCTATGTAGGGCTGTCTAGATTTACAGATGCATTTCTGCTGGTGACACTGGAGAACTGTTTTTTAAATTTTAAA
Organism: Gavialis gangeticus; assembly: GCF_001723915.1. Classification (NCBI taxonomy): domain Eukaryota; kingdom Metazoa; phylum Chordata; order Crocodylia; family Gavialidae; genus Gavialis; species Gavialis gangeticus. The sequence continues at coordinate 31,184,677 of NW_017729031.1, forward strand.
TGCTGAATCCAAAAGCAGGCTTCCCCAATTACTAATTTGTTTGTATCAAGCCCCAAAATGGTTTCACCCTGGGGTTAAGTAGTACAGTGAAGCACCTGTCTAAAGCTACACATGTTTATTTTATCAGGTTGCATTTTCTGTCCTTAATCCTGGTGATAATGCCCCAAATCTGGGTTGAAGTGATGCTTTTGATGCTCCCATTGTTTGGGATATATCAGCATTTTCAGTAAAGCATTTATTATTGAAGATGTACAGATCAGATCCCCACACACAATTACTCAGAGCCTGATCCTGCAAAATGCTGTATATTCTCAATGCTTCATTCTTCACAGGATCAAGAATTTAAGGCTGAAACTATGCAATGTTCAGGGTTTTTGTTTTCCCTACATCCCATTTTCACAGTTGTCATCAAAGATATGTGCTGCATCAGATTGTACACAAGTGAACATTCCTGCTGAGTTGAATGACATCACTTTTCACACAAGGAAAGTGTATTGCAAGCTCGGAGGTTTGGATTATAAACTTGTTGGCGCAGAGAAACTAACCAGGACTTTCAAACCGGGTGGCAGAGTGAAATAAAATGATGTG
>NW_017729031.1:31190264-31192529 GCF_001723915.1 Gavialis gangeticus
CAGCCCCTTGCAGGCTGGAACTCTCCACGCCTGCAGGAAGCTCATCGCAAAACTGCAAAATCCACGGGTTTCTCCAATAAAGTGAGAAGTCCACGTTTGCCTCTGATAAAAGGTAAAATCCATGGTTTATTCTGTTTTTCCATGGGAAGTGGAAAACCCAGATCCCTGCTGATGTGCGTGTGCATGCATATGTGAAGTACTGAGTACCTAGAGCTTCCACTGACTTCTGTGGAACTTTAGAAACCATTTTGAGTGCCTCATTTTTAATCTATTTTAGAACCAGTCGTCTATTTCTAAAGTATATAGGAATGGAATGGGGAGGACATCGTGGTCTCAAGGAACATTTTTATTGAAAAAAATTGTTGGACTAGAAAACCCATGAAAAGGCATGGGACCACTCCTTGTCACTTGCTGCAGTGATGAAGCAAAGGAACTGCCTCATTGCTGATGGGCAGATGGTACAAAAGTCCATTCAGCAATGAGCAGTTTTGCTCTTGCATTCACTTAGTTTTTATCTTCATGAAGAGCAGATGGACTGTGCATCCAGCATTGAATGGATTGAAATGACAGGGACTGAATTAAAGAAAATGTTCATGGAGGGAAAACTAGTGAAAGACAGGGAGCCTACAAAAATCCTTTCCTAGCCTCTAGAGGATTTATAAGGCACCACAGAATCCTTCCCAAAGCAGGCTTTAAAAACTATTTAAAAAATGCAAGAAGGCACCAGAAAAGTTATCACTGGAGCTTATTTGAAACCTGGAATGAAGGGAGTTCAAAAACACTATGGTTTTTGTCAAAATTTTTCTCAGTGAATATTTTCCAACCATCTCTAGTTACTATAATAATACTTTCCACTTTTGTGAATAAATGCCTCGCATCTGAGAATCTTTTAGAGTTTTAAGTGATTAAGCCCCCAAAAGAGCATGGAAGATCAAAAGCTCACAGCTGATGGAAGTCACTCCATTGACTTCAGTGGACCTTGTGTCAAGCCTGTTGCTCGTGAGAAGTAGGTGAATATTATCATCCACCTACACAGGAGCAGAATGAACCACGGGGGGGTGGCTGGGTCCTGTGACCTTCAGTATGATTTACTCCCCCTGTATCAAACTCCTGGCTTTTTACAAATGAAACCTATTCCTGATCAGATTTAGACTTGAGAGACATAATTACAACCATCCACATCCATCCAGCTATTAAGTAAGAGCATAGATGATAACAAAGGCCCTGGAACTGTAAACCGTTGTCTGCATGCTTATCTGTGCGTGAGTGTAGTCCTACCAAACTGAGCTAAGGCTGTCCTGTACAGAGTTCAAGGTAGTGGGTTTTCTAGTGTGTGTAAGAGTGGGCAGTAGCATAACTAGTAGGGAGTGAAGAGAGCCCAGGGAGCCTGTAGCAAGGGGCTGCTGCCACTTGAGTTGATGCTGCTACAGCAGCAGTAGCAGCTGCCTTCCCCTGCCATCTATAGTGGTTGGCACTCCCATGCCCCAGGCTCTGAATTAGCTCACTTTGCCTCTGGGCGTGGGCACTAACTAATGGTAGGAACTCCAAGTCAAACTTTGAGGAGCCTTGAGGTGGTGATGAAAATGGTAATAGAGCCCCTGTGTCTTGACTTCTTCTGTGTAACAACTTGACCAGGTGGATGGTTGTCTGATTTCAGACCTTTGTTGGGACTGCAGCACTTCAGTACAACCTGGAACGAAGCCATCATCCTTTGGGAAATGCCTTATAGTAGAGAATACTGAAGCACATCTCAACAACACAGACTACTTCAAACACATCACACCTGTCTTCTACTCTCTGCCCTGACTTTCCATGCAATATTAAATCAAGATTTCAAATTTTTCTTACCTTAATGGTCTGGCCCAGTGATTTTCAACCTGTGGTCTGTGGACCCCTGGGAGTTTGCAGACTAAGTCTAAGGGGTCTGTGAAAGATGACTATGATCAATCAAAAGTATATGGATACTCACACTTACAATTCAAAGGGGTCTGCAGCTCTATTCAAAATTTTTTAGTAGCCTGCTAAGAAAAAAAAAAAGGTTCAAAACTGCTGATCTGGCCGCCTCATATCTAGAAGATTTCATGAAGTCCTGAAATGAAGACCATGGTTACTAACTGTGCTCCTGTTCTCTCCCAGACAAAAGCTCTTTGGTGCAGGAACCATGATTGTCTTTGGGAACTGTTCAAAACTGTGGAATAAAGTCCCACAGGGCCAGAGGACCACAGCAACACTCTCCACCTTCTGCACTGGACCTGGCATGCTTCT
>NW_017729031.1:31197529-31197971 GCF_001723915.1 Gavialis gangeticus
ATGGTACCAATTCATTCTAATTCCAAAAAATTAGAATAATTTAATGAAAACAAAACCCTTAAAACAGCCTGCCTTCTCCAACCTAAACAAAGAGCAATGCATTTAAAAACAGAAAAAAAGCAAACCCCAAACCAAAACCACTGCACAGGCAGTTCTTTCCTCAGGGGTTGGAGAGACATAATGAGCTGCACATGACAGATATTGGTCATGGTGGTTAATGCCCTATTGGATTACAGAGCAGCAAGCAGAAGTGGCAATGGTAGCATAAAAGCCTGTATAAAATAGATTAGCTCAACCTAGGAAAAGTTAATTAGGTAAAACCTGTAATTCAGCTCTCCAGTTGGGATTGAAATTTGTGGGGTGGAGGTAGGGGTGTGGGTGGAGGTGGGATGTGTTTGTGGGGGATGTGGGCAGAGTGGGTGGAGGGGCTTGGGGGTGTGGT
>NW_017729031.1:31197986-31240630 GCF_001723915.1 Gavialis gangeticus
GGGCATGTGGGGCTTGGGGCAGGGAGGGGCCTAGGAGATGTGGGTGGGTTGGGCCAGTGAGGGGCTTGGGAGTGGTGTGGGCCCCCATGGCACACAGCCCCCACCAGTGGTGGCAGCAGCAACAGCAGCAGGGGGGAGACCCTTGGGGCGCTCATGGTCTGTGGCAGGCAGAGCCCCCCCCCCCCCCAGTGGTGCATGGCTCCGCAGACTGTACATGGTGGCACGGAGCCAGCCCTGCCTGCTGGCTTGTGCCTTCAGATCATACCAGACTGGCTCTGTGCCACCACGTGCGTTGCCTGGCACTGCAGGTAGGAGCCACATGCCATCAGGCTGGGCCAGGCTGGCTCTGTGCCTCCAAGTGGGGCTTCCATCACTCCAGTAGGGTGCCACATGTGGAGGCATGGCATCCTACTCCGGCCCAGGGGCGTGCACTCCTGACTGCAGTGCCAGAGCTCCACTTGGTGGTATGGAGCCCACCCAACCCAATGGCAAGAGGACAGGGAGCTGTGGTGAGTTGCACACTCAACTCAGGCTGGGCATTGGGTTGAGCAGGCTCCATGCCACCATGTAGAAGCACAGAGCCAGCGCGACCTGGGCCGCTAGCGTGTGGCTCCCACATGCAGTGCAACAAGCCCCACATGGAATCACAGAGCCAGCCTGCACCAGTTTAAAAGTGAATGCCAGCGGGCCAGGCAGGGCCAGCTCCGTGCCGCCATGTGCAATCCTTGACACTCAACTGGACCCACGTGGCTGGGGGGGGCTATTCCCCCTGCAGACCATGAGCACCCCAGGTGCCCACTGCCTGCTGCTGCTGCTGGCTTGCTGCTGCTGCTGGCAGTATTACTGGGGCTGTGTGCCATAGGGGGGCATGTGGCAGGGGCCCCCATACATCCCACGTGTCCCCCCCACAAACCCCACACTCATACAACCCCCACATCTCCCACATACACTAACACCTATCCCCCACAAACCCCACACACTCCCCCACACTCACCCAAACACACACCCACACTCTTTCCAAAAACCTCCTACAAACTTCACACACTGTGCCACAAACCCCCACACCCACCAAAAACCCCATATACAGCCACACTGCCCCACACACTCCCACACCCAGCCCACACACCCCAACACACCCGACACCTTCAGCCCCCCACAAACTCCACACTCACCCACATCCTACCACAACTCCCCCACAAAACCCCTAAAAAGCCCACCCCCACACATGTCCTCCACAGACCCCCACAATCTCCCCACACACTCCCACACCCCCCCACAAACTCCCCACAAAACCCACACTGACACATCCACAGCCCCCTGCACTCCTTCACAAACCTACCTCCACAAATCCCACAGCCACTCACACCCCACGCACAATATACATGTATAAGACTTTATTTTGAGCTGTGATGCAACTGCCTCTATACACATGATGCAAAGACACCTAAATCAGGACAAAAAAATTTTTAAAAATAAAATTAAAATAGGTTCTACTCGATGTTTGATTTTGTTTTTAACATGTGATTTATTTTTTTTTTCTGGTCTCATAACAGGGGGCGGGGCACCTGTTGAGGGGCAAGGCTACGCTTGCTGCCCTCAACAGCTCACCAAAGCTCATTAAGCAGCTTTCTAGCCAAGATAATTGTCCACCCCTGATCTATACTGTGACCAAGTGCTGGGAAATTCTTTATCCTTGGCTGAACTAAAGCAAACAGGTTTGGAGTGCAAGCACTGAAAGTCAGGCCTGAAACAAAGAAACCCAACTCTGACCTGCAACAAAGATACAGTTACATGTAGTTGTCACAATTGAACCATGTGTGGGCAAAAAACCATCACTGCATTTAAAAAAGCCCAACATCATAGGACCAAGGCTTGCACACAACCCCCTAAACCTGTAAGTTAATATCTTGTACAAGCTGGAGATGGATAAATGGAGACATGTGAGTGTTTGCCCACACAATAATTTTAGTGGCAGAGCAGTGACTAAAACTAAGTGTCTTGCCATGTGGACCCTCATAACTCGACTGTACACTCTCATTCCATGACCTTGTATTTCAAGAGTCATTATCACAACTCCTATATATTCTGTAAATATTACGTTAGACAATTGTATTTAATTCTCCTTATTCTAACTGGATGCTTTTCTCACATTCACTTCCAAGTTCTAGAGTAGTGTGAGCAGCTACTGTTAAACTGGTGTTGCATGTCTTTCCAGAATACTAAGTTCTGAGCATGTAAAATTATGTGTGTATGGATAAACACACATGCTCACATAGACATTTATGGTCTCATTTGCAATGTTGTTGGTCTGGAATAAAATCTTAGCATCTCTATAAAGTACCCCAGACTTATCAGCATAACAGAGAGCCCTAGTTGCCCCACAGTCTTCAGACCTCTCTGTGAACCTCCTGGATAGCAGACGTAACAGGTTGTCTACACAAGTTACGTTTTTCATGTGATCAGGCCTCTGAAAGCGCTCTGCAGCCGTGACGTAACATACATGCACAGCTGCAGAGCACTTTTAAAATGGCTGATTGTGCAAAAAAATTAACTTTGGTCAAATGACGTATTAGATGAAGATGCTCTAAAGCGGAGCACCCTAGGCAACTTGTATTTTCTCCAAGGTTAATTTTTTGCACTTTGCGGAGCTGTCAGTGTGGGAGGGAGCAGCATGCAGCCACCAGCTTTACCTGGCTGGAGCTGGAGGTGAGGGGGGGCATAAAATGGGAGCCCCCTTGCCTCATGGACCTGGCCTAGCTCCCCTCAATACCCCAGCCAGTGTAGCTGGAGGGGGCCTGCAAGGTGAGGGGCTCCATTCCACCCTATACCCGTCTCCAGCTCTAGCCAGGCAAAGCAGCTGCCAGCTGCTCATTCCTGTTCCCCCTTCCTCCTCCGCTGACACCCCCAGAGCTGGGCAGGGGGTGGGACAGGTCTGGGGAGAGGGGTGGTTCAGCAGCCTAGAAGGATGTATATGTAACACCCCCCCCCCACCTGCTGACCACAGCCACTGCAAGCTGGCTTGAGCCCCCTGACTCAGCAGATGAGCATCTCTTGGGTTGGAGTGGGGGAAGAGAGGGGATTCTAACTCATGGTACTTTATGTAACATAAAGTGCCATGAATTAAGAGTGGGGTCCTTAAATGTCTGTAGGCACCCTGACAATTAATGGAGTTCTTCATACGGAAAGAAAAATTAAATAGTGGAGACTTTTAAAATGGTAGAGTAAAAAAATCACACAGTTACACTTATATCGTTGCTTATGTGGCACTGAAAGAAGATGTAACTAAAGCACACGGTGTTTGACGTTTTTCCCATGCCTGTTCTTAGTGCGACTGAAAGCATTATTTGGAATTCCTCTGGAACTGTGAAGACTCCAATGCTTATCCTGTTCGCTCCTCTACCTCTGTTTTCTGTTGCGCCATGTAATGAAGATGAATCAAGTAGGTGTAAAAAACTCAGTACTAGCACAGCAGGATTATTTAACTGCCACTTTAACAAGGCAGTAAAGATAATGGCTGGTCAGAAGTCTCTGAATTTCTCGCAATCTTAAAATACATCTTTAGTCCATTGTGTTTCACTTTGCTTCTGAAATTGCAAAACCCGTATGCTGGGTTTGGCAGCTGATAATATTAAAATGCAGCTCTGAAAACTGATTCTAAAACCTACATGGTTTCTTACTGAATGGATCTGCTTCCTATCTGCTAACTTCAGTGATTAAAATAAAACTTTGGTGCTTTTATTTGGTGCGCTTAGCCCTGCAGATCCTGTATGACTCAGAGGGGATTTTCTTGCAACCCCTTCCACTTTGTACAAACCAGTAGCTAAAGTCCACAGCATCCCTAGGAGGACAACGCAGCACCACTGTTGTCCCTTTATTTTAATGGTAGGGGAAAACTGAGACACAGAAAGGTCTTGTGACACGGGCTCCCATCTTTGGATATGAGCTGCAACAGAAGTGCTGAGCTTCTACCATCCATCCTTTTCTCCCCTTGCTGCCCTGAGGCACTGCAATATTGCTGAGCGTTGACGTTTCCATTACCAAATGAATGTGACTAAGTTATTTTCCCTTCTCGCTTCTAAATCCTTTTGATCATTGGATCCACATGGTTGAATGCAAGTGGAATTAATATCACTTGAGGCCTCGCTGGCTCCTTTAGTGTAGCGTGTCTTTTTTTCTCACATGTGTTCAATATGAGAGCCTCTGATCAACTGAAAACAAATACAGTGCATTTGTTTCCTTAATTCATTTTACAAGCATCTAAGATCCTGGGCTGCTGTTCCCCAGCTAACATATGTTAAGAAAATAGCATATGGCTAGATTCATTTTTCTGTGGCTTTGTGTGGCACAGGAGCAGGCCAACTGCTTGCTGACATGGGCCAATAATTCTTCAGCTGAGAAATGTAACTATTGTGACTAGAGTCGTGAGAACCTCAACTGTTTCTCCTTGTTGAGGCTCTGCCTGGATCTCTCTCATTCCATTTCTGCCTGATGTAGGTTGGACTCATCTTGGGTTTTGAGATCAGTCAAAAGCCAAAACTGGATGTAAAATAAAACCTCCCAAATTTGCTTTGATTAGGGCTAGAAATTACAACTAGGGCACAAAATGTTTGCCATCCCCAGCAAAACTGGCCCAACATTCAGATTTATAATGAACTTTGAAAATCAGACAGTTTTCTCAAAGTTTCCTTCTAATTATGCTGTCTAAAGATGTATAGTGTTTTACTTGAGTTTATTCTTTTGCCCATTTTACTGTCTTTTTTCACACCTAGCTGTGGTAGATGCAACATAGAGTCATTCATGGAGAATTCATCAGTGCAAAGGAACAGCAGTGTCCTTAAAGCAAACAGTTAATCATTATTTTAATCAATCAGTGGATTAGGCAATGGTCCTGGGAACAAACTACGCTTGTCCATTGACCTAAGAGGCCCATTCTCGGCTGGATGCTGCAATCCATTCTGGTGTATAGTGTCTATTCTTTTTGCTCTCGAGGCCTGCATTGTGTGGGTAAGTTACTTTCCTTGTAGAAAGGGATGGGCTGGGAGGAGAGTGGGAGTGTGGGTTCACTTCATACGCAGAAGTTCAGCTGAACTTCCAGGTTTGTGGGGCTGGATAGGTACCAGAGGGTGAAGTGTAATGCGTTTGCATTGCAGATGGTCAGTGGATATAGGCTTTAGGGCAACCTTACCTATCAGTATAGATATACCCTCTGAATTACTTCCTCTGGCTGCAGGGTTCACTCATGCTTTTTTCCTCTCCTTGCCTCCTGGAGAAGATATTTGGTATCATTCCTGGGCTGGTGACGGCATGCAGCACCGATCATGAATGCCCGTTGATACTTCAGTGGGTATATGGTATTATAGCTTTTCCTCTAGGCAAGTGTCTGTTTCCATCAAATTTGTAGGGTTTGAGAGAGGAAGTCATTGAAATATTGTCCAAAGAACCAAAACTGAAATAAAATACAGGCTCAGGTTATTTGGATAGAGCAGACTTGGCAACAAAGCTATTTAGCCTTCTACATTTTCAGCATATGCTGGGTTTGCGTTTGTGTGTTCCCCACACTTCAGTGAAAAGGGGAAGACAGCAGAGTGGTTCTCTAAGATGCATGGTATTTTTATGATCTGTCTTGTTACAGCCATATTATGTTCCTGAATGTTTCAGGAACTGCTCACATAAGGGCTCAAATAAGTGACAGGTCTGGAGAAGTCCAGGTATGAGCAAGGGTGTTACTTATTCAAGTACTAAATATACCTAAAAGTGGCAGATTCAAGTCTCTCATACAATTCATATGATGTTTTTGATTGAAAATATCCAACCTCTTCACAAAATAAATTGATGAAGGCTCCTGACAGCTCTAAGATCTATAATAAGCACGTAGAGAAAACAGAGGCCCAGAGAGGTGATGTGACTTCCTGAAGACCTTAGATTGAGCCAGGATCAAAAATAAAATGCGTAAGTCCTGGTTCCAGTTCTCTGTTTTCATTACTGAATCTTCCATGGACCTGTCTGGATTGTTTTGCTACAAATCTATCTACTAACATGGTGAAAAAGATGCTGTAAAATGTCTCTGCTGTTTGGATGGAAAGTTGTGGCATTTAATCTAAGGAGCAAAAACTCTTGCCGACTTTTATGTCTGGTTTCAGATAACTTAGTCATTCAGAATGTATGATTGTTGCCTCAGAGGCAGAAATCTCTCATTGTCCCATACCTTTCTGAGCAGATTCCTGGGTGATAAGACATGGGCAGGTCACTGTGATTCACATACCCCACAGAACTGCAGTAGAATAGTTCATGATTAACGGGTTTGTACTGAGCTGCCAAAACAGGTGCAGAAAGATACACTCCTAGATCCACAGCTAGTGTAAATCAGTGTAGCTTCATGGCTGGCATGGAGCTAGACTGATTTATATCAGCTGAGCAGTTGGCTCATCACTTTCTAGAGCACCCCCCATTAACAAAACAATCTCAGTGTTGTAAAAATGTCATTCACCTGCAGTCGTGTTGGCTTCTGCAGTTTACCTTTTATTCAAAGGAAATTAAACCAGAAACACTGTAAATCTCCCTCTCCACCCTTCCTCCCATTTAGGTGTTTGATTGTGATTTAAAGCATGCCTATTAAATATGCCAGGTACACAATGAACCACTGCTGCTCAGCCTGCAAATGCTGCCCGAGGTACAATGAAGGTTGCTGGGTTTCCATAGAAGCCCAGAGTGTTACCAGCCGGTCACTACAGTGATGCAGTGCAAAGGGAGCATTGTAGTGTACAGAAACGTCTTTTTTAAAAAGGGCAGCAGGTGAAGTCCGTTCAATCTCCATCTCCTGGCAAATGTAGTTAGTTTAGACTCCTCCTCACTAGATTAGCAAGTCTGCCTGCAAGGGAAGAGCACCTTGGCAGACAGGCTCAGTAATCTAATGAACAGGGCTCTAAACTAGGCTTGCTGGGCGATGGAGACCAAAGCCATGGGGGAAATGGGAGACACAGAGAAAACATAAGCAGGAGGGGGCAACATGGGAGGCCTTCTCATTCTTCCTGAGAGAGGAGGGCAATCGGGTAGTTACCTTAGGTGCCTGTACAGCATGAATGCACAGAACCTGGGAAATAAGCAGGAAGAATTGGAAAGTCCTTGCACAGTCACAGGACTGTGACGTGATTGGAATAACAGAGGCTTGGTGGAAGCTTGCATGACTGGAGCACTGTCATGCATGGGTACAAACTATTCAGGAAGCACAGGGAAGGGAGAAGAGAAGGAGTTGCACTTTATTTAAAAGAGCTGTATGTTTGCTCAGATCTCCAGTATGAAATTGGAAGCAGGCCTGTTGAAAGTCTCTGGGTTAGTCAGAGGGGAGAGCAACAAGGGTGATGTTGTGGTGGGGGTCTGTTATAGATCACCAGACCAGGAGGATGTGGTGAATGAGGCTTTCTTCAGACAGCTAACACAAGTTTCCTGATCACAGGCCCTGGTTCTCATGGGGGCCTTCAGTCACCCTGATATCTGCTGGGAGGGCAATACAGCAATGCTCAGGCAATCCATGACGTTATTGGATAGTGTTGGGAACACCTTCCTGGTGCAGGTGTTGGAAAGGCCAACTAGGGGCTGTGCTCTTCTTGACCTGCTGCCTCACCTCAATCTCTAGAAAGATCATGGAGCAGGTCCTCAGGGAATCCATTTCTAAACACTTGGAGGAGAAGAAGGTGGTTAGGAACCCTTTTTTTCCCCACCTGGTCTTGATCTGTGTCAGGGCCTTTCCTTGCACTGAAATTCTTCTGTTATTATTATTGGCATTGTTAAGAGTGAAAGTAGCTTGTCACTTCAGCCACTTTGGGAGGCACGTTTGAGAGTAAAGTATAAATCACCATTTTGAGCAGACATCAAGTTTCATGAAGATTGACCATCTACCCACACAGCTGGCCAAATCATGCATGTCTTTCCATCACAAAGACCAGTGGCCAAGGAAACATTCAATTCTCCACCCTCTTGGACACACCAAACATACAGTCTGAATTGCAAAGTCACAGATAGTCAGAGACATTTTCTGTTCCCAGGACTTTGGAAACCAGATTTTTGTTCCTGGCTTTCCCAGTGACTTTCTATATGACCTTATGAAAGTCACTGAGATCCAGAGCTTCAAAATGGAGTGAGAAAGATTAGGCATTCAAACGGGGAACCACCTTCACTTCAACTCCAGCAGGCTAGTAAGCAGCACAGTGGTGACCCTGCAAGGGAGGTGCCGTGCATCTGCAGAGTGAATGGGCTGAAACACTTTTCCTTCTGCTTAGGATGGAGTTAAGTCACCAGCCCACAGCCATTAAAAGAGCTAGTGAAAAATGTAGATTATAGGGCAAAGAGGCTGGGACTGTGGCCAGGGCATGCTGAATGTGAAGTAGTTGAGCACATGAGTGCCCATGGAGCCTGAAGGTGTACAGCAGCTGGCATGCGCTCGGGGGCTATGTCAGACATGCTGAGACCACACATTGTGGAGTTCCTATAACACACCTGCAGTCACTCTGTGAACAGGACAGTAGCTGCTTTTACAGCTGTATTGTCTAACTTGGCATTGATCAGCTATAAGAGATACGGCAATAAAAGCCCTGTAGCTTCCACCATTTCTATCAGTGAAGCTGCATCAGGGCACAGTACAAGTTTAGGCTTAGCAGTCTGGGTTTCTAAGATAGGTAGAGAACACTGATATTGGTCTAGTTTCTTCTTTATTAATTTGCAACCATCTAGTCAGGCACATAAGCCATATCCTTATTCCCCTGCTCCCCCATACCTAATGTCTGCAAAGAAAGGACACTATTATAAAAGGCACCTCAACCAGGCTCTGTTTGATGCTTTGTAGACACCTGCTTTGTGGGGATAATTAACTACTTAGACATTCATCTTTTTCTTTAGAAGAATTTGTGCCCACAGAATACTTCCAGCAATTATTTTGCTTGTGACTTTGGAGGCTACTTGAGCCTAAGCATTCCAAAATCCACAAAGACAACCACACAAAGTAGAAATACCCTAGGAATTTCCTTAGCATAACTAGCTTACTTTTTTGTGGAAACTTCTTCAGGTTTCAGTGCGTTCTTTTTATTCCTCATTTATTGGCTCAAGATATTGGTTACCCTTCCTTGTACCTTTTATTGTAACCAGAAGGAACTATTGTTTTTTTAGCTACCTCCCCCAAAAGAATGAGCTTTTCTTACTCAGACTTTCAAAGTCTTTCTGTGGGTCTGTTGGGAAATGCAGCCAGCATCCAAAAGTTTTCAAAGTAGCTAAAGATTTTTTTTTTGAGTGCCTCAGTTCCAGGTGTTAAATTTTGAAACCTTTTAGGTTTGACTGTCAGGAAGTGCTTAACCAGTAAGGTCTTGAAAATCTTCGTCCTTGTGAACAGACAGTTGTTCCCTGTCTCCTGCCTTTCTAGGATCTTAAATGCTGGAACAGAAGGAACATTGATGCAAACCCTTGATCTTAGGGGCTTGTTGCATGGGACACTTAACATGTTTGATTTAGATTATGGTAAGCATTTCTGTTTCATATGAGAAGCTAGAACATGTTCTGAGTAGTCGCACAGTAATACTCTGATCTCAGTCTGCTCTGGACAGGACTGGAGCCAGCTGTCCATTGCCCCTCCCCAATCCTGATGCTGACCCCAGACCTGGGCACTGTAGCTTACATGTGCAAATCCCATGCCTGGAGCTCATACTCGCACCCTCCCATCACATGTGCCCAACATTGCCCAGCCTGGGAGCTCCTGCCCCTGGCACACCAAGGCAAGTTGAGCCTCTGCTGCTGGCAGTGTGTGGTGGAAATCATGGGGAGCCTAGCTCCGGAGAAGGTAGTACTCCTGCTGCTGGATCTCCACCAGCTGCTGGATCTGCAGGGCTAGCCAGGACTCTGCTGCTGGCAAACTTGAACTAGCTCTGATGCGGTTCTGGGGCTTGGACCAACAATAAGCTCATTGTCAGTCCTAGCCTTGGCACTGCACACGAACCTTGAATTAACTCCAGTGCGATGTGGGGCATGGGACTCACAATCAACTGATTCAGTCCCAGGCCCTGTGCTGCACCACATTAGGATCATGAACTCGTTATCTCTGGAGTGGGCTGATGATAGCTGAACACACAATACTTAATATGATCTGGAGACATAGATGACTGGTAGCAGGGGTGCGGGGGGGAGCATGTGCCCCCCCTGACAGTGCCACCCCTGCTGCCGATGACACCAGTGGTGTCTGCGGGTGCTCGCCAGCCCCATCCCCACTGCCGACACTGCTAGCAGCATCTGCAGGTGCTCGCCAGTCCCGTACGCACTGCCAACGCTGCCGCCAGCTTCTGCGGGTGCCCCCCCAGACTCAGGAGGCAGCAGTTGTCCACGTCTGGAGGTAGTCCTCCTATGAGAAGTCGTAACTTTGTTATGATAAAATCACACTTGGCACATTTTGCTGCTTGAATGCTCATGTTTAAGTGCACTTAACATGTCCTAAGTGTAAAATGCCACTTGGCCATTAGTCATTGCTTAAACTGGTTTAAAACTCACTTGCATCAGTTCAATCTAATGCAGTTTAAATGCAATCTAATTAGCTTAAGATTTAAATACTGGCATACTAGATTGATTGAATATAAATAATATATTCAATCACGACTTGACAGTCACCTTGCTGGGGTTGTTTGAGGCTTGACAATCACCTTGCTGGGGTCGTTTGACCCCAGTACTCTTTCCTGCCATGGCAGGGAGTCAGACTTGATGATCTGCTCAGGTCCCTTCCGATCCTACCAACTATGAAACTATGAAATATATACAAGTGCTTAATCCCTTCAGTTCTTCTGGGAGAGGTATGAGCATGGCTGGCTGCATATGGATTTTCTCAGTTTAACTTTGCTGACTATTTTGACTGACTGTTATTACTCATAATAGCCAAGATTGAAATTAGAGGATAAAAAACTTAGTTTTTAGTTTGACTTTGACAGCTAAATTTTCTCTGCTTTTGTGATTCTTTTATGCAGCAGAGTCAGATGTCTGTATGTTGCTCCTTTAGGAAATTTAATCAGTTCACTGGGAAAAGCTAAAGAGAATTAAAAGTGAAATATTTTACCAAGCAATGCGGCAAGGAGTAGATGGAGAAAAGTTAAGGAACAGGGCAAAGTTAGAAGAGGAGCAGTTTCTTATATGGAGGGGAGGTGTGTGGGGGTACAAAAAGGGTTGTATCAGGTACCTGATTGTCGATAGGATTTAGGCATGTGACTGTCACATGTAGCTCTGACAATATCCTCTGAATGTTTTGCAACCCTTAGGGCAAACCATTGCACTTAATTTTCTTCTACTGTAGAAGTTGTACATTTTATTCACATCTCCATAAGCCAGTAGTGCTCAAATTTCTGGCTTCACTGGCCAGGTGAGTGCTATGGGGCTGGTCCATGGGTGGAGCTGGTCTGCAGCCCGGATGCAGCATGGGGTTCGTGCATGAGGCTGATGCAGTTCAGCCTGTGGGGCTGTGGTATCCAAGTGACTGGGCTCTCCACTGGTGCAGAAATTTCGCAGAAAGGGAGGAGTGGCAAGGTTAATTGCTGTAGCATCCACAGCTGCTTCCAGAACTGCTGCCAGTGTCCCGTCCCGTCCTGTCCCGTCCCGTCCCCGGTCAAATTTCCAGATCTCTGGGGAGCTCCACAGGCCAGATGACACAACCCTGCAGACCAGATTCAGTCCATGGGCTGAAGGTTAACTGCCACTGGTGTAATCACGTAGACAAATTGCTTCCTTCTGACCTGTGCACTTTCAGCATTGACATCCAGAATGGTTTGCCTGGATCATGTGCGAAGGAAAAGCCACTTGGTGTTGGCTGTTAGACAGACCTAGTGAGTCACTTTGCTGAGGGAAAAAATTAAAACATGCTTTTTGAACAATGGAGCTAATGAAAAACTGTGATAATTCTCTGCCAGACGTGACTCTGGGCAGGGGAAGCGCCAGCCCTCCAGTTGCTTAAGGGGTTTGTGCAAATGCTGATCAGTCTAAGATTACTTTTTTGCCTTAGAAACTAGCCAGATATAGAGTTTTTTAACTCTTAAAACTCTCCAGAGGAGCCAAGATGCCCAGTACATTTCACAACTAGTTGCCCTTTGACTGTCTCAATCCCTGCATCCTTTTGCCATATCCCCACCTGTTTTCTTTCTGATTCCAGAGTACTGTCATTGTGTGACCAACATATTCCCCCCTCCTGTGTTGTTTCTTTGCTGCACCCTCATGGCTGCTTGCATCCATCCACTATTGATTCCATCTTCCTGCCTCTCATCACTTCCTTTCCTCTTTGCCATGACTTCTCTATGCCAAGCAGTGATTGAGACCTGAAGAAGATCTGGATTTGAAAGCTTGTCTAACTCTATCCCAGCTGTACAGTTGGTCCAATAAAAGATATCACCCTAAGACATCCTTGCTTCTCACATAATTTCTGGACTATCCCAGCTATAACTTCACTCTTATACTACCATAGCAGCAACTAAGAACATGTGTTCCTTTACACTTAGAGGTATCAGCAGAAAGAGAAAGGTTAAGATATCCATCTGTGAAAGGAAGGGGGGCATTGTGTGATGGGAGAGAAGATCGGACACCTTTGGCAGTCTTTCATTCTCACCTGAGGTTTTCCAACACTAAGACTTACTCCAGTTAGCCACCCAAGAGCATGAAAATGGTTATCCAGTGTAAGCATGATGCAAAATCCCTTTTTTCAGGGAAAACTTTGGCTAATCTTTGAGGCACAGGTTCTTCTCTGGACCCGAACTACACATAGTCCCTGGTGGGCAGCATCCAGGTTTGAGGCTGAATCAAACTTACATTCAGGTTCAGAATTTACAGATTCTCACCGTCAGAGGCCCAGATGCACCAAGAACAGCTGTCCTGGTTGGATTTCAGCAACATCCACCCCTGCTACAGAAAGGCTCGACTCAGAGCTGGAAAAGTAGGTTCATATCTGAGGAGGTTTGAATAGAAGGGATTCAGATTTGTTGTTCAGCTTTTGGCTCCCTTTTAAAAACGTGATTGTTTGTAAATGCACCGTATAAGTCGTGCTTTAATGTCCAGTTAAAGAGCACCATGGAGCAAATCTGACACATCCTGTATACATTGCTGCAAACTGCCATTTTACAAATACAGGAAGATGCATGTAAACCAACTTTCTTCATGCAGAAAAATGTTTGAAGGGAACAGAGCGCAGCCTCTCAATGTGAAGTAGTAAATGTATTAATGGCCCAGATTTGCGTGCGTATCACCTCCAGCTCTCCTCCAGCCGCAAGTGAAGCCTGGGTTCTGTTGTTAGCAGAAACAAGCATTTGGTTGAGGTTTGCAAACTCAAGTCTAAACAAGATTACAGCGGTTTCCATCTGTCTGCCTCAGTCTGACGAAGCCCTGATGTTATTCATGTCTTGTGTTTATATGCTGATGTTCTCTGGTGTTCTTGTAGGATGAACGCTCTTCACCGTAAACTGACTGCTGCCCTTCCAGAATGAAAGCTGTTCTCTGCAGTATAATAGCCATCAAGTTGACCCAACACTGAAGTGTCCTGTCCCTGTAGGGATCTAGTTTGTATTCCAAATGTAACACATTGCATACGAAGAGTCCGAGAACGTGTCATTGGTGCAGAAAGGAGAGTGAAAGGAGAGCTTTCCTCTCCAGACAAGGGTATGTCTATGGCTTGCTTTTAATAAACTGGTGAAACTTGGACCACTGGATCTTTGGGTTGGCTCTTCTGCAACCTTCAGATTTGAAGGTTCCTGCTCTCACTGACTGGTCTGAGGCCGAAAACAAACCACTGGAAGCTGCCCTGCTCCTCATGTGTATAAGGCAAGGAGTTCAGAGCAAGCCCACCAGAGGCCTGTTTCCCTTGCTAACAGCAATTGGCTTATACTTTGGAGCATGTGAGTGCAAATCTGTGTGGCCACTGACAGATGTGGGGGGAAAAAAATGGCACTTTACTTTCAATGTGGCGTACCCTCATGCCAAGCGCAGCATATGCCGAGAAGAGGAGCCGCATCGGTTCGACCTGGCTTGCCCAACATCTGTATAGATAATCAGCTAGTAGATAAAAGTGCCAAAAAGCCCCACTGAAGCACACAGTCTATACAGATGTTGGGTGAGCCGGGTTGAACTGATGCAGCTCCTCTTCTGGTAAAGCACTGTTTTGGTTTTTGGGGTTTTTTTCCACATCTGTCAGTGGCCTGTATGATCATTTCCTCTCCAGCTGAGCTGTGGATATCCTTATACATGTAAATGCATGGTTGCGTTCTATCCATTTTTTGACCTCAGCAGTATTTCATAGTAAGAGTTTTGCGAGTGAACTGTGGACTCTGGTTTTAAATTACATATGTGCACACGCACACATGCACATACACGCATATGCACACACACGTGTGTGCACACCCACACACAAAATTAAATAAAAACCTGCCTGGTTACAAGTGTTCTTGGATTGTAACTTTTTCCTGCAGGTGCGGGTTCTGTGTACTTTACAGCGCCAAGTGTGTTGTGAGGTCATGACAAGTACAAATGATCCCTGTTTGCCCTGGAGTATGTCAGGAGATTTGGCTTTGCACGCCGATCTATGCACAACTGCTGTGGCCAGAAAAAACATGTCTGTAGCAAGATCTTCAGGGCCAGTTGTAGTGTTGACTGTGAATAGGATTGCGTAGATCAGAAGTTGGTGCAGAATTATACAGTGCCCTCTTCTCGTGGACTAGCAGCAGCTCTTTCAAAATAAGATGCAGTTCCTTCTGCATGAAATATTCACAATGTCACTCAAAACCTGGGGATGTTTATTCAGGGCTCAGTCCATTTTCCATCAAAGTCAATGAGGGTCTTTCCAATAATATGCTGAAATCCCAAGCCTGGGTCCATTTTATACACAAACTGTTTAAAACTTGTAGCTCTGTCCCCCAACTGGTTGAAAGTTGTCCACTTTGATCCTTTGGACTATATTTGAAACTGAAAGCAAAATTCAAAGGCGGTACTGATCCCAATCTGATCCTGATTCAAGAAAATCTGCCCCTGACCTGACTTTCGTGGAGCTGCATGGTCCCAGAAGCTCCAAAATGGGCAATAGCAAGCAGCTATTTGCAGGAAAACTGAGAAAAAATGAGGTTGGTTTGTAGTTATTTTGTGATACCCAGAAATTAAGTCCATCTGTATCTAGTGCCTGAGAACAAACTCGGTTCAGTGAAGACTGCAAACAAGGGAACATCTGTTTCTACAATGTGTCCCCAAGTCCTTTATTTCTCCCACATATCTGAATCCCCTTGTTCATGGGAGCAAAAGAAAAGTTTTACTAACAACTCGTCTTCTTCTTGGTAAAATGCATCTTGTCTGTCACATTAGCAGTCAGAATTCAAATACATTCAAGAGGCTGTTTGTTAATGGTATCTCTGAGCCACAGCAGTTTGCTATCCTAAATCTAATTTATGGTTGTACTAGAAACATCTGGATTTGGCTTATTCTTGTATAGGGTATACATATCTACTTAGCACTTCGACCCTCTGCCTCAAAAGACTGCTGTATCCTGGAATCAGCAACACTTGTATTAGGACCCCTGGAAGTAATGACCTACTCTCTTCTGGGGGCTGAAAGATAAATGACCTGGGGATAGTGGGCTGGCCAGGTCTATGCTAATCTTATCTGCTATTTGCAGCCTAAAATCTGGTAACCTGGCTTCACAGAAGATTTGTGGTATCAGATAAGGGTACTGCAGGGCACAGTCTTCCTCCAATTCTTTCCCTATATTCCTTATTACAATGTATGTTAAGGGGAGTTCTGGAATATAAACCCAGGAAAAGCAGCCCACGTAAAAAAAGACTCAGTAAAGGAAGCTGAGTAACATGGGAGGTGCGAAAAGCATGAGACTATGGTTGTTTACGACTTCCCTGCCTTATCCACTGGCTCCCTGGCTGGCCCGGCTTGTTAAAACCAAAACTGGCTCTTAAAGCACCGCAGAATGTGCATCCTTGTTCCAATCACACTGAAAATCTTCAGCCTTTTATAAGTCTCCTTTTTCAGTATAATATTCAACTCATTGGTGTGAGGATGCCAACACAATGGGAGACTTTATCTCCTCAGACATTCTCTTCTTCACTTGGATCTAAGAGTAAAACAAGAACAATTGGGGCTAAAAGCAGCAAAGGATATTGTCATTAGCAGTGCTGCGAAAAGGCTGGCCAGTGTCCTATGGAGGCGTTCAGTAGTCTAGAGCAGTGGTCTCCAAAGTGGGGTGTGCGCACCCCAGGAGGTGTGCAAGACGATCCATTGGGGTGCAGGAAGAAAATATTAGAACTTCTATTTATATATATTTTTTACCTAAAAAAGATAAGAAAGAAATTAAGCTTTACTAATATTTAATATATGGATTGACACTGGTGCCCTCACTGGGTCTGTATGTTGGACGGTCATGTGTCACATATGGTACGCAAGTAGTACATGTATATAATTTATAAATAAATAAATATACATATATTGGGGGTGCACGCTCAAAAAAATTTTACTGATAGGGGTGTGCGATCAAAAAAGTTTGGAGACCACTGGTCTAGAGCAGTGGTTCTCAACCAGGGGTATGTGTAACCCTAGAGGTACTTAAAAAGGTCGTCAGGGGTATGCAGAACAAATGAGAAAAAATTACTGTTTTATAGAGGTGCACCAATACATCGGTCCCATATCAGATCAGTGCCAATATAAGGAAAATTGACTGTATTGGCAATCAACTTTTTTTGGCTGATATGGCCAATAAATGCCCTGTGCATACGTGCAGCCATAGTGCAGCATGCAGGGAGCCGGGAGCACAGCCTGGCAGTGTAGAGAGCAGCCAGGTCAGGCAGATAAGTCTGTTGTGAAGGAAGGGGATGGGGAAGATCAAGGCCCCAGCAGTGAGGGAGGGAGTGGGACTGGGGCTGGGGCAGGGGCAGGGGTAGGGGTAGGGGCAGGTGCTGCACAGCTGGGGCAGGGTGCAGGAAGAGCCGCAGCTTGTTCAGAGGGAGTATGGGGGGGGTGGCATTTGACCCTGCATCTGAGCATGGGGCAAAGGCAGACTGCCACTGTGGGCTGGGGCTCTTCCCGGCGAGGGGGCTGGGCTGGGGCTGCACTTGGGGCAGGCAGTGGCAGTGCTGGGAGTGGGGGCTATAGGGGGGCTATGGCAAATTTTGGGGTGGCTGCAGCCCCCCTGTAGCCCCTCTCCCAGTGCCATCGTCGCCTGCTCTGAGTGCAGCACTGGTGCAGCCCCCTGCTGAAAAGAGCCTGGCACTGCCCTGGCCTGACAGCAGCAGCCCACCCTGCCCCACATGCAGATCTGGGGAGCACTCACCCCACCGCATGCCCTCCTGGGGTGTGACTGTTTTGCACATATCACATATGTGCAAACATAAGAGGACCCAGAACTACCTTTCTGTAGTTTTTTGTAAGAAATCCCAAACCAGGCAGAACTCATCTGTTTTGGGTATTTGTTACAGACCTGGGAAATGAATCAGGTTTGCCTGGGGCTAGGGACACAAGTTACACATAAGCTGGTTTAAGGGAGCAGAAACTGGTTTAAACCTGTAACAGACCAGATGTTCAGTGTACATAAACAAGTTTAAAAATGGCCGAAACTGGTTTGAGATAAACCTGGTATGGTGTGGCATCAGACTTAACTGATCGAGGTCAAACTGGTTTATGGAACTTCTGTCCCAGACTCCTTCCTGGTTTAAGTTAAACCAGAGTCCTCCAGCATCTCAGCATGCTTTTCAGCCCTAGCTGGGCTGTGCTCTCTGCTCTAGTGGAGCAGGTCTGGCCCTGCCCCTCTGCTCCCTAGCTGGATGGGGTGGTCAGCGGCACGGCCTAAGGTGAAGGGGGCAGGGGAGAGATTTATTCCCCACCCTCCCTTGTCCCAACAGCACGGTGTGCAGTGGTGAGAGCCACCCGCCCTGCCCCTCCGGATGTGTCGCTTGTGGCTTCGTCCTGCGCCCTACCACAGCCCCAGTCCCAGCCCCACTCCTCACTGCTAGGGCTTCAATCTGCCCACCCCCCCAACCGCACCCATTACCCCTCCCTTCTTCCTGTTAATGGTAACATTAAAACAAGAAAAAATATAAAGGGGTACATGAGCTAGAACTTTGAGACAGAAGGGGTGCACTTGTTAAAAAAGGTTGAAAACCCCTGGTTTAGAGGGTGTAGCAATGGGCTTGGACCTGCCATTCTGAGCCAGTCTCACCTCTCTGTGCCCACCTTCCTCATCTGTGAAGTGTGAGTGGCAAGGCTTAAGGCCACATCACATGTTACACTTAAGACATGTTAACTGCACTGTGAGTATCCACGGGCTCAAACAGTAAAACACATGTTATGTGCATTCATATTGTAGCAAAGTTACAGCTGTTCACAGGAGGAGTATCTCCCAATCATATTATGTAGTACATGTTCAGCTACTGTCAGAGCACTCCAAGCAATTTGTAATCCTCCTGGCAATGGTGGGATCACTGGCAGGAGTGGTACTTTCTCCCGAGCTTGGCTCCCCATTCCTATGCTCACTGTCAGCCTCAGAAGCTTGGCTCACCCCGGCAGGCACTCTTGGGCGGAGCAGAGCTGGGCATATGGTGTGAAGGGCACAGACTTGGAGGCGTGAGGGGGTTTGCACATCCTCGTGGGTGGACGTCTGAGCTGTGGTTGGGGTCAGCGTCCAGGGAGGTGGGTGTACAGCCTGCTCCAGCCCTGTCCAGAGCAGGCTGAGATCACAGTAAACATTACTGTGTGACTGCTCAGAACACATTCTCACTTTTACTATGGCATGGCAATGCAGAGGGGTTTACTTAACTTAGAGTGAGACAAAGCAATTTTCGCAGCTTGGTCACAGCAAAAAGAGCTAATTTCGCGGGCATTTCCTGGCAGTCCCACCCCTCACCACTGATTGGTAGAGAAGCATATACTGTATAATTTAATAGCAAAGTCCATGGAAAGTAAATTATATCCTATAATTCATCATATTATTATAAAACCAATATTATATTTAAGTCTAAATTTAAATATATTGTAAATATAAATGCATATACAATATGACTTGTAACATGTCACCGTCATTATAATTTATTATTATACGTAGCATTCTACAAAAAGTTTAGAAATACTAATTAATTGCAGACAATGCTGTTTTTTGCGGTTTCCATGAAAACTGTGAAATCACAAATTAAGTAGACCCTTAGTAATGCTAACTAGGAATACCGATGAAACATGATAAATATCCCATGCAAGAAGGCCCTTAGAAACCTTATTTCCTACCATACTCGCTAAGGTAACAAAAAATAGATTTGCTGCTGTCTTTCCTGACCCAGTGATCTTGCAAGGTCCCTTCCAACCCTAATGTCTATGAAATTCAAAGGAGAAAAGCATTTACCCAAGTGAAATGGTAAGATCAAACTTAAATACTACTGGAAGAAATAACTGTCTTGTTTCTTATTTGAGGGCTCCTTTTCCAGGAATTTCCTTGTAATTTCTTATTTTTATTCCTTTTCATAGAGATCTGATATTTTAATTAGGGTGTGATAAGTAAGAATGACCAATGTAAAGTTTTCTATTGGGGAAACTAGATATGTGTTTAGGTGCAAGAGGGAATTGTTGCAAATTAGGTTTATAATAGAAAGGTGGCTTCAAACCTAATTATGGAGAGGCTGCATCCAGCTGCTTCAGAATGAGAACTTGGATTCTCCTGAAGATGATGGCCATTGACACAGTTGCCAAGACTGTGTGTGCAAGGTGGATTTTCTGTAGCCCTAACTTAATCACATCACAAAGATGTTGTGATGCTTAAATACTTGAAGAACACTTGGAAAATGTAAAATAACATAGTAAGAAATGAGCTGCAACTTCCTTCTGCTGGATAGAATCAAAGGCCCTGTGTTGCCAGCATAGCTAAAGGAGATTCTCCTTTATTTCTACTGATGGGGACCTCGGCTTCTAAAACAGGAAGATCTTAGAAGCTATCCTCACTGCCATGGTGAAATTGTGAGTGGACACCATTTACAGCATAGTGCCAGCTGAGAAGATCCTAGAGTACTCAGTTAACCTTTTCTTTATATTTCTGTCCAAAGATTTCAAGAGGGTTGATCAGGTGCAATACTCCAGATGTGTGAATTGAACAAAAGTGCTTCTTCACGCCTTGATTTACAGCTGTAAGGAACTCAACCATTTTTATTCCTGTAGGGGAAGGAAGGCACATCCAAGCCCTTTGTCCAATATTATTTCCTGTTGGTTTACAGTCATTGATATTTCCTTCCCAGAAGATCCCAGTTCACAAAGCAGCTCAGTCAAAAGGGCCACAAGCCACACGGGCAAAACTCCTGGTCTCGATTTTTGTTCGCTTCCTTATACCTCCATTAATCTTCCCGTGTGGTTCAAAATCTGAGAGATTTGAGACTGAACCTTTTGGCTAGGGACAGACATTCAAAAAGCCAGAGCCTGGGATCTGCAGGGCATTCCTCCCTCATTGCTGCAGTGGCAGGGGCAGGAGCATGGCCAGAGGCTGGCTGGCATGGCCCCCTGAGGCAAAGGGGGCAGGGAGGGGTTTCTTCCCCACCATCTCTGTGGCATCTGGCAAAAGGGGCTTATTTTGATTCTTGGCCCACACAGGGAGCAATCGGCAGAGGTGGCAGTTGGGGCTGGCAGATCCCAGATGTGGTCCCTAAGGGGCAGAGTGGAGAATAAATCCCCCCTATGCCCCCTTTGCCTCAGGGGCCATGCCAGCCAGCCTCTGGCCACGCCCCTGCCCCTGCTGCTGGAGTAGTGAGGGGGGAGCACTAGGCAGACCCCAGCTCCGGTCCATGCTGGTGGGACAGGAAGCGGGGGATTAAACCACCTCCCTGGCCAGTTCACTTGAGGCTACTGCTGGGGCCAGCCACACCCCCCACCACTCCAGCAGTGATGTGGAGGGAAATGCATGACAGTGGCTGCCCTGCCCCCCCACCAGGCAGACCCCAGCTAGGTTTCCAGGGGCAATAAATCCCCTCCCTGCCCCCTTCACCTCAGGGGGCCATGCCAGCTGGTGCCTGGCCATAACCTTGCCCCTGCAGCAGTAAAGGGTAGGGTTCCCCGACACAAACTGTTGTGCCCCAGCCAGGCAGACCCCAGCTTGGGTCCATGCCGCAGGGACAGTGGATGGTGGGGGGAATTAGACCCCCATCTCCATTCATTTCACGTTGCTGCTGGGGCTGGCTACACCCCTGCTGTTGGAGCAGTGAGTGGAGAAATGCCTGGCAGGGGCTGGTGTGCCCCTGCCTGGCAGATCGCAGCTGGGGTCCATGCTGTTGGGACAGGGGAGGGTGGGGAATAAACCTCTCCCCTGCCCCCTTCACCTTAGGCCACGCCACTGACCACCCCATCTCCAGCTAGGGAGCAGAGGGGCAAGGCCAGACCTGCTCCACTAGAGCAGAGAGCACAGCCCAGCTAGGGCTGAAAAGCAT
This sequence comes from Gavialis gangeticus, assembly GCF_001723915.1. Taxonomy (NCBI): domain Eukaryota; kingdom Metazoa; phylum Chordata; order Crocodylia; family Gavialidae; genus Gavialis; species Gavialis gangeticus. The sequence continues at coordinate 31,219,421 of NW_017729031.1, forward strand.
GCTGAGATGCTGGAGGACTCTGGTTTAACTTAAACCAGGAAGGGGCCTGGGACAGAAGTTCCATAAACCAGTTTGACCTCGATCAGTTAAGTCTGATGCCACACCATGCCAGGTTTATCTCAAACCAGTTTCAGCCATTTTTAAACGTGTTTATGTACACTGAACATCTGGTCTGTTACAGGTTTAAACCAGTTTCTGCTCCCTTAAACCAGCTTATGTGTAACTTGTGTCCCTAGCCCCAGGCAAACCTGATTCATTTCCCAGGTCTGTAACAAATACCCAAAACAGATGAGTTCTGCCTGGTTTGGGATTTCTTACAAAAAACTACAGAAAGGTAGTTCTGGGTCCTCTTATGTTTGCACATATGTGATATGTGCAAAACGGTCACACCCCTTTCTTCTGAGTGTTTAATCCTAAAACTTTCTAATGAAACAGCACCCTCCTGTCTTGAGTTGGTGGACTGTTCTTGTCTCCTCCTATATTTTAAATGGAGTCGGTATAGATGACTCTGGGAACCTTCCATGCTGGAAAAACATGGGATTGAAACTTAAGTCTGTGATGAATAGGATTAGGCTGATGACCTGGCAGTCACCTGTTGAGCTGGTGTATAAGAGGTTATGATGCTTCTTACTCTTTGATTCAAGATGAGGTTGGTGGATTTGACCTTCTAAGTTTCTAGATTCAGCATATGCTAAAGCTTGCCCCTCCTAGATTTCATAGATTTCATAGACATTTGGGCTGGAAGAGACCCTGGAGGATCATCAAGTCTAGCCCGGGGGGCAGGAAGTCACCAGGGATCATAGGATCCCAGCAAGATAAGCATCCAACTGTGTCTTGAAGGCGTTCAAAGTGGGTGCTTGAACCGCCTCTGGTGGCAGTCTATTCCAAAACTTGGGGGCTTGGACAGTGAATAAGTTCTTTCTTATGTCCAGCCTGAATCAGTCGTGGCGGAGTTTGTGGCCGTTCGATCTTGTCATCCCTTGGGGCACTCTGTTGAACAGACGTTCCCCCAGATCCTGATGAGCACCCCTGATAAATTTATAGGTGGCCACCAGATCACCCCTGAGCCTGCACTTTTCCATGCTAACCAGCATGAAACAGTACCACTAAAAGCCCGACTCCTACAGCACACTTGTGATAGAAATAGGATTTTTTTCTCCCTGACATCCTTCATAAGGGATAGGACAGGAACAGGCAGTGTAAGTCTATCTGCAATACAGGGAGAATCCAGTTACTCTGGTGTCCTGATCAGCAGGACAAGACACAGCCAGAAGAAACCTATTTGCAAGAGTCCCCAGGTATTACTCTGAAGAGTCACAAGTTGAGTTTCCCTGCAGAGGCAGATTCATTTTCAGGGATTTTTAATGGTTCAGCTTGGAACCAAGGAAATTCCATACAGGCACAGAGATTATAGGCAGACAGTAAGCATATTTATAAAGCTTGTAGAAACCTTTTCCAATATAGTCTGGTTGTAATGTGGAATTTGGCATCAGGATATCTGCACTTTTTTATACTAATCCTTAGGCAGGTCATTTAGCAGCTTTCATTTGATTTCACCTGTACCTAGTGCCTGAGAAATAAAGTCTGTTCAGATGAGGTTCTGAACATTAGCATTCCAGAGTTTATCCCCAAGTCCTTTGTCACCCCCACATACCTGAATTACCTACTTCATTAAAATAAAATAAGGAACGTGATGCTTATTTGCTATCTGCCCCCATTACAGTAGTGTCTTTGGACCTTCAAGGTACTTCTCTTTAAAATTCCTTGGTCCAATAAAATATATCACCCTAAGAAATTCTTGCCTATTATATTTCTCTTGAAAACACACTTGGAAACAAGAAGAGTGCTATTATCTTTATATTACAGATGGGGAGCCAGAGGCATAAGGAGATTGAGTATTGCCAAAGGCAACACAGGAACTGTCTTGAAGCAAGAAACTGAACACACTTTTCTTCAGTCTTATACGAGACCCTCAATCTCTGAACCATCTCCCAGACCAGCTGCCAGTGTCAATTCATCAATGTCCGTAAAAGTCTTTTAAGATACTCAGATGGAAAGTGTCATTAAAGTACTAATTACTGCCATTATTTAAGCAATTTATTTGGTTTATGGTCTGTAAGCTTTAAGATTGAAAGTAAGAGCATTGGCTAACATTTGGAGCGTTGTGCAAGTAAGACTTCTTTCATGCAATTACCAGGTTGAACTAACTTATTTTAAGATTACAGGGGGTCAGTGAGGCTTTTAGCAGTGAAGACTTTGATAGCATACTAAGCAAAGGACTTCCAAATCTTTCAACAAGGTTCCTTATTCACATGTTCAACTCAGATCCCCAAACTGCAAATTTGATCTGTTATGGATTGGCTGATAACCTATGGAGGTGAGGTGAACAGAGGAAATGTGTGATATTCCCAACAGCTGTGTAAAATTGAAACATCCTAAACACAAGCTAATCTACCCAGAGTGTCTTCCTGAGTGTCTGTGCCATGTTTATCATTGAACTAACTGTGAACCTCGGAAGTTCTGGGAATTCGTTTTTTAACTATAGATGGGCCTAGATCATGATAGTCCCTTGATTTGGAGTAAGTATTGCTGTAGATCTGAACTCTTATGGCTCGGGTAGTAGGTTTCTGTGGCCCCTGACAAATGCTAATTTAATAGGTCAATGGGATCTGAGAAATTGGATCCCTACAATCACTTGTTCTGCCATGCCAGACATTTAAGGTCTGGCATGGTAGGATACACAATTGTTGGGATTGAACATAAAGCTCCTCAGACCCCATCACATGTTTGCAGGAGCAGGCAGCTGGCTGCATGCACCCCAGGGCTTAGGCACGTAGGGATCAGGAAACTCCCCAAGCCTTGGTTGCCTGCATAGCAGACCTGTAATTCCAGCATTGTGCTGCGCAAGTGGCTTCAATGGCCTTTCTGCAGGAAGTTTTAAAGCCATGCCATGCAGCCTAAAGCCAAGCTATGAGCTACATGTGCAAATTGAAATGTGACACAAACCAGCCATAAAGATATTCTACATTAAATGTGGAACATCTTTGTGGTTTGTTCGCCATTTTATCATACAGTGAAGTGACTGAATATGTGACATGTTTCAATTTATCATGGGATTAATATGTCAATCATGTGATAAATGTAACACCTACCAGGACCAGAATATAAATATGAATAGCATCAAGTCTCTTAATATACAACTGGCCTTACCCTGTTTGTAAAACTCATGATGCCAGATGCCATGTAAGTGAAAAGGATTATTGTTGAGAATGGAAGGTCTGAAAAGTGAGTAGATTTGCCAGTCACTCTAGGTAACCACGGCTCTGGGGTAGGAAGGATGCTCGCAAAAATTCTTCAAAGACTGTAGAAAGAATTATTAGCGATTTGATTCATTGCAGAGCTAGGTGACAGTGGCGATGGCCTGACCCAGATCCACTTTTTCATTCCAAAGCTTTCCAGAGAGTGAGGTGTTTGAATTTGGGTTTGGGTTGAGTTTGAGCAATGATCTAAATCTGTAAAGGAAACTCAGTAGTTTGGTAATAAGGCATTGCCTGGTTGCACAGTACATTAAAAACCTTCCTTTAACAGCATCTTTTCTCAAATTGCTTACAAGCAAGAATCCAACCCATGTGTTTGTGATCTAGCTCACATCCCACCGCACAGGCCTATAGGGAAGGACACTGGAATCTGAGAAAACAACCCCAGCTCAGTCTATTCTGTTCTCCAGCCCAGTTTCCCTCTGGCTTCAATTTGCTGCTATAAAATAATTCTTAGGTATATAGACACCACATAGAACCTACCCAATGCACTTTACATTTATTTGCTCATTCTTCTTCTAAAATAACAGCTGCAAAGAAGCTGTATTTCTTGTGGGTCCTTGATTTACCACTTCCTAATCTGATGTTTCAGATTAAACATTCAGGGATGTTCTCACTCCTCAGATGTTGCTGCATTCTTGGAAGCCCACATGCGGCCTTTTTAATACACGTAGTCTCTCTTGATAGGAATTTATTCCTATTTTAATTTTTTTACAAAGATTTTGAGTGTGCATATATAGCCATTAAATTATGTATTAAATATATGATATTGTTAGAGTGATGTAGCCAGGATTGTCCAGGAATTATGCAAGATCCAAGATTTCTTTGGATGATACTTTTTATTGGACCAACTGCATAGTTGGGATAGAATTAGACAAGCTTTCAAATGCAAGACATTCTTCTTCAGGGCTGAAGAGAGAAGCAAGCACAGCAATAGTAAAAAATAGTTCCCACACCTGGCCCTGGTTATGCTGCCATAACAAAGTGATAAAGAACAGTCAACCTGGATTTGTCAAGAATAAACCATGCCTGATCAACCTGATTTCTTTCTCTAATGAGACAATGGGCCTTGTGGGTGGGGCAGAATAGTGGATGTGATATACCTCAATGTGAGTAAGGCAGCTGATGCTCATAACATTCTCACAAGTAACCCAAGGCAATATGGTCTTGATGACGCTACCCCCTATGGGTGCACAATTGGTTGCATGATCAAGAATCAAGCCTGGGGGGCACTCTCTGTTTCAAGCACTACATGAGGCAGGGACACAACAGGACTGAGGCCAAGAGGGCCAAAGCATAAACTGTGGGGAAGAAGCCTGGGAAGGGCAGATGCTAAGATGGGCCAAAGCTAAGAGGGCTGAGTCTGGGTAATGGGGTTGGAGGCTGGGAGGGGCTCCAACCAAGTCAGGGCCAAGGGAAAGACAGACTAAGGCTGAGAGGGCTAAAGCCTAGGCTGAGGGACTGAAACCCAGGGAGGGGCTGAAGCCAAGTTAGGATCAGAGGCCCAGGGAAATAGGCAAAGCCTTGTCTGCCCATCTTTCGGTCCACCTCCAAGTTCCACTTCTAGGTTTGCTGCTAAGCACTCGGGGCGGGGGGCTGCGCTCCTGTGGGATTCTCCATCCACCCCAGCATTGCAGTGTTCATGAGCCGCACTGGTACCTGGAGGTATGTAGAAAAAACACTTAAAGCTGTGTCTATGTCCAAATCACTGATTCTCTGTATCAGTGTTGAATTTTCAGATTCGGATTTGGCCAAACCGAATCAGGGACAGCGATCCAAATCAACAAATTGAATCACTGTCCCCGATTCGGGCCAAATCCGAATCAAATAGGATTCACTTTGCACACCCCTAAAGACCATCACTACATATATAAGCACAAATACTTGTATCCGAGTATTGTTTATATAGAAAGACCGTAAGCATATATTAGCCTACTTGCTAAAACTGGGAACTAAAATAAGGCCCGTGCAATCTGCAGAGAAATCCTTTACAAGTGAGGGGCTCTGTGAAGTACCCTGAATTATTCTAATATTATAAAAGCCTAAATCTGTCTGTCTGTAACGCTTTATTCACAAACAGCCAAGCAGAGCACGAAGAATGCCTGCTGCCATGGTGGTGGGGACACGGGGGATGGAGCGGGGTCGGGGCGAGGCCAGCCCGCTCCCTGCAGTTGACATGGGGAGGGGAGTAGGCCCAGGCCTAATGCGTGGGGAGGGGAGTGGGTCCAGGCCCAATGTGTGTGGTGGGGAGTGGGCCCGAGCAGGGGAAAAACCCGCCCGCCATTGGGTGGGGAGGAGCAGCAAGCACGGTCTGATGTGGCAGCGGCTGGGGGAGGGAAGGAGCAGGCCTCCTCGCCACCTCGGGCCCAGCCCACTACTCCCCCACCCCACTCCCCTGCGTCGGCCCTGAGCCCACTCCTCCTGTCCCCCAGTGGGTCTGGTGTTGGGGGGGAGGAGCGGGTGTGCCATGGCATCGGTGGTGATGGTGCGGCCAGGGGAGGACTGGCCTGGGCCTGACATGGGGGGAATGAGCCTGAGGCAGGGGAAAAGCCGGCCCATCACGGCCATGTGCGGGGGATAGCAGGCCCTGCCTGGTCCAGACCAGCCCAACATAGCAGCTGCAGGGGGAGGGGAGGAGCGAGCCTCCTCCCCTTATCGGGCCTGGACCCACTCCTCCCCCGCATTGGACCCGAGCCCGCTCTTCCCATGTCCCAGCCTCCACTGGGTCAGCCTGGGCCTGCTGCTGCCCCCCATTCCCCCACTGCAGCAGCCCAGCTTCTCCCCACCCTCAGGCCCGGTCCTCCCCCACAAAGGGCCTGGGCCTGCTCCTCCCTTCCCCACAGCATGGAGGTGGAGAGCGGGCCCAGACCCCAAGCAGCAGGAGGGAAGGGGGAGTGGGCCTGGACAGGGCAGGGCCTGGGGCTCTGTCTCCACTCTCTTCCTCCTCCCCCACGCCTGTCATTCTTGATGGGCAATCGGTTAGTTAAACATAATGGGCTAAATGTAATTCCTGGTGGAACTCCGATGAATTTAGTGAAGTTACTAGGGATGAATTTTACCAGCAGTATTTTGAAAGACATTCTTCTAAAAAATAAATTGCTTTCATGCTGATTTTTAAAATGATCTGTAATAAGAAGTAGCTTCTTGTAGGTTTGTGGCTGCCTTCATTTTCTGTGGTCAGGATGTAGACTCATTACTACGCTACCATAGCACTTTGTGTGGTTAGATACAGTTATCTCAGCAATAGCTCAGTGTCAAAAGAAAAGCATATTGTCACCATTTTACAGATGAGGAGACTAAGGCACAGAATGGCTCAGTGACTTGCCCGAGGTCAAACAGGCATTTCTTTTGGGGCAGGGAATCAATCACAGGTCTCCCAAGTCATAAGCTAATGTTGTAACCCCTTGGACTGTCCTTTCATTCCTCTCCTGAAGGGACTCAACAGTTCTGTCCGGGTTTCAGTGGTTTTGAATTGATGGCTGCTGAGGGCAGCCTGGTTAAAATAACAGTGTGTCTGGGTCCAGCAGAATGTGCTGCCTAAGTGTGGAATTGCGACATCAGTAAGTTGTAGTCAAAGAAAGCTTTCAATTTGCAGTCTCTGGTTTCCTCTCTGGTTTCCCCTCGCTCTGTCTCTCGTGCACCCTCCCTCTCATTCCACTTCTGACTCGGACGGACTCGGGGAAAGGAAATTAGTGTAATTAAATGGCTATGTAGGAAACTGTCGGTAAGTATTTACTTATATGAAATGTGTAGACGAGAGAGACTACTGGCTGGATTTCTGAGCATTTGCTTTCTGGGTTTATTTTTGCAAGTGGAATACTGAGTGACAAAGATTTGTTCCCAGCATAAAATACTTGAAACACATTAGTCTGCCTCAGTATTAGAGAGATTACAGGGCGCACCGTGAGAATGTGTAAGGGTTTTATGTGCTTTCTAGAATGGATAAAGAATTTTTAAAAATCCAGATTAGAAATACTGTTTAACTGTGTCATTACATTACAGATCAACATTTCTATGCTGGCTTCTTTTTACATTATGCTTTATTGTAAGTATTGTAATACTTGTAGTAGGTTTTGCCTGTTATATAGCTGTTAAAGCTAGGTTAAAAGAAATAATCTCAGTTCATCTAACATCCTTGAAATCCTGTTGAGCAGCAAGTTCATCACAGTAAAGAAAAGGACTCTAGAAAGTTGCTTAGGCAAAAGGATAAATCAAATATGCCATAACATTCAAAGATCTATGTTGTTCCAGATTTGTTCTGCCAAACAAATTTTATCAACTAACCGTAGGCAAGATTTGTTCTCTAAAATGTATTTTTCTAAAAACATCATGGAGATGCTATTTTTCCACAGCGGATCCAAGACAATGCAGCATGGACTTCTTTATTTGTTTTTGGAAGATTGCTATTAATTAGTTACTAATTCCAAAAATTAAATGATGTCTAAGAAGAATTGTGGAAGTGTGGAGCTAATTAATATCAAACCACTAATTGTGAATAATTAGAAGTTTATGTTCCTAGAAATTTATGGTCACTGGTAAACTTAACCTCTTTTAAATAGTGCTCTTAGAAAAGCTTCAATCCATCCGTTGTACCATGAAACAGCAAAAGAACTTTTACTTATTCGCAAGCACAATAATATTAGGCATTTACTTTGGTCTGCTTTTGACACTCTACCAAAATGCATCAACTGTGTAACCTGGAGCATAGATATGGTTGCTCTTATTAGTTCAGTTTTTGTTCTTTTTAATTATTGTTCTTAATTATCTGAAAGACAAATTAAGTCAAATGGAAAGGTACCCCTACTAAATTGAACTGATCAGTCTTCTTCTCAGCTTTCTGTCTGTGGAGCTTCCACATAGAGAGAGAGAGCAATTTTCATCCAAAGCACCTTATGCAACACATCATGCTCATGGAGAAATAAATATGCCCTGAGCATTCTGGCCATGTATACACCGCAGCAGAAGTGTGTCCAGCTGGCTGAGTCACCCACTCCTGCATGCGTGATCCAAACCCATATATGCTCAGGTAGACACCACCCCAGTCATCTCTAGGGGCTCTTCTCAAAAGTAGCTGCAAAAGGATCCCCTGGAGCATCTTTATCAGCATCTGTCTGGGTTTTTGATGTGTGCATGTGGGAGCAGGTGGGCAAGGCATGTTTGGAGCTGTCCTGGCATCTACACCGTAGTGTAGATGGTGTAGATATCCCCTTTTGTCTGCCTAAAGTAGCCCAATGCCTGGTACAAGCTGTAGTCCTGATTCTTCTCTCTCACTTGTTAGGCATATTTTCTGTTTTTTACCCTTGGAGTTTTCAGTGGCTGCCACTGGAATCCAGTGACATTTCTTGTGTAGCCAAATGAGCTGTCATAGCTCCAGGACAAGACATAGCTCCAGCAGCAAGAACAAGAGCCCATGTTTTTGTTGTCTCTCTCTCTATACAAAGACTGCCAGCATTGTACCATAAGGTCTGCCATGTATGGTATTGACTTCCTGGTGGGTAAGTAGGCTTTCCAGCTCAATAGCAGATTGGTTCATTGACCAAGTCTTTTGATTGCTTGTGTATTGCGGTAGAGTTGAACTAGTGTTGGATTTTTCATGGGTACTGAAGGGAACTGAGCACCTCTCTTCATTAATAACCATTTGAAAATCTTAGCCTTGTAGATTCTACAAGTAGATTCTTAATGGCTGACTTCAGCTGATTATGGCAGAGAAGAATATTGTGGAAGAACATAAACGATAGAATATTAGAAGCTGTAAGGGAAGAAGGGCAGGGCACACATCAGCTTGGATAGGCCTTGCATGGAAGCTCTTCTCCTTTCCCTCCACTCTGCCACTGAGAGGGAGACTATTGGGCTAGATAGCTCTGTGGTCTGACCCAGAATAGCATTTATATTTTTGATCTTATATTGTGCATGCTGAGCAGGGAAGGGGGGCGGGGGTGGACTCCAATAAGTGCCATAGGAAAGAGAATGATAGAAAGGAGAAAATGGATGAGCAAAGTCAAAACACTAGTCAAGGTGATAGAAAATGGAATGGAAATCTGGGGAAAAGGCGCATAAGTAGCACTTAATAGTGAGCATTGTCTGCTACAGCCAAGGAAGTACCATAAAGTTTGAGATGGCGATGGTTTCTTTATTACCTATTTGAAAACTTTTCATAAGACTGAAGAAAAACAGGGATGGAAGGGACTTTAAGAGATCATCTAATCCAAGGAACAATCATCACTAGCCTCAAACAGGTCTTCATTCTAGCAGAGGAAATTTTTGAGAAATTTCCACTGGTAGAAATAATTCTAGGAAAGGAAGCAGTACATGTGTTCAGCCTGCAGATATGCCCCCTCACCCTGGTCTCTGCTTCTTTCCCACACTGGGGATTGTTCTGGGGAAGGCATGGAGAGCAGGAGCTGCTCCACCCTTCCTGGACCTGAGGGTCTGGAGTAATGGGACAAAGACCTCCATACACTTCCCAGACAAGGAACACTCATTCTGGGAAGCCAGAGGTGAACAGCCCCTCTGCAAGCAAATCACTCTGAAAGTGAGCGAGCTCCCCCTGCGTGCCTTGTGGAAACACCAGCGCCTGCAGTACCTGGGAGCAGAGTATAGAAAACCTCATTGCAAAGACCCCCACCTCTTCCCCAAACAGGGGAGTGACAGAGAAGGCAGGGGAAGAAGCAGCGGGGCAAAACCCCCAACCTGTTGCCCCACCAGGGCAGTCCTAGTAGGAAGCAGCAGTAGCTGCTACTCCTCTCCCTTCCTGGGCAAGACCAGCAGGGGAACAAACAAGTGCTCACTCTTGTGAGAGTTTCTCTTGCAAGGCAAATCTTCCAGGTTGACACCTGCATGTTTCTCCTGGTGAAGTTGAAGAAACGCTTGTATGCTTGTAGTTTCTACTGGGGGTGTGGCAGTTCTCCTGGTAGAAATGTAAGGCCTGTATGTGACCTAAATCTAAACCATCCTGGACAAATCCTTGTCTAACTTGCACTTAAAAATGTCCAGTGATAGACATATCACAGTTTCTCTAGACCAGCGGTCTCCAAACTTTTTTGATCGTGCACCCCTATTAGTAAAAATATTTTGAGCACGCACCCCCAATATATGTATATTTATTTATTTATAAATTATATACATGTACTACTTGCATACCGTACGTGACACATGACCATCTGACATATGGACCGAGTGAGGGTGCCAGTATCAATCCATATATTAAATATTAGTAAAGCTTAATTTCTTTCTTATTTTTTTAGATAAAAAATAAATATAAATAGAAGTTCTAATATTTTGTTCCCGCACCCCAATGGATCGTCTTTGCGCACACCCCACTTTGGAGACCACTGCTGTACACAACTGAATTAAAGCACTTAATGGTCCTCATAAAAAGTTCTTCCTACTGTGTAACCCACGTGTGCTCAACCCCCAGCCTGTGGTCCAGATCCAGCCCATGGTGCCATTTCATGCAGCCCATGGAGCTCCCAAAGGTCCAGAAATTTGGCAGTGGGATAGCACTGGGTCTCAGAACCTGATCCCAGTATGCATTCAGGGGTAACGGCAGGCCCCATGGCCCAGTTCCAGTGTTGGGATCTGGGAGGGAGTGGTGTGGGCCCCAGGGACCTGATGCTGGCCCACAGGGTGGGAGAGGGCAGTGCTGGGTCCTGCAACCTGATCCTGATGTGCAGGGCTCTAGGCAGCTTTCAGATCAGCCCCACACCACTCATCTAGTACACAGAGCCAAAGGTTGAGCACCACCCGTCTAACCTAATGTCCTTCTTTGCAGTTTACCTCTTGCCCTGTCCCCTATGGGCATAGTGTACAATTGATCACCATCCTTTTTATTACAGCCTTTTGCATATTTAAAGACTATTATCAAATCTCCTTCAGTCTTGTCTTCTTAAGAATAAATAAGCCAAATTCTTCCAACTTTTCCACGGGTATCATTTTTTTCCCTAGACCTATCATTTTTGTTGTTGCTCTCTGCCACATTCTGTAGTGTAGAAGGTAATAATTTTAAATTTTCTATTTACAAATATAGACAAGTATCTTCCAAGGGCAGTTCCTCCACTTCCATGAATGACATCATAGTATCAAACTAATTTATTAAAAAGTAGAACATTCTGTTAATCATTTGTCAGCAGTATCTGAAAATCAGATTTGAAGGATATATTCTGGAATTTACCTGATTACCAAATCCATATATTCACAGTATGAACAGTGTAGATTATTAGGATGGGATTTACAAAACCTCTGAAATGATTAAGGGCCTCAAGTCGCATTATGAATTAGTAGGATGTGTAGTTTCTAAATCACTTAGCTAAGTACAGATATTCAAAAAGCCCAAGCCTGAATCAAGTTAGTCTTTGCAGGTTAGTTTAAACTGTGTAGATTGAACCGATTTGCAAGTGATAGACATTCACTCTTGATTCCAGAAATGCAGTCTCATGCCTGCAGTAGCCCAGGCCAGAAGCTGTGGGGTGCTAGAGCAACCTCTCCGTTCCCTTTGGCAGTGGCCAGAGGGCTGGATGGAAGCTGGGAGACAAGCCATTCAGCCTTTTTCCCCTTCCCTGCTGGTCCCAGCTCCAGCCTCTCTGCTCAAGCTCCTGGTCCCAGCCCCCAGCCTCTTGGCCCCAGCCTCCAGCCCTAGACCCCAGCTCCAGCCCCAGCCTCTTGGCTCCAGCCCCCGGCCCCCAGCCCCAGCCTCTTGGCTCCAGCCCCTGGCCTCAGCCTCTAGCCCCCAGCTCTAGCCTCTGGCCCCTGGCCCCAGCCTCCGGCCCCCAGCCTTTTGGATCCAGCCCTCAGCCTCCAGGCCCCAGCCTCTGGCCCCCAGTCCCTTTTGATAAGTGTCCCACACCAGACCGAGGTGGCACACTCATGGACCACTACTTAGAGGGAACATTGGTGTGTGTGTGTGAGAAAAATGATGCATTGTGCTGACTTTTTCCTTGATTTTAACAGATAAATAGTTGCTTAATATCACCTCTTCTCTATCTGGTGGTATAAATTAATAATTCACTTCCTAGTGAGTTTGGACTTGAAGAATGCATATGCCAGGTTATTGAGACAAATACCTAGGAATTATTTCTTGTTATGAGCTGAAACAGTTTATTTGACCAGCCTATATGTAGTGGTTAATGATTCAGCTTTCATGTTAATCATCTAATAGCCCCAACTTTGACAAATGATTTTTTTTTTGGAAAGATTTCCCATTTGCAGCAGATATTTGTTTTAAAATATTTTGTGAGTTCTTCCCAGGGGGAAAAAAAAATCTGATGATAATTCCTGGTTTACCTTCCACTTACACAACAGCCAGACAGACAGAGAGAAGCACTCTTCCTTCAGCACTTGAGCCACTGCATGTCAATCCCACAACACTTCTGAATGCTGCAAAGCTGAACCAGTGTTGCCAGGTATACGATAAATATCGTATTTGTACAATAATTTCAACCCTTGCGCGATGTATGCTAGACTATATTAAAAGTGTTCAAAATGTACAGTAATGTTTTTACGTAATTCAGTTTGGGAGAAAAACAAACGCATAAGTCATTCCACCAACAATCAGAACTGAACTAGATTACTTGATTACGTGGTCTCACACCAGCTCTCACTCGCATGGAATTGGAATTTGACAGGGATTAAAGTGAGGGTGAGTAATATTTGCCACGTATCTTTAACTAGAGACTTACAGTGAGCAATATAAAACAACTGTATAACGATCACATAACTAAATCTCATTGTATGATAATACTACGAGCTTTATTTTAAATGCTATATACGGTCTTAATAGAAAGTCAAATGTGCGTGCCTCGTTTATAAAGTCTAGGCATGTACCTAATACAGTAAGTTGCAAAATAAAGTGCAGAAGATATACAATACACGGACCTCAAGCACAAACCAAACAGAAAAGAATAATCATAGCCATAAATTCAGTTTAACCAGTTGGAGAAAGAGTTAAACAAAACCTCATAGTGGGCAGTGTCAAGTAGAGTGGGACAGGATGTGATGATAATGGCATAATGCAACAGGATATTATTTAAAAGAGAAGAAGACTTTTTTGCTTACTTTTTTTTCACTGTAGGATAGTCTTTCAGAAAATATGGTAATTTGAGCTTCCAATACAATAATTTCTTATTTAAGACCTGGCAACACTGAGCTGAACAGACTCATCTGCTGGGAGTGAAGGTAGGAAGGAGTAAGAGCCACAGTAATGAGAAAAAGACTAAATCACTAAGGACCCTATCCTGTTTGTGCTACAGCCATGTTTGAACCTTGTTCTTGCTGGTGGGATGCAACATGTATCCCCCCCCAAAGCATGGGATGAATTGGGAAGAACCATATTTTAAACTGCCTTAGCAAGTGATGCTCCAGATTCTTCCTTCTTTCCCACCCCCATCTTGAAGCAAGCTGTTGCAGAACTGTTTATAGCACAGTTAATTCCTGTCTTCAGTAGCCAGGAAAACCATGGCAAATGGAAATGAGCAATGTCCAAATCACACTTCTGTCCAGAGGACTCTTACCTGTTGGTGTTCTGAGTAGCTCCTAAGACATGGTAGCTGAAAGAGATTAGAGAGGAAAATATTTATCTCATCTCTATTTTTTCTGTCCCCATCTGGTTTTGTGTTGGATTGTACTTTGCAAAGTGTGTCTCTTACTGTTTCCTTTGCACAATTTAGTTACTTCTCTCTGTTTTTATAAATATTTCACACAGCAGCAGGGGACCTGAAAACCCAAAGTCAAGATAAAAGAAGAAAATGGGATTGTATAACTGAAAAAATTGGCAGAGGTCGATGCAATAATGAAGCGCCACTTGTGTTCCTCAAATAACTAGCTTTCAACCTCATGCCTCTTTAAAGCTTGACCAATAAGGCATACAACCAAAGGCAGCTTCTGTGTTGTATGTTCCTTTGCGAGGCTTGGGAGCAGTGTGGAAGCATGTAAAAGTGTGATATCTGATACCAGAAACAAATCTAGAAATGCAGAGTCCTACTGTAAGGGGTAGGATACCAGATTATGATTTGGACACCTGAATAGTTCTGTGTTCTTCAGGAGACTGATCAACTGTAGCCCTGGACAAGCTAACACCTCCTCCCTCCAACACTTACTCGGCCCAGTGCATCCTATTACTGTATATCATCAGCATTCTGGGGCAGGAACTCCATTTCCCAATGGTGTGATGGGTTCTGGCATCAGGATGGGGCCCTGGCAATCCCAAGTACTGCTGAAATGCCAGTAATACCTGCCTGCTCAGTATGGTTTCTGTTCTCTCCACAGTGGGCCAGTGGGAAAAGCACAGACATAACAGAGTTGCTTTTGAAGTTACTGTCCATAAGGTGAACCTCTTAAAGAAGCCATTTCAGTAGCTGTTTTGCATGCAGGCCTCTAGCCTTTTGATCTTCTGGCTTTTCCTCCTGCCCAGGCTGCAGATGGACTTTCAGAAAGTCAGAGACTTGGAATGCTTGCAAAGCAAGCATCCCCTGTGTCCCTACAGCGCTTTTCCTTTGGAGAGAAAGAGGCAGATATTTCTTTGGTATGAAAAATCAGACTTTCCACATTCACATATGTAACTTAAATCCAAGGCAAACAGAGCTCTCTCTATTTCAGAAGTACTTGTTCAACACTGGCTGTGCTTTTAAAACCTATTGATCTTCATGCAATCCAGGCCAAGGAAATTAAGAAGTCACATTGTAAAAATATCCTCTTTAAGTGAGCTGTTGCAATTCTGTTAGGGTTGAGGGAGGTGATTGTGTCAGCAAGACCCTGGACTGGGACCTGGATTGCATTCAAGGCTGTGCTGCTATTTGTGTGACTTGGTCAAGTCACTTCATCTCTCCGGGCTTCAGCTCCCCATCTGTAAAAAGGGAAAAGTAATATTTGTCATCTTGGCACAGAGGCTGTTTCTTATTACGTATAAACACAGCACCTAGTACAATCAGGCCTGCACTTCAGTGTTCTACTATAACATAGATAATCAATAATAGTAGCTTATATTTTACCTCTGGTATCTCTTTCTTTCTCTCCTGAAAGCTCTGATCATGGGGGATGTAAAACTGGTGACATCAGCTCGAATCTCCAAAACCTCCCTGACTCTGGAGCCCTCGCCCCTCAGCCCCTCTGTCCCTACAGAAGCTCCTGCGTTCACTCTGCCTCCCAGAAACATCCGGGTGCAGCTGGGCAGCACAGCCAGGTTTGAAGGGAAGGTAAGAAATGCATAAAAACTGGACAAGGGGCTTTTTGTTTCATTGCTGCTGGTCTACTGTGTCTATCTGATGTGTCCTGCTGGCCTGAGAAACTTAAGAAACTGGTGAAGTATGTTCTTGTCCTTCCTCATGGCACCCGTGTTCATTTCTGCACCAAAGATGAGCCCTGCTGGGTGATACCAAATGTCAGGGGCTTTGTATATCAGGTCCTTCAGTGGAGGAGAAATGAATGTTGTGGAGTATGGTTATGTTTCAATGGTTGCTTGCTTCACTTACTCATGTATGCTAATGCCAATATAAGTTGATCACACATTTGCCAGGCATTCCCTTTTTCCAGAAATCTCAACTAAACCTTTCCTCATTTCCCAGGAGACAGCTCTGCTCAAGGAGTGGGAGCCCAAAGCACTGAACATCTGTTCCTATTTCTTTGTCAGCCTTGCCTGCCCCAAAACTGCCTCTTCATAAAACCTCATGTGCCATCCAAAAGGTACAATGTAGCTTGTCTTCCTTAGAGTGAAAACTTTTCTCCTCTCTCCCGCCATCTGTCTTGTCCTTTGCTGACAGGAGGAGAGTGAAACCAACCAGAATCCTCATTTTTTTGAAGTGATGTGAAGTGATCTCTGACAGAGAGGCAGGAATCAGGAACTTGCTGTAAGGTTTTAGAAAATTCATGACTTAAAAATTGACATTAACCTGAGGGGCAGGAAGGAGCACTGGATATTTTTTCTCTTACTTTTTTTTCTATTGAAGTAGGTGGAAAATGGATAGTTTTCTGCATAAAACTTCAACCAGAATATTTCTTTGGAGAATATTAACTTTTTACTGAAAAACCAAAAACCAAGGAGGGGATTTTCTGGATTTCTTTTTGGCAAGAAGTCAAAGCTTTTCATAAAAGGAGACAGTTTTTGTGTAAATATTTGTTTCAGCAGAAACTAATTTCCCATCAAATAGTGTAAATGGAAACTAGTTTATTTCTAAATTAAAAATTAATAACAAAGCTTGAGACTCCTTTGCTGTGCACAAGAACTGACCTATGGGAACCCCTGCTCTATGTATGCTTCCCATGCGCTTCTGCTCATTTTCCATGACTGCTCCTTGTTAGAGATGACAGAATCTGTGGCTAGGGACAGACATTCAAAAAGCCCAAGCCTGAATTGATTCAGTCTTTGTGGGTTAGTCTAACCTGCAGAGATTGAACTGATTTGCAAGTGGATAGACATTCACTTTTGATTCAGGAAATGCAGGCACATACCTGTAGTGGCTCAAGCTAGGAGCTGGGGGGTGCTAGAGCAGCCCTCCCTTCCCTTCCACAATGAGGTTTAAACCCCCACCCCGGTCTGCACAGTCCTCAGCCAGGGTGTAGCTGGAAGGGGAGGGGGAAGCAGCCCCCTCCAGGCTTTTCCCCCCATGCTTGCTGCTCAAGGGTCAGGGAGTATTGCTGGCCCCCGGCTAGCACTCTGAGGCAAAGTTGGGGGGCAGAGAGGGAGGACTGCTTGCATGCAGTGCATGCGTCTGTTGATGATACTGAGCTTTTCAATCTCCCTCTCCCTGCTTCTTCATACTATCTGAAGCAAACCGACAGGCACTGCATTCATTGCAAACCAGGTCATTTCTCACACCTCTCTCTGTCCCCTGTTGAACACTGACAGCAAGCTAGCAGCCAGCAGGGAGCTTATCAGAACACAAAGCTTATCAACCCTTCAAGGAAACAAAGTCTCTCTCTTATTAGTTCAAGCTCTTCTTAAACAGCTTTTTGCAAAGCATTTTAAGCATTTTAAGAAAGAACAGAGGGACATTACCAGCTGACTTGGGTTAGTTCCTAAAAGTTCTAAGTGGACACCATCCATCTGCCTTTGTCAATGAAATTGGAGACACACACACATAGACACCTCTCAGCATTAGCTAGCATGGGGATGGCACGGCCATGACCAGATGCCGGCTGGTGGCTGGGGTCTGTGTCGCTAGGGTCCGTGCTATAGGAGGGTGGGGGGGCATTCCTGCTTGAGCAGTGAGTGGTGAGGGGAGGGTGGGGCAGGGGAATGCCAGGAAGACACTGCTGTCTCCCAGCTGCAGTCTCCACCTCCTTCTCAACGAGCTGGAGCTCCGTCTAGGGAGGAGAGGGGCAGGGCCAGCCTTGCTCTCTGGAGCAAACAACCCAGCCCAGCCCAGCCCAGCCCAGCCCAGCCCAGGGCTGAAAAGCATGCTGGGATGCTGGGGGACTCTGATTTAACTTAAAACAGGAAGGGGTCTGGGGCAGATGTTCCCTAAACCAGTTTGACCCAAATCAGTTAAGTCTGTTACTATATTCAACCAAGTTTACCTTAACCAGTTTTGGCCATTTTGAAACTGGTTTATGTGCACTGAACTTATGTTCTGTTACAGGTTTAAACCAGTTTATGACCACTTAAACCATTTTATTTGTAACTTCTGTCCCTAGCCTGTGGAACAAGGACTTTTCATTTTTTTTCTGCAGGCAACACCTAGGACAATGGCATCCTGTTCCTGATGTGGTGCTCAAAGCTCCACAGTAATTGGAAGTAACTGTGAACAGAAATCAAATTTAAAGCATGAGATATGGCAAATGTTTTTCCCTATTTGTGTTTTAAATCTTTATGCATAGATTTGCACTTAGATTAATTGCTGCCTACAGGCCTTTATGGTTAGTCTACAGTTACTTTCAGTGGCGTGCAGTGACTCAGAAGTTGGAGGGCAGTTGCTATTTATCTCCAGGCTCTGGTCCTAATTATTGAATTAAAAAGAAAGGGGCGGGAGGCTGATGTTTATACTTTTTAGACCAAAGGGAATTCTTGACAATGGCATTCCTACCCCCAATCCAGTGCTGATTTCAGGATGAAATACCGGCAGAATCAAATTTAAAGTTTTTTCTTTTATATAAAACACTCCAACCAGCAACTATAGTGTGGACAGCCATAATGAAGGTCTATAATTTGCTACTCCAAAGAGCTGGTCTTTGAGTGAGCTCACAGCTGGGTACCTGTTTCTTATACATTTCAGTTCCATTTCTGCTCCTGAGTTAGTGCATGATGGTGTGACAGCTCAGCCAAAACCTTTTACCATCTCTGCCTCAAGTTCCCTCTCTCTAAAATGGGAGCAGTGCCTATCCCATACATATGCTGTGTAGATGAATTATTCCTATGGTGACAGAAAGTGCTTCTTGTCTACTAAGGAAAATTAAGACTGCAGTTTTCATTTATCAGGAGACTATTGCAGTTCATATAAAGAACCCCATGCATCAAACATTATGTACTGGTATATCCCACAGTGTGCTAAATAAAGGGAGTATATTTGCAGCCACAACCCACTGCAGTTCAAGTATTTGCCAGGCATGGAGAGCCGTTGCTCCATGTTTTTTCCTCACTGCTACCTTTGGTCTTGGGGAAACCCTAGTATGTTCTCATAGCTTACACAGCTGGGAGGAAGTGTGTGGTACAGCTGTAGCATAAAGCAGCTAGTCATTGTCATTGTACATCAGCTTCAAATTTTCTGGAATCCAAGCTAGTCAAGGGCTGAGTTATGAGTTCTCTCTCTCTTTTTTTTTTTTTGATCTACACAATAATGGAGAGGCAAAAGTAACGGAGCACAACATTGTCTCTTTATTATCGTGCACAAAGAAGCTGAACTTTACATAAAGCAATGATATAATTGGCTAAAAATTAAATTAGCATGTTCCCATCTTGACAACCCATTGTTTAGAACATGCTGTGGTCGGAGGCCTTAATATGTGGTTCGAACTTGCCATTGTTTATAACTAATGGGGTCAGGTAGGGGCATGGGTGACTGGCCCCTCCTGAGTTTGGGGGGGCACCAGGTCTCACCAAGTGGTCTACCGTGATCTCGCTCTTTCTGTTCCTTTGACATTCTGGAGGCTCCCTGGGACAGTCTTTGCTAAGATACAGTGATAATGGTAGCTACTGAACGTTCTTCAGGTTTTTTTTACCCGAGGAAAAATAGGCTACAGATGTTGTGATGGATTGTTACTAATACTCTGCTTCATCACACAATATAAATATTAAACTAGACCTTATCTAAAAAAGAAATTAGAAAAAAGGCTAGACAGGAGATTTTCTTCAAAGAGCTTCTCTGCACTTGAATTTATCTTATCAGACAGAACAAACATTTTGAGACTCCAAGACAGGATATAAAGTTGATATAGTGATGATCTCGTAGGCTCATTAAGAGAGAGGCCCAACATCAAACTCTTTTTTTTTCTTGCATGTGTTTTGAAGTGCAACAGTGAGCTAAATAAGTTGAAGCAAAAGTTAGAAATGAAGAAAAGCACAAAAGCTGAAGGAAGGAAATTGCCCAGAGATATGGGAGATATGAAGCAGAAGGAAACTGAGGTTGTCCTTGAAAGGGAGTTGATTTGGGGGGATTTTCTGCCTCAAAATTTGTTCAACAAAACTTTTGAAAATTCCTATAGCTGTGAATATAAGTCCCAGTTTTTCATGCATTAAGGTAGAATAGTGATTGCCCTGAGTCCTTTGCTTTCATGCACACAAATACATACAATTTTGGCATCTTCCCCCCTGAAAGCAACTAATAGAAGAAAATAAAGCCACAAGGGTGAGATTTCAGCTGTCAGCCTAGCTGATATGTTGTTAATCATTGGAATAGCTTGTCCAGGGAAGAA
This sequence comes from Gavialis gangeticus, assembly GCF_001723915.1. Taxonomy (NCBI): domain Eukaryota; kingdom Metazoa; phylum Chordata; order Crocodylia; family Gavialidae; genus Gavialis; species Gavialis gangeticus. Next base: position 31,239,574 of record NW_017729031.1, read on the forward strand.
GGAAATTCATCCTCACTTGACAGCATTAAATTGAGAATGCATGCATTTCTGAAGGACATGCTGCAGTTCATCTATAAGTTACTGGGTTTCATAATGTTCAGATGTACAGCAGTGAAGAACAAGTCCCTTCACTATAGAAATTACTGGGTGGAGTGTTATGGCCTGTGTTATGCAGAAGGTCAAAGAAGTCCCTTCTGGCCTTAAATTCTAAATACATGTCTCTAAATTGCCAGACATAGCAGTGTCTGGGTGTTCTTGGTTAAAACCTGGTAAATTCAGAGCCCAGGTAGGACCCCATGTCATTTGCTTTCCCCGTATGTGGCTTTGGCTTCCACCTCTTGATCTAATTTGAATGACCCTGAGTGTTACATTATGAGGTTATACAGGCCATTTTTATAACAAATTTGAGAGCTAGTTATGACTCATCACCAAAAGCAAATGAGCTTTGTGTAGAGGTACACAAATGTATTTGTCGGTATCATATCGGCACTGATAAAAGGAAAATTGGCATTATCAGCAATTGTCTTTTTTGGCTGATGTGGCCAATAATGTCACTGATAAATGCCGTGGGCATGAGCACAGCTGCAGCATGCATGCAGCCAGCCTGGCAGCTCACAGAGCCGTGTCCATCCAGTTAGTCCGTTGTGGGGAAGAGGCGGGGAGAGGGAAGGGGCAGATTGAGGCCCCTGCAGTGAGGGAGGGAGTAGGGCTGGGGCATGTGTTGGCTGCCCAGCTGGGAGAGGAGAGTGGATTGGAACTGCAAGAGGCTCATCCCGGGGTGTGGGGCGGCTCCCACCTCTGCATGCACCCTTGGGGGAGGCATGGAGGGCATGTGCCCCCCAGATCTATGTGTGGGGTGAGAGGGGGCTGCCACTGCCCCAGCCCCAGTCCCTTCCTCACCGCAGGGGCCTTGATCTGTCCCCTCCCACACCTTTTTCCTCCCCCTGCTGCTTCCACCCAACAGATTTACCAGCCAGATGCTGCTTTCCAAGCTGCTGGACTGCATATCAGCAGTTGGTTCAGTATTGCCCAATATGGCTCGTTAATAATTGGCCAT
>NW_017729031.1:31240842-31246968 GCF_001723915.1 Gavialis gangeticus
TAATTGGCCATTGGTATTGGCTCCAAAAAGTCTTTATCAGTGCACCCCTAGCTTTGTGCCCTCTTTCTAGTTAAGAATTCTCTTATATTAAAAAAACTAAACTCTCATGTTCTATAGTAATGATTGAAAGCACTAGTATAAGAAGCATTACTATTTATAGTGTAATGCATCCTTTCCATCTACTGAAATCAACTCTTCACACACAAACTCTATATTCCTGTGAGATTGCTGAATAGGTATTCATGTTAGGGTAGGCCAGCAGCACTGTGATGCTTCATCTTGGGTTTTGCTGGTTCACCAACATGATTTCTTTGTGATAAATGTCTTTACGGTGCCCAGGCAGAGTTCTGCTGAGGAGCCCTACTTGCCTGTCCACAGTTTCACAACCCTCCCTTGTTATCCTCTCACCTCACATGGTCCCACAAGGGCCTGCCTTGGTGGGCTGCTGGGGACTGCATGTCTTTCACATGGTCTATGGTACTAGGATAGCCCACTGCAGAGTCAGAGCTCTATGCCTTTTTTGGAGAATTTTGAAATGCTTTGGAATGAACAGGGGCAAAAATCAGATTTCCAGTCATGAAAGTCCTCCACAGAAACAGGACATCTGTCTTTGTGTAGCAGTGGTACTCCCATTCCCATCTTAACTAGCAGGAAAGTTCAGGGCTTGTCATCACAGCAGAGCAGACTTGGGTGCTGCCCCAATCCCAGTGCCATCCATGCACTCATTCTGAGCAGTGCTTTCAATCCAACGTACCCGGTCCAGTCTCAGGTACATGCTGAAGTTCACATACTGCTTTCACGTGGGTAGATAACCCCACCTTCTGTGCAGTGGCAGCCCAGACCTAGTCCCATCAGTGAAGACAGCCTCTGGTGTCTCCCTACAGTTCCCTCTTTGTTTCCAGAAGGACCGCCATCTTCTCCCAGCTCAGAAAGAAAGAATCAGAGCAGAACACAGAGAATCATAGGATGTGCCCCAAAAGGTCTTAGTGACACATGCAAGTGAATGCAACACTGGCAAGGAGCATCGCCCACGTTCATTCTGCAACTCTCAAGCACAGAGATTAAGTGGCTTTCTGGGCTCCTACACCAAGCAAATGGCAGAGCCAAGAATAGAATCCAAGAATCTTTTCTCTAGCCACCAAACCACAGTGCCTTGATCTTTCCCTCTCTATTTCAGGCTGAGGGATTTGGGACCATTACAGTAGAATGCAGCAGCATTTTTTTAAACAAGGGTTGCCCACAAAAAATTTGGCTGCTAACTATATGATTTACAAAGCTTGCGGCCCATTTCCCAGTTTAGCTTCATCAGAATAAGATTAGGCCTATTAAATTTAAAAAAAAAGAATAAAGAACGTGTCTTGATCATTGCACGACATCCAGTGATGTTTCCACAATGCAAAAGGAGCCATTAGCATTAAAAACTGTCACTTTACAACCCATGAAAAGCAGTATTCCCTTATTCAGGGTAGTATTAAACTCTGCACCTGCTGCAGCAAACAATTAATGAAATATGGCTCAACTGCATTTATGTCTCCATAAAGGGCGGTAATAACGGTCATTAATTTTATGACCCTGGAGGAGTATTTGTGCTGTAGCTGTGCCTGAGAAGAGTAACCAAATGCCATGCACCAGGGCACAGGCAGGTTGCCTTGGGGGTCAGGAAGGAATGTTTCTCCTTGGATAAAGTGTTGCACAATAGGTCAAGTGCATTATGAGTTAGTTTTGCCCTTTCCAAGAATTGTGCTGTATGGGCCACTGACAGAGCCAGAATATCAGACTACTAAATCTTTCTGGTATTGCAAACTTGTTCTTACACGAGACAGAGGCTTACATTTTTTGTGAATCAAATCGCATGTGGACTATTGAGTACATAATGCCATATTTATTGTGTGCTAGGCAGTTACCTCTTCTTTTGTTCCCCTCCCTCCCCTCAACTAATGCAGCTGCAGTTTGGTGGTTAATTTTGAATGGCACCAGTTGCCAGTTCAGGTGCAACCTGTTTCTAATATCTTTTTTGGCCTTTTTCTTCCCTACTTCTGCTGCAGCCCCACTTGCACCTTTGGGCTGAAGAAGCAGAGTACAGTGACTTAATGCGCTGTTAGTTGAGGTAGGCAAGGGCCTACTTGTTGGCACTGACAGAAGTAGGAGAGACGCTCATTAAAACCAGAAGGAGAAATAGAAGGAGAGAAAGGGAATAATCATGATTATACAATTTATTCAAGGTAGAGCTAAGAAAATTTTGAATGGAGCACTGGGAGGTGCAGGCAAGGGGGATAATAGGTATAGCAGAGTGTTCCTTGATAACACTGGTAGACCCTTATTGTATTTGTCAGCTTTAGAGTTGGAATGAACCCTAGCAAATTCACTTCATCTTGGCCACCAATCATTGCAGGGTAAAAACCAAAAATCCTCTCCCATTTGCTATGGATTTGGAGCACCAGTGCTCTGTTCCATTGCCAATCGCCAGCATACGCCAGCCCTCCAAAAGCCTGCCTTAATTATACCATTTGCCTATACCAAAATGTCAGATGAGAGAGTCTGAAAGAAAGACTGGCAGGATGATAGAGGATGTGGCATGAAGCCTACTTGCTGGAATGGGAACCTTGCTGTAACCAAACGCACTGGCAGCTGACTCCATTGTTCCTGCAATGCTTTTGGCTCTCCAGTTTTATAGACGTGATCCTTCGTTGGCTGCTGAACCCTTTGGGGGAGGTATTTGGGGTGATCTATCCCATGGGAGACTAGGAGAAAGCAGTGAGGTCTCTAAAGCCACCAGCCTTCCATCTCATGCTATTTGGTGCCTCATGTGCAAAACAAAGATATACAGTTTGACCGGTCCTTAGGTAGTGTTTCAATAAACAGGACTTTAAAAATGATTTTTCAGGTTTGGGACCTCTTTACTGACTCTTCAATGGTGCATAGGATTGAGAGAGTCTCTTCCTGTTTCGAGCCACCTTTTATGTACATCTATGCCAATACTGTGTTAGCTTAAGTCTTAAAGGCTTCATGTGCAGGGCCTTTGGCCTTTCTAATGTGCTTCCAATTATTTCAGACTCTGCCTTTGGGATGAAAACAGTCAAAAGCATGTAGGAAACTAGACAATAAAAATTCTAGGAGTCTTAATCAGCATCACCCTAGCTTAAGTTCACAAACACTTTTTTGATCCTGGACACCCAATTCATAGTTTCATAGTTTCATAGTTTCGTAGTTTCATAGTCAGTAGGGTTGGAAGGGACCTGAGCAGATCATCAAGTCCGACCCCCTGCCATGGCAGCAAACAGTATTGGGGTCAAACAACCCTGGCAAGGTGATTGTCTAGCCTTGTCTTAAAGCCCCCCAGGTTAGGAGCCAGCACCACTTCTCTTGGAAGTTGGTTCCAGATCCTAGCCGCCCTGACCGTGAAGTTGCACCTCCTGATGCCTAGTCTGAATCTCCCCTCTGCCAGCTTGTGCCCGTTATTTCTGGTCACTCCTGGTTGTGCTCGGGGGAACAGGGACTTCCCCAATGCCTGCTGATCCCCCCTGACTAGTTTGTAACAGGCCACTAGATCCCCCCTCAGCCTTCTCTTGTGCAGGCTGAACAGGTTCAGGTCCTGTAGCCTCTCCTCGTAGGACCTGCCCTGCTGCCCCTGATCATGCAAGTGGCCTTCCTCTGAATTCAAAAATCTTCTTTGTCATCTCTGTTTCTGTGATTTATTGTCCTAAATTTTGATGTGACTCCTGGTAAGGAAGTGAAAGGCTTTTTGTTGTTAAAATGTTGAAAGTTGCAGGATTCCTGAGTGGGGATTTCTGGATTTGTCATTGTTAATGCAGTGTCTAACAGGAATTCAGATGGAAGCTTGCTGGGTTATATTTGGAATGGTCCTAAAGGGAGGGAGATATAAAATGTAAATAGTGTGGTGTGAATGCAGCGGGTGTGAACTGCTTTTAGTTGTACTGCAAGGACCTTCACGTTCCAGTATTTCTGATACCTGTTGGACTGTGCATTTGTTACAGACATAGATGGAAAAGAGGGTGATGAAAAATAAATTAAGGATCTGCAAAGATTATCAGAGTCCCAGTCTCTGGTGGAGAAAAAGGGTGGAGATTTAACATATTATGCAGTGTCTCATTCTTTTTTCCATAGTAGCAAAATGGGACCAGGAAGTAATACTAAAACAGTAATACTAAAAAAACAGTAATACTAAAAACAGGGGGAAAGGGGAAAATGCCATAAAAGAAATGAATGGAATCCTAACTGTGTCCATAAACAAAAGAATAAGCAGCTTGTCTTAAATATCTGAAAAGAAGAAATAACAAGTTGGTAGATACAAGACAAAATAGTCAATATGTTTTTTTTTAACTTGTCCCATGATGGCTAATCCCTAATCTCTGAAATTCCTATCAAACCCTATTAAAATTTCCAATTCTGCCTTTAATTTGAAAAATATCATTTTGTCCTTTCCAGCGCAGCTTCCTTCCATTGCAGAAGTCTTTGTTGTGGCAGATTCCATTGGCAAAAAATGTTGTTATACAGCACTGGGCTTTCTCCTTAAAATAAATGTTCTTAGTCATATACATAGCATGTCTGCAGCCTATAATTTTGACTTCCAGAAATTGCTTGTATCAGGGAGACATGCAGTTGGTTCTCTGAAGAAATAATAGAAATAACGCCACTCCCCCCCCCATCCAAGGACTAGAACAGCATAATCCATTAATTTAATACTTGCGCTGCTAGAGGAAAAAGCTTCCCCCCCCCCCCAAAAAAAAAAACTCTCTCCCTTGTGTTGAAAAACTTTGATTAGATCTCTTTAACTGGTCCAAAATACAAAGGATCTATATTTGACATAACATTTTGCCTTGTCCTTATTCCTAATCTGACATCATCCCTGCTGCCTTAATGGAATCCGTTCAGCCTTCCATTTCAGCTGGGTCCTGGACCCCAGTATCCATAGCTGCAAAACTCTGGGTTCCTATGCTGCTGGGACCCAGAGTCGGCTGAGGCTGAGAGTCGCCTCATTTGGGGGACTCATTTGGGGCATGGTGCCCCCTCAGCTGGACATGGTGCAACCCTGTTGTTGGGAGCCCAGTCACCTGAGAGGACTCCCAGGCACTGGGAAGACCCTGCTACATGTGCAAATGCAAGCTCGAGAGCAACCAGTTATAAAGTTAGTATGCCTTTTTGAGCTCTAACTTTGTAACTGGTTAGAGCTTTTATGGCATGAAAGTGACTTTGCACATGTAAGTAACTGTGCAATGAATCAGTTAATTGTGCAATACCTGTTAGGGGTGCACCAATAAAGATTTTTTTGACCAATACCAATAACTGATTATTAATCAGCCATATTGACCATTACTGATCCAATACATGATATGCAGCCTGGCACCATGGCGAGCAGCTCCCTACCAGCAAGTCTGTGGGGCAAAAGGGGCGGCAGGAGGGGAGTGAAGGCGGGGGCGGATCAGCGCCCCCACAGTGAGGGAGGGAGTGGGGCAGGAACAGGGGCAGGCGCTGCCCAGCTAGGGCAGTGAATGCAGCTCCTCCAGGAGTGTGGCAGAGCTGTGGGCAGCTTGTCCAGGGACTGCAGAGGGATGGGGGTGGGCAGCTCCCTGCTTCTGCATGCATCCCAAGGGGAGGCATGGGGGGAATGTGCCCTCTTGGATCTGTGCACAGGGCAAGGGTGGGCTGCCTGCTGCAGGCTCAGGGCCAGGGGTTGTGCCAGCCTCTTCCCAGCTTGGGGCAGGTGGGGGTAGGATGGGTAGCAGCAGCACTGGGAGGGGTGGCTAAAGGTGGGCTATGACAAATTTTGGGGTGGCTGTAGCCCACCCCATAGCCATCCCATCTCACTGCTGCCACTGCCTGCCCCGCCCTGAGCACAGCCACGGCCCAGCTCCCACCACTATACTGGCTCCCCTGCCCTCACCCCATGCACGGATTCAGGAGGGCACATTCCCCTCCATACCTCCCTTGGGAGTGTGTGGAACAGTGGGGAGCCACCCACCCCAATACCACCTAGACAAGCTGCCCATGGCTCTGCCCTACTCCCAGTGGGGTTGCATTCATCGCCCTGGCTGGGCGGCTCCTGCCCCATGCACTACTCCTTCCCACACCTTGGGGGACCTCGATCTGCCCCCCATGCCCCTTCTC
>NW_017729031.1:31246979-31247289 GCF_001723915.1 Gavialis gangeticus
CATTTATTGGTGACATTATCAGCTACACTGGCCAAAAAAATGCGATTGCCAATAATATTAATTTTCCTGTTATTGGTGCTGATCCAATATGTGACTGGTATATTCGTGCACCTCTGAAACCTGTAACATCTAGAGGGGGCCTTATTCACCTTTCTCCATCATAACAAAAGTATAAACATGACGTAAGTGCCCTTACTAGAGTTACAGACATATATAACACTTGAACAGTTCCCAAAAGTCACTGACTGGGAATTGGTTCACAACTGTGTACAGTACTGTGGCTCTGATACCAGGAGGGGGTGGTGGGGAG
>NW_017729031.1:31247319-31260105 GCF_001723915.1 Gavialis gangeticus
GCTACCTTTGATCGTTTGGCCGGCCCCACAAAACGGGAGCGTCCCCTCCCCTCACAAATGGCCTCCCTGTAACATCTCAGGGTGATGCCCTGGGGAGTGGTGGAAAGGGCAGGGGTGTGCCCAGCTGGAGGGCTGAATGGAAGGCAGATGGCAGAGAGGGCATGGGGAGGGCGGAGGGGGAAGCTGGGGTTCTTGTACTTATGCTTTGGGAGTCCCGGGGTGGGTGACCTAAAGGGCTTTCCCTTGTTTCCTAAACATGAGCTGAAAAAACTTTGATATCCTGCCAATAGCTTACATCTGCAGTGTGCTAATCAGACTTGGAGTGAGGTGGAGAATGCGTGGACCCATGTATTTTGGTTCCCAGACCTGGGGGAGCATGATGAGGAGCTACAGTCAAGTAGGGAGTGAGGACACAGCTGACTATTAGAAAGATGGCTTTCAGTGGGCAAGCAGCACAAGGGAGCTCAATGATTAAAAAGTGCCAATGAAAGAGGAAAAAAGGGACAGTAGAGTTCTGGCTGTGCACCAGAATGACAAGTTGTTACTGTGTTTGTCTGCCTCTGGTGCTGTGAACACAGTGCAGTGTGGGATGCCTGAAGGTCTGGACCAGACCCATGTCACAGAACAGTTGGTATCCACACAACGCTGAACTGGTTCAAAATAGTACTAGTTTTTCAGGAATACTTTTGAACAATGCTTGTAGGTCTTTTCACATCAGGTTTAAACAGCATGTAAACTGTTTTAAGTGTTACATGTGTCCATGTCAGGTTGACTGATATGACCAACAGAGTTTAGAGTGGATTTTCAGTGCTGCACAGCATGTCATACCCAATAGAGGACATACTTCTGTTTTCCTGTACATTTGGCTTGCCATAAGGTAGAGTGGGACAAGATTTTTACCTGCCCTGAGTTAGAGCAAATTGCATTTCTTGATTATGCTATTTGGGTTTTTTCCGGCTAGGAAAAGAAAGTAGCCATTACAAACGCAGTGAACTATTGGCATTCTGAATCTCTGCAGAAGGCCACATATGGAGAATGTTTATAATCCAAACACATCATTACTCATTGCCATTTTGTTTGGGCCTTGCTCGCTTTGGCACAAGAGATGCTGCAAAACTGAGCTTTCTACTCTGGACACGTTGCTTGGCTGCATCCATGCATTGATATAGTGTGAGTTTTGAAAACCTGCCGGGCAAAACAAAGCCTCTTACATTTTTGACTTGGGACATCTGTTGGGATGTAAAGAGCATATATTGCATGTGAGATAAAGTATGTTGTGAATAATAAAGAGCTCATCCCATCTGCAGGGGGCACCAGGTTGCCTTTGCAGCACCAAGCCTAGATGCTGTCCAAGACCACACGGGTGCCTATCACAAATACATAGGACATGATGATTTTGTGTGGAGTACTGCTGTCAGGGATGAGTGTGCGATGTGCTTCTGCTGTGGCTCTGTGGATCCTACTGGACAATCTGGCTAAAGTTCATTGTCTCAGTTTACGCTTGGATTTCATCCAATAGCTAAGTCAAAATGTTGAAGCTGTAATCATTGAGCTGTTACAGGGCTGCAGCGTGTATTGCCACACTCCTATGTGACTCAGTGTGATTGTAGGCTCTGCTGGACGGAGCCTACCTTTGTTGTTGTTGTTCTTGGGAGAGTTGTGCAGTATGATATGCACACCAGTGTTACAATATGGTGAAAGGGGAGAAGCTTTTTCTTTCTGCCTTCCCTTTTAACTGTTTGATTTTTGCATTTATTTATAGTTGCTACTGTAATAGACTCCTATGTTACTGCTGTATGTTGTAAAACAAAGATAACCCAGCCTGGGTCTTGCAGACCAGAGGAACCGGTGTACAGAGAAACTGCGCAGCATGATACCAGGCTTGTTCACTTATGAGACACTATCAGCACATGCCCACTGCTACATCCCATCTTTTTTGGGGGATTTGGGTAAGGCACGCTTCACCACAGCCCTCCGTAGCAGTAGCATAACTAGGGGTGGGTGAGCAGGCCATGAGGACCAGGTGCTGCCTAAGAAGGGGGGGAAGACAAGTGCCAGAAAGTAGCCAGGGGGTTGCCTCATCTTTCTGCTCCCATCCCTTGCCCAACCCTGCACCTTCCATGCAGCAGCCCAGGGAGCTGGGCACCAGACAGGTGGGGAGTGCAGAGTATCAACCCTAAGGTTTGCTCCCAAAGGAAGCTGCTGCTGTGGGGAGAGGTGTCAGTCAATGCTTTTGCCTCCTTTTTTTGCAGCTGAATTTTGGCTTTTAAGTTGCCACTCAACAGTCATTTGTAGCAGCTGCTTCTGCATCAAGCCCAGCAGTAGCAGCTTGCCCCATTTTGCCTTTGCTGCCCACTGCCCCAGCGCCATGCACCATCACTCCCAAGGTACAGAACTGCCCAGTTATCCCTAGCATGATACTGAGGAGCTTCAGCTGTGCCCTCTGCCACCTTCCTTACCAAGCAGCACTTCATCAGTGGGTTGCTTGGAGGGAAGACCCTACTCCCCAGAGGATTTGAAGGGCACCTTTTGAGATGAAGAACACTGACCTCCCACCTGCCCTGTTTCCGCAGAAGGGCATGTGGAGAAAGAAGAGCTATGTGGCTTTTGAGAGCAGTATTTGTAGTGTGGCATAAAACGAGTCTGGTCCCGTTCCAGAGAGGGAGAGAAGAACAAAAACCTGTTTTGATTTAAGGGGAAAAAAAATACTCCAGATGTGCCAGACACCTGAAACTGCTGCTGTCATTAAGAGCTACGTAATCTATGGGAAGGCAAACAAGTTTCGGGCTGGAGCAACTCTTGCATCTCGAGACTTGCTCTGCTGTATCCTAAAGTGTTCAGCCCATAGTGAATTCTCCACAAGGTATCGATCTGCTTCTAGTTAGTCAGGAAAGCTGCTTTATGGCACTTAGAATTAAGGTTGGGTTTTAATTAAAAACTGGAAGAGGTTTTAAGACTGTTGCTAGATCCTTAGGGCAAGTCAGATGGATGATTGGGGCGCTTTGAGTAACATGAGCTTCCCAATTCCACTTACAGAAGATACAAATAATAACTTACTCTGGAAGTTTGACTCCAGACTGGGGATAAAATTTACTGCTGTGAAGCTGCTATGCCATGCTGACTAGTCTGCAGTCCTTAGGGCCATTACTACCCTGAGCATCTCACAGTTAATATGTATTTATCTTCTTAACATCCCTGTGAAGTAGGGAAGTGCTAAGATCCCTGTTCCAGAAGGAGACTAAGGTCCTACTCCACAAAAAGAGTCAGGCATTTAGAATGAGTCTGAGGCGCAGTTTAGGCACCTGGATCCAGAAGTGTGATTCTCAAAACCTGTGCCTAGGACTTCAAGTCCGTAACTACTTAAGTATTTTGTCATTGAAGTTCCTTCTGTGCCTGAAGTCCTATGTCTGTGCATTCCCAGAACTGCCTTCTTTTTCCTTGCCATGTAAAGGATCATTGGGATTCAGAAAAAGGGCATGGGACCTAATAATGCCAGGTAGAAGACATAGTGCCATTACTACCTTAGGTTTTAAATGATGGATGTTTTCTGAGGAATGGCTATGGTTATGATTGGTTTAAATAAGTTATATTTCAAAAGTTCCCCATTTCTGCTCATTGAATTTATTTCGATAAATTTCCAAACTTCTAATAGGGCTACACAAAAAACTGAACTGCTCCTTTGCCTTGGTATGTTCCTGATCCTCTGTGCAACTCATAGCAGATTACATAAGAGTCTGAGATCTACTTGGAAATCGTATTGCCTATCAAATGATGTAGGAAACAGCTCTTAAAACTTTTAGGAGGTGCTTGTGTCTTGACTGTTTTTATATTCAGATTGTGAACAGTTGCTTATTTAGGTACTTGGAAAAACATCCTACCCATCAGTCCAGAGGCTGTTTTGGGGTGAAGAATGCTGTCCATCTGTCCTATTGAAGCTAGGATATGTTGCAGAAACAGAATTCAAGATTTGCTGGACCGGAGAGAGGGGACATGAGTCAGCAGGGTTGAACCCTGGGAGGGATGGCAGCTCTGGGGTGTTTCATGTCGTGTTCCCTCTGCTTGACCCAATGACAGTTGGACAATGGCACAGTATCAGCAGAGAGGGTTGAGAGTGCTCCACCCCAGATGAGCATCTAGCCCTGATAGTTATCGCATTTCCAGGGTGGTGGGTGATGTGGGTTGAAACCGCCTCGGGAGGGATGAGGTCTAGACCAGAATCCCATGCCCTGGAGGAATGCCCTAACCTCAGAACTACTGTATGAAGGGAGAGGAGATGGCACCAGCACTTCCTTTCCTCCTGTTGTGCTGGCAGAGAAAGGAATGACTCCTTTTTTTCTCTTTTTGCAAGGACTGGCTCAGGTGCCTCACACTGGGAGAGGGTCCTAGGCCCTGAATCCCTGGACAGGGGTGTGGGGCTTAAGAGAATCTGACCTGAGAATGAGACGGTCTTGAGACACTCCACATCTGCTCTGCAGGACCTAGCTCCCAAGACAGCTACAGCATAGCTGCTCTGAGCTAAGTACAGACAGTGAAAAACCCCTGGCAGAAGCGCTCTAACTGATTGCACTTTGCTCAAAGAGCTGTAAGTTAGAGAGGGAGGCAGCCGAACAGACACTCACTGTGCTGGCGGCTGAGGGTGCTTCTGCATGCTAGAGCAGCCCCTCTCCCCAGCCCTGCCCAGCAGCTAGTGGGGGAGAGGGGACGAATGGAGCTCTCCCCACTATGAGGGCCCCCCACACTTGGTGGCTGGGGCCGGGCGGCAGCATGGGCTGGATCCACATGGTGGAGAGGGCTTCCCCCTCCCCTCCGCCAGCCTCTGGATGCAGTGCAGCCCAGCCAGAGCTGCTGTGGGGACACAGACCCTGGAGCCGTTCCTTCATAGCCTCCCCCCTCTCCCCCAACCAAGCAGTGGTGTACTGCAGCCCAGCTAGGGCAGCTGCTGGGAGAGAGACCCCAGACTCCTTCCCCCACAGCCCCCCACCTCTCTGCTGTGCTGCCAGGGTGGCTACAGGGACAGAAACCCCCCTTCTCCCCCCACCCCCAGGTTGTATGTGGGGCTGTGATCAGAAGCTGTCGCTGACTCAGGTCAGCCAAGGGGGCAGGGCTGGCCAGGTGCTCAGGCAAAGCGCGGGAGCTCTGCCTGAGGCTAGAGCACAGCTCTGTGCAATGCCACCTGGGATGGCAGCGATCACACTCTAAATTAACCCTTGATGGGATCTGGCACAGACATTTGATAAAGTGCTCTAACAGAAAGCACCTTAGGTTAGTACACATCCTTCCAGGGTTAATTTAGAGCAGATCTACCATTTAGAATAGGGGGAATTAGAATTAGGAATTCAGATCTACCATTTTTAAAATGTTTTGTGTGCCATGAATGTCTGTTATGTCATGGCTGTAAAGGACTTTCTGCACACTTAAAGCACATTAAGTGTAAAACCTGTACCCACCCTTCGTGCAGCACTGAGCACACACCACTAGGCTCTGCCTTTTAGATCTCAGTGGGTGCATCCTCATGTGCTGTGCAGCTTGCTCTGGAACTTATTGCTCTCGGTCACTGTGTTTGCATGTGTGCCCAGAACTGCAGCACATTGAGCCAGGGCAGAGCAGCCCCAGCCTGCAGAAGGCCTGGGGGTCAGCCTGCCAGCTGAAGGCTGCTCTGGCCCAGCTCAGCATGCAGCAGAGGGCCTGGCTGGGGCACGCGGGTGCTCCAGTGTGGGGCTAGCTGGCAGGCAGCCCCCACCCAGCCAGACCTGTGAGCGTCTATATGCATGTGCTGCAGTGGAGTAAATAACTCCTCTGTAGGACTGTACTTGTGTCTAGCAGTACTGTCCTACAGCTGAGTTAGTTACTCTGGCCTAATAGCACCGCATATATAGACAGTGACATTTTACAGCGGAGCTAATTAGCCAGCTCATCAGTAAAGGTCTTGAATAGATGCACCTAGTGGGAGTATAGGCCCCTCAATCCCTCTATCAGTCTAGTCCTGAAGTACTTCTCCAGGTCAGTTTGGCAGTCTGTGAAAGAGCAGGGAATTGAACCCACCCCTTCCAAACCTGTCTGCCCTCCCTCCCCAGCCCACTGTTTCATTCTTCCCACATCTGAGGATGTTCATGGCAGTCACTGAGGAAGTCAGGGAGTTTTATATCAGAAATCCCCTAAGAACGTCCAGGCTCTAATAGTTTTCTTCAGAGGGCAAGTAGGAAAAAGCACCTGTTTGCAGGAGAGCATGAGCACCTGGAAATGTTCCAGTTTTAAAATTAATCTGTTTCGAGTCTTTCCGGGCATGCAGATAGCCTTCGCTCTCTGTAAATCAGAAAACTACTGCAAACCTGCAGCCAGGCAGAACAAAGCGATACTTGTCTTCTGGAAATATTTTTATGGCCAAGAGGAATGAGGAAATCTTAACCTGGTGTGAATTCCAAGTAATGTCAGCTCTGCATGCATCTCTTGCCTTCCCAGAGACCTCTGCAATTTCTGTGCAGAGTGAGGTGAGATAAGGACTTGAATAATATCCTTCCATCTGAATTTCCCCTGGCTTCCTTGCTTTTGTGCAAGGAAATTGTGTGCCCTACTGCTCTATTATACACTCTTGCTTATGATGTCCTTTACAAACATGGGAATAGTTTGATTTGAACTCTGGAAATACAAGAAAAGTTGTGCTCTATATGCTGATACTTAGGAAAGCCCAATACCTTGCATCTGAAAATCTCAGCCATTTATAAACACTGTGTCTGGTTAAAATGGAGAAGCCAAGGCATGGAGATTGATAACCTTTTTATGTTTCTAGTTGTAGACAGAATGCAGAATGTTTTCCATCCAGGTCCATGCACTAACTGTCAAACCAAGTTGAATTCTTGTGGCTGAATAGTCACTGAAAAGGTAATTTTCTCCCACATTTGCGGTAGTCTCAGAGTTTCATAGTTTCTAGGGTCGGAAGGGACCTGAGAAGATCATCTAGTCCACCTATGAGCTCATCTAGTTGACCTATGAGCTCAGTCACAAGATACTATTTTTTTTCCAGCAGGTAGGCAAGTATATAATTTGGTTCACTTATTTCTGTTACACTTCCACCACAGATTCTCAGAGGAGATCAGGACACTACGGTGCTACACGTGGTTGCCAGCACATAATAAATAGACAAGCTGGAGAAATGTGGGAAAGAGAAACTGGCAGAGAGGAAGTGATTCATTTAAGAACTTGTGACAGGTCAGAGGCTCATAGGTACTGGAGCCGAAATATTTTGAATTCTAGGCCAGTACGCTACCTGTGATCTTGTGCCAGCATCCTTTCACTGAAGTCCTGTTAACTTCCACGGATATGCTCCATTAGCTGTCTACTGTTGTCTATAGTGCAGTTGTGCTTTGGAAGCCCCATCGTGGGTGAGGACCCCACTATGCTGGGGTCTGTGCCACACAGAGAAAGCTTGGGCATGTCTGTACGTGCATTAATGCACCATGGGCACTGCGCATTAAATTTAGCTAGTAATAACAGTAAGAGTCACCTTGGTGCCGCCGCCAGCCCCAGCCTGCAGTGGCAGCTTGCTGGCAGCCCGCGCGCAGATCCAGGGGCACACGCCCACCAGAAAGAGGCCAACACAGCCCCCCAGCCCACAGCCCTCCTGGGGGGACGCAGAGCAGCAGGAGGCATGCCCCGCGTGCCCCTCCGCCCCCGTCCCCTGACAGTTCTCGTTGCAGCTGATGCCAGTTACTTCTGGGACCACTGCAGCAGGGGTATAGTGAGTGCGGACAAGCTGCACTGTGTCCCACACTGTCCAGGCCTCTGCTTGCTACCACTCCCCCCAGCCACTGCTGCAGCGGCCTGAGGAGCAGCCAGCACCACCTGCCTGCACCATGGCACGATGCAGACCAGGAGCTGGGGTAAGTCGGGACAATCAGAGCCCAGGCATGGGGTGACAGGCAGAGCACAGTGCAGCCCCGAGAATGGCACCCCTTCCCCCACCCCTTCCCCAGTCTGAGCCTCGCTCCCTCCCTCCTTGGAAACGTATCCCTATCTTTAGGGCTGTCCAAATCTTCGGTAGCCAGTGGCCAAATCTCAGAATCCGAATTGGCCGAATCAAATCGGAACAGTGATATGAATCACCGAATAAAATCACTGTCCCTTGAATCGGCCAAATCCGAATCGAATTGAATAACTTTCTGCTTCTCACAGGCCTAATGGGTACCCCTGAAATTCTTAGCGTGGGGCATTATTCAGTGCAAAGAAGAATGGCAAAGGTAGGGCCTTACTAGCTAATTATAAAAATGATTCCAGTTCCCAAGCTGCTGGGCTGTGGTAGTGGACTGAAGTAGTTGAAGAGACGTGCATGACACAAGTTGGGAGGCTATTACATAATTATACTTTTGATGGAAAACATTATGTTGGGTTTGTTCAAATCTCTCAATAGGTATGCCAATGACCTCAGTATAAGTGGGGCTTTATTGAAAACACATGCCGAGCAAGCTTTTTTTTTCCACAGCCCAAACCAACATAGCTATTTCTGAGCTAATGCATGTGTGTGTTGCTCTTACCAAGATCGCAGCAATTTTAGTTTTGAAAGAAAGCATTAGAAAGAAGATTCAAGCCACAAAATTTGTCTTGAGCTCAGCATGTCTATAAATATTTATTCTGAAATGTTGAACCAGAAATTCATAGCAGTTATAAGGCCCCATCAATTTAGTATTTCAATTAATGTTTTAAGGGGTTTTTTTCCTTTTAAATAGTAGTCTGGCCCTTACATATTTTTAGACTCAGTCAGCACACCTGTCAAACTTTTGTAACTCTAAAACTCATATTAGTTCCCTAGAATGATTGGAGAATTTTATACAAGCCAGGAAATTCAACTTTTAAGGATCCCACAGCAGCTTTAATTCTCTCATATTCCACATCATGTACGGTGAGAGTAGTGTCAAAATAAACATTGTGATGACCTTAACATTTCAGATTTCTTTAGTTTAATATAGTGGTTCTCAATTTTTTTAGACTTAAGGCACCGCTTAGAAATTGCTGGTTCTTAGTTTTGACACATTTTTTACTACAGAAAAGTAACAGAGTAATTCTTCTGTTGCAAAGAAGTCAGAAAGATCACAACCCATATTTTTAACAATATGGATTCCTATTTGTAATCGCTGGGTTATGTTTGCATTCCTAAGAATACTAACATTGCATGCACCCTGTTGCATCCTTGAAAGGATCTTAAGGAACCACAGGGTGCCTTGGCACTCTGGTTGAGAATCACTGGTTTAAAATGCATTGAAATGTTCACGTTCTCATGATGAGCTGACATAGGATTTTAAACGTAGTTTCGTCGCTGCCTTTTAATAAAAAATCAAGCTTACAAAATTGCACAGTTTATGTAAGGTCTGGTTTGCTAGCACCGACAAGTGGCATTCGTAATGGAACTGTGCACATAACAGACAGGGAGAATAGCATTTTATATTAACGTAGCACACTTTCTCTGTTAGTACCACTTGTCAATGTCAGCTGACAGTCTCGAGTGAACTAAGAACTCCACAGTTGAATCAGCAACAGCAAACACTTCTACCGTTTCTGTCCCTGCTCCAGGTGAGGGTGTGCTGGAGAGATGTGTTGAGAGGGCAGGAACATGAAGCTGGGTGGTGGAGAGTTAATGGGATGGGGGTCAAAAAGAAATGGGGATGAGGGAAGGGTGGTGAAATGAAAGGAGCCAGCCACTGAAAGATTAAATAAAAAGAAGTAAAAAAAAAAATGAGAAAAGGAAATGAGGTAGTAAATTAAAGAAGGTCCTATGTTTTAATAAATTGGGATTGGGGTTGCAGTGTGATGGGTGCTGGGCATGCTTCCTAGGGTGCCTGGTAGCTGGGAGCAGTGAGGGAAGATGCTTTTTGGAAAGCTACTGTGCCTGCCCCAAGAAGGAATTCCCAGCTCATGGGGACCCAATCTGACCCCTACCTTCTTCCCCCCATCCCCTAGACCTGACTCCCAGACCTGTCTTTGCCTTCCGACCTGGCTAGCTGGAGTATGATCTGCATGCTGGCTGCATGGGGCTGCACCCCTGGGAGTGGGAAGGTCACATCCCCAGGGGGCAGGAGGGGCAGGTGACTTGGTGCCAGAACTACCCCCTGAGCAGTAGAGTTCAGGGGGTGGAAAGTTTGTCCACACAGAACAGGAGGGTGGTGGGAGGGACCCTGCATCCTGGGATGCTGGAGAACTGCAACTTGGGCAGCTCACCTGTGGGGAGTAGCCCCACATTACTGGAACATAAGCTGGGCAACACGGATCAGAGATATACCTGCCCTGGAGTAACATAACTTTAAGAAGCCTAAAATGTGCTTAAATCTAATTTCAGGTGTTAATATGCAGACAGTTCAGGGCTTAAGAACTACAGGAGCTTTCTAAAATTGATGTGTAACAATGCCTATAGGTAAAGAGTATAGTTAATCCATCCATTTCCATCATCATCAACAATCAGGAATCCTGAAAAAGACATATAAGTGGATTTACTAAGTCAATAAATGGAGTAACTCTGTTCCCAAGTTACTATATATGTATCATTGTTCTCTGATACTTATATAATTACCTTACAAAAAGCTTAACTCATATGTAGTGATCCCTGTATTTCCCCCTGCAAGCTAGAGGAGACTCTATCAGAAATATTACCGAGATTGTTGATATCTGCTGCTAAGTGTTATCAGCTGTTGTCTCTGCTTGCAGTACACAGTGAATTTGATACCTGGCATATGTGTCTGTCTATAGCAGCCACAGGAGTTTTGGGAATTGTGCATGCTAGGATAAGGACAATGGAGTGGAGGATTGTAAGTGAGTATAAGATACAGGAACACGTTAATTCATGACTAAACTCAAAGCTGCTAAAGCAGTCTAGAGAGGGATGATATCCTCATTGATAACATCTGTCCTTGTACCTTCTGATAAATTGAAGAAAAATGTATTTGCCATTAAACTGTAACAGTCTCTGTTTGAGCATCCAGAAGCTGAGACGCACACACAGGTTGACCTTGCTCCCCCTGAACTTGCTGGCATTATTCCCATGGAAGGATTGGAGGCAGGGGAGTGGGTTTGCTTCTGAACTTGGCTTTTTTTTTCTTTGGGCAGGGTATGGGAATTTGTTTGTTCTTATTCTAATATTTTATTTTGTTTCCCTAAGTCTTTTTTTTTCCTTGGTTGAAAGCTGCCCTGAGCCTTTTTGGGAAGGGTAGCATACAAATCTAATAAATAATAGTTTGCCAGTTTTAAACAATGGCTCAGAGACATTTTGACTTCTGTTGCCTGTTATGTGTAGATTATACTAGTAAATATATAAAGCTCCACCCAAAGGCTTCAGTAAATCTAGTTCCTGTTACAGATAAGGGGACAAATCCTTTTCTTAATTTCAGCACATGTACTTCCATGAGCTTGCATAGATTGCAAACTGTTGGTCTAGTTTCCTTGATTTTTCGTTTATGGTGGGCCTGACACTCAGATTCAGAATCTGCTTCATACATTAAAAGCCAAAGTAGCTACAAAAAAACACCTTCCCAACATTTCATTTTTCTTGTGTTACATGTCTTAATCTCCCATCTTGGCCTTTCTTGGGCTGCTCAGTAACATTTATGAATAAAACCAATGGAAAATGCAATCCATGAGCTCATCCCATGGAACTGGAAGGGAATGAGATGTTCCCGTTCTCCCCACAACTTTTGCAACACGATGAATGTTTGTTCTTGCTGTTCAGAACACTCTTTTTCTGTGGCAGAGGCGCCTGCTGCTCAGCACTGAACAGTGGCCATACTCTGGGCAGGCTCCTAAACTCATTGATATATATTTAAAGCAGCTGCAGCATTGTTTGACATGCCACACTTGAAACAGCACTAAGCATCTTGACACACATTGTCCAAGTGGGGCCGTCATTTTAAAAGTTTACTAAGGTACGTGGAACAATGAACAGGTGCTACTGGGGGCTGCCTGTCCATGCAGCAGCAGCTAATGTTTCCCTTTGAATTAATTTGTCCTCTTATTGCGTAATCCTAAATGAGCCATAACCACACAAACAGTTCAGGCATAGTCTTACCTTTAACATTTAAAGTATTCAAAATATTCAGCACCTAATAAAATTCAGCATGTTTAAAAGGCCTTAACACTATTGGTTGGTCCCTGGGAGATAAGCTGCCTCACTGGAACAAAAATCAATCCTCATTTTTTTGTTTCAAAGACTTCAAACATTGGGGGGAGGGGAGGAGGAATTGTCAGTGGGAATTTTGCTTGAGTAAGATTGCAGATGATTGATGTTGTGTATTTTGGTTCAAGCAGTAATGAGGCTCTGTTCTACCAAAACCCCTCCTATTCTGTGCATCTGTGCTAAGACTGCTCATGTCCACCACTGGAGTATCTCACTACGCTGGTTGTACTATGCTCACACCATGTTCTGGTTTCTTCTTTGTTCATTTTGAGTGATACTGTACTTTTAGTTTCATTGCTAGGATTTTGGTGTATGGACCAATTATGGTTGATGTTTTCCAGTTGTTTACCTCACTTTTAATATTGATATGCAACTATTAAAATGCAGGATCAATATGGAAAGGGCCAACGCCTTAATATCGTGCACATTTACATGACATAGGTTTACTTCCATCAAGGGACAAAGGGAAGGGGGAGAAGCATCTGCATTTTAGAGTTCTACTGTAGTAGAGAATATAGTTTCATTGTTGTTAGGGGCTGGAAGAGACCTTACAGATCATGCCCCCCTGCACTTGGGCAGGAAAGACTTCTGGGATCAGATGACCCCCACAAGGTGGGTGTCAAGATGCTTTTTGG
>NW_017729031.1:31265105-31272259 GCF_001723915.1 Gavialis gangeticus
TACTCCCAGTAATGCTCAGGGGAACAGGGTCTCTCCCATTCCCCACTGGTCCCCCCAGTAAGTTTATAGACGGCCACCAGGTCCCCCCTCAGCCTTCTCTTGTGAAGGCTGAACAGGTTCAGGTCCCGCAGCCTCTCCTTGTAGGGCCTGTCCTGCTGCCCCCGATCATGCGAGCAGCCCTCCTCTGGACCCTCTTGATGCTGTCCACATCCCTCCTGAAGTGTGGCACCCAGAACTGGACGCAGTACTCCAACTGCAGCCTGACCAACGCCGCATAGAGGGGGAGGACCACTTCCTTGGCCCTGCTTGTGATGCGCCTGTGGATGCATGACAAGGTGCGGTTGGCCTTCCTGACCACGTCCTCACATTGGTAGCCCATGTTCATTTTGGAATCGATAATGACTCCAAGATCTCTTTCTGCCTCTGTGCTTTTGAGAAGGGAGTTCCCCAGCCTATAGGTCTGCTGCTGGTTCTTACTGCCTAAGTGCAGCACCCTGCACTTGTCAGTATTGAATCCCGTCCTATTCTCATTCGCCCACCCCTGTAACCTGTCCAGGTCCAGCTGTATCCTGTCCCTCCCTTCTATCGTGCCCACCTCACCCCAAATCTTGGTGTCGTCAGCAAATTTGAAGAGGGTGCTTTTTACCCCCTGGTCCAAGTCGCTAATAAAGAAATTGAACAGTGCGGGCCTGAGGACCGAGCCCTGGGGGACTCCGCTGCCCACTTCCCTCCAGGTCGAATATGACCCATCCACCACCATCCTTTGGGTGCAGCCCCTCAGCCAATTTGTGACCCATCTGACTGTGTAGGCATCAATGTCCAGTCTGAAGCAATCCTCAGTCAGCTTGTGCCCATTATTTCTTGTCCTCCCCAGGGGGCCTTGGTGAACAGATGCTCCCCCCAGGCCCTGATGTACACCCCTGATATACTTATAGGCTGCCACCAAGTCTTCTCTTCTCCAGGCTGAACAGTCCCAAGTCTTTCAGCCTGTTCTCATATGACCTGATATATGGGAATGTCACTTCTGTTGGCTCTTCATAAAGTGCTGTGGAAGCCTAAGATGGAGATCTGTGACACTATATACCGCTATTTCTTATCTGGGATTGTCTTCATCATGTGTTTCATACAATGCAAAGCACATAGTGGGCACATTGTCAAAGGAGAACTAGCTCTTTGTCCCACCGTGACAAAAGATCTTCAACAGGGACTGTACATCCCATTGGAGCAGGTGCAGCTCATTAGCTCTCCAGTGGATGTGAGGAAGGTCAAAGGGAGTGAAGACAGTGGAGCAGATGATCAAGGTCTGGGAGAAAGCTTAGGCTGAAGTTTATGGCGTGTGACTGCTCTGAGTTGCTAACAAAGCCATATGTCAGTAATGGGGTGAATTTGGATACTGACCAAAGGTTAGTCATAGGCTGGGGTGGGGATTCAGGCTATTCATCATGCTTTGTGACGTCAAATCCAGGGCCTCTAAATACTAAAACAGAAACTGTATGGAGCCAAGTGAGCAATCTGGGTGGCTTATATAAAACTCTCCTCACATACTTATTGCTATAGGTGAGCTGATATAATATGTAGGGAAAGTAAAAAGACAGATGTTGCCTCCAGTGGAATGATTTATTGATGTTTTCCATCAAAAACTAATTCTTGCCACCCACCATTCTGGGATTTCAGCACCTGGCTCAAGCTGCATGAAAGTGACCCCTGCTAGCAGAGTAAAGTATGAGTGCCAGTAACAGATCCATTAACCAAATACTGTTATAGATGCATAGAAGTGCACATAGGTGAGATTGCCTGTCATGTTGTACTGGAAGGGTAAGACCACAGATGGAAGGCACCTTGAAAGTGTCTGCAGCTGCTAGTGGTGCTTTAGAGTTGCCTGAAGATGATGATCTGTATTGGTACTGAAAAGCTGCAGGTCTGGGTCTGGTGCCTTTGCTTTTGAATCAGGCAGAGAAAGCATTTGAACCTTGGTGTGTGTGTTTCTCCCCCTGTCCCCTTTTCTCCCAGTGACTTGCCTAACCAGAAGGCTTTTGGCCATTCTGGGGCATGGGGGGAATTTCTCTTTCTTCCTCTCATACTGCTGATAAATTCTACCGTGGTTGAAATGGATATATGCATTCCCAGCAGAGAGTTCAGGCTCTGATGAGCTGACACAATCAGCTTTAACTATGAGCTATGTATGAGTCTGATGGCACTGGCTCTGTTTGGTGGCTCTGAACCATTGGCTCAGTCACTGGCTCTGTGCCATGCCCAAGTCTGTCACAGAGAAGCATGTCCCAGCAACGTGCTCCCGCTCAACTCATGCCAAATCCCAGAAATGAGGCTGTAGCCACATGAGAGCAGCTTGCATCCTGAACTCATTTACTCTCTAATTTGGGGGATATGGTGTATGGGAACAAATAGGCAGGACATGCTGCTTGGTGGTGGACCAGGCGTGTCCCGGAAACAGTGTGGATACGCTTGAATCAAGAAACCAGAGCCACCCGCCCACACAGAAACACATGCCCAAATTGCACCAGAGTCTGTCGATCTCACCTCAGCCTTGTCAACCATCTTTGGACCCACAGATAAGACAATCATGGAAGACAATCATCCTCGACTGTGAGGGATTGCCAAAGAAGAAGGCATTTTTCCATCCTAAATTTGCAGCTTCTGCCTCATTTAATGGAAAATGGGAGAGGGGGAAATTAGACTTGGGGTCAATGATTTGAGATTTCAGCATTCAGGATTACCGTATCTAGTTACTTACCTTACCTTTCACCAAGATATATATACTCCACTGGAGCTCCAGCTGGACTGGGGGGTCAGAATGGGCCTCAAGTGCTGAGCATCCCTTGTGGCATTTGAAATCAATGGCGACTGCATGTAATCAGCACCTCTGGAAAACAGCCAGTGGTTTCTCTATAAGGTTAGGGTGAGTTATGCACATCAGTATTTGCACTTCAGGAAGGGTTTTGCATGAACTTGCGGTAGTAGCAAGGAAGTAGGAGGCCAATGCTAAGTCTAGTGCAACATCTTACTCCTCCTGGCTCTTCATACTCCTGAATTTTATGAACTGTATCATCCGGCAACTGTTTCCCATCTGCTGTCATGGTGAGAGAAATGATTGAAATCCATGTGGCTGTAGTATTTTAGCATTAAGGACTTAAAGAGAATGTGAACTTTTTCCTTCTGTGCTGATATCTCTGCAGGCGATATCAAGGAGTTCAGAGTCTCCTAAAGGTCTCTATTTATTGCCATCAAAAGGGTCCAGGAAAAATGGATGTTGCTTGAAGGTTATTTAACCCTATAGGAGGGACTTGGCACAATGTGTTTGTTGTTTGATATTGTTTTAGAAATGAATGTTGAGGAATGTCAGAGGCTGCCAGTTCAGTATGAAAGTTAGCTGTAGGGTTTGGAGGTGCTTCACAGATATTTCATTCCACTACACTTTTTTTTGAGAGGCATGCTTGAAGATTTGTGTTATCATTTTTCTCTCAGTGCTCCAGATCATTTGGAAAAAGAACCAGACACTTGCACACATCAATTGTGAAGAATTATGTCTCTGCAGAGTAGTTTTCTAATATAGGTATCACCCAAAGAATTGATTTATGTCCACATGGAACAGGAAACCTAAACACCAGATGTAATGGACCAGAATTTGGCATTTAAACCTACGAGCTGGAACTGTTTATTAGAAAAAAATTGACCAGGACACACTCTCTGTAAAATAAAAAATAAATACAACAAATACTTAGTTTAGGTCATCCTTTAAAATGAGTTGCCTTTAATTCTAGTGTTAAATGAAACTATAGCTTTAAATTAGACCACACAATGTTCTAGGCCACTTTTTTTAGTAGGGATGTAGTACACACTTGAATAAAAGTAACATTGCTCTGTTTGTGAGATCGTGGCTCAGATTCCAAGTGTCTTTAACATTTTAAGATTTAATTTTTGTCAGACAGGTTTTTGGCCTGGAAGCAGATATTTGTAAAAGAAGGATTAAGTATTCTTTAGTTAGTCTTTTTGTGCTTAAACTCTCAGAAGGAATTTAAATGTCTCCCTTCCCTCACTGTCCCCATCCCCTCCCCTCGAAGAACATCTGTTCTTCATTTGAGGAGCGTCTGAGCCCAAGTGGACTCATCTCTAGAACAGGTCTTGGAGGAAAAAGCAGTAGTAGCCAGAACTATATTTTTTCATTTGATTATCAGAAAAACTTGCCATTTCTCTAGTTCCTATCTATTGAGTTGACCTTGTCATCTCTAGGTTATAGTTCTGTTTCTATAGTAGGGTTTGAATATAGTGTACAGTAGGGTCATGCAAATATTGGTTAGTCCAACTCCAAAGGACTTTCTTCTCCCATCAGGCACAGGCTAAGGAGGGTATGTATTCAGTCACTCAAGAAACCTTCCGGTTTCAGATGGAAGGAACTGAGAGCTGTTTTAGATCACCCCTGGGGCCTGCTGTTCAGTTGCTCGTAGAACTGTCCTTGTGCCAAATATTCTGTGAATCCTCTTATTGTAGGAGGACAATTAATCAACTGGGAAGATCTGATGAGATCCATAACAGGAGGAAGAGTAATGAGAAAGAATGATGGAAAAGTTGTATAGACTGTGATGAAAAATTAGCTCACCCCAATGTATAGTTCAGTGTTAGCCTTGTCCTAATATTGATTCACTGCCTTGATGTACTGTTTTGCCTTCTGAATTTAATTCCAGTGGCCATGCTATTGTGATACTTTCACTGTACAAAAGAATAGCTGGAACTGCAGTTGTCTGTCTGTCTGTCTTTCTACTGATAGCAGATGCTCCAGTTTCAATACACAGCATCGTCTTTCTAGTTCAGAGAGCCATTGTGTGTGCCAAAGAATGAGGTGCTTTTCTGTGCAACAGCATTAGCGACTTCAGCAGACTATGCCTAATAAGCAAGGGCACCTATACATGAGCGCAGAGGCTGCTCCGACACGCTGGAATTTCAGTGCATTGGAGCAGTCTCAATTAATCGAGTCTGCTGGAGCATGGCAATCACTGCGCTCTAGCAGCCTCCCATGTCTCGTATATCAGCATTGCTGCACTTAAAAATGGCAGTGGAGGTACTTGAATTAAAGCTTGTCAAATGAGCTTTAGTTCAAGCGCCCCCTCTGCCATTTTTAAGGCGGGGGGTGCTGATACACAAGACATGATGGCACTTTAATTACAGCTACTCTAATTAAAGTGCTGCCCCCTTGCTCCCAGAGCATGTGTAAAAGTGCCCCAAATGCCTAAACACCTCAGAGCACATTGAGAACCTTTCAGGTTTTTAAACCCAAAAGCTTGCTAAAAAAATTATTTCCAACTATTTAAATTGGTCTAATAAAAGATGTCATATTCACCCAAAGAACCTTGCCTGCCTTGGGAATCTTTGGCACCATACCCCTATGTCACAGACTGTGTTCACAGGCCCTATCAAACACTTACTGTTGAATACCCGGAATTTATTCCCTGTCAACCCTGCTGAGAGTAAAAAAATAATAATAATTCTCAGCACTGCAAGAGTCAGGAGGAGCAGCACACCCACTGGTGTCAGAGGAATTAAAACCGTCCCGGACATTCACCAGGGTGTTATGTCCTAACACCCTATGGCCATGGCAACCCTCTCAAAAACTAGCTACATTAGCTAGCTAGAGAAAACCACATTTGAAACCGAGCGTGCAGCTTGAAGAGCTGAGTAGGATGAATCATATTTTTATGCACCTCAGTATTTCAAAGATAAATCTAAGAGCATCTCCTGCTTTACATGCCTTGAGCCATCCAGATTCTTCCTTTACTTGCTTTGGGCTTGATTCTAGATGATGTTGAACATAAAAGGAAAGGCCGGGAACAAAGGTTGTCTGTTTCTAAAAACTCAGTCCTGTTGACTTCTGCATTCTTGGTCCAAAATTCGTCCAGTTCTCTAGCAAAAGGACTGTATTTTTAAAGGGACTCAACGTTCTGTTCAAGTGGATTCATTTGGTATGGATTAAATTTGCTACAGGAAGGAGGTAACTTTCATGCTCTGGATTTTGGCGTATGGCTGAGTTCCTTAAGGCCAGTGTTTTTGGATGTGAGTGATTTGGCATTATTATTGTGGTCATACTATAGTCCCACTTGTACCTGCATATGAATCTTGAGAAGTCTTTTTTCTTACCTGTCAACTTAAGAATCAAAGATGGACTTCTTATCAGCCATTTATCTCCTGGGCTTATTCTTTTCTGCTGTATGTTGTTGTGCCTGAGAATAAGTGGTATCTGACTTGCAGGCAGTCTTTAACTGACACAGCTCAGTCAATATAAGAATATGCAGGGTTTTAGAATACATTGTGGGATATCTTCCATCATTTCCTATAGCCTCTTTCTCAGTCAAAAAAGTACACAAAATTCATCAATGTGTTTGGCAGTATTTTACATTTTGGATTGCATCTCTTCATCCATAAAGAGAGGTTTCATGCTCTGCTCTTGCATGCACTGTTGACTCCCTTGGAGCCACAGATGGCTGCCTAGGGGCAAGATTTGACTGTAAGGTTAATAGCATAAATACGGTGGTACATCAGTTGGCCCTGAGCTGCCATTGTGATTTGTCGTACTTTAGTGTGCAAACTGCTGGTATGTGATATGGGTATATAACTGGCTCCTATGAAAAGCACAAGCCACCAGCCATGTTCTAGAAAATTATATCTCTAGAGCAAGCGACATTTTGCTGCCTTGGAATAAGGGAATGCTGGTCATAACTGCCGTTTTGAGTGGCACTCCCCTGAATGCTTCAGCAGGTCTTGCTCTTCTCATCCTGTGCAGAGACCTGAATCCTTGTCATGGAAGTTTCAAAGGCAGCAAGGCTCCCCGTCCACCCACCCTCTTTCCTCCTTGGTGCATGGAACAAAAAGCCTGGTCTGTATGAGCAGGATTTTTCAGGAAGGCCCAAGCAGTTAGCCAAAAAAATGAAAACCAGAAGTATTCTATGCCAGAGTTTGCTTTTCATCATTACCATCTCCTGTTATTACGTATTGGAGGGAGGCTGCAATGAAAAGCAGTGGTCTTCTCCAGAGTGGTGGTACTCATGTAAAGGAAGGAAGGACAGGGCTGTAAATACAGTTTATAGCCCTATGCTTCAGGGCATTAGACAAGCAGATAAATTCCGCCTCACTGTGGGCGCATTATT
>NW_017729031.1:31277259-31289019 GCF_001723915.1 Gavialis gangeticus
TCCTTGGTGCATGGAACAAAAAGCCTGGTCTGTATGAGCAGGATTTTTCAGGAAGGCCCAAGCAGTTAGCCAAAAAAATGAAAACCAGAAGTATTCTATGCCAGAGTTTGCTTTTCATCATTACCATCTCCTGTTATTACGTATTGGAGGGAGGCTGCAATGAAAAGCAGTGGTCTTCTCCAGAGTGGTGGTACTCATGTAAAGGAAGGAAGGACAGGGCTGTAAATACAGTTTATAGCCCTATGCTTCAGGGCATTAGACAAGCAGATAAATTCCGCCTCACTGTGGGCTCATTATTCAAGGCAGATGTTTTTTACTGAGCTCTGGAAGGGTTAGAAAAGGAATATAAAACCTGCTGCAGTTCTGGAATTCGTCCATCAGCATCAAAACCCAGTAACTAGTCATTCGTTTAAGGGTCCTTGACACTTTCATGGCAAGACTATGCATTTTGGAGAGCGGTTGGCTTGGTTTGAAACACATTCCAAACCTAAACCTGAAATAAATCCATGCAGATGAGCAATACTGCAAACTTCTTCTCTCCATTTCAGTTTTAAGCTGCTTATTAAAGAACAAAAAAACCCAGAGCTTGCAAGGAGAATGACTGACTTAACCCATCAATGAGAAAGCACATACTGATCAGCCAGTATTTTTCATTTTCTACGTGGAATATTTCCTCAACTTTTTAGGTGTACTCTTGTCTATAAATATACAGAGGTAATGTATACAAAATAGATGTGGAAAGATTTGAAAACCGCTTGATCATAACTCAACCAAATGATACTAAAGGGTCATATGCAATTGCATACCAACATCTGAAGGCGTGGGTAAGAAAAGTTTGCTGCGCTCCAAGTTGGCGTTAGGAATAATCCAGTAAAATAAAGTAAATAAAATGTAGACTGAATCTCACGTAAAATATTCCACAGCCTAATACATTATATTAGTTGAAATAGTTCCTCCAAGAAAAGTGATGGAAGGCTGTTGCTCAGGTCATTAGAAGCTGGACTGGACAATATATACCAGAAGCAATACCATATGGACCAGTAAAGCATTGACAACAGAATGCAGTAACAGGTCCCTTCCATCTCTCATGGCTATGATTATATACATTCTGCAAGAACATGGGCATCTTTCAGTGAGGTGTGGGGATTGAATTATGCTCATGAGCCTGATGCTGCACAGGTATAGTTGATAATAACTAGAGACTTCCATGGAGTGGTGTCTTTTTGCACAAGCTAAGAATTTGATTTAACATATATTTCTTTAATGTCATTGTTAAAGAAATACCTATATGTAAGCCAGCCTGGTGGGGGCGGGGTGTCAGTGTGTAACAACAGTCCAGATCCCATTTTGTGTTAACTTTAAACCCAGTAACACAGGACTGGGAGCTAAAATCTCTATTCTGATACTGACTGACCTTGAACAAGTTGCTCACCCTCTTTGTGGCTCAGTTTCCTGACAGTGGGAAGATAATGTATTCTTCACAAGGGGGCAAGAAGACTAATGCATTAAGATATAAAGCACTGTATTGATTCAAGCAGCTTTCTGTGCCTATGAAGACCCCTCCTTGTAAAAGAATTGCAATATTTAATCAGTCAAATAATCGCTATAGCAGGGAGGCTTCTGGCCTTAGGCTCCTGCAAATGAAATGCTATATAGGACTGGGGGAAATTTTTTTTCCACCTGAAAGAAACTTTAAATTTTTCCTGAAAACAGTGAAAATCATGCTATCTTGGTCAAAAAATGGCAAGGAGGAGAAAGTGGTTCTTACTCTGTTGTGTACATACATGCACAGCCGGGCACCAAAATGCAGTGAAATTTCTCAGTTCTCAAGTTTTAGCATCTGCTGCCTCGGAACAGAACTGAATTTTATGTGAAAGGTAAGAATTCCTGTGGATGATCCCTTTTATTAGACCAACTGTATGGTTGGCATAAATGTAGGTAAGCGTCTGGGCATCACAGCACCCTTAGGCCTCCCTGATACCCAACAGTTTGCTGTGTCTATACCAACTATACAGTTGGTTCAATAAAATATATCACCCATAAGATTTCTTGTCCTTCACATATCTCCTGGACCATCACAGCAACACCATCACCTCAGCACTAGCAAAACAACTGAATTTTGCATTTCACGATAAATTGTGTTAAATTGTAAGCAGGATAGAAGGGTCACTAGCAAACAGGAAGTATGCAAAACCAAATAAACCTTTATTTTGTGCCTTATTCCTATAGGATTTTGTATCCCTAAGAACAGGAAAATTATTTAGTTTAGGAGACTGGAACAAGAACATGCTGTTTTTGAACAGGTATCTCAAATGGGGTAAGAAATACTCTTAACCATTTCTTATTCTGCAGTTTGACAGTGGGAGTACAATGAGATGATAAATTGTTTCTGTGATATGAATGTTACCTTTTTAATGTAATGTATTGCCACTGCTTTGGTTAGCTACAACTTCCATAGTTTACAATATCTTAGCGATCATAACATCTCCCCTTACACCTAATACGCATTGTATTGTGCGTGCTTTTTTAAACTATACTTTATTAAATGGATACTTCCTACAAAAAAGGTTTTCCAAGCTGTAGAGGGATTAAGACTTACATTCCCAATAATTTCATTGACATATTTGAAGTACCTTTACCCTCACTGTTAAAAACTTCTTGGAATGTGTAAATTGGAAAAAAAAACAACTTGAAAATTGTATTTAATTACTTTGTGCATCTCACCCAATTTAAATAATGAAAATACAGTGGTCATTTTCATTTCCTGCTTTCTCTGGGTTTGCCTAGTGATACAATTTTCAAGTTAGACATATGGAAGTACAGTATTTTGAAAACAAATACAATTGTTTTCATTAAATATTTCATAACATTTTCAAAAAGAGATGTAAGTTTTTACAATTCTTTTTAGTTTTGTCTGTCTTCCTGCAAGACTAGAATAATTTCTGGGCTCAGTTATGGCATTAGGCTAAAGGATTTTTATAAACTAAAATATAACGTCCCAAGGAAATCTGTATCTTTCTAAATTGCCATATAGAAGCAGCTTGACTTTGAGATAAGTTATTTTCCCCTGGTAGTTAGATTTATTGCCCCGACGGATTCTTTTCATCCATAAAACTTCTTCTTCTTTCCTCCTATCTCATGACAAAATTTCAGCCTCTGAAATACCAAATCAAATTAGATCCAGTGTAACAGAGCTCCTCCCTTCCTTTCAAGCTAAGTCGGGCCACATCTACTCAGTTCATGGTTGTGGTACCCCTTGGGGAAGCCCCCAGGTTCAGCTGGAAGTGGTGGTGGTAATTTATATAGATTCCCATCTTCCCCCTAAGTGTGTGCTAGCCCAGTGCTCCAGCATGATGTTAAGGAGGATCTAGTTTTTATGTGTGCTGAGCCACAGTGGCTCAAGCCAATACCTGTGGGATCTATAGGTGTCTGGGCTTGTGGCTAACCAGACTTAAGAAGTACTCAGATCTCCTGATGTGGGAATTTCTGTATTTCAGATGTGATGTAAATTAAAGGGTGTGGCTACAGGATTTTTTAAAAAAGATTTTGCATTATCTAGCTATCACAATACCTCCCAGTTGCAAAGGGTCCCAAATTTTGTTCAGCTCAGAACATAGGTGCTGCTTGATTAAATTGGGCTTGGAAAAAAAGCCTAGATCGAGGATGGAAATTGTCTCCAGCATATTCATGATGTTGTCCAGAGTGTGAAACTTTAACTCCTGCAAAGACATACGATACTCTGGGTACTTCATGCCAAAGTTGTCACATCACTTGCCAAAAAACCTGGTACCTGGGGAGTTAATGGAAGGCAAAAGACTTCTGACAGCTGTAAGATGCCATGGTTAAACTCCTGCGGAAGGGAAATCCAGCTGGCATGAGGTGCGGCTACATTAAAAATGAAAGGCCTGATTTTGAAAGAGAGCTGAAGAATGAGTAAGGTTGGTATTGGCCAAGGGTTGTACTTAGGTCTTGGTACAGACATTCAAAAAGCCTGAGGAGGAATTCATCTAAGTTGTGCGGTTTCCTGTAAGCAGCATAGTTTAGATCAGTAGTGAACATAAGGCACATTCGACCGGGGCCTGGGGGTTGCAAATCTTAGACCAGGTTATGCCATTTTTAAATCAGTCTATGTGGGCTGAACTGCTGTTCTGCTGTTCTGTTACAGGTATGGACCGGTTCCCAATCTCTTATACTGGTAAAAGTGTAATGTCTGTACCTGGCCTACCTAGGAGAGTGAGAGTGCAGGGAAAAAAATCAGGGATCTGAATCAGGGCAGAGAGGGAACTTTGGAGGAGTCTGGCTGGGGCACAGCTAAGGTTTATCTAGCTGACAACAAAGCATTTAAAGTTTGCCCACTGATGAGGGTAATTTGGAAATTGGATAGGAAACTACAATAAAACAGAGCAAACTTCAAGATACGTTCTTTTTAATAGGGGGATGCAGCTGATGGAGACTGCTTATCCCCTGGTAAGTCATTGTCTTAATCCACAGACTCTTTAAGAGGCTAAAGCAAAGAATAGAGGCTTTAGAAAATGGTTTGGGGAATCGAATGATCAGAGCAGGGGGAGAGAGGAGAAGGGGAAGCTATTGTAAGCGAAGTGATTGCACTGGCTGGAAAATGTGTATTGGTGATGCTTCCAAGGCATATGGCTGGGGTTAGGCACATGCCCTTCTGTGGGACAATCAGTTGTTCAGCTCTGTTTCCCCTGGCTCCCCGTGACCTGACCAGCCACATCCCCAGTGGTCTACTGTCCCTGACTAGACAGGTCAATGGAAATATGCTGATTTATCAAGGCTGAATTTCTGGCCCAACTCACCAGTTGAAGTCTGTGAAGTGAACGTCCTGGCTTTGTTTCTTTTTTACTGTTAGTAATATGTTACTGGGATTTTTTTATGTAATGGACTTGTGGCTTCTGTTTAGTTGGGATTGAACAGCTGTTTGCTAGCTGACTAGTAAGCAGATTGCAAAGTCTTGTGATAACTGTTGTGGGGGGGCATTACCTGCCCCGTGCAAGTCCTTGCACTGCGCTTCCCACCAGGAGATCTGAGTACTTCTTAAGGCTGGTTAGCCACAGGGCCAGACACCTATAGATCCCACGGGTATTGGCTTGAGCCACTGTGGCTCAGCACACATAAAAACTAGATCTTTTTCACTTAGATCCATAAATACAGATTAATAGTGGGACCTGAATTCTAGGCAAAAATGTTAGAAATGTTTGATTTAAATGCCTTGCATGCTTAAATGTCTCTAAATCTCTGTGTAATTGGAACCTGGGCCTCAGAATGCCTGATTAATGGATTTAAATGTGTTTCCATGGGCAAATCATTTTACTGGAAAACTTTCATGCACAGATATCTGCCTAAGTCGTATTATGAGTTTAACAGTTTGAGTTGTCCAATAGTTTCTCCATTTGTTTAGGTTCTGCCATTTGGCTGAGTAAGTTTATGTGTTTAACAGTCACTGCTTCAAGAAGTTTCCATTGTACTGCAAAATGTCCTACATTTCTTCCTGATAAAATCACTTTAGTAATGTTTTTTATCTTCCCTTTCTTTTTTCAACCCCTCTTTCCAGGTCAGAGGCTATCCAGAACCTCAGATCACGTGGTACAGAAATGGGCACCCTGTCCCAGAGGGAGAGCACTATGTAGTGGACCTCAGCATCCGAGGGATTTTCAGTTTAGTAATCAAAGGTGTGCAAGAAGGGGACAGTGGTAAATACACGTGTGAAGCTGCAAATGATGGAGGGGTTCGGCAAGTGACCGTGGAGCTAACAGTAGAAGGTAAGAGGATTATTATTGCCCTGCTTCTGAAGGGCTCCCATTGGCATTACTTGTAAAATGTGCACAGTGGTTCAGATTATCCAGCTAGCAGGCAGATATCCAGTGTTTTCAGTGCTTCTCATTGGTACATAAGTAGGACTCATTAGCTACTTCGTCTCCTCATGGGGAAGAATGGTCTCAGCACAGGATGAGGAGCCAGGAATTCCCTATTTCTAATTCTGTGTCTAACATAGATTCCTTCTGTTACAGGAACAAATCAAGTATCTCTATACTTTCAGAGTTTCCACTAGATTTAAGGGCCTCCATATTTGGGTGCTGTTTTTTTGTGATCACCCGTGTTGTCTAAACTGTGAACAGGAAATAACCCATAAAATCCAGTGTCATTAATAGCTCTTTTGTTGCTAAAGCTTGGTGCAGTGTTTTCAAAACTTAGGTGGAGGTTTTACTTTGAAACAGTGGAAATCTCTGAACTGTATCACACACCTCTGTATTAGAGATGTGCCACAGTGCTTAATGAGACTGTATGTACTCCCTGTATGTACTCCCCTGTATGTACCCCCCTGGAGGAAAGGTGGGCACACATGCATCATGATTGGGACTGGATTTTCTAGATTCTTAACTGAAATTCATGTCAAGAAATAAAAAACAGTTGATCGGTGTCTACACTAAATGGGTCAATGTTATGTACAGGTTTCCCTTGATTTATGTGGTACATGCGTTCCTGGAAAACTGTGCATAAATCAGATTTGCCTAAAGGGAGCCCAGTTTACAATTTAAGAAATAGGGATACATTTTCACAGCGGTGAGGGAAGGAGGAAGTAAGGCTGGACTAGGGAAGGGGTGGGGGAAGGGTGCAGCGCAGCCCATCAGCCGCTCCTGGGGCTGCAGCAGGGAGCAAAGCGGAGTGAATTGTACATGGGTGCAGGGCGGGGGAGGATGCTCCTACATGCACCCCAAGAAGGCTACAGGCTGGGAGGCTGTGCCAGGCTCTTCCCCAGAGGCTCGTCCCAGCCTGCAGCCCTCCTGGGGTGCGTGTAGCAGCACCCTGTGCCCTGCACCCACCTACAGTATCCTCCACTTTGATCTCTACTGCAGCCCCAGGCCTCTACTTCTCCCCACTCACCCTAGCCCCTGCTGCAGCGGTCCCAGGAGCAGCTGATGCCAGCTGCCTTCAGCCGCTGGGCTGCACCGTGCCCTGAGGCTCTGCTTGTCCCCATTCACACCAGCCCCAGGCTGTGCCATGCTGTGGTGCAGGCAGGTGGTGTTGGCTGCTCCCATGTCTGCTGCAGCAGGGTCTGGGGTGAGTGGCGACAAGCGGAGCCCCAGGGCATGGTACAGTTTGTCCCCACTCACCCCAGCCCCGGCTGCAGCGGCCCCAAGAGTGGCCGATGCCAGCTGCCTGCAGCTGCTGGGCTGCACCGTGCCCCGAAGCCCCTGGGGCTCCACTTGTCCCACTCACTCCAGCCCCTTCTGCAGTAGACCCAGAAGCAGCGAACCCCACCTGCCTGCACCACAGCATGGCGCAGCCCAGGGGCTGGGGTGAGTGGGGACAAATGAAGTCCTGGGGGGGTTTGGGGCATGGTGCAGCCCAGCGGCTGCAGGCTGCTGGCATTGGCCACTCCCAGAGCAGCTGCAGCAGGGGCTGGGGTGAGTGGGGCCCTGGCCCCACGGCCTTTTCCCTTCCCCCCAGAGATTTACTTACTTGGGGAGGAGCACCTGTGCTGATTACATAAGAATAAATATACCTCACATATAACAAATGTTGGGTATAAAAAGGGGCATTGCATAAGAGCGAGTTTGCATATACAGAACCTGCATAAATTGAGGGAAACCTGTACTAAGGGCCTGATTGGATGTTCATTGAAGCCAAGGGAAGGCACCCATTGACTTCAGCAGAAAGTTGGATCAGTCCCATAAATTCCTTCTTTCTATTGTAAAGGTGCTGATTCCTGCCAATTGGGTGATCATCAAGACTTCGTGAATCCCCTAATTCCCTGGGCCCAAGACCTAATAGTTTCATAGTGTCATAGTTGGTCGGGTCGGAAGGGACCTGAGCAGATCATCAAGTCTGACCCCCTGCCACAGGCAGGAATGAATGCTGGGGTCAAACGACCCCAGCAAGGTGTCTATCTAGCCTCCTTTTGAAGACCCCCAGGGTAGGAGCGAGCACCACTTCCCTTGGAAGTTGGTTCCAGATCCTAGCCGCCCTGACAGTGAAGTATCACCTCCTGATATCTAGCCTGAATCTACTGTCCGTCAACTTATGGCCGTCATTCCTTGTTACTCCCAGTAGTGCTTGGGGGAACAGGGACTCTCCCATTTCCTGCTGGTCTCCCTTGGCCAGTTTATAGATGGCCACCAGGTTCCCTCTCAGCCTTCTCTTGTGGAGGCTTAACAGGTTCAGGTCTTGTAGCCTCTTCTTGTAGGGCCTGTCCTGCTGCCCCCTGATCATGCGAGTGGCCCTCCTCTGGACCTTCTTGATGTTCTCCACATCCCTCCTGAAGTGTGGCACCCAGAACTGAATGCAGTACTCCAGCTGCAGCCTAACCAGTGTCGCATAGAGGGGGAGGATCACCTCTTTGAACCTGCTTGTGATGCATCTGTGGATGCATGACAAGGTGCGGTTGGCCTTCCTGACTGCGTCCCCATGCTGCCGGCCCATGTTCATCTTGGAGCCTATAATGACTCCAAGATCCTTTTCTGCCTCTGCGCTGACGAGAAGGGAGTTCCTCAGCCTGTAGGTATGGTGCTGGTTCTTCCTCACTAGGTGCAGCACCTTGTACTTGTCAGTGTTGAAACCCATCCTGTTCTCATCTGCCCACCCCTGTAACTTGTCCAGATCCAATTGCAGCCTGTCCCTCCCTTCTAGCGTGCCCACTTCTCCCCACATCTTAGTGTCATCTGCGAATTTGAACAGAGTGCTTTTCACCCCCTCGTCCAAGTCACTGATGAAGATGTTGAACAGCGCGGGCCCAAGGACCGAGCCCTGGGGGACCCCACTGCCCACATCCCTCCAGGTCGAATATGACCCGTCCACCACCACTCTCTGGGTGCAGCCCTCCAGCCAGTTGGTGACCCATCTGACTGTGTAGGTGTCAACACCACAAACTCCTAATTTTTTAACGAGAATGGGGTGAGAGACAGTGTCGAAGGCCTTCCTAAAGTCCAGAAAGACTGTCCACCGCGACACCTGCGTCTAAGGATTTTGTGACCTGGTCATAGAAGGCCACCAGGTTGGTCTGACAGGACCTGCCTCTAATGAACCCATGTTGATTGTCCCTAAGCATATGTAGCAGAATGTATTGTTGGGGTCATCTCCCTGAGGCTGCAAAAATCAAATTTTTCTGGAAGTGTGGACACCCATTTGCCTCAGAACAAGTCAGGAACCTGTTTGATGGAAACATTAACCTTCTGCCCATTTTTTTCTTCTTTTCCCACATCTGGTGATCTTCTTTGAGCATATGCATGCAAGGTGTGAAGCTCAAGCGTAATAGCAAAGGAACGGCCACTGTAGATTGCTCTGTCCTAAACAACTTTTCCCGTTCCCAACCCAAGTGCGCTGGTCACCAGTACTGCATTGTACCCACTTACCTTACACTGTTGGTGTAGTTTCCTTCTGAACTTCCTTCTGGAACTCCTTTGCTGCAGCTGTCATCCTTCCAGTTAGTAGTAGCAGGAGCTCAGGGATTTTTTTAAGAGGTTGCCAGCACTGTTAGCTCATTAACTAGAGTAGTGCTGTTAAGCTATATGAGGTGTTTATTTCTCCACTTCCTCCTCCTTTTATTCCGTGTGTCTGCCCATTTTCCCTCTGCAGCACACCCAGCCCCTGCTGGCTTTGGAAGGGCACAATGGCCTAAGAATTGTCCATTTTCATACTAATTAAAAAAAGGACAGTAGAAATCCCTGCTAAAGACTAAGGGGCATATTTTCCATGGGCATAAGGAGGTGCTACTGCACTGGAGCCAATCCAGTTGCATCTGCTGAGTCCCCTGGGTGAAGATAGCCATAGACACCTGCAAGACCTCTGCTTGTTTTTAAGTTAGACCTGTTTGAAGGAAAGGAGAGAGTTTAAAAAAACCTCAAAACAGCAAGTGTCCCTGGCCTCTCTTTTTGTTTCCACTAGATCCTGATGGTTCTTTGGTTTTGTAAATACATAAGAAAACAGCCCCAGCCCTAAGGAGTTTCCTGTGTTTCTGAGACACATGGAAATGGCCCCGCAGTCATTGGGATGTGGCAATCACAGCTGTGTTCGTGACGCAGCAGCATCTGATAGCCAACAGGATGCAAGTGAAGGACTGTGCTCCTGGCGGTCCTCCCAGCTCCCCTCCATGTATGGTGCTGTTTGCGGAGCAGAGAGACGGGTTGTAATTGCATACTTCTGTGTCACGTGGGAGAAAGCTAAGATCAAATCCAGGAATTTGAAAGGGTACATCTGCTAATTAGATCACCATAACCTGCCAGATCTGAAACTCGGAGGGTCAGAAGAAGAGGGTCAGAATTCAGCTACCCTGCCATGCTGTTTGCAAGCTGGCTCATGTGCTCGTGTCAAAACCCTTCAGGTTGTGGCTTCCCGTTGAATCCAAAGCATCTGCCGTACCTGGGGGGTGGGGACTTCTGTGTCTGTTTATGGTCAAAGATTTCTAATGGAAACCCCCCAAGTGCAGCTTGAACTGTGCAGAGCTCTGCTACAAATGTGTTTAGTTTTTGTTGTAAAAAATTCTGCATGGTCTTTCCCTTTGTGATTCAAATTTATTTAAATCAACAGGGGCTTGAAATTGGTTTCTTCAGTTCTGTATTCAGGGTTAAGTAATTCACTGTGATAGAGTGCCCAAGAATTGATTTTCTCGGGGTCCAGCAGAGGCAGCAGGCTCTATTCCAATAATCCCTCCATTTATCACTGATGAACAATATTGATTTACTGGTTACTTTCTATCTACTAAGCTTGCCTTATGAGATCTACTATTGATATTTATGAATATCTCAGGAATTTCCTTTTGTCAAAGCAGTTTAATGCAAGAACTCTTCAGCCCCTGTTCCATTGTCGGGTTTTTTCACATTAAAAAGCTAGTTGCATTAGTCTGTACACTAGATGGCACTAAGTGTATACTGCATTACACACAGCCCCTGTGTCACCACTGTTGGATGGGATATGCTGTTTTCCCTTTGAGAAACACACCGGGTGCATCTACATGAGATGTTTACTTTGCAGTTGACTAATTAGCTCCGCAGTGAATGTCTCAGTGTTTACACGTGCACCCCTATTAGGGTGCACGAAACAAACTGCTGCAGAGTTTTTTTGTGTGTAGCAGTGCACAAGTAGTCTCTGGCCAGCTGGCTGGGGCACGAGAGTGCTTCAGTGCCGGGGCTACCTGCCAGCTAGATCTGCACTGAAGCACTCTCGTGTCCCAGCCAACCGCTCCGCAGCACATTGAGCCAGGTCAGAGCACCCCTGGGCTGGCAGACTGACCCCCCCCAGGTCTCCTGCCAGATGGGGCTGCTGCAACCCAGTTCAGTGTGCTGCAGTCTGGGCACAAGTGCAGATGCAGGCCCCGGAGCTTCCCAGGAGCAATAAATTGCAGAGCTATAAGCTCCACAGTTTATTGCTGCCCCCTAATGGCATGTATAGATGTGCCCACTAGAAAGAAAAGGTGTCATGGAGAAATCTGTAAATAAAGGTATAGCAGCTCTGTTGTCAGATACTCTGATCAGGAGGTCTCACTAACTCTGCGTGGAGCTGTCAGTGCTCATCATTTCTGAGGCAATAAGCCCATGGTAGCCAAACCACAGCTTGTGAGCTGCATGCGGCTCTCTGGGAATTGGCTGAAGCCCTGCCCACTTCTCCCCGAGACAACTCGAGGGGGCAGCGCAGCCCGGCACCTCCCACCACTCCTGCTTCTCCTGCGGGGAGTGCAGCCTGAGCCTGCACTCCTCCCTCCTTCCCTCCCTCTGGGATGTGCTCCCTGCAGGGAAAGCCAAAGTG